>NC_141694.1:127554308-128154308 GCF_964263255.1 Lissotriton vulgaris | reverse complement strand
GCCACAAAAAAAAATTGGGGTTGTTGCACCAGGCATGTGTAATCGGGAAAGATCATTATGAGCTTTGTTATATTGGAACTTATGTGTTCTGGCAAATTGCAGGATAGCGTCTAGATTGGCATAATTCAACAATTTTGCAATCACTGATCTAGCGCTCTCTCCCAGGGGTGGTTTCTTAGTCAGTGGTCGGTGAGCCCGCTCGACGGCAAAGGATGTGAGCCATTTGGCTATAAAGTGGGTCATGGAGGATCCTTCACCCCCCTTCGGCAGGCCAACAAAGCGCAGGTTATTGCACCATGTCTTCTACCCTTGAGGCTAGTTCCTGTGAGACCACAGTCAGTTTATTGACTTTTTTTGGAGGGTGGTAACAGTATCTTCCACCGTTGACATCCGGGTCTCTGCCTCCGTGATGCAGCCCAGGGCATGTCGGAGATCTTCACGCGAGAAGGAAACCTCTGAACCCACCGTACTGATTTTAGCATCCAGCTTTTCCCTGGCGTCGTTGATTGCTGCTAGGAGGGCCGCATTGTCTGGGACTGAGCCCCCGTCACACCAGTGGCACCCCCGGCAGGAGTAGTGTAGTGATACCTGTTTGGGGCCAGGTCTGTCTCTGCCGATAGTCGTTGATCCAACTAAGCAGACGCGGGGAACGTGTGAAAGAGAAGTCGCGGTTGTATCGTCGCTGACGCCTGGGGTATATGTTGGGCCAGAGGCAGTGCCTAGCCCACTGCAGAGAACACCGCCAGGCCCTCACGGATTAAAGCGCGCCATGGGCCGCAAGCCGCGCCTAGCTCAGCCGCCTCAGCAGCCCTGCCAAGGAGGCCCCGTATTGGGACGGACTCCCCGGACCGCCCGCCTTGCCCCCAACTGAATGTCTTTCCTCTGAACTCCAAAGGTATTGTAGGGGCCAGAGGGCCTTGCCAATTCATAGCTCCAAGGCACCTGTGGATGATGAGGGATACTGCAGAGGTAAGGCTATCCCCAATTCCAATCCATTGACCACTCAGACGTAGTGCTCCGGGAGGGACACTTGATGTCTGTGATAAGAGTCTGGGCTCCCTCGCCAGTCTGTGCGCCTGCTGGCTGTGCAAGATTAATCTCTTCCAGTCTGGAAGGTGGACAGAGGCGGCCGTGAGCAGTACCCCCGGGCGGCTGGGCACCGGAGCCGTAATTGAAGGTCCCACGAGGTGAGCGGCAGCACTTCGATGTGAGGAGCAGCGCGATGGTCGAGGCTGAGGCGTCCCCACCTGCTGACACATCTGCCACGGCTGTGAGGTATGGAGCGAGCATGGCCCAGGAAGTGGACAAAATCACTTGCAGGCTGCACCCGGGGCTCCGAGGGCCATTGGGTTGTGAATGTGGCTAGTTCCTATAGCAGCGGTGTCCGCGGGCCTCAGCAGGTAAATGGCAGCACTCTGGAGGGAGGGGAGGCCTCCGTCCACGGGGCCACTCTGGTCTCGCCAACCACTGGGCAGGAAAGCACCAGAGCCCCAGTGCACCCTCACATTCGCCAGGCCACTCACCTCTGGGGCCACAACTGGCCCCTGCACCTCCACCGCTCCACACAAGGCGAGTATGGATGTTTGGTGGAAGTCACGCCCAGGCCTCAGTCCACGTCTCTTCCGCTACGCATGAGGAGGTGTAGAGGATGCGTCTCGACCAAGCTTCTCCCGAATTTCTAAAACTCCTCGCACCTCACACTGCCAGTAGAATAGACTTGAAATCGGCACTTTCAATCAGGATATGAATCAGATTATTGTCGGATGTTGGCGTGGACACTCGGAGCCCAATCAGGCTAAGTCTACCTCCTGTTTTTGCCGATTCTATTTGTTGGCTTTAAGACTGAGCACCTGATCGCTACTAACCAGTGCTTAGGTGCATGTGCTTCTCACCTTAACATGGTGACATTGGCATATTTGATGTATTACCAACTCCCTTGTATAGGGGTATAACTTACACCGAGGGCCTGTAAATAAAATGCTACTAGTGGACCTGCAGCACTGATAGTGTCACCCAATTAAATAGCCTTTCAAACAGGTCTCAGGCCTGCCATTACAGTGTCTGGGTGTGCAGTTTACTGCCACTTCGACTTGGCATTTAAAACTAGTTGACCAGTCTCGAACTCCCCTTTAATTACATGGAAGTCACCCTTAAGGTAGGCCCCAAGTAAACCTAAGGGAAGAGTGCTGTGTAAGTTAAAGGACATTTGTGTTTAATCTTTATATGTCCTGATAGTGACACCCCCCCCCCCCCCGAATTCGTTTTTTACTACAATGAGGCATACCCCCATTATAGGCTAGCATTGGGAATTCCTTAATACACATTTATGCTAAAATTCTTGGTCAGAGAAGAGTAGCTTTTTCATGTTTCGTATCTTTGGAATGGAAATTATAAATCCTCCTTACTGGTGAAGCTATATCCATTATGTTTCTTACCCTGTAAGCATCTGTTCTTGGCGGTAGATTCACAGGCTTTGCATAAGTACACCATCTAGTGTTGGGCTTGGATGATTACAAGTTGTTTTTGTTCCAAGAGGTTTTCTTTGAGTCACGAGACTGAGCGGCGACTCCTCTTGGTAATACTGCGCATGGTCATAGATACCATCTCCAGATTGTTTTGCCGTGGGTAGCTGAGAATGTAATAGTGTATATGTACGCTATGAGATGGCCATGCATTTGATAGGCAATTAAGAGTGTAAACTGCAACCAAGCTTATTGGGGAGGAAAGTTGGTGCATGTGAATCTGAAGTACTACATGCCAAGAACAGATGCTTACAGGGTAATAATCGGTTCAAGGCATGTGTGCTGTAGATACACATGCTTTGCATAACTGTAAAGCAGTCCCTCTCCCAAGGCAGTGGTTAATTTGTGGAGATTGGCTAACATTAGGTTGTTGGCGTGCAAATACATCCACATGTTTTGTGAAAGTATGTGGATTAGACCATGTTGCTGCTTTACACATTCAGCAATAGGTATGTTCCCCCCAAAAAGCCATGGAAGCTCCAACTTTTCTAAATAAGTGAGCTTTTGGGGGAAACAGGTAAAAGTCTTAGCTTTTATATAGCATGTTTGGATACATTCAACTAACCATCATGAAATGCTTGATTTTGAAATTGCCTTTCCTATATACAAGGAGGAGTAAAGGCAAAAAAACCATTTGTTTTTTCTTTCTAAATGATTTAGTTCTGTCCATGTACTACAGAAGTGCCCTTTTTACATCTAACGTGTATAATGCTCTTTCTACCACTGTCTGGTTGTGTGGGGATGAACAAATAAATCAATGGATTAAATATAATTATTGGATACCACTTTTGGTAAGAATTTTGGGTTCGTTCCAAGCACTACTCGATCACATATCACAATGTAGTTGAAAGAAAGGCTCTTCAAGAGTGAACGCTTGAATTTAACGGACTCCAAGAGAAGTGATAGCAATTAAAAATGCAAGTTACCATGAGAGATATTCCAATTTACAAGAGTGCAATTGTTCAAAAGGAGGACTCATTAGTGTTATGAGGACAATGTTTAAGTTCCATGCTGGAGCAGGTGGAATTCTAAGAGGAATTACCCTCTTAAGCCCCTCCATCAATGCTTTGACAACTTGAATTTTAAAGACTGCAAGTCTTGCCTGGTCTGCAGGTATGCTGAAATAGCTGTAAGATATAATCTTATAGAACTGTATGCTAACCCTGCCGTTGGTAAATCCAATAAAGAAGAATAGTTTGCCCCTTTGCATGAAGAGGGTTGATGTTTCGATTGTGACATAACATTACAAAAGGTTTGCATTTTGCTGCATAACATCGCTTTGTGGTAGGTTTATGAGCCTCTTTAAGAATGTTCAAACAGTCTTAAGATACATTTAAGTATCCAAACTCTAAGACTTCAGGAGTCAAATTGCAAGATTCATTTCTCTGGGATTGGGAAGTCTTAATGTCCCATGGATTTGTGGGGAGTTTGGGTTGAGGTAATCCTTCTCATGTGGGACTAGAGACAATTCCATGAGTGTTGAAAACCATGGTTGTGGAGCACATGTGGAAGCTATTAGTATCATGGTGAGATTTTTGTCTAAGATCCCTGACCACTAACAGAAGTGGGGAGAGGTGGAAAAGCGTATGCAAATATCCACGACCAGTTCATTCATAGTCCATTGCCTTTGGATTGATGGTGGTGATACCTGCATGCGAAGTGTGGGCATTTTGCATTTTCTTTTGTTGCAAACACGTCGATCTCTGGCAACCTCCACTTGTGAAAGTATGGTTGAAGAACATTGGGGTGAATCTCCTGTATATGGACTCATTGTTGTGATCTGCTCAGAAAGTAAGCAATCTGATTGCTTGTCCCTGGGACATGTTCTGCTAACAGATTAATGTTGTGGTGTATTGCTAACTTCAATATTTTCTGAGCCAAGTGAAATAATTGGAGAGATTATCCCCTGGTTTTGTAAATAATACACAATTGTCAGTGTCTGTTCAAATAAGGAAAACTTTGTGCTTTAGGTGAGTTAGGAAGGCTTTGATCGCTAGATGAACAGCTCGCAGCTCTAGGTGATTGATATGGAGAATATGGTGTTTGGAATCCCATAGTCCATGAATAGTGAGTTTGGGGAGATGTGCTCCCCATCCTGTTAGGAAAGCATCTGTTAGAATTATTTGGAGAACTAGGTCTTGAAACGGCCACTCCTTGGCAAGACATTGAGGATTCTACTATTACAGAGTGATCCGTGCAGCTGTTTACCAACACTAGATCGTGTAGTTGACCCAGTGACTGAGTCCATTGTTGAGAGAGACATTGTTGTAGAGGTCTTATTTATTCTGGCATGTGGGACTTTGAAAATACAAGATGACACCATGGGCAGAAGTCTGAGAAATATTTTGACAGAATTGTGAGTTTGTTTGAAATTGCTCAATTATTGTTAGTATGAAGTGTATTCTGCCTGTGTTTGGGGATGCCAAAGCTAGATTTGTGATCATGGCCCTTAAAAACGGTTGAGTAGCAGCTGGCTGTAGATGAGATTTTTGTAGGTAGACGGTATACCAGTTACTCCTTTTGTCTACCACATCTATTGCTGCTGCCAAGGCTTGTTGATGCTTTACCCCCACAAGACACAGAGCTCATGGTTCTAGACTTCAGACGTGGGACAGCGTGTGGTCCTCACAGCTACAGCAACAAGGTTTCTGTCAATTCTCCTGAATCAGGGGCGGCCTTAGGCATTTGCAAGCTGTGCACCTGCACAGGGCCGCCAAACCTCAGGGGCCGCCACGCCAATATATATCCGTAATATAATAATCGTCTGAGGATGGATACATATTTGCAAGGCGGCCCCTGGCAGGGTTTTGGCGGCCTCCGGCTCTGTTCCACTTCCAAACACCCTGCCCACCCCACCCCGCCATCCCCTCTTCACTGGCCTAAACGCCTGCGTTCCTCCTGGTTACTGATTGGCTTTTTTTCCCTACGTCGTGTGTCACAATACCCTCCTACTCCTAAATGTTATCGTCCTGAGATGAATTCGGAAGGGTAGGAGCAGCAGCAGGTACTGGTCATCCAACGCCTTTTCTGGACGTTTTATTAAAACACCTTCCTGATCTCCGGGGGGCTTCGCCCCGCCCGGACCCCCTCTTCCGGGGCCCCCTACCTACGCTTCCTGCCCAGGGCCGTCATGAGCCTAGTGACTCCCTGCCTGAATCTTCCGTCATCGGTGGTCAAAGTCTTCCATGCCTCCTGGTCGCTCCCGTGTGGCATAGACGCTGTCCCCATCTGCTTGCAGGTACTTCTCTTCAAGAATCCATCCTTTGATTCCACCATACTCTTTCACCTTCACCAGCTGCATCTTTACTGAGGTACTCTATTGTGGTCTACAGCGGTTTCAAATGTCACTTCGCATCCGGCTTCCCTGTTGTAGGTATCCTGGTTCCTGGGGTATCCACGGGGGTGACTCTCCAACCTTCCATCTTCAACTGGGTTTATTCAGGGTCCACTTGGAAGGGTCCTTCTTGAAAACTGCAACCGCGACTTCCCCACAGACTTGCATGGAGTACACAGCTGTGTTTCCACTCTGCACAACAGCCTCCATGGGGTTCCTGGAAATTTACCTCTGGTGGTTTCTTGGGTCCCCAGCTCATTCGAGTCTTCTGGTCCAAGTCTCTACTTAGGTCGCCGTTTGAATTCCACTTCTTTAGTATACAGTTTTATGCCCCCCTGGAAACCACTGTGAATGTGTACTTACTTACCTGTTATTTGAAGTATTAGATTTATATTTCCATGTAGGATATATACCAATGTGTTTGTGAGAGTGTATAATATACTTACTTTTAAAACTACACCGTGTGGTTATTTTTCGTTTAGCCTACACTAAAGTAAAAAGCAAAGCTAAAACAAGCTGCTTAACACTTCTTTTGGACTAAGCCTGAAGGCTGCTCTCCACAGCTACCACTTAACAGAGCTTTCTATGGTTGTGTAAGACCACAAAAATCACCATAAGGGTTGTCTGGATTAGTGCAAGGTGCTTCACTTAAATAAGTGTGCACCATATACTAAGACAACCTCCTACATTGAGGCACAACTCTTACCAGAGGCATCCATGTGTTTGGCCTCCTTTTCTTGTGGTGATGCTTCTCCAGTTTTCTGGGAGTTAGCTCTTTTCCTAGAATTGGACGCCACTGAAGTGTCTTGGGTTAATTGACCTTTAATAAAAATGGGGTCAGGTGGTGATGCTTTGTATTTATTGTCAATGCGAGGAGTAATTATCCTTGCTTTGAGGGGTAAATACTGTGCCCCTCTTTGTGCAGCAGATAGTCTCCAAGAGGAAATCCTCCTCCATTGAGTCCTTCTATAAAGGTACTAAATGAAATTAGCTGCTCTAGCTATGAGATCCTGATAGGCTGATGCATCATCAATATTATAATCATCCCAGGGATTCCCTGGTTGAGTCTCATCTGGAATATCCTGATCATCCTCTACTGTTGAATGAGGAGACATGTTACCTGATTCAGATAATTGTGGTGAGTGAGGTGGTGGAGTAGAGGTGTGGATTGTGGTACAGGTGAAGTAGGAATGGGAATGTGCAATGGACTAGTTGTAGCATCCTCTCCTTTAGGGGTTGAACTGGAATATCCAAAGCCTACTACAACTCGACTGCTTTTTAGGAGTATGATGTTTTGGTGGCTGTACCAGGATTCCCTTTGTTCCAGGCTGAATTTGAAGTGTTATCTGTTTCGGATTAAGATTTTGATGAAATCGCTCGAGGATTGGTTCTGGAGGAGATTTCGGACCAAAACGAAGCATTTCGGTGGAGGAAGCTTCGATTACGAAATAAAAAGTGTTTCTTTCTGTGCAGAGACCGAAGAGTAAGGTGTTTTGGCCTTGGATGGAAGGAATATATAGGCATCACTCATGTATTAGGTGTGCGCCATGGCTTGTGTGCAGTGGAGACCTGGAAGCAGTTTTCTCAGGGGAGTAGCCGCTTTGGACTATTTACAACTCCCACCTGTCCAAGGTAATGTTTCGCTTATGGTGGAGATGGCGTATTCTGCCACCAGTTTGTCATGAATGTTCTTGGGGTTCGGACTAGGAGAGTTTTGTGGTGGAGGAGGGACCATAGCTTTGCTAGACTTCTGGCTTCCCAACCAATGGGGTCAGGGTGAACCGCCTCCACAGGCCTGCAGAGGTTGCTAAACTTGCGGGCAGTCTGGATAGAATAGGTTTGGCGCGGTTGGTAGCCCCATCCGTAGCCACGAAAGAAGTGAAAAGCAGAAACAGGCTGGAGTGTTGTGGGGAGGCCAAAGGACATTTATCTGCACATACTGCTCTGTGTGCCTGACAGACTGTCTCCAATACACATCTGGGGTGGGTGACATTTACACTTTGTACATTCCCTCTAGAAAGCCACAACAAAGGATATGTGTGTGAGTATCCATCAACATATATTTGCATTCTGATTGCCTTGGCAGAATAGAAAGGGAGGGGCTTGCACCTCAATTGAATAGGCAGTGTCCTGACCCCACACACATGATTTATTACCCCCTCCCCCCTACAAATAACCTAGCAGACCAGACTGGCTTGAAAGGGAAACGTGTGCACTTCAGAGAACTGCTTTGAAGTCACCCCGACATCAAAGGCACTTTAGGGTGTAAGTACTTTGTCTCGGACTCCCTAAAATTAGACACTACTGGACTTGAGACTGAAGCTGCCAGAAGAACTGCTGTGTTGCTTAAAGGACTCCACTGGATTTCTGATCTGGAAGGCCTGCTTTTCTGTTTGCTGCCCAGCTGGGCTCTGCCTTCATTCCAAGTGATCTCCAAGGGCTTGTTGGCTTGCCTCCTGTTGGTTGAGACTCCGGAATATCAGAAACTCTACCCCCAGTGGCCCAGATATTTGCAACACAGATTTTAACGCATCACCTGTCTGTGGTTAGGAGAATCGGAGCATCGACTTAGTTGCGGGATTAATATCAGAACATTGCCCCGGAACCAGCGCTTGCACTGTCAGATGAGTTGATCTCTGGAGGTTATCGCCCATACAGCACCTTGGTGAGATCGCTGCATCCCCTCGAATGCGTGGCGGAATCTAGCGCATCGCTCAACGCCTCTCGACTCCAGCATCCATCTTCAGCACTGCGTGGAGAAGATTGACACATCCTGCATCTGTGGCCCTCGACATCAAGCCATCTTGCGATTTGTGACTAGGAAAGCTATTTTGTTCACCGGGACCTGCATGGGTCCTGTAGCTGTGCAGCACTCCATTGCGGTTGGCCCAAACTGACTTTGCCACAGTCCAGCGCCACTTAAAGTAACTTTTTAGCGATACTTGCTTCTAAGCACTTTACTGCATTTATTCCTTTAAAATTGAATGTCTCAACTTCAATACTTTGGAGTTGTCTCATTTTGGTCTTGTTCACAATATAATAATCTACTTTTCTAAACCTGTGCGTAGTCTTTTTGTGGTGTATTCATTATGAAACAGTGTGTGTATTTCACAAATACTTTACACTTTGCCCCTTTAGATAAGCCGGACTTATCTGTGCCAAGCTACCAGAGGGTGACCACAGGTTATCTTTTAGCGTGTATCTAGCTTAACCCGACTAGAGTGGTGGGTTCTGCTTGGCCTGGGTGCATACCATGGCCAACTAGGAATCTTATTTCTAGCAACCCAGATGTAGTTTGGCCCCTGGCCCCTGGTCTGATTATCTTTGGGTGTATGAGGATGCACTCACCTCATGGCTTCGAGCTGAAGCCAAAGTGTCACCTCGTCCTTGACAGACAACTGCTTTCTTCGGTCGCAGCATGGCCTGAACACAACTGGTTTTGGTGTGGACATCAGTCCCTACTACTTGGGATAAATTGTTAAGTCATCAGAAAAATTGAGAAAGAGGAGAGCAAAGCTCTGGTTCCATATGGAAATGCGCAGAAAGAAGGGAACAGTCAACGTGCAGGGGTGGCACTTATATGTGGGTCTACTCTATTCCAGGGCTGCATGGAATCCACACAGTGCCACTTGGGAGCACTACTGTAAAAAAGTTTCCAGATTCAGTATGTCCCCTGGGATTATTCTACGGTGAGGAATCTGTGGTTAGAAGCATCCGTCAGAAAGAATACTTTGTTAAGTTTTATATGAATGGGTGTGCGCGCCAAACACATTCATAAATTAAACCTATACAACCATTTTAAAACCAAACCATGAGCAACAGCCAAATAACAGCAAATAATCAATTAGTTCATCAAGATCATCAAGGAAGGGCACCCAGATGAAGAAATAAAAAGGCATCATAATGGCTGATAATAGTATACAGGCACCTATGGCATGTAAAGACCTCTTGGAGTAGGATTTGTAATACTACTTTCAGCCAACCAGGCGATTTTGAGGGACCTAGCTAACCGTTCCGTATGCTGGCCATCTTCATATCTTTTCCAGTAACAGGCTATTATAGGACCGCCGAGCACTTCTCTGAGTGTTGATGCATGAATTAGGCACTTCATAGTAAGCTGTGAAATTCAGTTAGTAGGAGAACCACTAGCATGGACACTAGTAAGCTACACTGGCACATTTCATAGAATGAAGGACCGACACACTCTAGACCATGGGTACTCTCAAACATTTGCCATGGAGCTGCAAAGTACTGTCTGTGGTATGACAGAGGGCCACACTGATGCCAGGAGGGGGATGTAGGGGGTTTTGAGTGGGTTAGTGATTGTGTAAAGAGGCTTAACAAAATTTAAACGGGAAAGCATTTATTTGCAGGTTAATAAATGCTTGCTCATTTATTTAATTTAAAATAAAAATATTAGTGCTCAGCAACTAAACAGCAGTTTACGCTGCTGTTCACGGGGGGGATGCATGTAAAGGTAAAGAGGAATGCAATCACGCCCCCCCCCCCCCCCCACCCCCCTCCAGGCTGCAATTTGAGTATCACTGCTCTAGACTAAACAAGATCCTTTGCCCAGCAGCAAGATTTTAGTCGATGTTGCTTGCAAAAAAAAAAAAAACATTGCGAGTGGATCCATTTTTGCAACCAAGGCACAGATGGATCAAGCTCATGGAATACGAAATAACAGACAGTTATTAAAATGCTGATTTCAGGAAAAGTGTGTGCCTGACTGAGTTCCAACATACTCTGAAACGGGGCACAGAGTAAAGATGCACTGAAGCAGAATAAAGGCATGAAGCACAAAGTAGAACCACGCTCGCACCATAAAATATTGTAAGATGTATATGTTCTGGTCATCTGAAATAACATTCCTCGAGTCTGGAAAAACCCTAAAAAAACACTATATAGTGCACTGTTTTTTTAAGGGTTTTTCCAGACTCGAGGAATGTTATTTCAGATGACCAGAGCATATACATCTTACATGTACATACATGTACATACATACATACATACATATATATATATATATACACACACACACATCTTCCAAAAGTATCTATCATCCACCAATCTGAAATATACCACAGCATAATGTGTTAAAGGAGAATTATATTTATTCACTTTACAAAGAAGGTGCTAATTAGTTGCCATAAACACCCCCATTTATAGACAAATATACTGTACATTATAACGGTGGCTGTCTGGTTCAAGCTTCCTATAGCTTGCTTTTAAAAAATGTGTCCATACTGCTTCAGATTCATCAGATGAGCAAATTGTAATCCTGGTGGCCACCCACTGATTAAAAAAAATAGAGTCCACAGTATTATGCATATTTTTGCATTATATATTCACAAGCAGAAATTCACCTTAAAGTCAAAACCGGTATCTTTTGGCCATCTTTAAACTTACTGTATTTATATACAGGCTGTTAATTAAAAAAAAAAATAACGGATTCGCTGAATTTTATTTATCAAATGACAAAAAAAGCAAAATACCTTAATTTGTACATAAATATAAAAATTGGAGTCCGATTAAAAAGGAAACAGCCCAGGTCTTCCAATTCAAAGATCAAAAAGCCTGGATCGTAAATGAGCACAATGCAGAAAACAAATGGATAGTGATTTGAAATATTAAGAAAATATTTTATAGGAGAAAAGCAGAATGACCATTTGTAACTGCTACGTGAAGCGAACTGTATAATTACCATTTGGCTGGTTTGTCTTTTCAGAAAATTTGTCAACACCCAGTTAAGTGTGATTCAAAACTTTCTCCCATTGTAGCAGTGGTAAGTTATTTATTCAACCTACAAACTGTTTCCACCAAATGGAATTTAGTTTGACCACAGGTCAAAATAACATTACTCGTTTGTGGCATAGAATACCAGGGCAAGAGGAGAGGAAAAAGGCCAGCATGGTCAAACAGTCTGGATACCAAGATAGAACGGAGTATTCCAAGAATCCCTCCTGTAGAAATGTTGGGCTCAGGTCCGCGCTGAGTAGGTTTTAACTAATTGTTCCATAAGCTGGGGTCCTCCATTTCGTCCACTACACAAAGGAAAAGACGACCTTAGTTACTCTTCATCACTTTCAGTTCCTGGGTCTGGATCAGAATCCCCATTGATTCCTTTGTCAATATGCATGTCTTCATCATTGTCCGACTGTTCTTCGTGTTCCACATCGTCCTCTTCCTCCTCCCAGTTGTCCTAAAATGAAATACAGCACAGTGCAAGTTAAAATATTTCAAGAACAGGGTACATCTGAGCACGAGGACAAGTGTGTGTGAGAAAGTCTAATTTCTATCAATACTTACATCAGAATCTTTCTCTGCAACCATTTCATCATCCGATTCTTCCTCAGAAGATTCTGAAATGGAAGGCAAAAACTGTAACACTGACAGGGAAGGTTTTATATTTCAGGAGGGGTGGCAATCAAAGAGTGCTGTATCCCATCACACAAAAGACAAGTAGTGTTTGAAGCCATTATCAATACCCAATAGTAGTCCTACAAAATACAGATCATGTATTTCCATTTTTGTCTAATTCATACAAACACTCAAAACGATTTCCCTTTTTAAGAGGACTGAAACAGCACTCCAAGGATAAAATGTCAGGGCATCTTAGAACAGCAGTGGTCACAAAGGCACCTAAGTAAGGCAATTTTTCAAGCACCATGTCCACAGGTAAGGGGTCTATCTATAGTGATAAGAAAACCCATTTAATATTATGACAACCTTTCCAGTTTTTGTTTATAAATTAACTACACGAGGGGAAACAAGTGGAGATATTTTAATGAAAAATACTGTCAGACTTAGAGCACCTGTGTTCTTGGAAAGGGCTACACATTTTGATATATTGTAGAAAAGTGGATTGTCTGGGATTGACAAGTGTCTCTCTCAAAAGATAAGGGCCCCAACTGCTAGGATGCTACACACATTAAATTAAACCTGTGCTCAACCCTGTTAACGTGATCGGAAACAGTCAGGCTTAAATCAAAGGCAACGTGTAAAGTATTTAAGCAGTGCATACACAGGGAAAAAAACCATGAGCAGATTCCAAAATCAATAGGAAGTTTTTATGAGTAGAAAAAGAAATGGCAAACAATCAATAAGGGGAATTGGAGACATGAATATTTAAAGATTTAAGAAAAGGTGCTGGGAATCCTCACCAGGACAAAACTGAAATTCAATTAAATGCAGTTGTACTGCTGGTTGGATAAGCCCCCCCCCCCCCCCCCCCGCCCAACTGCCCCCTAAGCCATGGAGCTTCGAAAAACATTTTCAGGTGCCCAAACAACCGCAGGAGGAAATCTGTAAGGCCCCCAGACCGTAAGAGAGGGCCAAGAGCAGAGACCTGTCCAGGTACTACTGGTCAGCTGGGCATTTCCAGGAAAAGATATTTTGCAACTTTTTGTGTTTCTGCAGACACAAAGGAAATCAGACCCTTTTAGTCAACTTCTTCGTCCTGGGTTCAGGAGGGAGGACTAGTCCTCCAGTGCTCTGCTCTTCTTTAGTTCCAAAAAGTGTTCTAGGGAGGTACCTGTGGGTACAATATTTCTGCCTCGCCCCAGTTAGAGGGTCGGGGAGACTCCTGGCCACTCCCAAAACAATGAGGTAACATTTCTCGGAGGGAAACCTTATCCCCTTTTTAAATAGTTCCTGTTTGACCTACTGCAAACAATCCCACAGTGCCCCTCAATCACAAAATCCAAGATGGTTGCGCAGTGTCTGTGTGTTCACCCAGGGGAATGGCCAGGTAAATGAGCAATCGCCTCCTCTGAAATGATTCTTTAGGTGCTGATGTTTGCGTTCATCTCTAGTGCACTTGTTGAATACCTTCTGCAGGAAGCTGGGTCTTTATATAGTATACCAAAATGAGCTATACTGTGCAAAGAGTCCAGGTATTCCCTTATGAGTAAACAGTTGCTTGCTCTAGCAATACTGAGGTGCTCTTCTAGAGGTTAGTGTGGTTGAGCAGCCTTAGGCTTCTCAGAGAGGAGTGCTAGACATCTGTAAATACACTCAAGTCAATAAATGATGCACGTGACTCAATTAGGAGATCCACACCAATTTGTGAAAATAACATCTTTATATATTGTTAGGCACCAGAATCAATATGATCAGGTAAGTACATTTACAAGAAAAATACTTCTGAGAGGTCAACAGTGCATTTTTCAGAGGCCGCAATATTTCCTATGGGAGGAACGACTTATGAGACCAATCTCCTGGTCTTAAGGTGCGTATGGGGCAAGGTCCAAGGCAGCACCAAGAGTTCACATCGAGCGGCACAGGGGCGGCCGGGTTCCATACAGCGTCGGGTGGCCAATGTTAATCTATGGGGATCGGTCTTTGTGTAAAGGGGGCATCGCTAAGGTGCCCTCAGGGTGCATTTATTAATTAAGTCTACACTGATAAGTGTGGGATTATTAATAGAAATGTTTGATATCAAAAATCCTTATTTTCAGAGAAGCCCTCATGCAGCTGGATAACTCGTTTTTACCAGTGTTCAGCACATGCTTTTAAAATTGCTTCCCTGATCACTTGTACTGGCAGCAAAAGGACTGACCAGAACAGGGGCCTATCTGCTCATGTGGATAGGCCCTCACATGTGATATAACACACCCTAACCCTAGGGCTGTAAGGCCTGCAGTAGGGATGACTTACAAATAGTACATGTCTGTTGAAGGTATTTAAATTAGTTCAATTCATGTAGCAGCCTGGCATATATCAAACACCGGAATACCTATCACTAAAGCCGTTTTGGTGGCACTCTGCTCTGGTGGAATAGGCCCAAATGGGCCTCAGCAGTCTCCTTTTTGGCCAACACATGTCTATGCATAAACTGATCCACATGGACAAGGTTTGTTTCTAGACGGTCTTGGCCTTCTTAGCACCAGCTAAGCTGATAAAAAAACTGGTCATCCACCCAGTGCGCATTTGTGAGCTCAATCAAAAAGCAGAGAAGTTTTCTGGGTCAAGTCGTTGAGCGCAGGGAGAGTGATGTACTGTTATAAATAAAAGTGTGATAGCACTTTTAAGAAAAAGAAAGCGCAAGTACACAGTAGCAATTACAGATGTTGCACTGTGAGCAGGGGGACATGCATGGAAGATCCTTCTAAAAAGCTCACAACTGGTGACGAATAAAGATCAGGCAAATCTAGAAAGGCTGTACCCACCAAAACCCTTTGCTGAAACAGCCGGTTATCTAACAAATAATGAAACCTCTAACAGTCGGATCTGGAGAATGAACGTGACCCACTGCACCAGGCCACAAACTTCACCCAACGACTGGAATAAATATCCATCAGCATCGATAACATGATTTTCAGATATGGTGCAGCAGCCCAGATGTTCATAGACCATTTTTTCAAAATGTTAAAACTGCTATTATACATTCTATCCTTTTTCTTTGCTTTTTTAGTGCACACCATTGTGCAGGAATTACTGGAAGATTTGGCTTACCTTCTTCATACACTAATTTTGCAGTTTGATTTATATCTGCTGATGCTTGTGTTTTTTCAGATGCTGCAACCTGTAGGGAATTAATAAATATATTTCAGATGCCAAAGTAATAAAGGAGTCGCGCATACATATATAATACATTATTTGTATCTAATTTTATTTAAGTATGTATTCTTAGTTGATTATTTTTATTTAGCGTTGTGCTTTCACAGTGGAATCCCTCACCATAAAGTGTCTATCTGGACATTTACGTAGGTTTAATCGCTATGATTTCTAAGGCAAATGCTACTTAACAGTATGCATCTGTTCTTGGCATGTAGTGCTGCTGACATTCATATCTTAGCATAGATCGCTGACTAGTGTTGGGTCCGGATGTTTGCACCGTGTTGTCTTGGAGGAGTCTTCGCAGTATCACGAGATCGGTGACTCCTCCCCTGGACTACAGCGCGCATGGGCATCTTCTTCATCTTCAGATAGTTTTTCGCCATTGTGGCAAAGATGGAGTATAGGAAAGTAAGAGATGACCATGCAAATGTATGTAGAAGAGATAACCCTGCAACTGTGACAGGCACCGAGGAGGAGGGTGGGCGATATGAATGTCAGCAGCCCTACATGCCAAGAACAGATGCATACTGGTAAGTAGCATTTTCCGTTCGAGGCATGTGGGCTGCTGAATTCATATCTTAGCATAGACTGTATAGCAGTTCCTCCTCTAGCGGTGGTCACCTGTACCAGCTGCAGTGGTCTGAAATAGAGTCTTAAGGACAGCCTGGCCTACAGAATCTTGTTGCTTAGCTTGCACGTCAACACAGTAGTGTTTAGGGAAAGTGTGTATGGTAGACCATGTAGCTGCTTTACATATGTCTTCTAGGGGAATATTTCCTAGGAAAGCCATGGATGCCCCCATTTTGCGCGTTGAGTGGGCTTTTGGGGGAACTGTTTAAGTGCGCTTTGCCTTTTGATAGCATATTTGAATGCACTTAACTATCCATCTGGCTATTCCTGTTTTAGAAATGGGATTACCCTTATGCTGTGGTGAGAAGGCAACAAATAGTTGCTTTGTCTTTCTGAATGATTTTGTTCTGTCAACGTGATATAGCAGAGCTCTTTTAATGTCTAGTGTGTGTAGAGCTCTTTCATCTACTGATTGCGGGTTTTGAAAGAAAACTGGCAACTGTACGGACTGATTGATGTGGAAAGAGATACTTTTGGCATAAACTTAGGGTTTGTACGAAGCACTACCTTATTTTAGTGTATTTGCATGAAGGGTTAATGAGTGGTTAGTGCCTGTAGCGCACTCACTCGCCTGAGGGAGGCAATGGCAATTAAAAATGCCACCTTCCATGTTAAGAATTGTAGTTCACATGAATGAAGTGGTCGAAGGGTGGTCCCATGAGTCTGGTAAGTACTACTTTCAAGTTCCAGACTGGCGAAGGTGGATGTTTTGGAGGGATAACTCTTAAGTCCTTCCATAAAAGCTTTGATAGGTGGTATTCTGAACAGGGACACATGTTGCCTGTTTTGAAGATATGCTGCTATAGCAGCCAGGTGTAGCCTTATGGATAAGTATGCTAGATTATATCTTTGAAGATGTAGCAGGTAACAGGTTATGTTTTGTATGGAGGCATCTAATGGATTGATTTGGTTATTATTACAATAAATTACAAATCTTTTCCATTTAGCTGCGTAGCATGCTCTGGTAGTGGGGCGCCTTGCTTCTTTGATAATGTTCATGCAGTCTGGAGGCAAATTAAGATATCCAAACTATAAGACCTCAGGAGCCAGATCGCTAGGTTCATCTGATTGGGATCTGGGTGCCTGATTTCTCCATGGTTGTGTTTTAGCAATTGTGCAGAAATGCGCAGCCTCTGGTGAGGAACTACTGAGAGTTCTAGGAGCGTCCTGTACCATGGCTGTCTTGCCCAAGCGGGAGCAACCAGGATCATTGTGAGTGACTGTTGCCTTAGTTTGCGTGCCACTAACTGAATCATGGGAAGAATTTGAGCAGACCGCTGAGACTGCTCAAAGGTATCTAGGAGAAAATCCTCCTGTATGTCATTGGAATGCATAGGGACTCCGTGGTAAACAGCAGCTCTGTTTAACAACTGACCAAAACCAATGGTATCTTCTGGAGGGGAAGGTTTTGATGGGTATGACTGCGGTTCAGGAATGTCAGGCACATTTTGTGGGTTTGTAAAGTCCCAAATAGGCAAATTTTTTGGGTTTGAAAAGTCCCATACACCCTCATCAACACGGTATGAATCAGGTTCTTGCATGTCCTCCCCTCCACCCAAATTGTATTCATCATCATTCTGTTGTGAGGAATGTGATAATGGAGAATGGAGAGGAGAGATTTGAGGTGATATGTGAGGAGGAACAGGAGAAGGAGAGGAAGGTATAAGAGAGGAAGGGTGCATAAGAGATGTTGCACAGTCCTTTTTTGGGAAGGAACCACAGGTGTGGGTGGTGCATCTGCTGGTCTCTTTTTGTGAGGTGTAGCACCTACATGACTTGTCCTTGGGTCTATGTAGATCTTTTGTCGAGGATCTGGTCTAAAAAGTTCTTACTCCTTCCAGAGGAGGTTGTCGTGGGTCTTTAACCTTGGGAGGTGTTATAACGTCCTGTGGCATAGTTTTCGGTGTCGAAGGTGTTGTTTTCAGCTTTGTAGGCATGTCCGAGGATTTGGGCACCTTGGAATCAGGCTTTGAGTTCTTCGGCGTCGAAGATGTAGAAATGGACGGCTTCGGTGCCGGTACTGTTTTAAGCTTCGGCGCCGGTACTGTTTTTGGCTTCGGCGCCGGTACTGTTTTTGGCTTCGGCGCCGGTACTGTTTTTGGCTTCGGCGCCGAAGGGTCTTTTGGCTTAGGCGCCGAAGGGTCTTTTGGCTTAGGCGCCGAAGGGTCTTTTGGCTTAGGCGCCGAAGGGTCTTTTGGCTTAGGCGCCGAAGGGTCTTTTGGCTTAGGCGCCGAAGGGTCTTTTGGCTTAGGCGCCGAAGGGTCTTTTGGCTTAGGCGCCGAAGGGTCTTTTGGCTTAGGCGCCGAAGGGTCTTTTGGCTTAGGCGCCGAAGGGTCTTTTGGCTTAGGCGCCGAAGGGTCTTTTGGCTTAGGCGCCGAAGGGTCTTTTGGCTTAGGCGCCGAAGGGTCTTTTGGCTTAGGCGCCGAAGGGTCTTTTGGCTTAGGCGCCGAAGGGTCTTTTGGCTTAGGCGCCGAAGGGTCTTTTGGCTTAGGCGCCGAAGGGTCTTTTGGCTTCGGTGTCGAAGGGTCTTTTGGCTTCGGTGTCGAAGGGTCTTTTGGCTTCGGCGCCGAGGCATCTTTATTTTTTGGTGCCGATGGAAGAGGCTTGCTCGGTGTCGAGGCACTAGAAGGCTTAGTAGTTTTCTTCGGAGCCGGGCTGGAAAGCAGGGCTTTCGAAGCAGGTATTCGGTCTTGACTGGGCTCTTTGGGCGGAGTGCTGACCCATGCCTTCAGTTTGGACAGAATATGTGGTGCAGTGGCAGTAGTACTCACGTGCTGACCCGATGGAATGGAGTCATTTGAGTCGTCTGCCTCTGATATTATCTGGAGATCAGGTAAGTCTTCTTCGGGGACAAGGGGAACCTCTTCGTCAAAGATGTCTTCCGGTGCTGGAGCTGATCTCATTTCGTGTTGACGAGCTCTCCGATCCCGGATAGTTTTCTTCGATCGGAAGGATGCACAAGCTGTGCAGGTCGACTCGTCGTGTTCCGGCGATAGACAGAGGTTGCAGACCTCGTGGTGGTCGCTATGTGGGAACTTTGCTCGACATACCGGGCATCTTTTGAACGGAGTTCTTTCCATGTGGTGTAGGCCACACGGCGTCGGTAGGCCCAACGGCCCGCATTGATGACCGGAATGGAACTGATGACGTCGAAAGTATTGTAGTCGATGTCGAGGGTAGTTTGTAGAAGTTTTTAGGAAGTTCTGCGCTGCCAAGTTGTTGAAAAGTCTTTTTCTAGCCGGAGCGGAGAAACTTTCATCCGAACCCAGTGGCGGAAAAAAACAATCTAAGAATGGAGCAAATGGACATACTCAGTATTGTCCAAGGAAAGAGTCATCCAATCTCGTGACTACAAAGACTTCTTCCAAGAAGACAACCTGCAATCATCCGAGCCCAACACCAGGTGGCGATCTAATGCATAGTGTACAATCTGCAGCTCATATGTCTCGAACATAAGCATCCTTCAGTTCGACAGTGGCTATGAAGTCACCTTGTGGCTGTAGTGAGATGACATTCGGAAGAATAACCATGTGGGAGTGCTCTGAAAGAATGTATTCGTTTAGGAGCCAGATGTCCAGAATGGTGTGGAAATGAGCTTCAGACAATAAGCATGCTGAAAAATATCAAACACCCACTGGTCGGAAGGAGAAATTCTGCCTCGAAAGGTGTTGTGTGATTAATGGGAAAGAGGCAAGTCAGGGCTTAGTGGTGGTAGTGGTTAATTTGGGGGAGACCCCTTTACCTGTGCCTTTTGAGTTGTTGCCTCTGTAGGACCTTCTAAAGTATTCGCTAGGAGAGGACTGCTGGGCTTGTGGAAGCTGATAAGAGGTGGAGGTCTATGGGGAGGTGGTCTTTGAGCCTTCATGGTAGGGTGTGTAGCAAAAGGAGCTTCAAGTTGCAGGTTTTCTAACGGCGCCCATCGCTTCCACTGCCTTAGTGTCTAATTTTTGCTGGCATCTGGTCAACCTGCGGTCCAAACAGAGGTTGGCCATAAAACGCCAAGTTGAGCAAGTTCTGCTTAAATTCTGGCTTGAAAAATGAGATATGGAGCCCCGTATGCCTGTGCAGAAAGAAACTGGAGGTGATTCCCCCATCCCACCGCATCCGCGGCATCGAATGCGCATGGATGGTGGTGTTCGATATCTCCTTTGCCTCAGATCTCATAATCCCCTTTCCTGTGATCCTCCATCTTATCCCAATGGGCACGGTCCTAATGGAGAGCAGCCCAAGAGAATTGGCAATCTGGCAATATGTGACCGATTGTGCAACTACCCTTTTACCTACAGCGTCTACATATTTGCTTTCTTTATCTGGTGGAGGGACATCACCAGTTGCCTGGGAGTTAGCCCTTTTAAGGGCGGAAGTAACCAGGGAGGCAGGCGGGAGCTGGCCAAGAAAGTAAATGGGGGTTAATGAAGGAAGCTTTGCATTTCTTGTCCACACTGGGTGTAATGACCCCATCATGGACAGGGTCTGCAAGTTATCAGGGGTGAGATGCAGCATTCCCTGAGCATGAGGAGTTACTGGGTAGAGCGGTGGTTGGAGAACAGGGTCTCAAAAGGGATGTTTACCTCACAGGGCTCAGCGTAGAGCTCCACCGTTTGAAAGGAGAAAGCCCTACCAGTGGGTTCATGGTAGAATGTGGCGTCATCAGGACGGACAGACAAAGGTCAGGTAGGGATTTGTATGCCCAGGTGGGTCAACATCATAGGAGTCCCAAGTATCCCCCTACGGAGTTTCAAAGGTATCCCCTCCCTCTTGGCCTCCCATGTCTGAGCGAGGTGATCACTGAGGATTATAGGGAAGAGTGTCACCTAAGTGCTGGTAGACTTACATACTTTCTTGTGCTGCTTTGGTGGAGGAGTCCTATCCAAGGCTTCCATGAAGGACAGCTGAGCAGCAGGCCCCGGAGGGTAGGCAGGAACAAGGCCTGTGCGGGCACGTACCAAGTGTTTTTGTCAGATATTCATCTCTTTAGAGTTTATGAAATATCTGCTCGACAGTACCCGGGGTGAGGTCGGTCTTGGTGTTCAGTGCAGATGTTCTCCGCTCAGACACTGATTTTGTTCTTGATGCAGAAGGAGTCAGCTTTGATAAAGGCGGTGCTGAAGCAGTCACCCTCAATAGTTTCTTCTGTGCCGAGCTTGACCTGGTTGTTGCGTCCAAAGGTAGTCAGTACAGACCATGGCCTGAAGGATGTGGTGGCCCAGCGTCCGGTCTCTGGCGCTCCAGAGAGGTTGGGGAACCTTTGGAAAGGGACTGCTCGGTTTGTGAGCTGTATTGCAGGAGAGGGAGTACCGTACTCATGGCTGGCTGAGATGGAAGATCCGCAATCTCCAGATCAGAGCCAGAGCTGTTGCAAGGGGAGAAAGCTTGTCTGCAGTGGATAGTTGTGGTTGGTGTCTCCCCACTTACCCCCCGCCTCTCTTCCACCTCCGCTCAATGTCATCGCGGTTATAGAGATCCAGGGTGTAGTCTCGGCTCCTACACAACATTGAGATGTCGAACCCTATCACAGAGGGTCTTCTGGGAGCAGAAGGAGAGGCAGGCATCGTAGAGGAAGGAATCCGTTCAATCACGAAGGAGGCATGATGGGAAGACGCGTCGGGAGACTGAAGAGGAATGGTGGGGAGACTCGGTCGGGCGACAGGAGGAAAATAGTGAAGGCCCACGTGGGGCTGAGATCGACCTGCAAGTTGCCCGGTTGAAGCTGTAGTAGTTGAGGAGAGAAAAGAGGAACGTGATAGAGAAACAATACCAACCGAAGGAAGGAACGATGTAAACCTAAGAGCACTGCAACAGTGTCGAACTAGAGCACATGTATGAAACAGGCGGCGAAAAGCTAAACAATGGAGTTCATGACCATGCACACTACAAGCAAAAGGAGTCATCACAGGTCAGAGTACCATGTGACTCAAAAGACTTCTTGAAGTAAAACTTGCACACACCGTGTCCAAAACTAGATGGCAGGAGCATGCACAGCATGTGAATCCACAGCCACACATGCCTCAAACATCAAGTATCTAGCCTCTGCTTGATCAGTGGAAACAGCGGAAATACAGCAAGCGGAATCTAGCATTCACAATTGGTGGCCTCAATTGATGCACTGGTATGTGCTGACAAAGAGCTTGCATTAAAAGACAAAACTATGAAGTGACAAGCTAGAGTCCTCTTTTACAAAAAAAACCACCACATTTTGAAATGCTCTAACCTTCTAATTAAAATTACAATTTTGACCTTTACTTATTTGTGTTGGTAACTAACTCAAATATTTCATAATTAGAGAGAGTTGAGGAAATATAAAAGTGCACTGAAGGACGCTAAAAAGATTTTCTTTAGCGATAGGATCGAGAGGGCAAGTAATTCTTCAGGAGAATCGTTCAAAATCTTCAAAGAACTTCTCAAAGCCCCGATCCCTCCAGTGTTACACGATAATCCCAAAGAACAATGTGAGGAACTGGCCAGATTCTTCCACTCTAAAATAGAGAAAATACTATCCTCCTTACCCACTATCCCTCAAACTCATGAACCAGTTATTAGTTCTATAAATCGCCCGACTGAGCTAACACCCTTTGGCACCTTCTCGGAAGAGGAGGTTACAAAAGTCCTGTTGGAGATGAAGAGTGGCTCCCCGAGTGACCCAGTCCCGATAAAACACCTTAAGCTCGTGGCTAACATCCTGTCAACTCCTTTGACTGACCTCATGAACCTTTCACTCGCTCAGGGCATAGTGCCACAGAGATGGAAAAAGGCTGTGGTGAAAGCCTTATTGAAAAAACCAGGACTGGATCCATCCAACTTGACCAACTTCAGGCCAATTTCACTTCTTCCTGGATTTTCAAAAATCGCTGAGAAGCTGGTCAACCGTCAGCTCTCTCACCATCTTGAGTCTAACCACCTGCTAGGAGACTCCCAGACTGGTTTCTGCCCCGGCCATGGAACAGACACTGCCTTGCTGGCAGTAGTGGAGGAGGCAAGGAGCACTCTAGATACAGGAGGGTCAGTGGCAGTGATCCTCCTGGACTGGAGTGCTGCCTTTGACACCGTAAGTCACCAGGTGCTCCTCCAACGGCTGTCAGAGGCAGGTGTCTCGGGGACGGCTTTGAAATGGCTGGGATCTTTCCTCGCTGACCGTTTCTACCAAGTCTGGGAAGGGTCAGAGCAATCTGCCCTAATCCCTCTTCAATGTGGAGTCCCGCAGGGCTCATCGCTGAGCCCTACCTTATTTAATATATATATGACTCCACTTGAAAGAGTGGTCGCCCCTTCAGGGGTGAAGATCATCAGCTATGCTGATGATACTCAGCTGGTGGTGGGCCTCACGCAGTTGGCGGAACACCCTGAGGTGTTACATGACTGCCTCGCCAATGTTTATCGTTGGATGTCCATCTCCGCCCTAAAGCTTAATGGAGGCAAAACCGAGCTGATGCTCCTGGGCAATTCCAGTCCCTCCATCATTGCGAGCTGTTAGCCCCGGTCTCTTGGTGACCCACCATCCCCCAAGAAGGAGATCAAATCCTTGGGAATATGGTTGGAAGATGATCTGTCCTTCAGGACTCATGCCAAGAAGACCGCAGGGGTTTGCTTTGGTCTGCTCTTCAACAAGGAAGCATACCGTACTCTCTCAAAGTTGGTCAGGTCACACCTCTACTAAAGAAACCAACAGCCGACCCCTCTGATCTCAACAACTACCGTCCCATCACCAATATCCCCACTCTCGACTCGAACGGATCCCTCGACCCCTCACAGTCCGGCTTCCGAGCCAAACACAGCACCGAGACCGCCCTCATCGCCGCCACCGATGACATCCGAGCCCTGATGGACAATGGAGAAACAGCGGCCCTCATCCTCCTAGACCTCTCCGCGGCATTCGACACGGTCTGCCACCGCACCCTAATACGGCGCCTCAGCAACATCGGAATCCGGGACAAGGCGCTGGAATGGATCATCTCCTTCCTCGACGGAAGAACACAGCGAGTCCGCCTACCACCGTACAAGTCAGAGGCCTCCGAAGTCATCTGCGGCGTCCCCCAAGGATCATCACTGAGCCCCACCCTCTTCAACGTCTACATGAGCCCCCTCGCGGCCATCGTACGCAAACACCACCTCAGCATCATCTCCTACGCCGACGACACCCAGCTGATCCTCTCCCTGACCAACAACCCCGCCGCCGCCAGAGCCAACCTGCACGAAGGGATGAAAGAGGTAGCCGAGTGGATGACGACCAGCCGCCTGAAACTGAACTCGGACAAGACGGAGGTCCTCATCCTGGGCTCTTCACCCTCCGCCTGGGACGACTCCTGGTGGCCTCCCGCCCTGGGCACCGCACCCAAACCGACAGACCATGCACGAAACCTGGGCTTCATCCTGGACTCCTCCCTCTCCATGACCAGACAAGTCAACAGCGTCTCCTCGGCTTGCTTCAACATCCTACGCATGCTACGGAAGATCTTCTGGTGGATCCCCTCAGAGACCAGGAAGACCGTCACCCAGGCCCTCGTCACCAGCCGACTGGACTACGGCAACGCCCTCTACGCCGGGACCACCGCCAAGCTCCAGAAGAGACTCCAGCGGATCCAAAACGCCTCAGCCAGACTCATCCTCGACATCCCACGGTCCAGCCACATCTCCGGACATCTGAGAGACCTTCACTGGCTCCCCATCAACAAGAGAATCACCTTCCGCCTCCTCACCCACGCACACAAAGCCCTACACGACCAAGGCCCGAGCTACCTCAACAGCCGAGTCAACTTCTACGCTCCCAAACGCCACCTCCGATCAGCCAACCACGCCCTCGCCGCCGTCCCCCGCATCCGAAGAGCGACTACAGGAGGAAGGTCCTTCTCCTACCTGGCCGCCAAGACCTGGAACTCCCTCCCGTCCGACCTGCGCCTAACCCAAGACCACCTCTCCTTCAGGAAGAAGCTGAAGACCTGGCTGTTCGAGCAGTAGCGGCACCCCCCCTCCCCAGCGCCTTGAGACCCTACGGGTATGTAGCGCGCTTTATAAGTGTCACTGATTGATTGATTGATTGATTGACTCTCGCCAAACTGCTGGAAAAATGCGCACAACTACAATTGACTAAACACATTGAGCAATTCGATCTCCTCAACCCTCACCAGTCAGGCTTCCGAGCAGGACACAGCACAGAAACTGCTATGACTCACATAATTGACGACGCACTTCAAATGCTAGACCAAAATGACACCTGCCTCCTCATCCTTCTTGATCTCTCCTCTGCATTAGACACCGTTAAACATGAGAATTTACTAGATCTACTAAACAAAAGAATGGGCTTATCTGGAACTGTCCTCAAATGGTTCACCTCCTTTCTCCACAACAGGTCGCAGAAATTCAAGAGCAACAACCTGATGTCCACGCCAGTACCTGTAACGTTAGGCGTCCCCCAAGGATCCTCTCTATCCCCAACTTTGTTCAACCTAGTCATGGAACCTCTCACCACTTTGCTACAAGAATCCAATGTACACTTTCACATGTATGCCGATGACACCCAACTCTACCTCAAACTGCAATCACCCAATGACATCCTGCTCCTGAACTCAACGATCAGATGCACCCAATCCTGGCTTGCCGACAATCACCTCAAACTCAATGCCCTGAAAACAGAGTTCCTTCTGATCGCACCTCCAGCGAAGATATCCACCACTCAACATTGGCTTAAACTCCTAACCGCACTCAATGTCCAACCCACCATCGTGGAATCAGCTAAATCTTTAGGCATAACACTCGACACCAATCTCAACATGCAGCAACATATCAGCAAAGCAACAAAGGGAGCGAACTTCCAGATCAATACTCTGAGGAAACTTAAACCCTACCTCCCAGCCAAAGACTTCTAAACAGCGGTGCAAGCACTAGTCATCCCACGAATTGAATACGGCATCACCGCCCTTTGCGGACTCCCACTAACTACAACCGCACCACTAAAAGCATCTCTAAATGCTGCAGCGAGACTAATCACGGGGTCAAAAAAGCACTCCCACATTACCCCTGACTTGAAATCCCTGAATTGGTTGCCGTTTGAAGCCAGAATACATCTGAAAATCGCCTGCATGACACACAAGGCTGTTCACCTAAACTCACCCGGCTACCTTGCTCAGAAATTGACAATCTCTGGGGGAATCAGAAACACGAGAGGCGCAAACAATCTTCTGCTGAAACCTCGAAGATTCCGGAAGGAGAAAACATACAAGCGCTCCTTCTCAGGAATGGCGCCTAGGATTTGGAACTCACTCCCTCCCGAAACCAGGCTTATCTCTTCCACTACACTCTTCAAAAAAGAAGTAAAAGTTATCCTCATGGCTAAATTCACCTGTACTACTATCTCGAACCCTATCAACACCCTGCAATGATCTGTATTACTTGCTTGACCCCTTATCTATTTGTACGAGCTGTCCTATCACTCTCCTGATTGCTTTGCAGTCACCCAATTGTATTATTTGTACTGTATGAACTACTGAATTACTTATTTGACTTTGTTCCCTCATGTACCCTTCTGCACTGTGTGAACTATCGATCTACCTATTTGACTTTGTTCCCTCATGTACCAGTCTATGTAAAGCGCTCTGATATCTGCAAAGATCTTGTTCGCGCTATATAAAACTCTGAAATAATAAAATAAATAAATAAGCCTGAAAGGTGTTACCTCTGCTTCCCGATCCAGCAAGGAAGCTGTTGATACGTGGCCTAATTCTATCAAGGCTCGATTATGGGAATGCGCTGTTTCTCGGTGCCCCCGAAGCTACCTTTAAAACCCTCCAACAGGTGCAAAATGCAGCTGCGAGAGTCCTTATGGATGTTCCCAGAAGGCAGTCTGCTGCTCCGGCCCTTAAAGCGCTCCACTGGCTCCCCGTGAAGGAGCGGGTGAAATTTAAAGCGCTATGTACAGCTCACAAAATTTTACATGGTAAAGGTCCTCCCATCCTTGCTAATATGGCCCGTCCTTACAAACCCCCACGTCTGCTGCGCTCGGATCAAAAACACCTTTTGCAGTCAGCGAGAGTAAGAAGAGCCCGGTGGGGGCAGGCGTTTCTCTGTGCAGGTGGCCTCTCTTTGGAACTCTTTGCCCCTCAAGATTCGCTCAGAACCCAAGATCCTACCATTTAGGAAACTGCTTAAGACCCACTTGTTTCCTCGGTAGTGATTAGCTGAGTCTCTCCTTCTGGTCTGTTGCGCCGGGATGCACCCGGGTAAGCCGAGCGCATTACAAGTTTCATATTATTATTATTATTATTATTAGTATCTCTGATGTATATGGTTTTCTGTATCGGAGTATTGCTTTACTGTTAAAACTGAAAATTGCTTAAGGAATGTTCCCGGCTTCTAGTAGTGATTCACTGAGGTCTACAGAAGTAAAGGTTAAAAACCACATCATAAGACCATGTGCAATGAATCACAACATGCACGATCTGTCCATTTATGGACTGAAACTTTGGCTGATAACCTGTTCTACAATGTTAATGCGGACTTTAGCAGATCAAAGAAATAGAAAATAAAGTGCTTCCAATATCCAGTCGTTAAATGGAATCAGCCAAAAGAAATACAAAGTGCTAACACCCTCAGCTTCTAAGATACAATCCCAATTATATTCATCACTTAGTACATGTTTGCTTTTCCAGGACACTGGCCCTATGGCTAATGTTCTTGTATAGGATTGTGCGCTAATAGACTTAAAAAACCTAGGAATTCACAGGATCACTACTGAATGCAGACTGTTCCCTAGATGGGAAACTGTTTAGCGTTTGAGAAACAGTCTGCATTTTTAGGATCAGACCCTTGAAACTTGACTACAGTGCTGAACAAATCAGTAGACTGGAGTCTCAGATACTAAGTTTACATTCCAAATAGTACAGAAACCCCTGTACTCAAACAATCAAGGACCCTAATAATGGAAGTAAAAATGCAGTAAATGGATCCTTCTGAGCTCCAGTGTTGGATGTCTGTGCTGGCAGGGGGACACAGTCAGTAGTGCCCAGTTAGCAAACCTGTTGATAAAGCAGTCAAAAACCCAACTACTTTGTAGTCTCTGAATTGGGCAGACTTAAGAGTGATAGCAGATACGGATTAGTTACTTACCTGTAATCCTAGTTCTCTTCCAGGGGTATCCTCATCAAAGTCATAAGCATTAGAATATTCCCGCCCATGCGCGGGACCCCGGAAACACTATATTATATGTGCCCCACATATATATACACACATATATATACACATATATATATATATATATATATATATATATATATATATATATATATATATATATATATATATATATATATATATATATAAATAATATATATTTAAAAACAAGCAATAGCAGCCAAATCACAGAGCTGAAATATGCTATGAAGAATTTCCACCATACATGTATATAATAAGCATTAGAAACATGAGAAACACCACCAAAGATTGTTTAGAAATTGTTTTAATGCTCAGAAAGCAGTAGAAATTCTCATAACTCACTGGAAGCATAAGAAGCTCCCAGGCTGCATTGCAAACACACAGTCTAAAAAGACTGAAAAGCTAACCTGTAGCTGAATAGCAAAAAACTGACACTGTGCCTTTAGGGCACTCATGACCCCCTGTATCCCATCATGCCCCAGGGGTGACAGTTAGGTCAGTTGTTCTTTTCGGAGACTGAAAAACAAACCCAATAACAAATAGGTTAACAATATCTCCTTATGAAAGAGTATCCTTTGCCCGGGGAGGCGGGAGGGTCGCTTATGACTTTGATGAGGATACCCCTGGAAGAGAACTAGGATTACAGGTAAGTAACTAATCCTTCTCGTCCAGGGGATCCTCATCAATAGTCATAAGCATTAGAATAGAATAGCGAGCCTCTCCTCATCCCTGCGGGCAAAGGAATGATAAGACAGAAATCTCATCAATAAGCCTGAGTAGACTATAGACTACCCAAACAGATTCCTCAAGGAGGCTTGCCCTACTTGTGTATCGGTCCTGGAATCAGATTCGAGGCAGTAATGCCTCGTAAAGCTATGCACTGATTTCTAGGTTGCAGCCTTGCATATTTCCGACATGGGAACGTCATGCAAGAAAGCCACTGTAGCCGCCTTCCCTCTAGTGGAATGCGCTTTTGGAGACATCAACAAAGGTTTGCCTGCTAGTTGATAGGCCAACTTAATGCAAGAGACAATCCACCTGGAAATGGACCTCTTTGCTGCTGGAAAGCCAGTTCTCATTGAGCCATAGTTCACAAACAGTTGGTCCGATTTCCTAATCCCTTTAGTCTTTTCCAAATAAAACTTAAGCACTCTTTTAAGATCTAAGGAGTGAAGTGATCGCTCAGCCGGGGTCGTAGGATTTGGAAAAAAGGGAGGGAAATAGACTGATTTATATGAAAATCAGAGATGACCTTAGGCAAGAAGGATGGGTGAGCCCTTAGGACTACTCTGTTATGGTGGAATACAGTATAAGGTTCCTTTGCACAGAGCGCTTGTATCTCACTGACTCTGCGCGCAGAGGTAATTGCCACCAAAAAAGCTGCCTTCCAAGAGAGATGTTGTAAGGAAGCCTTGTGGATGGGCTCGAAAGGTGGAGACATTAACCTTGATAGAACTAGGTTAAATTCCCACAGAGGAGAAGGATTTCGTACAGGGGGATACACTTTCTTCAATCCCTGGAGGAAATCCTTGACCACTGGAACCTGAAAGAAAGACACCTGATCCGGTGACTTTCTGTAAGCCACAATAGCTGACAAATGCACTCTAATTGAAGCGTACTTTAAACCAGCTGTTGCGAGGGAAAGGAGGTATGGTAAGATGACGTCCTCCTGCCCCTTAGTCGGATCCAAACGATGATCTCTACACCACAAGTAAAACCTTTTCCACTTGAAGGCATAGGATGCTCTCGTGGACGGCCTCCTAGCCTCCTTTAAAATGTTCATGCATTCTGGAGGCAGGTTCAAATGTCCGTATTGCAGGACCTCAGGAGCATGCTGTTAGGTTCAATGATGGAAGGTTGGGATGCATTATCCTCCCGTTCATTTTGCTCAACAGGTCCGGCCTGCAAGGGAGTCGTTTGTGTGGACACAGACAGATGTAGAAGGTCCGGATACCACCAATGCCAAGGCCAGTCTGGAGCAATCAGGATCATTACCATGTTCGTCCTGAGGAGCTTGGAAACCACTCTCGGAATCAGTGCCGGGGGAGGAAACTCATATGCGAACATCCCTGCCCAATCCAACAGAAGAGCGTTCCCCTGCGTCCCTGGCCTGTGAAACCTGGACGCGAAGGAGTGGCATTTGGTGTTTTCGTCGTCTTCAAACAAGTCTATGGATGGACGTCCCCAGCTACGAAAAAGCTCTTCCACTACTTCGTCGCTTAGCACCCAGTCTGGCTGATCTTCGAAGTGCCTGCTGAGTGCGTCTGCCTTGACGTTCAACTCGCCCGGAAGGTGCACTGCCACTACTGTGAGACCGCGAGCGAGAAGCCAATGCCATATTGCCTGAGCCTCTCGAGACAGTGGGCGAGATTTTGTGCCTCCTTGCTTGTTCAGATAGAACATGGTTGTCGTATTGTCCGTCTGAACCAGGACTGAGCTGGATTCGATCGCTGGCAGGAAAGCTTTGAGAGCCAGGAATACCTCTCTGAGTTCCAGCATGTTGATGTGGTATGTTTGCTCCTGCGCAGACCACTGGCCTTGAATCTGAAGCGGACCCATGTGTGCTCCCCAGCCTTGCAGGGAGGCATCTGTCACTATAGATTGGGACGGAATGGGTTGGTGAAACGGCACTCCCACCATCACATTGCTTCTCAGAGTCCACCATCTGATGGACTCTTTTGTCGCCTGGGAAAGATTGATTCGATCCTCCCAACGTCCTGTTGCTTGGTCCCACTGATCCTCCAGAGCCTGTTGTAGAGGACGCATTCTCAGCCTGGCGTTTGGGATGAGAAAGATGCAGGACGCCATGGAACCCAGTAGAGATGCTGCTTGTCGTGCTGTTGGAGGCCGAGACTAACAGAATCCCACATTTCTGTTTCATGGAAGAAAGTCTCTCCTCCGAAGGAAACGCTTTTCCCACGCTTGTGTCCAGAACGGAGCCTAGGTAGTGGATGGATTGCGTAGGCCGCTGGACTGACTTCTCCAGGTTCACATGGAGGCCGAGCCTGTGAAGTTGGTGCAGGCACAGTTGCAGATCTTGCGTTACCCGTACTGGAGATGGACCCTTTAGGAGCCAGTCGTCCAGGTATGGGTAAATGAAGAGACCCTTCTTGTGAAGAAAAGCCGCCACCACTGCCATGCATTTGGTGAAGACTCGTGGTGCGGACTTGAGACCGAAGGGTAACACCTTGTACTGGTAGTGTTTGTTTCCCACAACAAACCTTAGGTACTTGCGATGTTGTTGCGCAATCGGGATGTGAAAGTACGCATCTTGCAGATCCACCGAACACATCCAATCTCCGGCTTGCAGATGAGGACATATCGGGTGAAGCGCTAACATGCGGAACTTTTCCTTGACGATAACCTTGTTTAGGAGTCGTAGGTCGAGTATTGGTCTGAACTTGTCCTCCTGATCTTTTTTGGGGACAAGGAAATATCTGGAGTAAACTCCCTTTCCTCTTAGAGCGAGAGGAACTTCCTCTATCGCTCTTTTTTGCAGCAGGATTTTTACCTCTCTTCGGAGCAAGCTTAGTTGGTGAGGGCAAGAGCTCTTCGGAGGGACGCTCTTTGGAAGAGCACGGAAACGTATCCTGTATCCATTGCGCAGTATATTCAGCACCCACTGATCTCTTTTGATGCTGACCCACTCTGCCAGGTGTTGTGAAGCACTTCCTCCCACTGGAGTGGGCAACGGCGTCAGAGGAAGCCACTGTTCAGGCCTTTCCTCCTCTCGTGGTGTTGGAGGACTGTTGGTGACCTCCTCTTCCTCTGCTGGGCTTGCCACGAAACTGGGGTTTCCCTTGAGTTTTGTTTTGGAACCACTGAGGGGTTTGAACCCTCTGTTGAGCCCCTCTCCCCCTGTTGGTCTTGAAGCGGCGCTTGAATTCCTTTTTCTTCTCCAAGCCCACCGCCTTTACCGTGTCCAGCTCAGTCTTCATTCGGGTCATCTCTTAGTCCGCATGTTCACCGAAGAGAGCGGAACCCGAAAAGGGAAGATTTAGAATCCGATGCTGAGCATCCGGTTTCAGACCTGTAAGGCGCAACCAGGCCGATCTTCTGGCACATACTCAATGGGAATAGGAATGAGCCGAAAGCACCGCCCCATCCGCGGCCGTGCTTATCTGGTTCGCCACCAGACACCCCTCCGTAACAGTTTCTTCAAAGTCTTGCTGGTCCTCTTTCGGTAGCTTGGCTTTGAATCTTTCCATCGAGTCCCATAAGGCTCTGTCATACCGACCCAGGAGCGCAGCTGCACTGGCGACCTTAAGAGTGGAAGCAGCAGAGTTGCAAACCTTTCGACCCCAGGAGTCTTGGGTTTTGCTGTCCTTATCCGGCGGGACTGAAGAGGAACCAGCAACCGCATATGTCTTACTCGCCGCCGCCACAATGACAGAGTCTGCTGGAGGGTCAGATTTCACAAACACCGGGTCAGAAGCCGCCGGGTTGTACTTCTTCTGAATGCGTGCCGGGACTGCTCTGATTGCTGCTGGGGTTAGGAAAACCTCCTTGACAGGGTCCATAATCCCCGGAACTAAAGGCAGCAGAGGCCTGGAGATGGCCTTGTGTAAGGTTTCAAAAATGACTGTCGCCGTTACTTGAGGGACAGACATTTCGATGTTCAGTTTAAGCGCACCTCTTTGCAGTACATCCAGATACGTGCCAATATCATCCACTGGGGAGGACCTGGACGTTGGACTGTCCGTCAAAGTCGGGGAGTAGTCCCTCTTGGACGATCTGGTAGAAGAGGTTGAAGTAGACTGAGTACGTCTGTCTACAGTGAGCACTGAGCCTTCGCTCCTGCGACCTCCTTGAATGCTCCTCCCGTCTAGGGGAGCGAGATCTGATCCGATCTCTTGTCCGATGTTCTTTTCTAGGAGATCGGGATGCCCTGGGAGATCTGGCTGGCGATCTCACGGGAGATCTGCCCCGAGGAGATCGAGACCTTTTCCGGCCTTCCATTCTAGGTTCCCTTGTAGGAGAACGGGATCTTCTTGGCGCTTTGGTGGGTAGTGTCACAGGGGATGTGCGCCTGGGAGGGCTACGCTTGTCCATCTCCTCCACCAGGTCTTGGAGAGGAGACCTGTGGTCTGGGCTGGCATATTCCTGCATACGCTTGGTAGGCCCAGCATCTCGCCAATGGTCCAAGGATCTGTACCATCTAGGTGACAGCCTAATGCGCCCTGTCGAAGGATATGGACGACGCTCAGAAGTTCTGTGTATAGGGCTTTTGGACCTTGAATGCTCAGTTGAGGAGCCAGAGGACCGATAAGATGAATGGTGAGAAGCAGATTCTGTCACCATGATCGTATCTGAGTGTCTCGACGTCGAGCGTTCTTTTCTCGCCGTCGAACGCCTTCGAGGAGTCGGAGGATCAAACAATCTCGACCCCGAATGTCCATGAGAGGTTCTGAAGTCTCTTGACGTCGAGCGGCGATGAGTAGCCGTCGACGGAGCCCTCTGCTTCGACGTCGAACGGCGGTGTCCGGCCGCCGACGGAGACCTCTGCCTCGACATCGACCGACTATGTCCTGTCGCCGACGGAAGCTTCTCTCTCGACGTCGAACGACCTCGTCCTGTCGTCGACGGAGCTTTCTGCCTCGACGTCGAACAGCGATGGCCGGCCGTCGACGGAGATCGCTGCCTCGACGTCGAATGCCTGTGCGACGACGGCAGAGGGGTATTGGGCACCCTCGACGCCGAGCACTGATGCTGCACGGACGGAGACTGCGTCCTCGACGCCGATCGACGAGCCACTGTCGACGGCGGAGGGGTCTTGGTCCTCGACGCCTATCGCCGCTTCTTGGACGACGGCGGAGGGGTCACACTTCGACGCCGGTCGTCGCCCGGTTGACGGCGGCGGAGTAGCCTTCCTCGACGCCGATCGTCGCCCGGTTGACGACGGCGGAGGGGATTTTGACGACGGAGCTGGTTCTTCCGACGTCGTCGACGTACCTGGTCTTCTCGACGGCGGGCCCGCCGTCGACTGTAGTTTCGAAGAGGAAAACTCCACCTGTGGATCTTTTCTCAGCGCTGAGCTCGACGCTGAAGTTGAAGGGTATGAAGACTTCTTTTTTGAAGATGTACGAGTCTTCTTGGAGCCCTTCTTCACTGGAGATCTCCCTCTTGAAGCTCTGTGAGCCAGGCCATAAATTCGAATTCTTTCCCTGTCCTTGAGAGTTCTTCCTGACAGGTTCTCACAATGTGGACAGGTGCCTGGATCATGATCTTCAGGCAGGCAAAGGATACAGACGTCGTGGCTGTCTGATTTTGCCTTCTTGTTGCCACAAGAAGGGCATTTATTAAAGAGTGAAGGCATTCTCAGAGGAAAATGCTCACCAAACTGCTGAAAACAAGCAGTATCTTACTTGACTAGATGTAAGACGTCGAAGTAAGAGCCAAAGTTGACAAAAAAGACGTATTTTTCTGTCAAAAACCAGAAAAATTGTGGAGCTGTGTAACCAGGGTCCTTCACTGAAGGAGCCGGAAAGAACAACTGACCTAACTGTCACCCCTGGGGCATGATGGGATACAGGGGGTCATGAGTGCCTTAAAGGCACAGTGTCAGTTTTTTGCTATTCAGCTACAGGTTAGCTTTTCAGTGTTTTTAGACTGTGTGTTTGCAATGCAGCCTGGGAGCTTCTTATGCTTCCAGTGAGTTATGAGAATTTCTACTGCTTTCTGAGCATTAAAACAATTTCTAAACAATCTTTGGTGTTGTTTCTCATGTTTCTAATGCTTATTATATACATGTATGGTGGAAATTCTTCACAGCATATTTCAGCTCTAATGTGATTTGGCTGCTATTGCTTGTTTATATATATATATTATTTATATATATATATATATATGTGTATATATATGTGGGGCACATATAATATAGTGTTTCCGGGGTCCCGCGCATGGGCGGGAATATTCTAATGCTTATGGCTTTGATGAGGATCCCCTGGAAGAGAACAATAAGTCTCTTAGAGTCCTTTACATTTGCTCTATGTCATTCTAAATGCTGTGGTTTAAAGTCTCATCTGTTAGGCAGGGATTGCGGTGGGCTGCCCCTGCAAGACTTTGGGCATGGCATTCACCAGTTCCCAATGGAACCTGGATTATGGAAGACCAGCAAGTCATGACCGCAAATATCTTTTGAATTGTAAAAGCTAGAGAGATAGCTGAAAATGTTCTTGAATCAGCAGAACATTCCACTTATAACAGGTCATGAAGACAGGTGCCCTCCTGGGACTGGAGAAGAGAAAATAAGATACAAAAAGCTCAAACTATATGAACAGGTGAGGTTAGTCTGTTCTCTTTGCGATCTGGCATGTGGGGATCCTATGGCTCTTGGGTGGCCTCTGTCATTTACATATTCTAGAAGCAGATAGTCAGCTGGTACATGTCAAGGTACTCCAATGATCATGTTAGTTCTGGATGCCTGCCCAACGTGAGCAAAATAGCAAAGCTTCAGCCCGGAATTCAGACTTTTGCCCTTTCTGAAAGGATAGCAGCATTCTTGGCAACATGTTTACTCAAAACCTGCAAAGAGTACCACATATTGGCTTAACAGTACCAGGTATTCATCATTCTTTGGAGAACAAGGTAAAAAGCTATTGCAAATGTTCAAATACTCATCAAATTAAGAAGTGCATTAATGCTTGGAGTCCTTTTTCACAAACTGGATGGAGCAAGGTGCTTCGGGTTAGACCATTTTGAAAACTTGTTAGGAAAGCAGAAAATTAGCAGAGATTTTAAGACATGTAACATAACGCTACTGAAAGCCACGGAAAACTTAAACACCATTTACTCTAAAAGGGCTTGGCTAAGCAAGTTACATCCAATTACAGAAGCACATCATAACAAGTTCAAGTTCAGGAATTTGTATAGCGCACTACTCACCCAGAGGGTCTCAAGGCGCTTCAGGGAGGGTGGGTGCATTACTTATCGAATAGCCAGGTTTTTAGTTGCTTTCTGAAGGAGAGGTGGTTCTGTGTAAGTCGGAGGTGAGTGGGGAGAGAATTCCAGGTTTTGGCCGCTAAGTAGGAGAAGGATCTTCCTCCCATGGTGGATCTGTGGATGCGCGGAATTGCGGCGAGGGCTTGATTGGATGATCGTAGTAGGCGGGTGGGTGTGTAGAAGGACAGTCGTGTGTTGAGGCATTCGGGTCCTAGGTCATAGAGGGCCTTGTGTGCGTGGGTGAGGAGACGGAACGTTATTCTCTTGTTGACGGGGAGCCAGTGGAGATCCTTCAGGTGACCGGAAATGTGAGCATGACGGGGAATGTCCAGTATGAGTCTGGCTGAGGCGTTTTGGATGCGTTGGAGTTTTTTCTGTAGTTTGGCTGTGGTCCCGGCGTAAAGGGTATTTCCATAATCCAATCGGCTGGTGACCAGTGCGTGGGTGACTGTCTTTCTTGTTTCGGTGGGGATCCAGCGGAAGATTTTTTAGAGCATCCGTAGGATGTTGAAGCATGAAGATGAGACGGCGTTGACTTGTCTGGTCATCGAGAGGGAGCAGTCTAGGATGAAGCCCAGGTTACGTGCGTGATCTGTAGGTATGGGTGCTGTACCCAGGGCCGGTGGCCACCATGAGTCGTCCCAGGCAGAGGGGGATGATCCTAAGATGAGGACTTCCATTTTGTCCGAGTTTAGTTTTAAACAGCTGTTCTTCATCCATTCGGCTACCTCTTTCATTCCTTCGCGTAGATTGGTTTTGGCGGTGTTTGGGTCTTTGGTGAGGGAGAGGATCAGCTGGGTGTCATTTGCGTAGGAGATGATGTTGAGGTTGTGTTGGCGCGCGATGGATGCGAGGGGACTCATGTAAACGTTGAAGAGGGTGGGGCTGAGTGAAGATCCTTGTGGTACACCACAAATGACTTCGGTGGCCTCTGATTTGAATGGGGGGAGGTGGACTCTCTGGGTTCTTCCGGCGAGGAACGAGATGATCCAATCCAAAGTTTTTCCTTGTATTCCGACGTTGTTGAGGCGTTGTATGAGTGTGCTATGACATACTGTGTCGAAGGCGGCGGAGAGGTCGACGTGGATGAGGGCAACTGTTTCTCCGTTGTCCAGTAGCGTTCGGATGTCGTCTGTAGCTGCGATGAGGGCGGTTTCGGTGCTGTGTTTGGCTCGGAAGCCGGACTGTGAAGGGTCGAGGGAATTGTTGGATTCAAGGAAGGCGGCGAGCTGACTATTGACGGCTTTCTCAATGACTTTGGCAGGGAATGGGAGGAGTGAGATGGGGCGGTAGTTCTTAAGTTCAGAGGGGTCTGCTGTGGGTTTCTTCAGAAGGGCGCTGAGTTCGGCATATTTCCAGCTTTCCGGGAAGGTAGCGGAGTTGAAGGAACAGTTGATGACATCGCGGAGATGGGGTGCGATGATGGAGTCTGCTTTGTTGAAGATGTGGTGGGGACATGGATCGGTTGGCGATCCTGAGTGAGGAGTTCATCAGGCGGATGGTGTCTTCAGTGGTGATTGGGTTCCAGGCGAAAAGGTTGTGAGAGTGCTGTTTTGGTTCGGAGGTGGGTGGAGTGGGCTGTTCATCGGACTGGTTTTCAAAGCTGTTATGTATGTCGGCGATGATGTTGTGGAAGAAAGAGGATAAAGAGTCGCAGAGGTCTTGGGAGGGAGTGTTGTCGTTGGTGCCGGCGGTGGGGTTGGTAAATTCTTTGACGATGTTGAATAGTTCCTTGCTGTTGTGGGCGTTGTTGTAGAGTCGATCCTTGAATGCTGATTTCTTGGTGGATCGGATCAATTGGTGGTGTTTGCGGGTGGCGTCCTTGAAGGTGGTCAGGTTGTCAGAGGTTGGGTTTTTTCCTCCAGGTTTTCTCGAGGGTACGTCATAACTTCTTGGATTTCTTAAGGTCATCGTTGAACCAGGGGGCCTTTTTGCTACCTTGTTTGATCTGATGGTTTTTCAAGGGTGCTAATACGTCAGCGCTGTGGGTGATCCATTGTGTGAGTTTGGTGGCAGCTTTGTTTGGGTCCGATATGGCAGGAGGGTTTTGGTTTAACGATGTGACGAGTTGGTCGGTGGTGATTTTGTTCCAGTTTCTTCGAGGAATAGGTTGTTGGTAGTTGTGGGTCGTGGTCTTTTTGTAGCTGAAGTGAACGCAGTTGTGGTCTGTCCAATGGAGAGCTGTGGTGTGATCGAAGGAGATGTGTTTGCTGGAGGTGAATATAGGGTCGAGCGTGTGTCCGGCAAGGTGGGTGGGGGTGTCAACAAGTTGTTTGAGTCAGAGAATTGCCAGGTTGTCCAGAAGGGTGGTGGTGTTGCTGTCGTTTTTCTTTTCCAGGTGGAAGTTGAGGTCTCCCAGTAGAATGTAGTTCTCGGAGGTGAGGGCATGTGGGCTGATGAAGTCGGTGATGTCTTCGTTGAATTGTGTGCGGGTTCCTGGTGGTCTGTAGATGAGGGTGCCTCTAAGTGTGGTCCTGGGGTCGGCGTGGATCTGGAAATGAAGGTGTTCGGCGGTCGCTAGGTTATCGTCTGAGCAGGTCGTGATTCGGATGGTGTTCTTATGGACGATGGCGATGCCTCCTCCTGTTTGGTTGGTGCGGTCTTTTCGGATGATCTTGTAAGCGTCCGAGATGGCTACGGCGATGTCGGACGCTGATGAAGCGTTCATCCAGGTTTCTGTAAGGAAGGCGACGTCCGGCGATGCAGTGTCGATTAGGTCCCAGAATTCAGTGGCGTGTCTGTGGACTGAGTGGGTGTTCAGCAGGATGCACTTCAGGTGGTTGGAGTTGGAGCTGTGTTTGGAGGTAGTGGATTTGGTGTGGGTCCTGGGGCAGGCGAACTTGCAGGAGTGGCAGGCGAAAGGACCATGGGTGTGTCCTGGGGCAGCTTCGCTGCATTGTGGTGTGCGTCTGGGGTAATCTAAAAAAATATGGTCAGGATGGTGCGATAGTGCCAAGTCTACTCTTCAGACATCGGATACTGTTAACAGAGCACTATTCAACTGCATTAAATATTTGAAAATTGTCGATAGAGTGGAATTTGTTTTATTCTTCTCCAGAGAGAACCCAAATAGCATCAATTTTTCTCCTTTGTCTTCAAATCTCACAACTCACTTTGCAGAGTGACACAATAAGAGAGCTTAACTTGAAAGAATACGTAAAACAGCCTGCAGTACAACAAAAGAATAAAGATGGAGAAAAAATCTTCCACCTTTGATGCGTGTGCGCATGTGAACAAAAACAATTCTGGAGGCCTTGACATTATTAGGGTGAAAGCAAATAAGCAGAAGAGATGCACTGAAGAGGTTGAAGATACTCTGTCGACATCAGACATATTTAACCTTGCTGTTAAAAGAAATTAAAAATAAAAAATAAAATAAAAATCCTACGTCTTTTCCACTAGTAAATGTTGTACCATGTCCTTAAACATTAGGCCTGAGATTCTCTGGGAGTACATCTAGGGCCGAATTTCTTTTAGCGGCCGTTTGCGTGCCCAAGGGGCTTTGGTATTCGAAAGTATTAAAGAAACTTGTGCCAACACTTGTGTAATACAGATCTCGCTATGTGCACCAGCGCTATCACCAGAAGTTGTTCACTCATTTACATTGGGGTATGACCCCATGCAAATGAGGGAAATTCTTACCCTCTGCGCTTGCGCCGTTTTAGAGATGCAGGCGCAGAGGGAAAGAAGCTGTCAGGAGGCACAACTAAAAGGTGGTGCACTATCAGTGTGCTCTGTTGGCAGCCCTCTCTAGGGGGTAATAGGGGTCCTATGGATCCCCACAGACATTCCCTTGCAGACAGGTGTAGTCACTCACAGCACCTGCCTGTAAGGGAATCTCTAATCCCCCTTAAATGTGCAGGCGGGTTGCCACCTGCACCGTGAAACAGAGCGGCTGCTTCAAAGCCGTTTCGTTTCTCACTTGAATACGCTGCCCCCACAGCATCACAAGTTTGCAGCTGGCCTGAGGTCAGCGCATTCAATGTCATTGGACACACTTTCCCCATTTGCACCCGGCGCACCTGCTTTAAGGTGCGCCATGACGCAAACAGGGTAAGTGCACCATATCCATAATACAGCCCCTGGCATGTCACTCTGAACACCTAAGGAGGAAGCATTAAAAAAGTGCACTGGCAAGCCAATGCATCTGTCAAATACTTCAAAAGGTTATATAGGCATAGTATTGCACTTCTAGCTCATGCATGTGAGATTGTAAAGTAAAATGACTACAACAAATACATTATCCACATCATTAACAACACCTTAATATAGAGACAAGGCCATAACCATCCAGGTATACTATGGCCTTGCATTGATCTCATCAGCACTCACGATAGCTAAAGCTACGCGTCACAGTCTAGAAATTGTGAAAAAGAAAACCCAATCTAAGCTTACGGACATGTAGAATATCAAACTTCTGAGGCGCCTGTACATTGTTACACTAAGGTGTCAAACATATGCAGAAATAGTTAATACCTTGGACACCATGAGAAAAACAGTATACGACAATGACATTCTTTTCTTTCTAAGATTTCAAATTACGGCCTGAAAAAGAAAACAGTCTCAAATAACCCAAAACTGCTCCGTCAATTTCCACCTACACTCAAAAGCAAACCATATCTGATCCATTCAAGATTTGCTCACCTGCGTAATTAGAAGAAACAGTTTCCCATGAAATCGGGAGAGCTTCTGCAACATTTTAATTCTGTTTTCCATTAACTGGTATAATGTTCCAAGCTTTGGGATCAGGTCTGGTAACTGTAAAAAAAGGTAGGTGACAATTCAATTATGTGCGGGTTTTACATTCCATTTGTGCTTCACTACATTGCAATCAGTCCCCCAAGATACCACACACTCATTTAATACGCTGAACCCTATTTTCCAAATTATGCTATACTGAGAAGATAATTATCCCAAACTACTGAGTCTGGGTTGACATGAGTTTGTGTTTGCTAACAGGTTCTTTAATACTTTTTGTCTCACCTACACCTTTGTTGACTTGAACGCAAACAGTAGTGTTTTATGAAGGTGTGTATGGACAACCAAGTGGCTGCTGTACATATGTTGTGAATAGAAACAGCAGCTATAAGGGCGAGGGTTGCCCCCTTTTTCCTTGGAGTGTGCTCTAGGTTTATCTTCTAGCCGTGCCCTGCTTTTAAGAAGCACGTCTAGACTGTCTGTACTACCAATGTGCAATGGTAACACTGGTCATTAGTGAGCCTCTGCCTGCTGGTGCAAAGAGAACAAACAATTGGCTTCCTTTCTTGATTTATCTGGTCCAGTAAGTTCACAACTGTAGAAAGATGGCTCTGTATATACTATACCAAAGTAAAGTACAGTGTGCACAGAGTCCAGTGGAGCCCCAAAAGTTTACAGAGGTAAAAGTAGATACCTTACTCTCTATTTGTGAAAGTGTGGGTGAGCAGTAAGGCTTTATCAGGGGGTATTGTTAACAATTTATTGTACACTTTTCGGCAAGAAATGACACCACACACTCAAAGACTGAACTAAGACCAATTGTTGGTATCAAAAATATCTTAGTTGTATTTTATTTTTCTAATCAAGCAGGATTAAGCACGGGTAGGTAAAATTGTACTGTTCAAAACAACGAAGCTGAACGAAATTGGTAGTTACAGGTTTGTAAAACATGTCCAGACAATATGTATTTGTAATTACTTTGTGATTACTTTAGATTACTTTTTCTACTCAGTGTGGTATGCGGCGATATCACACTGGAACATTTCTGGAGAAAGGCAAGTAAAACACTTTTGTATTAAAAAAAAACAGTTGCTTAAGTTTCCATACTAACACAACTCATCACTTGGAACTGTTTCAGAGGAAAACAGTCAATGCAATCCTAGGTAGGAAAATGAGGTTATCGGTTGGCAAGTAAGCAATATTTGAAATGAAAAAAGGACTTGATTAAGAGCACTGCGGCCAAGCGTCTTCCTGGCGCTGAGGGTTAGACCAGACTCATAGAGGGGACTCGGGAGAACTAACAAGGGAAGGCCTGGGAGAACAGAAAAGTTTTAAGAGCTTTCTATTTCAATCTATCTTTAATCTATTTAAGAGTCTTTCATAGATTCACATGCCTGAATCATTCCCCGTCGTCAGAGTGGGAGTCCCACGGTATATAAACAAGCATTTACAATGCAATAGGTCTCGCAGCATTTAAGTTTGAGTTACTGGCATTGTAAATGACAATGCTTTGCATTATTTATTTTTTTAATTTGCAATTGGTATATAAACATTGTTTGTGAATGGTTAGCTGTAATGGTTAGCTGTTTATGAGCAATTCATCCTTCCGAGGCCGATAAAATGAGTCTCATTGAGTTGGGTAACCATAAACATCTGTTATCAGCGGCAAGATACCAAGGGTGAACGTGTGCTTAACAAATACGCATGTTATGCTAGGTTTTACGTTATGTTATTTGTGTTGGTGTGTTTGCAGGGTGCTTTAGCTAGAGGCACAGATGGTAAATAAGACCGTGAGACAGGGGGCGCCCGAGGTAGTGAGACACACAGAGGAGCCCACGGGTGGAGAGACAGAGCGAGGAGCAGAGACAAGAGGAGAGAGGGGGGGCCCCCGAAGCACGATGTTTGATTGATGGGAGGTAAAGAAAAAGAGGTGACTGTAAGAGATAAGGTGATGGACACACGGACTGAGCTCTAGACAGACTGACAAAGGCTCCAACAGCTGCTCTAAAATCAGGTCTCACAGAGCCCAGAGATGCTACTGGCTGCGGGCCGCACACCCTGTGTACCTTGCTGCACAGTGTACGTACCTCACCCGGTATTCCCTTTGTACCTCAGAGTGCTGCCCCTGTACACGACCCTGCTGCTCACAGCGCTGCTCCTGCTCGCCTCTCGGCCCTATCCTCCGAGTGTTACCCACCGTACCGCTCAGTGCTGCATCGTGTACATCACAGCACAGGCTCCCTGTGCGCAGCCCACAGGACTATTGCATATACCTGACATCCGCTGTACCTCACAACGTGCTACTACTGCGCTTCTCGGCTCTATCTTCTGCGTAATTCGTCTTTACACAACTCTGCCTCCAGTGTTCAATTTGTAAAATATGAAGTCCAGGTGCTCTAATGTTTGTTGGAGGCCTCACCTACTTTCCCCCGGCTCTACCCACTATCTCCACTGGCTCCCACAATTAATCATACATATGTACATCTGCAAATAGGAAATGTTACATAAGCCCGGACCAGAGGACTACAAGTTGTTGGAGTGACATGTCATCCACATGGGTTGGCAGGCAGTATAGTTTAGGACTGCTTGGTCTGGCGAAGCACAATTTCTGAATTGAAAATGGAACACCATAATTGAGGGTTTTCTTTAATAATAGAATTGATTTCTACCAAAATTAACCCTTTTTGCAACATTAATCCATGCTCTAACCTATACTTTGCACTGTGCATGCAGTTCTTTGTCAACAGTTAATTATTCACTGTTCTAAATTAGGATTTTAAACATATAAACAGTAACAAAAGGGTGTCTCTTAGAAAAGCACGGACCCATTTATTTGCACTTTTGATCTGCATGGTACACATTTTTAACGGCAGGCATTTTAACCCTCTGCGCTACTTACTCATGAGTCAAAACCCCTACTAGACACGACTCCCATCGCTCCCCATAAAGAACATTAACCATGGAGTTATCTTGACATCTGTATTGTTGCTTGGAAATTGCTGGAGGCAAGGATCTGAAACATTGCGCTCCCTGAAGCCAGCACCCAATTTGGTGAAACCGGTCGTACTACTAGAGCCGACCATGAAACCAGTTAACCACATCGATGCTAGTGTTATTTTTCTTTTATGCTGGATCTTCTCATTTCCCATTGTTCATGACGAGCTCAGCTCGTCATGAGTGTATGGAGGTGTACACCATGACGAGCTGAGCTCGTCATGAGCGTCCAAGGAGTTAAATACCGGGATCACAGTGTTACCTCACTGTGGCTCATAGAGGGTACAACACTGCCAGTAAACCCAAATTCTGCATGGGGTATGTGCCACTGCCAGCAATCAAATACAGCTGAGCTAAGGGGTGTGTGCATTGTGTCATGCTCTCACTACGGAGGTGCCATGCGCTCACTACCAGTGGGTGAAGGATGCACAACGTACCTCACAACAGTAACCACGCCACTGCACAAACAACCTGAGCCACGAGCACAAGGCTTGATGAGGTCGGAAATTAACTTTTAACAGGAGCACTGGGGAGAACAGGTGTTAAATACCAAAACAAAAGTATATGCGAAAGAGATAGCGGTTGGAGCCACCGGAGGTGAGCTGCCTCCAGCCCCATGGTCCACGCCAGTGATTTTTCAAGTTACAACCGGACTGGCGCCCGGCGGACCCAGGATCACACTATCCAAAAAAATACAGCGCTGGTTTTGGTCGGACGGTGACAGTATAGTTAGCATTGGCATCATTCCTAGTTAGCTACCTTCGCTTAACTAGTTAGTTTACAATGAATTACTGCTGCACCTTAACTTATAACTTTTAAGGGCTTAACTTCTATTCTTACCGTTTTTTGTGGTGGGCAGGTCGTCAGGGACACAGATACTGCTAGCTGCACTGCACTGCCCCCTTGAACCTTTGCTGTTTGCTTTAATTAGTATGCAGACACTACGATTGATTAGGCGGCAGCCTGGTGCTGCCTACTTGCTGCTACCAGACCGCAGTCTACAGTGTCAGACCGTCTTGTAGACAGTACAACTGGCTGATAGACAGCTGATCAATGCCTGCACTGCACACAGCCCAGCTCTGCCCTTCGGCTTCGTCGTTGGTCGGGTCTGGCAGGGGCCGCCGGGCTGACTTAATGATGGTGATGCCTCGTGGGGAGCTACTGCCGCGGTGGTTAAGCTGGGGCTGGCAACTGGTGGCAAAGTGAAAAAAAATCTGCGCGCCTTGCCGCGCTCACAGCCCCTACTCAATCAGAGTTACCAGGAACAGTGCAAGGGGTTTCACGGCTCAAATGGCAGTCTGCGTCGTCCGGCGGAGGAGGGGGCGGGGAGGGCTGCTGTGACGTCAGCCTCGTTCTCGGAGTCCATTGGCCCCGGCCTCGGATCTTCCACGCGCTGGAGGGCGGACATAATTCACGGTGACGCGGGGCTCCCATGCCCGAGGGAGAGCCCCGCGGAGCCTACAGAACACCGAATTGGCGGTAAGTGGGACAGGGGGCGGTGCGCTTGTGTGTGCGAGCGTGTGTGCGCGCGACGGGGGAGCGTGTGTGTGCGACGGGGGTCTCTGTATGTGTGCGTGTATGTGCGCTCATGTGTGTGTCTCTGTGTGTGCGCATGCGTGCAGGGGGAGGTGTGCCTGTGTATGTATGCGCTTCCCAGGAGACAGACACGGCGAGCGCGCGTGGCCTGCGCCGAACGCCTTTTGCGAGGTGCGCGCGGCCAGGTGCTGTCTCCTGGGAAGCAGAGTCAGTGACAAAAGATCTCCTGGCGGACACAGCGCTTACGCGCTGTTACGCCACGAGACCTAAAAAGCAATAATATGCCTGTAATAACCAAAAAACCTTGGTAATAACCAACCAGGAAGTAAAGTAGCCCTAGCTACAGGAGCAAAAGCTCCCACACTCATGACAATCCTAGTCATTATGTTAGACCAAACTGCAGCCAATCAGGCGACAGCACCCACCAGAATGTTCTCCCCAGAGGCTCAGGCTCTCAGATTTTCTCGCACAGGAGTGAAACCAACATAATTGCCAGAGGGAGCCTCTGAGGGGAGGTGGGCGGGTTGCATGTGAATCTATGAAAGACACCAATACTGGAGAACCACAGATTACAGGTAAGTACTGTGAGAAGGTGGCCTGATATGCAGTGGTCACTATTCTAGTGCCCACTATGTATCAGTCCAGCAACCCTTATTGATGATTGGTTGTAAGTCAACCTTATAGACCAGCTATCCTAGTAGCATGGATACGAGCAGTCTAAGGCTAAAGACTCGAGAGGGCGTGTTAAGCCAGCTGTTTACCACACATATACCCCTTGAATACCCAGTGAAAGGACACCACACAAGTGTTATGAAAATAAACAGTTATTTATTAAAGATCACAACAGCCCTGTACTCTTTATGAGGACAGGGTACTAAGCACAAACCAAAACTCTTACAAAAATACTTAAGTTAGCACAGTATATACAAATGCCCGAGGGGCACGGAAAACCATATACTCTGAAAGTGGAATGCGAAATTCCTAGCAGGTAAGTACAGTACTAATAGCTTTTGGAATCGCTAGGACTTGACTAGGGAATCGTTAGATTATGTCTAGGAGGCCTAGGGGACTCGGGTGCAGTGTGTGCACTCTCACGCGAGATGCGGGACAAAAGTCTATGGTAGCTAGGAAATAGAAAGTTAGTGTTCTCGGGCGAACCCGACCTGGTAGGGAGAAAACGAAAGTAGATTCTGACCCTTGGATAGTGAGGCTATGCTGGGGCACCGAAATGCCGAAGTTACCTAGCCCAGGGGCTGCAGCTGCATAGGTCTGAAAAGACGTCGGGAATCCTCGTAGACGGACCAGGAGCCGGAAGAAAAGATGCTGGCCGGTGACCAGTGAAGAAAGTTCAGTCGGATCCAAGCCTGGATCTTGAAGATAGATGACACCTGAAAGCAGAGGGGACCAAGTTCGAGACTACTAGCCAGTAGTCAATGGGCACCAGGAGGGCACCGGATGGTAGCCACCTCGACAAGGTGAGTGGGTGACGCTTGACTCGAAGATCTCACGGACCAGGAGGCGTTGTCGGCGACCAGGATGGAGGATCGAGCTGTCCCACGAAGATAGAAGCTGTCGGCGTCGCTGGACCCAGGATTGGGCAACAAAGCCTTGGCAAATTCAAGCCCACGCGGTGGACCTAAAATGGCGTCTGGAGTGGACCAGGAGGGTCCGGGGTGCCTCTCTTGAACAAGGAAGCAAGGGCCAGCCTGGAGCAACCAGACCAGCAGTCGTGAAGTCGTTGGGCGTCGTTCAGAAGGCCACAAGCCAGCCGGCTAGTAGCCAAACAACGCGGTGCACAGCAAACAGCAGAAGGGCCCCACGCCGATCGTGGAGATGCAGGGGGGCTGATCTTGGGTGCTGGAGCTGCGCAGGGTCGGGGCTTCTCGGACCCCAAAGCACTCACCAGTGGAGGACACGGTGGGCTTGCAGTAAAGATGTCGTGCAGTCTTGGCGATCGTCGGTCCCTTGAGGTCTCGTCGCACTCACGGTTCTCAGCTGGGCTGTAGAGGTGAGTAGAGGTCAGAGGTGCCAGGGAAGCCGGGTCTCGTCGAGCTGGGTCGTCGGATTCGTGATGAAGGACTTGCAGCAGACCGCAGTGTTCTTTAGGATGGTGCCTGCGGGTGCAGGGTGACTACTCCTTAGCCACAAGGGAGAATCTTGAAGAAGAAATCGTGAAGTCCTTTCGAAGAAAGTGGTATCTTGATTCCAAAGATGATCTAATCTGAACAGGGGGCCCGCTCCTATCTTTATACTAAAAAAGGGGGCTGACCCGGTGACTAGGTCCTGCCTATGGGTGGGACCAGGAGGGGGGTGGTTACACCCCTCTCCCCTGCCGGACTTCCCCAGGCCAGGGGCTGGTGTGCCCCTGGAACTGGTTCTGACTGGCCTATGCGTAGTGAGCACCGGGGTGCCACTCAGCAGTCACCTTCCTGAAAAGCCCTGCCTACCCAGGATACACAAAACCATGTCTGGGTCGGTGCTAGCACCGCCCCTGACAGGAAACCCTTTGTCCAGGCTCCCCTCACTGGGAGGACTCCCAGCTGCAGGGGGTCAGACTCGTGTCTGTGGTGGCAGCATCCATTTTGTGGAGCTGAGGCTTTGCTTAACTTTAACCGGGGTTCACAGTTACGTACATGTCGTGTCCCTCTAGAAGGGTGGAAGGCTAACCCCGTCGCCAGAATTGGCGAGGGGTTAGTATCCCAATTCGTATGACACCTTACTCGACATGTTTTGATAAAGCAATACCAAAGTTAGCATTTAACCGCGAGGATTATAATGCACTTAAGAGTATATGGTATGCGATATCATGGAACAGCTATTAGGACTTGATTCCGCAAGCTGCAGACAGGCTCAGCTCATGCCAGAGCACCATCTCACACGATTCCAAGCACTCTGCCTTCAGGATTGTCAAGGCCTGCCATAGGAGTGACTGATAGGAATCTGTGTGTCCATTTTAGGGTTAGATATAGATATACTATATCTACAGCAAAGGGTGATTACACGACTTTGCCCCAGCTGTCATGCAGCCAGTTGTGTCAAATTTAGGAGGCCAGCCAGGGGTGGCATAATACATGCTGCAGCCCCTGGCAGCCCTGGGTACACCTATGCCCTGAGTTACAGGGTCTGATAAGGTGGCCCAGTACCAATTGGAAATGTACCTAGGGTACATGGAATCCATTTTAAAGAGAGAGCAGTAGGCCTGGGGTCCTGATTGGCAGGGTCCCAGGTCGACTATGTCCAAAACCAGCTAAAACACAGGGCAAAAAGTTGGGGGCAACCATAGTCAGGATGTACCTTCCTACACAACCCCCCCCCAAACGAAAGGAGATAAGGCTATCCTTGTCCAGGTAAGCCTCTATTACCTAAGTGGCCATATAAGGAAGGACCAGCTCTGGCTTGGTTTCCCCCTGTGTCATGGTCCACTAGGCAACCCCTCACCCTAAGGGTATCTGAGGGTCTCCACCATAGGGAATCTCTGTCTCTGGTGTGTCTTGGGAAAGAAGAAGGCTGATGCTGGGATGGAGTACTGAAGTGAGGCTCCTCTACCTTTGGGCTCATCTTCCTCCAATCACCATCCATCATGTGTGCCTTTCTTTCTTTAGCTGAGATGCACTGAGCTCTCAGGGTCAGCCTCTGGCTACCTAAAGCTGGAGGCTGAGTCCCTCTGTTTGGCTTACTGGAGGGACAGGTCAGGTCTGGGGTTTTTAGGCCCCATGTTTGGCTGTGCCCAACAGTGTCCAGCTGTGGGAGTTCCCTAACTACTTTTAAGGGGGATCCCTCAGGAGTCTGTTCTATTTTCACTTGGCTAGGGTTACTAGCTTCAGTGATCCTAATCTGCTGATTAAGGGGTTCTTTTGGACAGGGGGCCCTTTGGGGTCCACCACTGGCCTCCCTGTCCTCTTCAGCCCTGGGCTGACTGAGGCAGGGTAGAGAGGTGCAGGTTACCTGCTCCAGACTGGGTCCCACCTGGGAAGGTTCCACTGCCATCAGGGGCTCTGCCAGGCTAGGCCTGACTACCTCTGGGGCAGTTCCTTCAACAGGGGTAGAGTCAGTTCCCTGAGGAGGCTGGCTCTCACCTAGTGTCTGGGAGGGGGAAGACTCTTCTTCCTCCTCAATGCTCTCTGTTTGAGTGGAGTGATCCATTGTTTCAGGCTTCACAACCTCACTATCTGTTTGAGTAGAGGCTGAGACCATTTCAACCTTGCCAACCTTTTCAGGAGGGCACTCAGTTTGTGTTTGGGCTGTGACTGTCACAGCCCTCCTATCCTGCTCTGGAAAGTCTGTCTGAGCCTGGGCAGTGGCTACCACTGCCCTTCCAACCTTTTCAGGGAGGAATGGTGCTTGGACTGGGGCTGTAGCTATTACTGCCCCACTAACCCGTCTGGATAGGCCTATCATTCTGGAATGAGTTTCTTGTTCCACCTCAGCCCATGCTGAGAGTTCCAGGTCATTCCCCAGTAAGCAATCTACAGGTAGGTTATCTGTCACTGCCACTCTCATGGGCCCTGTGACATTACCCCAGCTGAGCTTGACTACTGCCATGGGATGCCTTCTTTTCATTCCATGAATGTCTGTCACCTGATAAGTAAAACCAGGGGTCAGTTGAGCAGAGGGGACCAGATGGTCACTCACCATGGTGAGGCTGGCCCCTGTGTCTCTGAATGCCTCAACTTTCTGACCATTCACTAAAACTTCTTGTCTATACTTGCCCAAAACGTGGGGTCCAGTAGTGAAGTTGGCAAACCCCATGCCAGTCTCACAGACAAGAGTGTGGTCAGGGAACCTGGCTAAGCCATAGTCCTCCTGTTGGCCCAGAGTAATGCCCACCACATTCTTGGGGGCACTCCCACCACCTGGGGGATTACCACTAGTGGTAACAGGAGGTTTAGGAGTATTACCTGGGGGTGTATTTCCCTTATTACCATTTTTAGGGCAACTGGCATCACTTTTGTAATGGCCCACCTGTTTACAGGTATGGCAATAAGGTTTCTTTTGTTCAGAAGGAGTGTTCTGGGACCCACCACCCTTGTTGGAGTTTTGGGGCCCTTGGGAAGTCTTCTCTGTGGATTTATCCCCACCCTTCTCTTGAGGCTTGGTTGATTCCTTTTTCTGGTCACCACCCTGGTTTTTAGGCCTAACCCTGGTTCTGACCCATTTGTCTGCCCTCTTACCCAATTCCTGTGGAGAGGTCAACTCAGAGTCTACCAGGTGCTGATGTAATAGCTGGTTCTGACAATTATTTAAGATTTGCTCCCTCATAATTAGATTATACAATCCTTTAAAATCAGTAACCTTACTACCCAGTAGCCAGCCTTCAAAAGCCTTAGTGGCACAATCAACAAAGTCAGTCCAATCTTGAGACTGAGTTTTCTGGGTGTCTCTGAACAGCATCCTGTATTGTTCAGTGGTTAAACCAAACCCATCAACCAGTGTATTCTTCAAGATTTGGTAATTGTTAGCATCCTCCACCCTTGTGGTGAGGAGCTTATCTCTACCTTTACCATCAAAGGAGAGCCACAAGATAGCTGCCCACTGACTTTGGGGAACACCCTGCACAGTGCAGGCTCTCTCCAAAGCAGTAATCCATTTGTGGATGTCATCCCCTTCTTTAAAGGGGGGCACTATCTTATTCAGGTGCTTTTTATCAAAACTCCTTTCCCTATTGCTAGGATTATTGCTGCCACCAGTGGGGACTGTCCCACTCAATTGTTGCTCTCTAGCAAAGGCAAGCCTCTCTTTGGCCAGGGCAAGTTCTTCCCTTTCAATCCTCAGATTGGCTGCCTTTTCCTTAGCTTCATACATTCTCCTCTGGGGAGATGTCATTCCCCTTTGAGAGGAACGTTGAGAGCCATTGGTATGAAGGGATCTGATAGAGCCTCTTGATAGAGATCTATCTCGTCCATTCCCAATGTTAAGCTGACCTGAGAGTGGCCCCAAGGGTCCCCTAGTGCCCATCTCATGTCTGCTTAAGTTGGACCTGGTTAGTCTGCTGACTTCTACCTGTTCCTTTTCTGCCTCATCCCCTGATACCAAATCATCATCCTCATCATCAGCATCATCTGCTTCCTGAAGAGGATGGTCCTGGGCATCAAAGGGACCCTGTAAGGAGGGCATGTTGCCATCTGAATTAGAAGGGTCTGGGTTACCAGCCCTCCTTGCATCATGAGTCTCTAAGAGACCAATCAGAAAGGCAGTTGTGGGGTTAGACCCCTGCTTAATCTTCCTAGAGGTACACACTTGTCGTAACTCATGGAAGCTAAGCGCAGTATATCTTGAAGGGATGACCTGTGGAGGGTCAACTGACACAAGGGGAACCTCAGTGTTTCCTCCTTTGTCCGACATACTGTTTCTAGTGTGGTGTAAGTGATGCACCTACCTACACTATGTGTTACCTACTGGTCCCTTGCTAGAGTTGCAGCCAAGGTGTGCTAAGCCTTGAGGAGCTACAACAGCTGGTTCAGTAGAACTCAGAGTATTCTAAGCTTTAGTTATATGTACCTAACAGTACTTATGTGATCTTTCAACAAGATATTCTTAGGATACGTGTGGTAAAACAACAGCAAGCTCAAATCCCAACCGCTGCTCACCAATGTGAGGAGGTGGCCTGATATGCAGTGGTCACTATTCTAGTGCCCACTATGTATCAGTCCAGCAACCCTTATTGATGATTGGTTGTAAGTCAACCTTATAGACCAGCTATCCTAGTAGCATGGATACGAGCAGTCTAAGGCTAAAGACTCGAGAGGGCGTGTTAAGCCAGCTGTTTACCACACATATACCCCTTGAATACCCAGTGAAAGGACACCACACAAGTGTTATGAAAATAAACAGTTATTTATTAAAGATCACAACAGCCCTGTACTCTTTATGAGGACAGGGTACTAAGCACAAACCAAAACTCTTACAAAAATACTTAAGTTAGCACAGTATATACAAATGCCCGAGGGGCACGGAAAACCATATACTCTGAAAGTGGAATGCGAAATTCCTAGCAGGTAAGTACAGTACTAATAGCTTTTGGAATCGCTAGGACTTGACTAGGGAATCGTTAGATTATGTCTAGGAGGCCTAGGGGACTCGGGTGCAGTGTGTGCACTCTCACGCGAGATGCGGGACAAAAGTCTATGGTAGCTAGGAAATAGAAAGTTAGTGTTCTCGGGCGAACCCGACCTGGTAGGGAGAAAACGAAAGTAGATTCTGACCCTTGGATAGTGAGGCTATGCTGGGGCACCGAAATGCCGAAGTTACCTAGCCCAGGGGCTGCAGCTGCATAGGTCTGAAAAGACGTCGGGAATCCTCGTAGACGGACCAGGAGCCGGAAGAAAAGATGCTGGCCGGTGACCAGTGAAGAAAGTTCAGTCGGATCCAAGCCTGGATCTTGAAGATAGATGACACCTGAAAGCAGAGGGGACCAAGTTCGAGACTACTAGCCAGTAGTCAATGGGCACCAGGAGGGCACCGGATGGTAGCCACCTCGACAAGGTGAGTGGGTGACGCTTGACTCGAAGATCTCACGGACCAGGAGGCGTTGTCGGCGACCAGGATGGAGGATCGAGCTGTCCCACGAAGATAGAAGCTGTCGGCGTCGCTGGACCCAGGATTGGGCAACAAAGCCTTGGCAAATTCAAGCCCACGCGGTGGACCTAAAATGGCGTCTGGAGTGGACCAGGAGGGTCCGGGGTGCCTCTCTTGAACAAGGAAGCAAGGGCCAGCCTGGAGCAACCAGACCAGCAGTCGTGAAGTCGTTGGGCGTCGTTCAGAAGGCCACAAGCCAGCCGGCTAGTAGCCAAACAACGCGGTGCACAGCAAACAGCAGAAGGGCCCCACGCCGATCGTGGAGATGCAGGGGGGCTGATCTTGGGTGCTGGAGCTGCGCAGGGTCGGGGCTTCTCGGACCCCAAAGCACTCACCAGTGGAGGACACGGTGGGCTTGCAGTAAAGATGTCGTGCAGTCTTGGCGATCGTCGGTCCCTTGAGGTCTCGTCGCACTCACGGTTCTCAGCTGGGCTGTAGAGGTGAGTAGAGGTCAGAGGTGCCAGGGAAGCCGGGTCTCGTCGAGCTGGGTCGTCGGATTCGTGATGAAGGACTTGCAGCAGACCGCAGTGTTCTTTAGGATGGTGCCTGCGGGTGCAGGGTGACTACTCCTTAGCCACAAGGGAGAATCTTGAAGAAGAAATCGTGAAGTCCTTTCGAAGAAAGTGGTATCTTGATTCCAAAGATGATCTAATCTGAACAGGGGGCCCGCTCCTATCTTTATACTAAAAAAGGGGGCTGACCCGGTGACTAGGTCCTGCCTATGGGTGGGACCAGGAGGGGGGTGGTTACACCCCTCTCCCCTGCCGGACTTCCCCAGGCCAGGGGCTGGTGTGCCCCTGGAACTGGTTCTGACTGGCCTATGCGTAGTGAGCACCGGGGTGCCACTCAGCAGTCACCTTCCTGAAAAGCCCTGCCTACCCAGGATACACAAAACCATGTCTGGGTCGGTGCTAGCACCGCCCCTGACAGGAAACCCTTTGTCCAGGCTCCCCTCACTGGGAGGACTCCCAGCTGCAGGGGGTCAGACTCGTGTCTGTGGTGGCAGCATCCATTTTGTGGAGCTGAGGCTTTGCTTAACTTTAACCGGGGTTCACAGTTACGTACATGTCGTGTCCCTCTAGAAGGGTGGAAGGCTAACCCCGTCGCCAGAATTGGCGAGGGGTTAGTATCCCAATTCGTATGACACCTTACTCGACATGTTTTGATAAAGCAATACCAAAGTTAGCATTTAACCGCGAGGATTATAATGCACTTAAGAGTATATGGTATGCGATATCATGGAACAGCTATTAGGACTTGATTCCGCAAGCTGCAGACAGGCTCAGCTCATGCCAGAGCACCATCTCACACGATTCCAAGCACTCTGCCTTCAGGATTGTCAAGGCCTGCCATAGGAGTGACTGATAGGAATCTGTGTGTCCATTTTAGGGTTAGATATAGATATACTATATCTACAGCAAAGGGTGATTACACGACTTTGCCCCAGCTGTCATGCAGCCAGTTGTGTCAAATTTAGGAGGCCAGCCAGGGGTGGCATAATACATGCTGCAGCCCCTGGCAGCCCTGGGTACACCTATGCCCTGAGTTACAGGGTCTGATAAGGTGGCCCAGTACCAATTGGAAATGTACCTAGGGTACATGGAATCCATTTTAAAGAGAGAGCAGTAGGCCTGGGGTCCTGATTGGCAGGGTCCCAGGTCGACTATGTCCAAAACCAGCTAAAACACAGGGCAAAAAGTTGGGGGCAACCATAGTCAGGATGTACCTTCCTACAAGTACCTATTGTTCTTCTCCAGTATTTGGGGTGTCTTTCATAGATTCACATGCCTGAATCAGAATAGATAGCAGTACACATAACCTAATGCTCATAGACGCTAACAGTATCACAGTATACATGCAGAATGATAAAATGCAAAAGACATGGCAAAGCGTCTAGAAAAGAGCATAGAGGAGGCAGGAGAACAGAGGCTCACCTTATTGGAAAAGATTGCGAAGAACTGCTCTTCCCACCGAAGCATCTGCATCACTTGCTGAGTCCAGACAGTAGTGCCTCGTGAACGTGTGCCTGCTGGACCACGTTGCGGCTCTGCAGATTTGCAGAAGAGGCACCCCAGCGAACAAGGCAGTGGAAGAAGAGACTGCCCTTGTAGAATGCGCTCTTGGTAAGGCCTGTAAGGGTCTTCCTGCTTGTTGATGACAGAGTCCAATTGTTGACGAGACCCATCTAGCTGTGCAGTGTCTGTTTGGACACTGCACAGCCTTGGCACAGTCTGCCATAGGTCACAAACAACTGATCTGTCTTGCGTAATGTTGATGTCCTTGAAAGATAAAACTTGAGGCACCTCTTGATGTCCATAGAGTGCAAAGCTCGCTCAGCCAGTGTTTGTGGATTTGGAAAAAATTTCTTGAGGATTACCGGCTCATTTAAATGAAAGTCCAATGGGACCTTGGGCATGTACCTTGGATTGGTACGCAGTACCACCGAATCAGAGGTAAATTGCAAAAAGGGTGGTTTAGATGTGAATGCCTGAATGTCACTGACCCTTCTGGTAGATGTTAAAGCCAATAACAAGGAGACCTTCCAAGTAATAAACTTAAGGTCAACCTTATGTACCGGCTCAAAGGGGTGACGCATGAGCTGGGTTAGCACCACATACAAATGCCAAGCAGAAGGCGGCCGTCGAATTGGAGGAAACATACGAAATAGACCCTTGAAAAATTGCTGGATTATTCTTGAAGGAAACAGAGTTCGATCCGTCCTGACGGAATCGGGAAATGGCTGCCAGAAATACTTTCAGGGTTGAATGCGCCAAACCAGATCTAGCCAGTTGCAGGAAGAAGGGTAATATTTGCTCTGGTCTAGCATGAAAGGGATGTAGATCAACAGTCTGGCACCAGGCACAGAAACGCTTCCACTTGAGTATGTAGGTCTTAATGGTCGATGGCGCTCTGGCGGTAGCCATCACCTTTTGACAATCGTGAGGAATGTCTAAGTGGGCAAATTCATTGTGTTGAGGAGCCAAGCTGACAATTTCAGCGAAACTGGGTCTGGATGGTACACCTTGCCCTTCTGAACTGTGAGGAGATTCGGTATTCGAGGCAGTTGTATTGGTTCGCACTCAGAGAAAAGGAGAAGCTCGGTGAACCAATATTGCCGGGGCCACCTTGGAGCAATCACGATTAGACGACATGGTTGACTCCTCATCTTCCTGATGATCTTGGGAATCAACGGAATTGGCGGAAAAGCGTATGCAAATATTCGACACCAATTCATCGAAAGGGCATCCCCGCACGAGTCCTTGTGGGGAATCCAGCTTGCAAAGCGTTAGCATTTCCAGCTCTGGGCTGTTGCAAACAAATCCAGGTCGGGATGACCCCACTCTCGGAATATCTGATCCAGGGATGGTTGATGCAGTTCCCATTCGTGATTGCTTCCTGCGGACCTGCTGAGTGAGTCCGCTAGGACCTTGGCAACCCCTGGGACATGGACCGCTGAAAGATTGATGTTATGATCCAGGGCCCAATTCCAAATGTCCTGCGCCTGACGGGACAACCGGGCCGATCTTGTGCCTCCCTGCTTCTTCAGGTAATGCATGCTGGTTGTGTTGTCCGTTCGTATCAACACGGTAGAGCCCTCCAAGATCGCCTGAAAGGATTTCATGGCGAGAAAAATGGCTCTTAGTTCCAGTAGATTTTTGTGCCATTTTTTCTGTTGAATGTTCCATTTGCCACTGATTGTCATCCCTTGGAGATGGGCGCCCCAGCCCTCCAGAGAAGCATCCGTGGTCACGATGAATCTGGGTCCTTCTGTCAGGAATGCGCATCCCACCTGTAGGTTGCCATCTTGCCCCCACCACTGGATGGAGTTTCTCATCCGAGGAGTTAAGTTGATGACGTCCTCGAATGAGCCTGTTACTTGCACCCACTGACGACTGAGTTCCTCTTGCAAAGGTCTCATTCGCAGGCGACAGTTGGGGGTGAGAGGGATACAGGACGAGATCATCCCGAGGAAAGACTAACTTGCGAACAGAAATGCACTCTCTTTTTAGCAGTGATGAGGAAATCTTGCGAATCTTCGCTTGCCTTTCTCTTGATATGAACACTTGGGTGAGTCTTGTGTCCAGCGTGGCTCCCAAGAACGACTTCCTCTGTGAGTGAGTTAGGTGAGACTTTTTGAAATTCACCGAAAAACTCAGACTCTGGAATAGTGATAGACATCTCTGAACGCTAGTCCTTGCCAAGCAGATGGAACTGGCCTTGATAAGGCAGTCGTCCAAATATGGGTAAATTTGAACTCCCTCTAGTCTCAGGCATGCGGCCACCGGGGCTAACATTGTTGTGAAAACTGGGGGCCGAACGTAGTCCGAAGGGGAGTACCTTGAACTGGAAGTCCCTGCCAGCAACTCTGAACCATAAGAACTTCCGGTGTCTGGGAAAAATGGGCACATGGAAGTATGCGTCCTGAAGGTCGAGTGTTGCCATGTGATCCCCTACTGAGAGAAACTGGAGGATTTCTTGAAGCGTCAACATTCTGAAAGATAATTTCTTGAGGTACTTGTTGAGGGCACGCAGGTCGAGGATGGGGCGCCATTCCCCCGACTTCTTGCGGATCAGTAAAAATCTTGAATAAAATCCTGTTCCCTTTTGATGTTGAGGTACCCTTTCTATTGCTCCTTTCCGAATCAGAGTGAATTTGGGAAAACAGCTGCTTGAGATGAGCTGGAGGTGGTCCTCTTGGGGGAGAATTTAGAGGGGCTTTGACGAATTCGAGAATGTGACCTCTGGAAACCACGTCCAGGACCCATCTGTCCATGGTAATCTTGGACCAATTTGAGTAATATTGGGATATTGTTCCTCCAATTTGTTTCAGGCTGGGACAAAGTGGTGGCAGGATGTGTCTCACTTGCTCTTGTTGTCTCTCCCTCGATAAGAGGTTTTTCCTCTTGATTGAGGGTAATGATTTCTCCTTTGGCCATATGTTTGTTGACGGTATGGCTGGTATCGCTGATTTCCTTGGGTGTTACTGTAGGAGCGTTGCTGTGAATAACCACCTCTGTTCGAGAAACTGCCTCTTCCTCTTCCTCTTGCGCCACGAAAGGAAGACTTTCGAAATTGGAGAGAGCCCAGCGACCGTGCCGTCTGTCTTTCTTTATGGCTTGTAATGCCTCGTCAAAATGTTGACCAAAAAGGAACTCTCCATCATAGGCCATGTCCATGATCTTTGTCTGGACCTCTAGACGAAAAGATGTAGCCTTTAACCAGCCTTGCCTCCGGAGAACAGCTGCTCCCGCCAGCTGCCTAAAACCTGTGGCAGCCACGTCCACTGCAGCATCAATTATTTCAGAGGAAACGCTCTCTCCCTCTAGTAGGACCTTTTTTGCTTCAGATCTATCCGGTTTTGCAAGCTTCTCGATGAAGGGCGATATGTCGGACCACATCTATCTATCATACCTTCCAAGTATTGCCAGTGAATTTGCGTCCCAGACCGTGGTTGCCGCAATAGTTGACACCTTCTTCCCTATCGAGTCAAGACGTCTTCCGTCTTTATCAGGGGGAGCAGAGACCTGTGTAGATGGATTCGTGGCTCTTCTTTGTGCTGCCTGTGTGACTACGGACTCCGTCTTAGCCTGACCAATCAGGCATGCCGGTGATGAACTAGGTGCTCTATATTTTTTATCTACCCTAGGTAGTACTGCAGGTAGAGAATTTGGTGTTTTCATTATCTTCAGACCTTCCTTCCATATAAAGTAAATGATTGGAATAGACCAACTTTGTCTTTGTGGCAAGTCCTTAAAACCATATAGGAAGCATTCGTCTTGTTTAGCCTCCATTGAGATCAGGAACCTTTTCGTAGCTCTATCCATAATCTTATGGAAGCTAGCAATGTCCACCGGCGGAGAATGCGCCACAGGCGGGGCTGCTGGAGAAGGGGTTTGTGCCTGATAGTCGTCCCACTCCGACGATACCGACTTGTCGTCTAATTCACCGTCTTCTCGTTCGTCTTCAGACGAATTTTCACCCTCTGCCTGATGGGATGGTACTGGTGAAGAAGGTAGTGCGGACCGTGCTTCTTCAGCTGCCACTTGAGAAACTGATCCTTGAAGGCCTAAAGTTGCCGTAGATGGTCTTGGCCTAGGCGTAGAGACATGAGAATCACCCGATTCTGAAGGTGGAAACCTGCGATAATCGCTTAACATATATTGGAGGTTTTGGAACAAATCCATAGGCATTTGCATGCCAGGTGTAGACCCAGTTTCCCGACTAGCGTGCTCCTGGAAATTCTCTTCCTCCTTTTGATCTAAATCTTGTACTTTTTTGAGCAAATCCGAAGGGCTCCTGGCCGCACGGAAAGTGTCATCCTCGTAGGATTCTTCTTCCTCAGAATCCAACAATTTATCTGGTAGTTTTAAAGGAGACAAATCTGTGGAAGTTGAACCACGCTTTTGCAGGAGCGAAGCAGTGGTAGCCGGTGATGGCAAAGGTATTGTGGATGCTCCTGCCGACCACACTTGCATTGCCATACAGGTTGACAGTGGGGGCGTCGATGGAGTCACCGATGCTGATGACAAGCTTGATTCCCTCTGCGCAGTTAGATCCATCGTCGACGGTGCGCCCGTCGACGGTAGCGGCTTCATCAACTATGAACTCGTCGACGAGGATGTTTTCTTCTTTGTCGACTGTCGACGTGGTCTGCTTCGTCGACTAGGTCGACGACGGATTCATTTTCTTCGTCGACGAGGTCGTCGACGTATCCATTTTCTTCGTCGACGGTAACTTAGTCGGCGAGGGTGTCGTCGACGGTAGCTTAGTCGGAGAGGGTGTCGTCGACGGTAGCTTAGTCGACGGAGATGTCGTCGACGGCAAGAAATTAGTCGACGTCAAAGAGCTAGTCAACGGTACCTTCAGGCTTCCCGTCAACGGTGGAGCGTCGACGATCGATGGGACTATCTTCGTCGACCGGATGGGTCTAACTTGTACGTGAACCAACGTCGACGGTGAGGAGGCTGAAGCCATCACCATAGATGATTTTGGTGAGGAGAAAGTCACCGTTGAAGTGGAAGAAGTGGCCACATGAAGAGATGGCGACGATGAGGCTGCTCTTGAGTCTGTCATGGCCAGAGGTGTAAACTGAGGTGAAACCTTCGTTGCAGGTGCTTTGGAAACTGTAGATTTTCCAGATTTTCCTGAGGGCGTAGATGTCAGAGGTGGAGACACCTTGGAGGAAGTAGGCAAACCAGAATCCTGAGAGGATTGGGCTTTTTTCAATGTTTTAGCCCTAGGAGAAGCCAACAACCTCAGTTTTTCTCTTCCTTGAGGAGACAGAAGACCCTGAGGCAATGCTCCCTACCTCTGAAACAGGGTTATACTTGTCCTTTATCCTCTGAAGCCATAGGAGCAGACGACCCTCTCTGTCCTGGAGGGTCTTTTGAGGGAAGGTTCTGCAGATTTTACATTCCTTCGCCTCATGATCCGGATACAGACAGTATATACATTTTTTGTGAGGATCCTCCTTGAACAGCCTTAGCTTTCCACAGGAATCACAAGCCCTAAAAAGGGATTTAGAAGTAGACCTCCTTTGAAGGTTAAAAAACCAACCAAAGAAGAAACTGAGCAGAGCTCAGGGAGACTTCCTTCACATGACGTGCGGTAGAAAATCTGAGAGCCTGAGCCTCTGGGGAGAACATTCTGGTGGGTGCTGTCGCCTGATTGGCTGCAGTTTGGTCTAACATAATGACTAGGATTGTCATGAGTGTGGGAGCTTTTGCTCCTGTAGCTAGGGCTACTTTACTTCCTGGTTGGTTATTACCAAGGTTTTTTTGGTTATTACAGGCATATTATTGCTTTTTTATATACCGTGGGACTCCCACTCAGACGACGGGGAATGATTAAGGCACGTGAATCTATGAAAGACACCCCAAATACTGGAGAATCACCTTGCCTCAGCCACCTGAAGGGTGCGGTTGGCAGAAGCTGGCGCACCTGGACTGTTCTAATTTTTCCTACCTTTCTTCCCGCCAAAATGGAGGTGAGGCAGGATGGGGGCATGCTCCTGATAGCAGAAGAGGCAGAAAATGGATACGTCGACGAAGAAAAGGTTGTGTTCTCTCAATGTAGTATAGCAATGCTCTTTTGACATCTCGGGTATGAAGAGCTCTTTCTGCTACGGTTTGTGGCTGCGAGAAGAAAACTGGCAGTTCCACAGATTGATTGAGATGGAAGGGAGAAATTACCTGGAGTAGGAATTTTGCATTAGTACGGAGAACGACCTTATGATGCATTTGCAAGAAAGGTTCTTGAATGGTTATTGCTTGTAGTTCACTAACTCTCCGTAGAGAAGTAAAAGCTACTAGGAACATAACCTTCCATGTTAAAAATTGTAGTTCACATTTATGTAAATGTTCGAAGGGAGGTCCCATTAGCCATGTGAGAACAATCTTCAAATTCCACACTGGTGAAGGTGGCACTCTGGGAGGAATTATTCTCTTAAGGCCTTCCATAAAGGCTTTAATAGCAGGCACTCTGAAAGAGATAGATGTTGTCTGTTTTGAAGATATGCTGCTATGGCTGCAAGATGTAGTCTAATAGACGTGTAGGCTAAGTTACATCTTTGGAGGTGCAGTAAGAATCCTATGATGTGTTGAATAGACAAGTCTAAAGGATTAATATTGTTGTTGTGACAATACATTACAAAACGTTTTCACTTTGCTGCATAGCATGCTCTAGTGGTTGGACAACTAGCTTCTTTTATAACATTCATACAGTCTGGAGGAAGGTTAAGATATTCAAATTCTAGGATTTCAGGAGCTAGATCGCAAGGTTGAGCTGAGCTGGATCCGGGTGACTGATCTCTCCACGGTTCTGTGTTGAAAGGCGTGGAGACAGGTATAGATTTTGGTGCGGCACTACAGACAGTTGTAGCAGTGTGGTGTACCACGGCTGTCTGGCCCACGTTGGAGCAACTAGGAAGAGGGTCAGAGAATGCTGCTGTAGTTTGCGTACAGTGGCATGAGTGGTAGAGGTGGAAAAGCGTACGCAAATTTGTTTGACCAGTTGGTCCATATCGCATTGCCACTGGACAGTGGGTGTGGATATCTGGCGGTGAAGCTTGGGCATTTGGCGTTTCTGGGTGGCAAAGAGGTCTATCTGAGGTTGTCCCCACATCGGAAAGAATGGTTGAACTTTCGGATGAAGTTCCCACTCGTGGATCTGTTGTGTCTGACGACTTAACAGGTCTGCTATGGTATTGTGAACTCCTGGGAGATGCTGGGCTAAGAGGAATATGTTTTGAGGTATAGCCCACCGCCATATGTTCTGTGCTAGCTGAGAGAGTTGCAGGGAGTGTGTACCGCCCTGTTTCTGTAAGTAATACATGGCTGTTTGATAATTGCTGTTGGAGAGCTTTCAGTGCTAGGAATATAGCTAGTAACTCCAGATGATTGATGTGGAGTAACTTTTGTTGCGGAGTCCATCTGCCTTGCGTGGTGTGTTGCAGTAGGTGGGCCCACCAGCCTGGGAGCGATGTGTCAAGATTATTTGAGGAACTGGCTCTAGGAACGGTCGTCCCTTGGAAAGGTTTTTGGTGTTCCACCACTGCAGAGAGCGAGGAGTCCGTCCACCAACACTAGGTCTGTTAATTGACCTTGAGCCTGGTTCCATTGACGTGATAAGCACTCTTGGAGAGGAGGCATTTTAAGTCTTGCATGGGGCACTATGAAAATGCAAGAGGCCATCATCCCTATAAGCTGCATAAACACTCTTTGCTGGAAGGGAGTGTTGTGGCTGAAACTTTGTGAGAAGAGTTTGCATGCTGGCTATCCTTACTGGAGTGGGATAAGCTAGCGCTGTTGAGGTGTTTATTGTGGCACCGAGGTACTGTTGTACTTTGGATGGTTGCAGATGAGACTTGGTATGGTTTATTGTAAACCCCAGGTTGTGGAGCAGTTGGATTGTGGCATGAGTGTGTTCTACACACTGGTTGTATGAGCTGGCTTTTATGAGTAAGTCGTCTAGGTACAGGAAGACGTGGATGTGCTGTCTTCGTAAATGTGCTGCTACTACTGCTAAGCACTTGGTGAATACTCTTGGTACTGTAGTGACTCGGAATGGGAGAACTTTGAATTGAGTGCTGCCCATCTATTACAAATCTAAGATACTTCCTGTGAGCTTTGTGAATGGGAATGTGGAAGTATGCATCTTTGAGATCTAGAGTAGCAAGGAGGTCATTTTGTAATAGGAGAGGAAGGACTTGTTGGAGTGGGACCATGTGAAAATGGTCTGACTGGATGTATATATTTGGCGGTCCAGAATAGGCCTCAAAGCAGTCCTTCTTTGGGTTAAGAAAGTATAGGGAGTAAACCCCCTTATTTTGTTGGTGCAGAGGAACTGGTTCTACTGCACTTTTTTCTAGCAAAGATATTACTTCTTGCTTTAACAGTGATAGATGTTCTTGTGACATTGGTAGTTGTTTGAGTGGTATGTTTGGGGGGGAGGGTGTAGATGTTAGTTCTAGACAATAACCTGACTGAATAATTTGTCGCACCCACCTGTCTGATGTGATGTTGATCCAGGCAGGAAGGAATTGTTGCAGACTTCCCCCCACAGGAGTGGAATGTTTGGGGGGGGGGGGGGGGGGGGGGGGGGGGGGGGGGAGGGGAGGAAGGTCATTGGGTAGGGGTGGAGGCAGAGCGGGAGTTGCTGGTTTTGCCTCTGCCTTTGTTGTTGTTACCTCTGTAACCCCCTCTGTGGTAGCCCTTAGTGAATGTGGATTGGCTAGGGGTCTTGTAGGAAGTGGAGGGGCTTTCGGAGAAGCCTCTTGTGTTGCCTCTGTATGATGAGCAACGAAAAGAACGCCTGGGAGCTTGCAGCTGCAAGGCTCCCATAGATTTTGCTGTGTCGTCTTTTCATTTTATCTAAAGACACATCGACATTAGGGCCAAATAAATGTGACTCATCAAATGGCTGATTGAGGATGGAATTTTGTACCTCAGGTTTAAAACCTGAAATACGTAGCCAATCATGTCTACGCAAAAGTGTGCTGGTATTAATTGCCCTAGAGGCAGTATCTACAGCATCTAGGGCACAACAAATAGAAGTATTACTAATATTTTTGCCTTCTTGTATGAGTTCATTGGCCTTATTTTTGTATTTGTCTGGTAGATGTTGCATTATGGACTCCAGTTCATCACAATGTGCCCTGTCATATCTTGCCAACAACACTTGAACATTGGCAATGCGCCAGATGTTAACTGCCTGTGACGCTGTTCTTTTACCGGAGGTGTCAAGAAGCTTAGATTCCTTGTGTGGTGGTGAGGCTTCACCTGTTTGTGAATTGGCACGTTTACGTGCGTTGGAAACTACCACGGAATCTAAGGGTGCCGGGCCTCTAATGTAAGCTAGATCAGTAGGGGCGGCTTTGTATTTTTTCTCAATGCGGCGGTTGAGAACTCGCACACTGACAGGATCGATAAGGAATTCTGTCACATGCTTAATGACCCCCTTAAGCATTGGCAGAATGGCAGTGGACCTTTGTGTATTATCAAATGTGTCCAATAAGAAATCTTCCTCCACAGTATCAGTATGTACATCTACCCCATGGTATTGGGCAGCCCTCTGAACTAGTAGGTTAAAACCTAGTGTCCTCTGGGGCGGGAGGGAAATACATCGTCTTGAGGGACGTAAGGCACATCAGGGGTGTTATAATCATCCCATGGATTAGGTGACTATTGTTCAAACAGGCTCATAAGCACACCCACCTGTGTCTTCAGAGTCTGTGTCTACATCATCTGGATGAGGGGATGGTGTAGGAAAATGATGTGGTGGAGGAGGTGGAAGAGTGTGGGGAAGTGGAGAAGGGACCCTTAATGGAGAGGTTGCAATGTCTCTTCTTTGGAGGAGGAGGAAGAGGTGCAGGAGCCTCTAATGGTCTATTCTTAGAGCTAAGAGACAGTTGTCCAATCTTAGGATCCTTTACGAGAGTCTTTTGAGTAGGTTCTGGTAGGGAAGGCTCTTCTGTGGATGGTATGTCCTTCGGTGTGGAAGGTCTCGGTACAGGAGGTTTTTTCGGCACCGATTCGGTAGCTGGTCTAGAGTCTTTTTGCTTAGAACTGGGACCTTTGTCTAACTGGAACGTGTTTTTTCGGTTCGGTGGGTTTTTTCGGTTCAAGCGTAGGAGCCGGGACCTTTAGGTAGATGTTTACTCTGCTCCGAGTGCGGTTTTGACCTCGATGAGCCGTGCCAGTCTTAGGCACCGAGTGCTTGTATGTTGAAGCAGCGGTCGGCGTGGATAAGGAAGATTGCTTCTTTTTCAGTGTCGGTGTAGGATCGACACCGGGAAGAGGCTGACTTGAGCAAGAGCCGCCTGAAGGCTTAGTAGTCTTTGTCGAGCCCGAGGGCGGGGCGTGGGAAGCAGTCTCTCAGTGTGCACCCGGGCCGAAGGTGAGGGTGCGACCGAAGCCTTTTTGGAAGGTGTCGAGGGTCGGGGTCGACGTTCTTACTTACGACCCATTGAGCTGGAGTGATGTCCTCGATGTCTGAGTCTTCGGCATCGGAGGAGCTGTCGCTTATTTCGGCTCGCTCCTGTTCTGGTACGTTGACGCCCTCTTGAAAGATGTTGTCCAGGATCGATGCTGACGAGCGAGCCATTGTTCTTCGAGCTCATCGGTCCTGAATAGTCTTCTTGGAGCGGAAGGAGGAACAAGCGGAACGGTCTTTAGCCTTGTGCTCCGGTGAGAGGTAAAGGTTGCACACCTCATGTAGATCGGTGTGGGGAAACTTCAATCTACATCAAGGACACCTCTTGAATGGTGTCTTTTCCATGAACCAGAAAGTAAGGCCTAGGTAGGCCCGAAGGCCTTCGTCTACTACTGGAATCGAAGACTTCGAAGTCGTGAAGAGTTGCGTCGATGGGGATCGGAACAATACCATCAAACTGGGTGAGGATTGCGCGTCGAAGGAAAATCGGTTCCAAACTGGAGCGCTGGAAACACATCCAAGCCCGATGGCAGAAAAAAACAATATGAGGATGGAGCCGATGTACATGCGCAGTATGGTCCAGAGGAGGAGTCTGCACCTCGTGACTTCCGAAGAACTTTTCAGTACAAAAACAAACAGCAAACATCCGGGCCCAACACTAGGTGGAGATCTATGCACAGTATGCAATCTGCAGCTCATATGCCTCGAACACATAGCTCGCAGGCTGGTGTTTACCAGTCAGGGAACTTGCCGGAGGATAATTTTTCAGGGGGCATTTCTAAGATGCTTGAGTGCATTGTATAATACATCACACACTGGCATCAGTGTGGGTTTATTATGTTGAGAGGTTGCTACTAAACAAGGCCTTCCTTGTTACACCAGTGAACAGATATCCTACACCTTGCAGCATAGCATTTTCTTGTGCTTGGTCTTCAGGCTTCCCTCGGGACTATCATGGTTTTCTATGCCAGTGCCAGATGGCTAAAATGCAAGTTTTCAGGAGCAAGGCTGCTATACTGAGGGTGACTGGATCAGGGTGGTAGACCGGTCCCCTTCGCATTGATAGGAGATTTTGAGAGACCGGCCGGTAGCCTTATTTATCAATTGCCATCAGTTCCAAGAACCATGGTTGCTCTGCCCTTTGTGATGCTACGAAGATTAATGTCAGAAGTGACTGCTTGCACTGGTTTATGACTAGTGATGTTGGGAGAAATGGTTATGCAAATTTCTCTGACCAGTTTATAGATACAACATTGAACATTGCCCTAGGACAGGTGATGGGAGTACACAGATGTGAGGTTTTGGCTTTGTGTTTTCTGGGGTTGCAAACAGGTCTTTTTCTGTTGTGTTCCATTCCTGAAAAGCTTGTTCAATATTTGTTTAATTTCCGATTTGGGGAAGATGCCTGTTAGTCTCCTTAGTCTATCCACCTTCACGTTTTGTATACCTGGAAGGTGTATTGCGATTACGGTTGTGTCTCTCTGGATGGCCCACTTAGAAATGACTTGGGCTAACTTTGATAGGACATATTACCTTCTCCCCTCTAACTTTTTGAGAAGCACTGCAGTTGTGTTTTCTGACTGAATTTGTACAGTCTTCCCCTTTACTTGAGCCTGAAGAGCTGTTGGTGCAAGGAAAACTGCCTCCTGTTCCAACCCATTTATATTCTGTACTGATTCCCTTGAGTTTCACAGGCCTGATACTCCCCCCATGTATTCCCCCATCCCATACGGAGATGCCGTCTGTGGGGATGGTCACAGAGTTAACTTTATAAAGGACAAGCCTACTGCAATATTGCTTAAGTTACACCATGCTATTTCCTTCAGTCTCTGAGTACCAACCTCTAGACAATTCCCAAATACAAGTTGCATGGGACCATTGTTCTATATCCATTCTTGGATTGGTGTCATGTGGAGTCTAGCATTCGGAATTAATAGGGCACATGAGGGCATACACATCAGCTTTCTAACAATCCTCACCGACCAAAACCCTGCATGTAGTTGAGTTTGCTCGGCCAATGGCAGGCTCTCTTTTGTAGTGGGAAACGCTTTGATATTCATTGGAATTTAACCTTGCTCCTCAAAAAATCTTTCCTACAGTATTGTGGAGGAATTCTCAAAGTTCAATTAAAAGCTTAGAATGGGTAGCATATGCATGACCATTTTATGCTCTTTACCATCCAATCGTATAGCTAGGGGTATACATATATCCCTTGCCTTCTGCTGCCCAGAAACGCTTCAGGGCCGAATTAGCCTTGTCCCCAAACAGGCGGGCCAGTCAAAGTGCATGTCCATAAGGGCAGATTGGACTTTCCTTTACAGGTCAGTGGAGCGCATCGAAGCAGATCGTTTGGATGTCTGGTCATAATAGCCCCAACCAAAGAAGTCAGTAGAATCAAGGCCACAGTGGATAGAAAACTTCACAGTATGATGGACATCTTGCATGGCCTGGGAAAGAACAAGCAGCTTTGTCAGACACCATGAGAACAGAGTCCGACAGTGCATGGGAGAATTTGCCCAACAGACAGGCAGTATTCAGAGGGCAGGGCAAGATTAGTGGAGGCGAAAACCCTGCATCCAAAAGTGTCCAAGAGTTTGGATTCCCTATCAAGCAGGTCAGAAGGGAAAACATTGAGATGAACTTTGTTTGGCGAAGCCTTATGATGAGCCGGATGAATTCATTGAACTTGCTGTTCATCTGGATGTGCAGTTAGGATTTGAGCTCTGTTAACCATGTAGTCTCCCCCCTCCACAGCTACGGAAGGATGTGTCGTGAATCTTGAGCTTCTGGGTTCAGGAAATGGTTCTGTTCATACATCTCTACCTCATAGAAGAACCCATGCTTACTCCCGGAGTTTGGGTACAGTCAGTGGTTGCAGCTCTACTTCCTCCTCTTTATTGTGCGTCTTCCACAGGTCTCACAGGAAACTGAAATCCTTTTAAGGATTCAAACACCCTTCTTTTAGAGGATCGCCTTTTTCTTTCAACCACAAGTAGTCTGTTAAGCTGCAAGGCTGGGTGCAGTCATTTTGTAGTCTGCATGTCTTGCTTTAGCTGCCCCTTCCTCTTGTGGTCTCTATCACTTTAGTGTTTTACCTGTATCTGAGGCACCCTTGTGCAAGGACAAATAGAGTTCTCTTGGTTTCGACTTCCCTCATCTCATCAAGGGTTTCAACTTTGAAAATGTCTTCAGGTTCCTCACCTCAGAAGGCTTCAGCTCAGGCCCACTGTTTGAGGTAACCTGGGTACACCTCTGTTCTCTCTATGCCTTCTTCAGTAGCTCTTCCTTTTTGGATTCAACAACACACATTACAACATCCAAACCCTCCTCTTGCACCATCAATTATCACTGGATAGACAGAGGTCCTAGAGGGAGACTTGCTGCTTCTACTGCTACATTGTGGCATAGTGCCCCCACCTCGGCCATTCCCTGGTGCGGAGTGTCTTTGGTTGCAACTGTGCATGACCTGCATCCTTTGGGCCTGTGCTCTTGAGGCATACAGGATGCAGATGCTGTGGATGTCCTTTTGGGCAAGCACAATATGGTGGCACTTGGGGCCGAACCTAAAGCGTGTTCTCCATTTCCCTCAACAATTCCAGCTCCCCCACACAGATCACCTCTTGGTGATATCCAATGTATAATCATGGTCATTCTATGGTTCTTTCATTGTAACAGTTTTCAGTCTTCCATTTTCTGTGCGAACTGCTCCATTGATCAGTTTCTGAATTTTCTTTGATGATCCCGGAGCTCTGACTTTTGCTTCCCAACTTAACAGTAGAAAAAAGGAATCTGGAGATGGGGACTACACAGGGGCTTCCAGGGACACATCACAAGACAGAATTGCCACATAATGACGGTTGGCGATACCCTAAAGGGATGGGGGACAAGAATATTACAAACCCAATTCCCAGATGGAATAATGCACAGCACGTGAATCCAGAAAAGATTTAAATTACAAACCAAAGTACTAAACTTTTCTTCTTATGGCTACTATTACTTAGATTTTTGAAAGATTATGCAGCTATACCCAACAAATGTTGATGGAGGAGTCTCAGACAAGTGAAATGAAGTGCTATCTGAAACTTTGATGAAACACCGATTTATCAAAAACTAGACCGCAGACCCTGGCATCTGAATCAAAGTAATGTTTTGCTTAAGTACGCAGCGGAAAACAAGAGGCTGCATTAATATCTGTGCAGGCACCTGCTGGAAAATGGCCCTCTCTAAAGTGTTACCCCAAATATTTTGCCTTCCTCCTCCGTTTCTGCTGGCTGCAGCCTACATGTGCCTCAGATTGCAGTGAGCAGAGTCCAGGAAGTGGTAAGGAGACAGACTAGTGCTGTCTCTTCCCAAGAAAAAAAAAGTGGTTAAAAAACGATTTTCACTCTGTGTTTACGGTCTATGCCTGTGGTTGGTACAGTTAGAAATTGTAGTTTTAGCCTGCCTGTAATTGCATATTTTATCACCTGTGTTGTGTTTTAAATTTGTGGTTTTTCCCTGCCCATGATTGCCTCCATTTATGTGTTGAATTGTGGGATTTGCAGTCCAACCTCTGTAGTTTGTCCCTCTCATTCCTTGGTGACAAATCTGTTTTCCCTCCAAATTTCTCCTTTGCTCTGTGCTTAGACCTATGTGCTAAAACAGTGCACCCCAAGCCACCATTTTGTGTTCACAAGCCTTAAGGGCTTGCTGGGTGCACCCCAAATCAGTAGGGACTAGGGCTTCCTATGTTATTGCTTGTTGGGAGTAGGGTGGGACTAGGGCTAGGGTTAGACCTTTAATTGGAAGTAGCTATTTAGGGCTTCTGGTGTGATTGGTTGTTGGACCAGTTGTGGGACTAAGAGTAGGGATAGGCTTTCTATTGGAAGTAGGGACTAGGGCTACCTGTACCATTAGTTGCTTGGACTAGTGGTAGGGCTAAGACCTTTATTGAACGTAGAGATCAGGGTTTTTGAACTGATTGGGTGCTTGGACTTGGGCTAAGATTGGCTGCAAGGTCCTGGTCTCCTATTGGTTCTAGATGTTAGTGCTAGTGTTGTGATTGGATAGTGCTAGGGCTAGGGTTCCCATTGGCTGAAGGTGTCACCTGATTACTAGGGCTACAAAAAAGGCCAGGCTTAGGGCGTCTCAGCCCGGGCGTCGAGGCTAAGGGCGGAGAGGACAAGGGTAGTTGCCTGTTTGAGCCTGTTCGAGACTGGTCGGAACTAGGGCCAGAAATGCTGCCCTCCAAAAGAAATATGCTACTTACCAGTATGCATCTGTTCTTGGCATGAGGGGCTGCTGACATTCACATCTGTGCATAGGTCGCCGCCTAGTGTTGGGTCCGGATGATTGCACCTTGTTGTCCTGGAAGAGTCTTCGAAGTATCACGAGATAGGTGACTCCTCCCCTGGACTACAGTGCGCATGGGCATCTTCTCCATCCTCAGATTGTTTTTCGCCATTGTGGCAGAGATGGAGATAGTAAAGTAAGAGATGGCCATGCAAAAGATAATGCTGCAGCTGCGACAGGCACCGGGGAGGAGGGTGGGCGATATGAATGTCAGCAGCCCTACATGCCAAGAACAGATGCATACTGGTAAGTAGCATATACCGTTCGAGGCATGTGGGCTGCTTAATTCATATCTGTGCATAGACTGTATAGCAGTATCTCCTCTAGCGGTGGTTAACTGTGCCAGCTGCAGCAGTTTGAAGGACAGCCTGGCCTACAGCAGCTTGCTGGTTTGCTTGCACGTCTACACAGTAGTGTTTTGTGAAAGTGTGTATGGTAGTCTATGTGGCTGCTCTACATAGGTCTTCAAGAGGAATATTCCCTAGGCAAGCCATGGATGCCCCCCTTTTTCGCGTAGAGTGTGCTCTTGGGGGGACAGTTAAAGTGCATTTAGCCTTTTGATAACATATTTGAATGCATTTAACGATCCATCTGGCTATTCCTGAATTTGATATTGGATTTCCTTTATGTTGTGGTGAAAAAGTAACAAATTGCTTTGTTTTCCTAAATGATTTCGTTCTGTCCACATAATAAAGCAGAGCTCTCTTTACATCCAGTGTGTGTAGGGCTCTTTCAGCTACTAACTGTGGATTTTGGAAGAACACTGGCAGTTCTATTGATTGATTGATATGGAAATTGGATATGACCTTTGGCATAAACTTAGGGTTTGTTCTAAGAACCACCCTGTAAGCATGTACTTGCATGAAGGGTTCCTGAATTGTTAGCGCTTGTAACTCGCCTGATGGTAATGGCAATCTAGAATGCCACCTTCCACGTTAAGAATTGCAGTTTGCATGAGTGTAGAGGTTCGAAAGGAGGTCCCATAAGTCTGGTAAGTACTATATTTAGATTCAACTGGGGAAGGCGGGTGTCTTGGAGGGATCACCCTTTTAAGACCCTCCATAAAAGCCTTTATTGCTAGTACTCTAAACAGTGAAAGGTGTTGCCTGTTTTGAAGTTATGCTGCTATAGCAGCGAGGTGTAGTCTTATCGAAGAGTACGCTAAGTTGCATCTTTGAAGATGCAGCAGGTAACATATAATGTTCTATATGGAAGCATCTAAAGGGTTGATTTGGTTATTGTTGCAGTAAATGACAAATCTCTTCCATTTAGCTGCATAGCACGCTCTCGTAGTTGGTCGTCTTGCCACTTTAAAGATGTTCATGCAGTCCGGAGGCAAGTTAAGGTATCCAAATTCTAAGACTTCAGGAACCAGATCGTTAGGTTCATCTGATTGGCATCTGGGTGTCTGATTTCTCCATGGTTCTGAGTTAGAAGATGGGGTACAAGGCGCAGCCTTTGATGAGGAACTACTGAAAGTTCCAGGAACATTGTGTACCATTGCTGTCTCGCCCATGTGGGAGCAACTAGGATCAGTATGAGTGACTGCTGCCGCAGTTTGCTTGCCACCAGCGGAATCAGTGGTGCTGGGGGAAAAGTGTACGCAAATCTGCCTGACCAGTTCATCCATATCGCATTGCCTTGTGACAACGGATGTGGGAACCTGGCGGCAAAGTACTGGCATTTTGAGTTTTCATTTGTGGCAAACAGGTCTATCTCCGGGTGCCCCCACTGCCTGAGAATTGGTTGGAGAACTTGGGGGTGAATCTCTCATTCGTGTAGTTGCTGGCTGTGCCTGCTGAGCAGGTCTGCTATTTGATTGTCTTTCCCTGGGAGGTGTTCTGCCAGGAGAAAGATATCTTTTGGAATTGCCTACTTCCATATGCTCTGTGCCAAGTGGGACAGCTGTGGAGAGTGTGTTCCTCCATGTTTCTGGATATAGTACATTGCTGTCATGTTGTCCGTCCGGATCAACACAGTCTTGCTGTACAAGTATTTTTGGAATGCTTTCAGGGCTAGGAATATCGCTAGCAACTCTAGTTGGTTGATATGCAGTTTCTTTTGCTTGATTGTCCAGACCCCTTGTACTGTGTAGTGAAGGAGGTGGGCTCCCCAGCCTGCCGTGATGCGTCTGCTGTTAGTACTAGTTGTGGAACCGGCTCTTGGAACAGTCGCCCCTTGGAAAGGTTTTGTGGGTCCCACCACTGCAAAGATTTGTGAGCGCGACTGTCTACCAACACTAGGTCTTTTAGTTGTCCTTGAGCTTGGTTCCATTGCGGTGCTAGGCATTCTTGCAATGGACGCATTTTAAGTCTGGCATGGGGGACAATGAATATGCAGGAGGCCATCATGCCTATGAGCTGCATGAAGACTCGAGCTGGAAGAGAGTTGTGGAAGAAATTTGCGAAGGAGCATCTGCATGCTGGCTATCCTCGCTGAGTTTGGGTATGCCTTTGCCACTGAGGTATCTATAGTAGCTCTCAGATATTGTCGTGTGTGGGACGGTTGTAGATGCGATTTTGGGTAGTTTATCGAAAACCCTAGGCTGTGTAGCAGCTGAAATGTTTGAGATGTGTCTCTTGCACACTGTTCGTACGATTTTGCTTGTATCAGCCAATCGTCTAGGTACGGGAACACATGGATGTGTTGCCTCCTGAGATGTGCAGTTACTGTCACTAAGCATTTTGTAAACACTCTTGGAGCCGTGTTCACCCCAAGAACCTTGAATTGGTAGTGTTGACCTATTGTGAACCGGAGATATTTTCTGTGAGCTGCATGGATGGGTATGTGAAAATTCACGTCCTTGAGGTCCAATGTTGCTAGGAAGTCTCCTTGCTGTAGCAACGGGAGCACTTGCTGTAGTGTGATCATATGGAAGTGCTCTGACAGTATGTATTGATTTAGGGGTCTCAGGTCCAATATTGGTCTGAGGGAACCGTCGTCCTTGGGAAAAAGGAAGTATAGGGAGTATACTCCTGTCCCTTGGTGTTGGAAAGGGACTGGCTCTACGGCCCCCTTTTCCAGCATGCATTTCACCTCTTGTTGTAGCAGGGTGATGTGTTCTTTGGACATAGGACGGTGTCTGGGTGGTATGTTTGGTGGGGTAGAAGTGAGTTCTAGGCAATAACCATACTGGATAATTTGTCTCACCCACCTGTCCGTGGTAATTGCGTTCCAGACAGGTAGGAATTGTTGGAGTCTGCCTCCGACCGGTGTTAGGTGGTCTGTAGGTAGCGTGATGAAGTCACTGTTTTGTGGCAGTGAAAGCTCTGGTGTTATTGCCTCCACGTCCTCTTCCCTTGTTATTGTTGACCCTATAACCTCCTCTGTTGGAGTTCTTGTTAAAGGAACCTTGGGTGTTGCATTTGTATGTAGATGAGGTCTGTGAAGTTTTGCCTCGTGTAGCTGCTTTGTATGAGGAGCGTAGAAAGGAACCTCTGTGTTGCTGAAACTGCAACGCACCCATTGATTTTGCAGTTTGTGTCCTTCATTTTGTCTAAAATGGTGTCGACTGCAGGGCCAAAAAGTAAGTCTTGATTGACTGGTTAGTTAAGAATGGTGGACTGCACCCAGTTCTTAAAGCCCGAAATACGACAGCCATGCATGTCGTTGTAGTAAAACGCTAGTGTTAATAGACCTGGCTGCAGTGTCGGCTGCGTCAAGCGCACATTTGATGGAGGAGTTTGTAATAAATTTTCCCTCCTCTATGAGGTCAGTAGCTTGGGCTTTAAAAGGCTCAGGCAGGCGTTGCATTAAGCTTTCAAGCTGGTCATAGTGTGCTCTGTCGTAACGAGCTAGCAGAGCTTGTGTATTCGCAATTCTCCATGAATTGGAGGCCTGTGATGCTACCCTTTTACCTGAGGCCTCTAGTATTTTGGACTCTTTATCAGGAGGAGGAGCCTCCCCTGTTGTCTGTGAGTTGGCCCTTTTGCGTACATTAGCCACTACCAGTGAGTCTAATGGTAACCGACCTCTGATATAGGTAGGGTCTGTAGAGGCTGCTCTATATTTCTTTTCAATCCTGGGATTGATTACGCGTGCCCTGGCTGTATCTTTAAATATATGAGGTGCGTGTTATAATACCCCCTTTAGCATAGGAAGTGTTCTGACGTTTTTCTCCGAAGTAGGGAAAGTGTCAAATAAGAAGTCTTCGTCTATAGGGTCATTGTGCAGGTCTACGTTGTGGTACTGCGCTGCCCTGTCTAATAGTTGGTTGAAGACAATGGTGTCGTCAGTAGGTGACGGCTTTGTTGGGTATGAGGAGACGTCAGGGATGGGATGCGTGCCATATGGGTCAGTTGGCTCTCCCCATGGTTCATTTTGGGGGTTAGAATCCTCTGGATAGTCATAATCATGCTGAGGATCTTCCCCTGTGTCGCCCTCATTGTCCCCATAGTGAGAAGGAGAGTAAGAAGCAAAAGACGTAGTAGGCATGGTGGGATAGAAAGGAATGAAGGGTCCAGAGGGAGAAATCCTAAAGTCCTCCTTTAGAGGAATGAGAGAATGAGAACCGTGACCTGTAGTCTCTTCTTCCTGTGTAGGATTGTGACTTTACCAGTCTCAGGATTAATATATATTTTTTCCTGGTCGTCTGATGGATCTGGATGGAAGAGTTCTTCTTCCACTGTCTGTGGCTGTGTCTTCGACTCCTTTGGCTTAATTTGTTTTGGATCGACTATTGCCACTGGGTCGATAACCCCTTCTGTTTCGACGACTTTCAGTGCCTTATTGCTTTTTCTCGGCTTGGACCCTTTGTTCGGGTCTATGAGTGATTTTGGATCGACCGGGTTTTTCGCTTTGACGCGCTTCTTGTGCTTGACAGGTTTTTTCGGTTGACTGTTTTTGAAAAGGGGGTGGTGATGGACAGTTTCTGAATGATGCAGAATACTCCTACCCAGTCAAGAGATCAGGGCTTGATCCATCACCGTTTTTTAGCTCACTGCACCATCCCAGCTCAGAACCTGGCTACATGCAAATTAGTCTGTTCCTGTCCCAGTGCATGATGGGAACAGGGCAAACCAAACTACCAAGCCAATTCTTATACTGGGAAAGAAACAAGCTTCCGGGGACCGGTCTCTAGCATTTCAGCCGTCGTCGGCCCGGCTTGCTTGAATCCTGATGGTGCAATGAGCAAGGGACTCACGTCTGAGTATACCCTTCCACGCTTATGGTGGACAAAATCGATTTTGGAAAAGGGGGTGGTGATGGACAGAGTTTCTGAATGATGCAGAATACTCCTACCCAGTCAAGAGATCAGGGCTTGATCCATCACCGTTTTTCGGTTGACTGTCCTTTGTCGAGTCGATTGCTTTTTTCGGATCGACCGGTCTTTTTGGAGCACTTGTCTTTGGTTCAATAGCCTTCTCTGGCTAGATCACAGGCTTCGATACGGCACCCTTAACGTCGGCGACCTTCTTCGGTTCGGCGACCTTCGGCACAGCGGGCTTTTTTGGCTCGACGGCCGCCTTTGGGTCGGCGGCCTTCTTTGGCTCGACGGTGTGAGAAGGTGGCCTGATATGCAGTGCTCACTATTCTAGTGAACACTATGTATCAGTCCAGCAACCCTTATTGATGATTGGTTGTAAGCCAACCTTGTAGACCAGCTATCCTAGTAGCATGGATACGAGCAGTCTAAGGCTAAGGCTAAAGACTCGAGAGGGCGTGTTAAGCCAGCTGTTATACCACACATATACCCCTTGAACACCAAGTGAAAGGACACCACACAAGTGTTATGAGAATAAACAGTGTATTTATTAAAATCACAACAGCCCTGTACTCTTTATGAGGACAGGGTACTAAGCACAAAACAAAACTCTTACAAAAATACTTAAGTTCGCACAGTATATACAAATGCCCGAGGGGCACGGAAAACCATATACTCTGAAAATGGAATGCGAAATTACTAGCAGGTAAGTACAGTACTAATAGGCTTTGGAATTGCTAGGACTTGACTATAGAATCGTTACATTACTTCTAGGAGACCCAGGGGACTCGGGTGCAGGGTGTGCACTCTCACGCGTGATGCGGGACAAAGTCTATGGTAGCTAGTAATGACATGTTCTCGGGCGAACCCGACCTGGTAGGAGGAAAACGAAAGTAGATTCTGACCCTTGGATAGTGAGGCTATGCTGGGGCACCGAAATGCCGAAGTTACCTAGCCCAGGGGCTGCAGCTGCATAGGTCTCAAAAGACGTCTGGAATCCTCGTAGACGGACCAGGAGCCTGGAAGAAAGATGCTGGCAGGCGACCAGTGAAGAGAGTTCGAAGTGATCCAAGCCTGGATCTTGAAGATGAATGACACCTGAAAGCAGAAGGGACCAAGTTCGTGACTACTAGCCAGTAGTCAGGTGGCACCAGGAGGGCACCGGATGGTAGTCACCTCGACTAGGTGAGTGGGTGACGCTGTGCTCGCAGATCTCACGGACCAGGAGGCGTTGTCGGCGACCAGGATGGAGGAGCGAGCTGTCCCACGATGGATGAAGCTGTCGGCGTCGCTGGACCCAGGATTGGGCAACAAAGCCTTGGCAAATTCAAGCCCACGCGGTGGACTCAAAATGGCGTCTGGAGTGGACCAGGAGGGTCCGGGGTGCTTCTCTTGAAGAAGGAAGCAAGGGCCAGTCTGGAGCAACCAGACCAGCAGCAGTGATGTCGTCGGGCGTCGTTCAGAAGGCCACAAGCCAGCGGGCTAGTAGGTAAACAACGCGGTGAGCAGCAAAAAGCAGAAGGGCCCCACGCAGATCGTGGAGATGCTGGAGGGCTGATCCTCGGTGCTGGAGCTGCTCAGGGTCGGGGCTTCTCGGACCCCAAAGCACTCACCAGAGGGACACTCGGCGGGCTTGTTGTGAAGAAGTCGTGCAGTCTTGGCGATCGTCGGTCCCTCGAGGTCTCGTCGCACTCACGGTTCTCAGCTTGGCTGTAGAGGGGAGTAGAGGTCAGAGGTGCCAGGGAAGCCGGGTCTCGTCGAGCTGGGTCGTCTGATTCCTGAGGAAGGACTTGCAGCAGACCGCAGTGTTCTTGATGGTGCCTGCGGATGCAGGGTGACTACTCCTTAGCCACAAGGGAGAATCTTGAAGAAGAAATCTTGATGTCCTTTCGCATAAAGTCGTGTCTTGATTCCAAAGATGATCTGATTTGAACAGGGGGCCCGCTCCTATCTTTATACTAAGAAAAGGGGCTGACCCGGTGACTAGGTCCTGCCTATGGGTGGGACTAGGAAGGGGGTGGTAACACCCCTCTCCCATGCCGGACTTTCCCCAGGCCAGGGGCTGGTGTGCCCCTGGAACTGGTTCTGACCGGCCTATGCGTAGTGAGCACCGGGGTGCCACTCAGCAGTCACCTTCCTGTAAAGCCCTGCCTACCCAGGATACACAAAACCCTGTCTGGGACGGTGCTAGCACCGCCCTCGACAGGAAACCCTTTGTCCAGGCTCCCCTCGCTGGAAGGACTCCCAGCTGCAGGGGGTCAGACTCGTGTCTGTGGTGGCAGCATCCATTTTGTGGAGCTGAGGCTTCGTTTAACTTTAACCGGGGTTCACAGTTACATACATGTCGTGTCCCTCTAGAAGGGTGGAATGCTAACCCCGTCGCCAGAATTGTCGAGGGGTTAGTATTCCAATTCGTATGACACCTTACTCGACATGTTTTGATAAAGCAATACCAAAGATAGCATTTAACCGCGAGGATTATAATGCACTTAAGAGTATATGGTATGCGTTATCATGGAACAGCTATTAGGACTTGATTCCGCAAGCTGCAGATAGGCTCAGCTCATGCCAGAGCACCATCTCACACGATTCCAAGCACTCTGCCTTCAGGATTGTCAAGGCCTGCCATAGGAGTGACTGATAGGAATCTGTGTGTCCATTTTTAGGGTTAGATATAGGAATACTATATCTACAGCAAAGGGTGATTACACGACTTTGCCCCAGCTGTCATGCAGCCAGTTGTGTCAAATTTAGGAGGCCAGCCAGGGGTGGCATAATACATGCTTCAGCCCCTGGTAGGCCCTGGGTACACCTATGCCCTGAGTTACAGGGTCTGATAAGGTGGCCCAGTACCAATTGGTAAATGCACCTAGGGTACATGTGGTAATTTAGAGAGAGAACAGCCAGGCTGTGGGTCTGATTGGCAGGCCCACAGCCAGAGAAAGTCGTAAACCAGTGAAACAAAAGCAAAAAATCTGGGTGATCATAGGATTGCGGACCCTACTCTCCTACAGACGGCCTTCTTTGGTTCGACGGCCTTCTTTGGTTCGACGGCCTTTTTAGGTTCGGCGGCCTTTTGGCTCGACGGCCTTTTGGCTCGACGGCCTTTTTGGGTTCTAGAACCTTCTTTGGGATCACGTTACTTGGCCCTGGGGTCTCTGAAGGATTAGTCTTTGGTTTTGGAGCAGAGCCGGACGGCGGGGCTGGCGAAAGTTTCTTCGGATCTTGGCTAAGGCCTTTTGGCGATGCCTCGTCCGGAGTCTTCGGTAACGGGGTAATCTGTGTCTGTGGCAGTGTACTCACGATTTGCCCCGGTGGGATCTCGTCGTCGGAGTCCATGTAATCCTAGACGGTGACGATCTCTAGGTCCGAATCTGCAGCTTCTGGAAGTTCTTGGTCATCGAAGATGTTGTCTGGTTCCGGGGCCTGTCGCTGCATCTCTTGCCTAGCGGCCCGTCGTATCTGGATGGTTTTCTTCGAACGGAATTGGGCACAGGCTGGGCAAGTTTCTTCCTTATGGTCTGGTGATAGGCACTTGTTGCATACTGAGTGTTTGTCAGAATGCGGGAGCTTGGAGTGGCATTGTGGGCACCTTTTGAACGTGGCGTCGAAAAGGCACAACGGCTCGCGTCGACAACCGGTTTGAGATGGAAAGTTCGATCGAGTCAATGAGTACCGAGCGTGAACAATACCGTCGAAGTCGAAGGCCTTTAGAAAAGTTTTTTTTCGATTCCGAAGCTTGAGTATAGGAATAACATCCGAACCCAATGGCGGAAAAACACAATCTGAGGATGGAGAAGATGCCCATGCGCACTGTAGTCCAGGGGAGGAGTCACCTATCTTGTGATACTTCGAAGACTCTTCCAGGACAACAAGGTGCAATCATCCGGACCCAACACTAGGCGGCGATCTATGCACAAATATGAATTCAGCAGCCCACATGCCTCGAACCTCCTTTTTACTCATCCAAAAGCCTCTCCCTACTGCTAAGACCTTAAAAAAAAAAATCCTTCACTCTTTTATCCCTCCACTATCCTTTTCAATCAAAATTAACAGACTAACATGTTCACTTCTCGTATTCAATATTCAACTATACTAATATACTGCCCAAATAACTGAATAACATATCTACTACTCAAATTACTTCATATTCATACTATACTAACTTTCAACACTAATCCTTTATGGGTTCCGGAGTGGCGTGCTACTCGCCAGAAAAGCGCTTCAACATTCATCAGGGGTAACAAGTGCTATATGAATGCTAATCTTTCTTCCCCTTTTATCCATCAGCTATCCTTCTCACTCCAAGTAACAGACTAATATCCACCACTGAAATTACCTCATATTTCACCAAATTAATTCTCCACTAATTCTTGATAGGCTTCTTGTATAGCATGCGTCAACAAGCGAGCAATAAATATACACCTTTGTCCTCCTCTATCCTTCTACTATCATTCCAAATCCAAATAACTGACTAACCTATCCACCACTTAAAATGTACTTGCATGTTTCACTATACTAATTCAACACTAATCCTCTATGGGTCCCGGAGTAGCGTGCTACCCGCAGAAAAAGCGCTGTGACGCCTCGTCAGGGCTAGTAAGCGCTATATAAATACAATTACAATACAATACTAACCAGTGCTAAAGTGCATGTGCTCTCCCCATAAAACAAGGTAACATTGGCTCTAATTGAATTGGCATATTTAATTGACTTATAAGTTCCTAGTAAAGGGCTGAAACCCACTCGTCTCTCAATCCGGATCGCCTCCATCGCGCTGCTGGACTGTGCAGCTGAAGCCCCGGGAGCCTGCCGAGCCTCCTTTTCCCTGCGGACTAGTGCTGCGACCGGCAGAGGAGCCCCTGCGGCGCCGGAGGTCAGAGAGGCCCCCTCCCGCCGCTTCATGGATGAGGACACAGGCTGTGGTGCCGGGAACCATCGCGCTGCTGGACTGTGCAGCTGAAGCCGACCACCCCGCTGCACCGGAGCACCTGAGAGCTGATTCTGGGCTAAGCGGCCGAGGCTTCTCAGGGGCCAGCCTGCAGGTCGATGGTTGGGCCGAGACGAAGCTACGCGACGGAGGACTGAGAGAGGCCCGCCCGCCCGCCTCAAGGCGCTGGTCGAGGCCACGAAGCCGGACCCCTCCCGCCCGCCCCACAGCACCGGAGGATCAAGAGAGGCCCCCCCCCCCCTCCCGTCCGCTTCGAGGCGCTGTCGCTGAGTGCTCTGCCTGGCCGTGACGAGGCCACGAAGACGGACCCCTCCCGCCCGCTCCACAGCACCGGAGGATCGAGAGAACCCCCTCCCCCCCCTCCCGCCTGCTTCAAGGCGCTGGCCGTTGAATACTCTGCCTGGCCGGGACGAGGCCACGAAGACGGACCCCTCCCGTCCGCTCCACAGCACCGGAGGATCGAGAGAACCCCCCCTCCCCCCCTGCTTCAAGGCGCTGGTAGAGGCCACGAAGACGGACCCCTCCCGCCCGACCCACAGCACTGGAGGATCAAAGGAGGCCCCCCCCCCCTCCCGCCCGATTCAAGGCGCTGGTCGAGGCCACGAAAACGGAGACGGACCCCGCCCGCCCGCCCCACAACACCGGAGGGCTGAGTGAGGCCCCCCCCTCCCGCCCGCTTCAAGGAGCTAGGCGTTGGGTGCCTTGCCTGGCCGGAACCGCTGGGTGATCGATCGGAATGAGGCCATGACAGCGCCCCCGGAGGTGTGGCGCCACTGACCGGTGTAGCAGATGAAATGAGCCCTGGGAAACGAGATCTAGGGGGCCGACAGGAGCCTGCCCTCACCGGCACCGGGCATGGATTCTCGCTGAGGAGTCACCTCACCGCTCAGGAAACACAGGTTTGGAATTCTGGAGGTAGTCAGTTTGAGCTCACCCTGGAAGGTTTGGAGCCCTGCGGCAAAAAACTCACAGCTCACATATAACTGCCTTGAGACACTTGTCTAAAACACTGAATCTGCAAAACCCTGCTGGCAAGCCTAACACGCTTATGGAGGCATAAGGTATTTATTTCAGCTCACCCGACTGCTCACATTTTTAACTACCTCCTTGTTGCAATATGGCTGGAGCCATTAAACTGCACACATTTTAAGCTACCTCCTTTGTGCAAAATGGCTGGGGCCATAAAACTGTAGACATAAATCCCCTTCGGTATCCAGATGGCCGCGAGGCTCCCCAGTTTGCCTCCCCCTCGCATGACCAACAGAAATAGAGATAAGACTCCCTTCCAGCAAGCTATGAGCAATGCACAATGTACACCACTTGGCGCTTCCACGTCGGACTATGATAGTGTCTGCCTTTCATAGTGGTACTATATTTTATTACTATACCCCTTACTGTATCCAGCACTTTTCACTTTATCTGCACCTGTAATGCACCGATTACTACCTCATATATTTGTGCCGTTTATAGTGGTATTATATTTTTATATTCCTAACTGTATCCTGCACCGAGGGCTACCTCATATATTTTTTGCAGTTTATTGTGGTTTTATATTCCTAACTGTATCTTGCACTGATTGCTACCTCATATCTCTGTGCCGTTTATAGTGGTACTATATTTTTATACTCCTAATTGTTTCCTGCACCGAGGGCTACCTCATATTTCTGCAGTCTATTGTGGTTTTATATTCCTAATTGTATCCTGCACCGAGGGCTACCTTATATTTTTGCCTTCTACAGTGGTATTGTATTTAGCGCCACCTGTCTCATGTGACTCTTGTTATCAATTGTATCTGGCTATTGATTCATGTACCTCACATATTTTTGACTATTCACTATTGCTCACCTTCGACTCCGGTATTTTACAGTTTGCATAGGTACCTAATTCCAGTATATTTTTAGTATTGTACGTCTACTTTATTCTGCATTTGACTTTTGTTTGCAAGTGTATTTCGCTACTGACACATACTCACTTCTGTCACTTTCGATTCAGGTTTTTTACTGCCTGCATAGGTATTTTATTTTATTCCTGCATATGTTTAGCATCATACGTCCACTTTATTTTGTTGTAACCCACATCGAATTTACTGCTATTCCTGCAATATACCAATTAATTCCTCATATAGACCTGTCACATTTGATGTAACCTGCACTCATTACACCGTTCCCTCCCGGACACACCGATTACTACTGCACATATTTTGGGTGCCCTCTGGTACCGCCCCTGTGCCAGGGAAGTTATTGTCTGCATCTATATTCCGCTCCTGCTACAACTTTTATCCCTGTTACGTTGACGACTACCGCATATACCCTCACTACCTCACTACCCTGTTTACGTTGACGACTACCTCATATACCGTGTCTGTTACTTGTGTCACTATTACTCCCGGCAACCGGCGTCTACTGGGCACCCACACGCCCCTACCTATTCCGTCACCATATCATGGAGCTCATCGGCAAGCACACATATAGAATCAACTACCCACCCGCACTCACCAAAAACGCTGCAAAACGCTTTAAACACAATCTACTGAGGTCCCACCCTGAAACCCCCTTTGCAGACACCTACTTCTCACCGGTCAATGGTGCCGTAAACATTGATATCATCTTCCACACCACACGAAGAGCTCAATGGAGAAAAACGTTCCTCTCCCTACTCACCGTCTCCAATGCTAGGAAATCCGCTCATGGCCGAACACTCACCATCACGCCTTCCCAACTCTTCCCGGGCAGAACCACCATCACTATTTATAACAACGGGATTGTCCTTATCCAATCCACAGACAGGAACCTGGAACTACTAGACAACCTGTTCCCCACTTTCATACAGCACCTCTCCAAACCACGGACCCCCACTCACAGCACACACAGCACTCACAGCACTCTCAGTCCTATCACCCTTGATTTCACAGCCCCTAATCACAACCATTCTCTCCTAGCTCAGCCCCTAAACGACACGCACCTCTCCTCTACCCCCGTCACCACAGTCATTCCTCCACTTACTGTAGCCACACCACATTCCTCATTCACAGACTCAGACCTTTCCCCCTCACACACCAGCCGCACCCCCCCCCACCAACATCTTGACCCCCACTCATACCACAACCATTCCGCTCACCCCTGACACCACTTCCCATACCAACAACGCCGCTAATCTAGCGCAGCCCCAAAACGACACGCACCTCTCCTATACCACCGGCACCTTAGCCATGCTCCCATCCACTGCTGCTACCCCACACCCCTCAATCACTGACATTGATCTTGGCCCCACATACACCAGCCGTACCCCCTCCCCCCATACTCCATCCCACATTCCCATTCTTGTCACCCATGACATCACAGCCCCCACCCACATCCCGCCTAATCAAGCTAAGCATCTGATCGACAAGCTCACAGATAAACCCCACCCTTTGTCCCCCCCCATTCTCAGCCCTCACCTCCACTCATTAACCAACCACGCAGAACACGCTACCCCTATCTCTTCAACTACGACTCCTCAACAAAGAACCACATACAATCCCACCCCCCCCCCCATTCTCACCCCTCACTACCGTACATGCACCACTAATAAACGCCCATCCTCCACCCTGCACTCTCCGCCTACCACCAATACTCGCAACCACACCTCCAACATCTCCCCGATGTCACCCACGCCCGACCCTCCCATCCCCACCCCCAACACAACGCCCGACCCTCCCAACCCCACCTCCAACACATCTCCCACACTGGACTGCACTACGACCTCCCTCCTCCAGCTCAAAGAAGACGTGCACATCATCAAACAACAACTACTCTGCCTATCACACTCCAGTCACCCCTCACCCAACACCCTCCACCAGATCAAACAAGACATTCACATCATCAAACAATTACTCAGCACACATCCCAGACAGCCCGCACGCGCCTCCACCATCACCTCCCCTCCCAACTGGACCTCCACCCGGGTGGCGAACTCTCGCACTCTACTCCCACCGCACTGGACCACAATCCCTGTTCACAACCGCGAAAACCGCCCCCATCGCTCCTGTAATCCTCTCTCGGACCTCGACACAATCGCCCTCCTCCGCTCCTACGACCCAGCTCCCCATAGCAATACACCCAACACTCTCACTGCCATTCCTACGATTCACTCCAATCCCCTTAGACCCCCCACACTGAACAACAGAATAGCTATCCATAGTAACCTGAGTAAAGTCCCCCTCGCTCTAGAACCCCCTTCCACCCTCGACACACCCCGTCTCAAATGCACTCTCCTCAACTGCAGATCAGCCGCAAAACACTCCTTCGCTATCGCCGATCTCATCCTAAACCTGGATCTTGACTTAATCATCATGACTGAAACATGGCTAACAGAATCTTCTACACCTATAATGGACATTCTGGTTCCCCCCAACTACCACATCACCAGACTTGACAGGACTGGCAATAAAAAAGGTGGCGGAATCGCATGTATACACAGGCGCAACCTCTCTGTCCTGAAAGTAACTTCCCCCTCCCTACCCTCCCCAACCTCCTGTGAATACATCTGCCTCGATATTATCAGTGAGGGCAAACCGATTTGCACTCTTCACGGCGTTTATCACCCACCCGGCGACAACCTTACCTTCTCCCAGCAAATCATGGATATGATCTCAACCAACTCCGGGCGACAACTCACACAAATATACCTTGGTGACTTCAACCTCCACTGGAACGATCACAATGATGCGGTGGTAAAAGGTCTGAAGAATTTCCTTAACGCCCTTGACCTCACTCAAATCTGCAATAGTCCAACTCACAAGAAAGGCTCTATCCTCGACCTTATCATCTCCAAAGAAGCCTCTATCCAACTCGAATCTATCCAACCCTGTGACTGGTCAGACCATCATATTATCACATTCTTCATCAATGTAAAAGTTAAATTTAACCCTGTTCAATCCGCCAGGCCCAAAATCTGGAAAAGAGACATGAAAAAACTAAACTCAAACTCTCTGCCCCCCAACAGCTGCAATTCACTACTTCCTCCTACTGGCGTTAAGGACGTCCAATCCTTGACTGATCACTATCTTAATACTATGTCCTCAATAATTAATGAAGTCGCACCCTTGCAGCTAAAAAAAGCCTCCGCAAAAATCTCCAATCCCTGGTACGACGGGAGTCTCAATGACGACAGACGCGCCATGCGAATGGCAGAGCGCACCTGGAGATCAGCTCCCTCTGCACTGAACCTAAAAACCCTGAAGAAAAAGAGAAATGCCTACTTCAGGAAAATAAAACGCTCAAAATCAGTCTTCTTCAGCCGTCAGCTTGACCTAGCCAAAAATCGTCCGAGAAAGCTGTTTGAGCTTATCCGAACGCAATCCAAAGAACACCCCCAACCTCTCAACACTATGGGTGAAGCTCCCTCCTGCGAAGACTTCGCCTCTTTCTTTATCCAAAAAACTGACAACATAAAGAATGACCTACTCATGGATGCAAGCCGCTACCCCAAACCCCTCTGCATAGCACCAACTAAACCAAAAAACAATGCCATCTGGTCAACCTTTGTCACCTACACGGAAGAAGAAATTGGCAAACTGCTCAGCACTCTGAAACCTTCCAATCACCTCACGGACCCCCTTCCTGCTAACGCTGTCAAAGTCCTTACCCCGTCGCTCCTTCCACTCTGGACTAAAATCATTAACAGCTCACTTCAACAAGGGTCCATTCCCGACTCCCTCAAAGTTGGACAAGTCACACCCTTGCTAAAGAAACCTACAGCCGACCCCTCAGACCTCAACAACTACCGCCCCATCACCAACATTCCGACTCTTGCCAAACTGCTGGAAAAATGCGTACAAATACAATTGTCTAAATACATTACTCAGTTTGATCTTCTCAACTCTCATCAATCAGGCTTCAGAGCAAATCACAGTACTGAAACTGCTATGACTCACATAATCGATGACGCCCTCCAAATCCTAGATCATAACGATACCTGCCTCCTAATCCTCCTTGATCTCTCCTCCGCATTTGACACCGTCAAACATGAGAATTTACTCGACCTATTAAACACAAGAATGGGCCTATCTGGAACTGTGCTCAAATGGTTCACGTCCTTTCTGCATAACAGGTCGCAGAAATTCAAGAGCAACAACTTGATGTCCGCGCCAAGACCTGTATCGCTAGGCGTACCACAAGGATCCTCCCTATCCCCAACTCTGTTCAACCTAGTTATGGAACCTCTCACCACCTTGCTACAAGAATCCAATGTGCACTTCCACATGTATGCTGATGACACCCAACTTTATCTCAAACTTCAATCACCCAATGACATCACGCTCTTGAACTCAACGATCAGTAGCACCCAATCCTGGCTGGCCGCTAATCATCTCAAACTTAATGCCCTCAAAACAGAGTTCCTTTTGATCTCACCTCCCGCGAAGATCACTACCGCACAAATGTGGCTTAAACACCTAACGGCACTCAATGTTCAACCCACCATCGTGGACTCAGCGAAATCCTTGGGCATAACACTCGACACCAATCTCAGCATGCAGGAACACATCAACAAAGCAACTAAGGGAGCAAATTTCCAAATCAACACCCTTAGGAAACAAACCCTTCCTTCCAGCCAAAGATTTCCAAACTGCGGTACAATCACTTGTCATACCTCGAATAGAATACGGCAGCACCGCCCTCTGCGGTCTCCCCCTAGCTACTACGGCACCCATAAGAGCCTCTTTAAACGCCGCAGCGAGACTTATCACTGGATCAAAAAAACACTCACACATCTCCCCTGACTTCAAATCCCTGAACTGGCTGCCTTTTGAAGCCAGGATACACCTGAAAATCGCTTGTTTGACGCACAAGGCTGTCCACCTTAGCTCACCTAGATACCTCGCTCAGAAGCTGATGATTTCTGGAGGATCCAGAAACACTAGAGGCACAAACAATCTTTTGCTAAAGCCTAAAAGATTCCGCAAAGAAAAAACCTACAAACGCTCTTTCTCAGGAATGGCTCCCAGGATTTGGAACTCACTCCCCCCTGAAATCAGACTCATCCCATCTACCATACTTTTCAAGAAAGAAGTAAAAGCGATCCTCATGGCTAAATGCACTTGAACCACTACTGGGGATCAACTTCAAAGACTCAGTGCTCATCTGTACTACTTGTTCGAACCCTTTGCTTTTTTGTTTGACTTTGAAATTGACTACTTGATTGTTTATGATATCATTTCACTGTACTTTTAACACTATAGATGTATCTGTGTATATTCTGCTCTTCACCTATGTAAAGCGCTCTGATATCTGCGAAGATCTTGTTCGCGCTATATAAAACTTTCAAAATAAATAAAATAAATAAATGTGCCCGGGGCCTGTAAGGAAAATGCTATTTACCAGTATATATCGGTTATTGGCATGTAGAGCTGTAGAGTTGTATACTTTAACATAGATCGCCATCTGGTGTTGGACTCGGATGTTTGCAGTTAGTTTTTGTCGAATAAGTATTTGTTAGTCACAAAATAGGTAACGACTCCTTATGGCGACAATGCGCATGGGCACAGACTATCCCCAGATTGTTTTTCGCCATGAAGGGTAATAATGGAGTTAGTGGGAAAGTAGAAAAGGATGTCCATGTGTAATGTATCTAAGTAAGATAATACTGCTACGGAGAAAGGTATCGGGGGAGGCGGGGTGGGCGTATACAACTCTACATGCCAAGAACAGATGCATACTGGTAAGGAGTAGTTTCTTACCTGTAACTCCAGTTCTGTAGTAGCGGTATCTCTGTTATTGTCATAATCTAGTGAATAGTCCTACTCATGTGCGGGGACCCCAGAGCAATCAAAAATCTCTTAAGCTGTCTTCTTTGCAGTACTGCATAGACACTTAAGAGAGAATTAAAGCCAAATAATGCAGCCTATACATGCAAGGCTACACTGTCCAGTACTTCAACTAGAAATGCAAGGATCGTCCACAAATATCACAATTAGACCTGTCTGCCAGGCTTCACCATGGAGAACACTCCCCCCCCCCCCCCCACCCCCCCTTTCACCAAATCCTTGGAATGATAGAGAGGAAGGATAGGACAGACAAGCCCCCATAGGCTGCCATTATGTGGCTTAAATAGGGATACTGTGCCTTTAAGGAAACTTTCCAGAACTCTCCTGGTATCCCAGATAGCACAGCAACTCCCTCCACTTTCAGTTCTTTTTGGAGGTCCATCAGCTGGACCTGTAGCATTCATCACTTCATCTTTCTCCACCGGGGAGGAGGGCGGGCGCTTATGACTATAACAGATACCCCTACTACAGAACTGGAGTTACAGGTAAGAAACGACTCCTTCTGTAGTAGGGGATCTCTGTTTATAGTCATAATCTAGTGAATAGAATGGCAAGCCCATCCAAAAAACAACCCAGCGGTGGAGAAAAAAGACAACACCATTATTATGCGAACAGATTTCGCAGCGAAGCCTGTGCAACCTGAGCATCTGCCCTGGCATCAGAATCCAGACAGTAATGCTTAGCAAAGGTATGGACCGACTTCCATTGCAGATCTCTGCAATGGGAAAATTACGAAGCAAAGCAGTTGTGTCTGCTTTGCCCCTGGTGGAATGAGCCTTAGGCTTACCCCCTAAGGTCTTATTCGCTTTCTGATAAAGCTGGATACACGACACAATCCACCTAGAGATAGATTGCTTCGAAGTAGCCAGACCAGTCCTAACCGACCCATAGTTGACAAACAATTGGTCGGACCTGCGAATGTCTTTGGTTTTATCCAGATAGAATTTCAATACCCTTCTAACATCCAGGGAATGAAGAGACCTTTCCGCTGGAGTGGAAGGATTCTGGAAAAAAGTTGGTAAATCAGAAATCACCGTGGGAAGGAACTTAGGGTGAGTACGCATAACCTTAGCAGCATGAAACACAGTATAAGGTTCTTGGCAATATAACGCCTGAATATCACTCACCCTGCGGGCCGATGTAATGGCCACGAGGAACACCGCCTTCCAAGACAGGTGCTGCAGTGAAGCCTTGTGAATAGGCTCGAAAGGTTCCTTCATCAGCCTGGACAGCACCACATTCAGTTCCCATGCAGGCGAAGGAAGCCGATCAGGGGGGGGGGAGGGGGGGGGGGGTAAGAGGATGGTGGCGGACACCTTCAATCCTTCCAAAAAATCCTTTATCACCGGGACCTGGAAGGAGGACGTCTGTGAAGGGCATTTTCTGTGAGCAGTCAATGCAGCCAGGTGAACCTTAATGGAATGGAAATTAAGGCCAGACTGAGCCAGATGCAGAAGGAATGGAAGGATGACATCCTCCTTGCAGGTCGTAGGATCATATTTCTTAGACATGCACCAGATGCAGAATCTCTTCCATTTGTAAGCATAAGAGGTCCTAGTAGACGGCCTCTTAGCCTCCTTCAATATGTCCATAAAATCCTCAGGAAGATTTAAGTGGCCATGCCGCCAAACTCAACGACAAGAGGTTGGGGTGCACCATCTGCCCCCCGAACTTCATGAGAAGATCCGGCTGACAGGGCAGCCACCGATGAGGCAGGATCGAGCGATGAAGCAGGTCCGTGAACCACCACTGCCTGGGCCATTCCGGAGCAATGAGGATCATCAGCGCCCGGGACTGGGCCAGCTTGATGAGCACCGCCGGAATTAGGGGAATGGGTGGAAAAGCGTACAGAAAGCTGTTAGACCAGCCTCGGCGTCGGTGGTCTGTGCCTAGACGTCGGTGGTCTGTGCCTAGACGTCGGTGGTCGGTGCCTAGACGTCGGTGGTCGGTGCCTAGACGTCGGTGGTCGGTGCCTCGACGTCGGTGGTCGGTGCCTCGACGTCGGTGGTCGGTGCCTCGACGTCGGTGGTCGGTGCCTCGACGTCGGTGGTCGGTGCCTCGACGTCGGTGGTTGGTGCCTCGACGTCGGTGGTCGGTGCCTCGACGTCGGTGGTCGGTGCCTCGACGCCGATCGCCTCCTCGACGACGGCGATCTCCTCGGTGTCGATGGCCTCCATTACGACGCTGATCTTCGACTCTACGTCGCGGACTTACGTGTCGACGGTGACAGGCGGTGTCGCCTCGACGAAGGTCTCAACGTCAGTCCCCTCGACGTCTAAGGCGCTTCGACCCAGAGCCCTGGGGAGACGGGGAACAGACTGTGGTCATTCCTTTCTACGCCAACGTCGACCGGTGGCGTTTTCTGGCCTTTTCTTTACTGGGGAGCCCCCCCGATGCAGACGCACGGGCAGAGGAAGGAGCCCCTTCATGCCCAGACCCACCTTGTCCTTGCTGCCTTCTAAGCTCCAAGCCTTGGAGCCTGGTCTTCTCCCTGTCCTTTAAGGTCCTTTTAGGGAACTGCAGACAGATATCACACTCCTCAGGAACATGAGAAGAAGGCAGGCACAGGATGCACACCCTGTTAGGATCCGATTTTGCATTTTTCTGGAGCACTCAGGACATTTATCAAATAATGCAGGCATATTTGATAAAAGAGCAGCCAAAACACCAGAGACACTCCAGCAAGATGAGTGTGAGAAGTTGGCCTGATATGCAGTGCTCACTATTCTAGTGAACACTATGTATCAGTCCAGACAACCCTTATTGATGATTGGTTGTAAGTCAACCTTATAGACCAGCTATCCTAGTAGCGTGGATACGAGCAGTCTAAGGCTAAAGACTGTTAAGCCAGCTGTTATACCATCACATATACCCCTTGAACACCAAGTGAAAGGACACCACACAAGTGTTATGAAAATAAACAGTGTATTTATTAAAATCACAACAGCCCTGTACTCTTTATGAGGACAGGGTACTAAGCACAAAACAAAACTCTTACGAAAATACTTAAGTTAGCACAGTATATACAAATGCCCGAGGGGCACGGAAAACCATATACTCTGAAAGTGGAATGCGAAATTACTAGCAGGTAAGTACAGTACTAATAGGCTTTGGAATCGCTAGGACTTGACTATAGAATCTATAGATTACTTCTAGGAGGCCCAGGGGACTCTGGTGCAGAGTGTGCACTCTCACGCGTGATGCGGGACAAAGTCTATGGTAGCTAGTAAAAGCAAAGTTAGTGTTCTCGGGCGAACCCGACCTGGTAGGAGGAAAACGAAAGTGGATTCTGACCCTTGGATAGTGAGGCTATGCTGGGGCACCGAAATGCCGAAGTTAGCTAGCCCAGGGGCTGCAGCTGCATAGGTCTCAAAAGACGTCGGGAATCCTCGTAGACGGACCAGGAGCCTGGAAGAAAGATGCTGGCAGGCGACCAGTGAAGAGAGTTCGAAGTGATCCAAGCCTGGATCTTGAAGATGGACGATACCTGAAAGCAGAGGGGACCAAGTTCGTGACTAATAGCCAGAAGTCAGGTGGCACCAGGGGGGGCACCGGATGGTAGTCACCTCGACTAGGTGAGTGGGCGACGCTGGGCTCTGCAGATCTCACGGACCAGGAGGCGTTGTCGGCGACCAGGATGGAGGAGCGAGCTGTCCCACGATGGATGAAGCTGTCGGCGTCGCTGGGCCCAGGATTGGGCAACAAAGCCTTGGCTAATTCAAGCCCACGCGGTGGACCTAAAATGGCGTCTGGAGTGGACCAGGAGGGTCCGGGGTGCTCCTCTCTTGGAAGGGAGCAAGGGCCAGTCTGGAGCAACCAGACCAGCAGCAGTGATGTCGTCGGGCGTCGTTCAGAAGGCCACAAGCCAGCGGGCTAGTAGCCAAAACGTGGTGAGCAGCAAAAAGCAGAAGGGCCCCACGCAGATCGTGGAGATGCTGGGAGGCTGTACTTCGGTGCTGGAGCTGCTCAGGGTCGGGGCTTCTCGGACCCCAAAGCACTCACCAGAGGGTCACTCGGCGGGCGTGCTGTAAAGAAGTTGTGCAGTCTTGGCGATAGCCGGTCCCTCGAGGTCTCGTCGCACTCACGGTTCTCAGCTTGGCTGTAGAGGTGAGTAGAGGTCAGAGGTGCAGAGGTGCCAGGGAAGCCGGGTCTCGTCGAGCTGTGTCGTCGGATTCCTGAGGAAGGACTTGCAGCAGACCGCAGTGTTCTTTAGATGGTGCCTGCAGATGCAGGGTGACTACTCCTTAGTCACAAGGGAGAATCTTGAAGAAGAAATCTTGAAGTCCTTTCGAAGAAAGTCGTGTCTTGATTCCAAAGATGATCTAATTTGAACAGGGGGCCCGCTCCTATCTTTATACTAAGAAAAGGGGCTGACCCGGTGACTAGGTCCTGCCTATGGGTGGGACTAGGAGGGGGTGGTTACACCCCTCTCCCATGCCGGACTTTCCCCAGGCCAGGGGCTGGTGTGCCCATGGAACTGGTTCTGACCGGCCTATGCGTAGTGAGCACCGCGGTGCCACTCAGCAGTCACTTTCCTGTAAAGCCCTGCCTACCCAGGATACACAAAACCCTGTCTGGGATAATGCTAGCACCGCCCCAGACAGGAAACCCTTTGTCCAAGCTCTCCTCGCTGGAAGGACTCCCAGCAGCAGGAGGTCAGACTCGTGTCTGTGGTGGCAGCATCCATTTTGTGGAACTGAGGCTTCGTTTAACTTTAACCGGGGTTCACAGTTACATACATGTCGTGTCCCTCTAGAAGGGTGGAATGCTAACTCCGTCGCCAGAATTGGCGAGGGGTTAGTATTCCAATTCGTATGACACCTTACTCGACATGTTTTGATAAAGCAATACCAGAGATAGCATTTAACCGCGAGGATTATAATGCACTCAAGAGTATATGGTATGCGTTATCATGGAACAGCTATTAGGACTTGGTTCCGCAAGCTGCAAACGGGCTCAGCTCATGCCAGAGCACCATTTCACACAATTCCATGCACTCTGCCTTCAGGATTGTTAAGGCCTGCCATAGGAGTGACTGATAGGAATCTGTGTGTCCATTTTTAGGGTTAGATATAGGTATACTATATCTGCAGCAAAGAGTGATTACACGACTTTGCCCCAGCTGTCATGCAGCCAGTTGTGTCAGGTTTAGGAGGGCAGCCAGGGGTGGCATAATACATGCTTCAGCCCCTGGTAGGCCCTGGGTACACCTATGCCCTGAGTTACAGGGTCTGATAAGGTGGCCCAGTACCAATTGGAAATGTACCTAAGGTACATGGAATCCATTTTACAGAGAGAGCAGTAGGCCTGGGGTCCTGATTGGCAGGGTCCCAGGTCGACTATGTCAGAAACCAGCTAAAACACAGGGCAAAAAGTTGGGGGCAACCATAGTCAGGAGGTACCTTCCTACAATGAGACAAGGCAAAAACACGTTGAGAGAACACACTAACACTTTAAAAGTGCAAAAATAGTAGAAAACCCCAAAAAAGGGAAAGCTCAATGCTCCAGGGTCCTGCTAGCAGGAGCCGGAAAAAAAACTGAAAGTGGAGGGAGTTGCTGTGCATTTTGGGATACCAGGAGAGTTCTGGAAAGTTTCCTTAAAGACACGGTATCCCTTTTTAAGCCACATAATGGCAGCCTATGGGGGCTTGTCTGTCCTGTCCTTCCTCTCCATCATTCCAAGGATTTGGTGGGGGTGTTCTATATGGTGAAACCTGGCAGACAGGTCTAAGTCCGATATTTCTATCTCTATCTCTCTCTATCTCTCTCTATCTCTCTCTATCTCTCTCTATCTCTCTCTATCTCTCTCTATCTCTCTATCTCTCCATCTCTCTCCATCTCTCTCCATCTCTCTCCATCTCTCTCCATCTCTCTCCATCTCTCTCCATCTCTCTCTATCTCTATAGCTATATCTATATAAAAATAAGCAATTGCAGCCTAATAAACACCAGAGCTGAATTATGCTGTAAAGAAATTCCATCATCCATGAACAAACATGCATTATAAATATGAGACAACAGTTTTGTTTTAGAATGGTTTTAATGCTCAGAAAGCAGTGGAAATTCTCATGAAACACTGAAAGCATAGGAAGCTCCCAGGTTGCATTGCAAAACTACAGTCTAAAAGACTGAGAAGCTAACCTGCATCAACATGCAGTAAACAGACACTGTGCTTTTAAGGCACCCATGACCCCCAGCTTCCCATCATGCCTCAGGGGTGACAGTTGGGTCAGTTCTTTGCGGAGACTGAAAAAACCATGAAACATTTAGGTTAACCATATCTCCAACTTAAAATAATCCTTTGCCCGGGAAATCGGGAGGTTGCTTATGACTTTGATAAGGATACCCCTGGAAGAGAACGAGGATTACAGGTAAGTAACTAATCCTTCTCGTCCAGGGGATCCTCATCAATAGTCATAAGCATTAGAATAGAATAGCGAGCCTCACCTCATCTCCCTGCGGGCAAAGGAGTAACAAAACAGTAATATCAATACTAAGCCTAGAAAAAAACTAAGCTTGTACAGGCCGCAGGTTACCCAAATAGATTCCTCAAAGAGGCTTGTCCTACTTGAGTATCAGTCCTGGAATCAGATTCTAGAAAGTAATGTCTTGTAAAGGTATGAACTGATCTCCAGGTTGCAGCCTTGCAAATCTCAGACAGAGGGACATCACGTAAAAAAGCTACTGTGGCCGCTTTCCCCCTAGTAGAGTGTGCTTTAGGTGACAACAGTAATGGCGTGCCCGCCAGCTGATAAGCCAATTTAATACAGGAAACAATCCATCTGGAGATGGATCTTTTGGCAGCTGGAAAGCCCATTCTCATTGAGCCATAGTTGATAAAGAGCTGATCCGTCTTCCTAACACTTTTGGTATTTTCCAAATAAAACTCAAGCACTATTGAGATCTAAAGAGTGCAGAGACCGCTCAGCCGGGGTCGTAGGGTTTGGAAAAAGGGATGGAAGAGAAATGGACTGATTATTATGAAAATCAGAGACCACTTTAGGTAAAAAGGATGGATGTGCTCTTAAGACTACTCTGTTGTGGTGGAAAACAGTGTAGGGTTCCTTTTGTACACAGCGCTTGTATCTCACTTACTCTTCGCGCTGATGTAATTGCCACCAAGAACGCAACCTTCCAAGAGAGGTGTTGCAACGAGGCCTTGTGGATGGGCTCAAAAGGAGGTTCCATCAACTTGGATAGAACCAGGTTCAACTCCCAAGGAAGAGAAGGATTTCGCACAGGGGGATAGACTTTCTTCAACGACTGAAGGAAATCCTTGACCACTGGAACCTGAAAGAAAGAAGTTTGGCTTGGTGATTTCCTATACGCTACAATGGCTGACAGATTTACTCTAATGAAAGCATACTTCAACCCAGATGTTGCTAAGAAAAGGAGGTATGGTAGAACAACCCCCCCTGCCCTTTAGTAGGGTCAAGATGACGCTCCCTGCACCACATATAAAACCTCTTCCACTTGAACGCATAAGACGCTCTTGTGGAAGGCCTCTTAGCTTCTCTTAAAATGTGCATACATTCAGGAGGCAGGTTCAGATGTCCGTACTGCAGGACTTCAGGAGCCATGCTGTCAGGTTCAGTGACGGGAGGTTGGGATGCAGAATCCTCCCGTTCATCTTGTTCAAAAGGTCTGGTCAGCAAGGCTAGCATTTAGTGTAGACTCGTGGTGTGGACTTTAGCCCGAAGGGCAGCACTTTGTACTGGTAGTGTTTGTTGCCGATCACAAACTTCAAGTACTTTCGGTGACGCAGTGCAATCGGGATATGAAAGTATGCATATTGCTGATCCACCGAACACATCCAATCCCCGACTTGCAGATGTGGACATTTATGGTGAAGAGCTAGCATGCGGAACTTTTCCTTGACTATGACTTTGTTTTGAAGACGGAGGTCTAGGATGGGTCTGAACTTGTGCTCCTGATCTCTTTTGGGAACAAGAAAACATCTGGAGTAGACTCCTTTTCCCCTTTGAGAGGGAGGTACTTCTTCTATAGCTCTTTTTTGTAGAAGAATTTTCACCTCTCTCCGGAGCAGGTCCAGTTGGTGGGGAAGAGATTTCTTCAGAGGAATGTTCTTTGGGAGCGCACAGAAACGTAGTGTGTATCCATTGCGCAGTATTTTCAGCACCCAACGATCTTTTGTGATGCTGACCCACTCTGTCAGATGATGTGAAGCACTTCCTCCCACTGGAGTGGGCAACGGCGCCAGAGGAAGCCACTGCTCAAGCCTTTCCTCCTCTTGCTGTGGTGGATGACTGCTGGTGACCTCCACTTTTGCCTGATTTGCCCCCTCGAATTTGGGACTACTGAGGGGTTTGAACCCTCTGCTGAGCCCCTTTGCCCTTGCTGGTCTCAAAACGGCACTTGAACTCCTTTTTCTTCTCTAAACCGACCGCTTTCACAGTGTCCAGCTTGGTTTTCATTCGACTCATCTCCTAGTCAGTGTGTTTACCGAAGAGAGAGGAACCAGAAAAAGGAACGTTTAAGATGCCGATAAAAAGAAACTGCAAACATCAGAGCCTAACACCACATTGCGATCTACGCTCAAGTATATAATCTAACGCTCATATGCCTCGAACATTAAATGCTACTAGTGGGTCATGTAGCACTGCTTGGGCCACCCAAAAAAGTAGCCCTCTAACCAGGTCTCATGCCTGCCACTGCAGTGTCTGTGTGTGTAGTTTACTAACACTTCGACTTTCCATATATGTGGCAGTTGTAATATCTTTGAAGATATTACTACTGCCACGAATATGGGGTTTTATGTATATTTCAATGTATTTTTGTGAAATGTATGATTTTTTTAATGTATTCAATAATTCTGGAATTTTGTATTAACAAAAATGATCACTATTTTTACATTTGAATTCTATATGTCATAGTTTTCTTTCACTGAGCTTTATACTACAAAGTGAGAATTCTTGATTTACTTTTCAAATATCTTTACCCTGCCCTGGGAATTGACCTTATCAATTTTGTCAGGGGGTCCTAGTTACTCACATCTAAACTGGCAACTGAGACAGACCTTCCTTGCACCCCTACTTCCTGACACCTTTATGTTGTGGTTCCTGGACGTGCTTTAACAAAAGTTCCATCTACTACTATTGATCGCAGTCATAACAGGAGAGCAAACCTATAAGATTAGCCATCCTCAACTCCAGTACTTTCTTTATCCGGTTCGAACGCAATGGTGGGGGGGGGGGGAAGCAATCGGAGGAGTTTTTGTCCTGTTCATTGTGGACTAAAAACAACTTGCATCGCTCAACCCTAGGTAGGAGTGTGCAGAACATGTGTATCTAGAGAGACATGACATGGTACAAACATTTTATGTACTTGAAGCTTTTGAAGTGTCTACAAAATGAAACCTTTTACATTCCATCTGTATGTAAAATAACTTTGCAAGTAGAATAGAAATAATCTTTCTCCTTTGAGAAATTGGAGGCGGTATGCCACACTATACATCTCAACACAAAGGAAGTACCTGATATTAAGTCTGGGTGCAGACAAGCAAGGGAACGAACAGTACTTACTGTAGTAAGATATGAAGCATGCAGAGTGAATACAGCCTTTATCCACCGGACCATGAGAATAGCACTGAAAAATAAATGAATAAAATATTTGCAGTGTTAAAAGCTAGAACAGCAAAATAAAACTAGCATATACAAGTAATTCTTTATGGGATAAAGTAGACTCCATTTTTAAAGGATTATGTTACTTACCCTGTAAGCATCTGTTTTTGCCATGTATTATTGTAGATTCACATGCTTTGCATACTCCTGCCATCTTATGTTGGGTCGAGATGTGTGCAAGCTGTTTTTCTTAAAAGAAGTCTTTCAAGTCACGAGGTAAAGTGACCCCTCTTGATAATGAGGCACATGGGCATAGTCTGCATTGTTAGATTTTTAGATTGTTTTCCCGCAGGCGGGTGAGGATGAAGTGTAAGCGAGTTTGAGTAAAGCGATGTCCATGGGTATGCACAGGTAAACTAACTGCAACGGACACTGGTGTCCGGGGTGGAGGGTGGGCGCATGTGAATCTACTGCACCACATGCCAAGGACAGATGCTTGCTTACAGGGTACAAAACAATACGTTTGAGGTATGTGTGGCTGTAGATACACATGATTTGCATAACTGAAAAGGAGTGCCCTTTAAATGCGGTGGCTAACATGTGGGTGTGGCAGTGGTTTTGAAAAGTGTACGTAGCACTGCCTAACCTGCATTAGCTTGTTGGCATGCTAGAACACCCACACAATAATGCTTAGTGAAAGTGGGTGGTGCTTTACATATAACAGCTAGTGGTATATTGCCGAGAAAAACCATAGAAGCCCCTAATCTAAGAGTAGTGTGTGCTGTAGGGGACATTGGTAAAGTTGCATTGGCGTAACATGTTTGAATGCATTTAATTATTCACTTGGCAATGCCTGATGTGGATAAGGGCTTCCTTTGTGAGGGGAAGAAATAGCAACAAAGCAACAGACTTTTTTGGTTTTACAAAAGTCATCAGTTCTGTCAATGTAATATATAAGAGCTCATTTAACATCTATCAATTGAAGAGCCCTTTCCGCAACAGTCTGGTTGAGGGAAGAACACAGGTAACCCAATTGAATAAGGTGGAAAGGAGAGACCACTTATGGAAGGAAAATTGGGCTAGTGCGAAGGACCACCCTATCCCAATGTAGCTGGAAGAAAGGTTCTTCTAGGATGAGTGCCTGGAGCTCACCGACACATAAGTAAAGTGATGGCAGATCATCCTTCCAAGATAGAAATTGGAGGAAACCATTATGTAGTGGGTTCAAATGGTGTCTTGTTAGAACAATGTTATGGTCCCACATAAGTGCAGGTGTAACTTGAGGTGGAATCACTCGCTTAAGGCTTTCCATAAAAGCTTTGATGGCTGGTACTTCAAACAAAGGTAAACTTCTATTTTTTTAGCTGCCACTGCAGCCAGATTTAATCATATGGAAGTGAACGCAAGGCCAGAGAGTTGTAGATGAAGGTAACAATTTTCTGTATTGTAGCATTGTGAAAAAGTGTCTCTTTTGAGAGCCCACACTTTTTGCCTGGTATTTGATGTATTTTCAATTGTAGTGCACAGGATCCCTGCCAACCTGGTCCCCCTCTGCCAGTGATTCTTACCTAAAGCTGTTCCACAATAGGCCCTTCAGGCCCCCTTTAAGTCCCTAGTAAATGGTACCTGGGTACCTAGGACTTTGGAACTGAAGAAGGTCCCCTAGGTACCCCTCGCCTAGCCATGCAGACTGCCCCTGCAGCATGCATGCCCTGGTGCAGACATAAATGACAAAATTGACATGGCACACTGCCTGTGTGCCATGCCAACTCGCACTACCCAAGGTATAGGTAAGTCACACCTCTAGCAGGCCTTGCAGCCCTACGTCGGGGTGCACTATCACAGGTGTGGGCAGGCCTGCATGAGCAGATATGCCCCTACAATATTTAAGTCTATTCTTAGATATTGTAAGTGCCAGGGAAGCCAGACAGAAAGGACATGGGCTGGAATATTGACAACTCCAGTTCCCTAGCACCATGAGGGCTTCTCCGAAACCAGGATTGTTTGGTACGAAACTAATACTCAAACCTAAACGGATGCCTGTGTGGTATTTATTGAACCACATACTCAGAGGGCACCTCAGAGGTGCCCCCTGAAAACATGCCAACCCTGGTGTGGTCACAGACTGACTTCAGGCAGCCTGCCACAACCACACGTATCTGGACCCCTGAATTGAGAGCCCCTGCTGTCTGGGACCAGAAACAAAGCACATCCTGGATGGAGAGGTCACACCCAGGACCTGCTCCCAGCAGAAGCGGTCGCTCCACGCCTTCACCTGGTACAGTAGCGATCACGCACTGCACTGCTTGAGCCTGCACAATTTATTGAATGTAAATCGATTGCCTGCATAATTATCGGATCGGAATTGATAGCCTGCATAATTATTTGCTTTTCGCTAAGGCATACCTGATAGCAGCGCTTATTGCCAAGGTGCGCTAGTTTTAATTCTGCTGCCTGCTGATTTCATTTGCCTGTTTGTGCCGACGCCACTGCCATTTGCCTCGTGCATTTGACTAGCGTGCCCCAGTCCGGTTTCATTATTGGCTTGCAGCCATCTTGTTTGTTGTTGTTTGAGCCTCCCTGCCCTGGTCTCCACCCCGCTCCCGCCTCCCAGCTGATGTCCCTCCCCTCCAACCATCCACTTATGACAGATGCCTTTGGGCGCAGCGGTCGCGCCCCATGCGCGCCGAAGGTGCGCCGAAGGTAAGCCCGTCTACGCCCGTCTGGGCCTAGACTGCGCCAGACCCCCTGGCCCCCGCAAAACCCTCTCCTCCTGCTTATCGTACGACGACGCCTCCCTCCTTGCCCTCAACCCCGGACGCACTGCACAATGCTGCACAGCTACCCCAGGAAACACCCATGGACCATTCGCCTGCCACTACTGCAAGTACACCTGCATCAGCACCCACACCAAAGCCACTCCTTCTAAACACCGATCCAACCCCAACCATCTGAAGTGCATCCTGCTGAACACCCGCTCGGTGCACAGACACGCCACTGAACTCTGGGATCTACTCGACACTACATCGCCGGACGTCGCCTTCCTTACTGAAACATGGATGTACGCCTCGCCAGCACCCGACATCGCCATATCCATCCCTGACAATTACAAGATCATCCGAAAAGACCGCACCATCCAAACAGGAGGAGGCATCGCTATCGTACATAAGAACACCATCCGAATCACAGCCAGCTCCAACGTCAACCTCGCGACCGCCGAACACCTTCACTTCCAGATCCACACCGACCCCAGGACCACTCTTAGAGGCACCCTCATCTACAGACCACCAGGATCCCGCACACAATTTAATGAAGACATCACTGACTTCATCAGCCCACATGTCCTCACCTGCGAGAACTACATTCTACTAGGAGACCTCAACTTTCACCTGGAAAAGAATAACGATAACACCACCACCCTTCTGGACAACCTGGCTAATTTCGGACTCAAACAACTTGTTGACACCCCCACCCACCTTGCCGGACACACGCTCCACCCCATCTTCACCTCCAGCAAACACATCTCCTTCGATCACACCACAGCTCTCCATTGGACGGACCACAGCTGCGTTCACTTCAGCTACAAAAAGACCACAACCCACATCCCACCACAACCTATTACCCGAAGAAACGAACAAAATCACCACCGACCAACTCTTCACTTCGCTTAACCAAAACCCCCCCACCATATCATCGGACCCAAACCAAGCTGTCACCAAACTCACACAATGGATCACCCACAGCGCTAACAAATTAGCACCCTTGAAAAACCACCAAATCAAACAAGGTAGCAAAAAAGCCCCTTGGTTCAACGATGACCTTAAGAAATCCAAGAAGCTATGTCGTAACGTCGAGAAAACCTGGAGAAAAACCCAACCACTAACAACCTGACCACCTTCAAGGACGCCACCCGCAAACACCACCAACTGATCCGACCACCAAGAAATCAGCATTCAAGGATCGACTCGACAACACCCACTGTCGCGTTCTAATCTAGGACCCTGATCGATACTGTGACCTTATGCCCCTATACGGCTATAATCCCTTTGTACCCCTATATTGGCATAACCGATCAAATGCAATATTCAGAAACTCGTCTCTGGCCTCACACGTTCAGAGCCACATTTCAGAATCACTTCCTCTGCAGCTTCCTTTGCAGCTCATTAGTGCAAATGACACAGCAGAAGCCACTATCTAAGATTCCTAGATTACACTCAGAGTTCTTCAACAAGATAAAACTCCGCAACCTGGGAAAGCCCCGCTTGCTATGTTTTGATTAGTAATATAACTCTAATGAGCACTGAGAGACGATCACTTCCTAGTGACATCTTTATTTTTTATTTATTTTTTTAAATTTTTGAAAACCTTTATTGCACGAGAGCACACAGCTATTCAGCCTGACATCCCGGAGGCAAGGCAGCATAATAAACAGAGCATAATAGTGCAGATCAGGTACAGCAGGAAATTACAGGTTTATTTTATATTTTATAACAATAAAAGAAAACGCCAATCGGCGCTGAAGAGTGGCAGTGGGAGGAGAATACAGCAAGGAATATAAGGCCGGGAGGAGAAAGAAACCAGCATTTCAGAAGTACAGAAGAGTAGAGGATGATAGGAGGGGGGGAGGGGAGAAACAGGATCACTCGGGTATCGTATACAGTCGGTGTCATAGGTCACAGTGACAGGTGCTCATCCAATGAGGCAGGCTCGGGCGGTAGACACACATCACCCCGGTAAGAGGTCCAGGCGCCCCACACCCTGTTCCATTTGTTGGGTTTACCCCTGGCAACATAGACAGTCTTCTCCCGGAGCATGCACCAGTCCATGTTGGCCTTCCACTGCACCACCAAGGGTGCCGTATTGGCCCCCCACTTTTGAGCGATGTCTCTCTTGGCCACCATATTGCCTAGGGTCACCCACTGAGTTTGGGCTGTGTTGTGATCCGTCGGCTCCCAAATATTAAGGAGGCACATACGGGCTTCCGCCGCAATCCCCACACCAGACACTTCGCTCATGACCCTGTGAATCCTCCTCCAGTAGGACGCTATGGCCGGACATTCCCACAGGATGTGTAAAAAGGTAGCGAGGGCACCACAGCCTCGACGACAGAGGCCGTCGGGCGAGTAGCCCATGTGTATTAGGCGGGGGCCAGTAACGTATACCCTGTGCAGGATTTTGAATTGGACCAGACGAAGCCGGGATGAGATGGCAACCTCCTTAGGGGAGGACACTGCACTCTGCCAGTCCTCCTCGTCAATCTCCAGGCCATCCGCCACCCACTGGTCTCGTAGCCCAAGGAGAAGGTCAGTGCGAACATTAATTAGTTTTTTGTAGGACAGCGAGATTGCGCTGTCGGGCATATGGCCGTCCAGCACTCTGTCCTCCAGCGGTGAGCTTTCCGGGATGTCTTCCCCAGGGGTCATAGCAGAGAGCAGGGCTTGCCTCAGCTGTGCATATCGAAAGAACTCAGAGTCACCCAGCTGGTACTCAGTCTGTAGCTGGGGGAAGGTCTTAATAGTCCCCTTGGAAATCACATCCTCCACCCTGGTGATGCCAATAAGGTCCCATTTGTCAAAGCCCTTGGTGTGCCATAGTCTGCCCAACATATCGGATTCATACAGGGGAGTGAAACCGGTCCGTCTGCCCTGCCATCCCTGCACCCTGGTGATCGAACGCCATATAGAGACTGCCGTCTTAGTGGGACCGGACATACGCCGATCCAGAGATCTGGAGTAAAGGGCTCGGTAATAATTACCTCCACTCATGAGCCACCTGTCCATAGCGTAGCCGGGGCTATTTACCGGCCCATAAAACCCGTGATTGAGGGCCGCAAGCTGGGAGGCCCAATAGTATCTACGTACATCCGGCAGTGCTATGCCCCCGTCATACCACGGGAGCGTGAGCTTCGTGATCGCCACCCGAGGGCGGCCATCCCAGAGCAGGGCCCGCTGAAGACTCTCAACTTCCCGGAAGTATCGGGCCGGTACCGGGTCTTGGGTGTTTTGTAGGACATACAGGAATCTGGGTAAGGACATCATTTTAAACAGGGCCGCTCGGCCAAGCAGGGAGAGCGGGAGCTTACGCCAACCCTCCACGTCGCGTCGAAGGCGCTGCAGTGGGGGGAGCAAGTTCTGGTCGTATCGAACCTTCGGGTTCCCAGAGATGTAGATCCCTAGGTACTTGAAGCCCTGTGTGGCCACCTGGATGTTGCAGCCTCTAGGGAGGCGCGGCGTGTCCCCTTTCAATACGTATAGGGAGGACTTGGCCCAATTGATAATCAGGCCAGAGTATCTCCCAAAGTGTTTAAGCACGTCGCAGGCAACGAGAGACTGGTACGGGGACGTCAGATATAGGAGGATGTCGTCCGCGTAGAGGGATATACGGTCCTCGAAGTCCGGTGCCCAGGTGATACCATGGAGGTCGGGGTGGAAGCGCAGCGTGGCCGCCAAGGGCTCGAGAGCCAGGGCAAAAAGTAGAGGCGACAGGGGACAGCCCTGCCTGGTACCCCTGTGAAGGACAAAGGACGTCGACAGGCGACCATTCACAGATACATTAGCCATTGGGCTGGCATAAAGAAGTTTCACCCAGCAGAGGAAGACCGGGCCAAAACCGAACTTAGCTAACACCGCCCAGAGGTAATTCCACTCGATGGAGTCAAACGCCATGGTGGAATCGAGAGACGCCAGCACAGCTGGCTCCGTAAGAGTATGCGTCCTAGCCAGGGCGCCGTGAAGCCGTCTCAAATTGAGGGCGGTGTTGCGGTGCGGAATAAAGCCCGACTGGTCCGGATGCACCAAGTTGCCAATAACCCCAACCAGTCGGTTAGCCAGCAGTTTGGCGAGGACCTTTGGTTCGGTATTCAGAAGGGAAATAGGCCGATATGAACGACACACATCCCTTGGTTTACCGTCCTTGTGGATGACCACGATAGTGGCCACCCTCTGATCAAGGGGGAGGACGCCGGCGTCCCTCGCCTCCAGGAACATAGCACGGAGACGCGGGGCGACCACATCGGGCCGTATCTTATAGAGCTCAGCCGGGATTCCATTGGGACCCGGCGCCTTGCCAGATCTCAAGGAGCAGATCGCAAGGGCAATCTCGTCAGAAGTGATGTCCCTGTCCAAATCATCGCGGTCTTTCTCCGTGAGGCAGGGAAGATCCACGGTCGAGAGAAGTTCTGCCGAGTCGGCCTCTGTGCAGTCAGAGGAGGAGGTGTAAACACCCCTGAAATAATCGGCAAACGACTCGGCAATGGCGGAGGGGTCGGTGAAAGGGGTGCCATCTGCCCCCAGGATCTCAGGTACAACCCGACTGGCCAGCTCCTTCCTGTCCAACCAGGCCAACAGTTTGCCAGCCTTGTCCCCCACGTCGTAGATACGGCCCTGCTGTTCCCTAGCCAGGGTCTGGGCGGCATTCGTAGCGAGATCACGGTACTCCAGTTGCTTTAGGGAAAGCGCATGGAGGAGGTCTGGGTTAGGGTCAGGGTCCAGTTGGGCATTGAGGTCCAAGATCTCTTCCTCGATACAGAGGAGATCGGCATCTCTGTTCCGACGGGCCTCCGCTATTAAAGCAAATGCCTCGCCTCTCAGGACGGTCTTGAACGCCTCCCACAGGGTCGCGGCCGACCCAACCGAACCCTCGTTCTCGGAGAAGTATAGGTTTATAGCCTTGGCTAGTAGGGCACGGGTCTTTGGGTTACGAAAGTACCAGGGGTTGACCGTTGCCGGTCGCACCGACAAAGCAATATCGAAGTCAAAGGAGACCAGGAGCGGCGAGTGATCAGAAACTCCACGCGCCAGAAAACGAGCCTCAGACACGGCCGTAGCGTGAGCTGCCAAGGTAAGGATATAGTCTATACGGGACAAGCTACCATGTGCGCTGGACAGGAAGGAGTACTGACGAAGCGTAGGGTGTAAGAGTCTCCAACTATCCACAAAGCCCATTGAATCTATAAATGAGGGCAGCCACAATTGTGAGTGGCGAAGATCTCTAGACGGTTGTCGGTTCAGAGTGCCAGAACAGACGGAATTGAAGTCACCCCCAACAATAAGTAAGCCGTCAGGCAGAGCTAAAATGGCACCACCAAGGTCCTGGAACGTGCTGGTCTGTAGACCAGGCGGGATGTAAACTGAAAGTAGGATGAGGGTCCTCCCCTCCCACCGCCCAGCCACCGCTGCGTAGCGTCCTCTATCATCTATCGTAGTGACGTCAATCTCCAGCGGCAGGGAGGCCCGGACAAGAAAGCCTGCCCCCCGAGAGCCTGAACTTGGTGTGGCAGGTGGCCAAAGGTAGATAGAACCTTACTCTCTAAAGTGGTAGCTTGGTCGAGCAGTAAGGCAGTATCAGAGGACAGTGTAAAGCATTTGATTTACACACTCAGTCAGCAAAAGGTCTCACACACTCAAGAACTGAACTCTAGGCCTATTGTTTTGTATAAAAAATATGCTGTTGTATTTCTAGAACGAAGCAAGCCTGATGCAGGTAAGCATAGAAATACTTTTCAGCAGTAACTTACTTGTATGAACACAGTTCAAAATAGCAGTGTAACTTATACTGGTTTTGGTTACAGTTTTAAGCAAGCAGTTCGCAACACATTGCAGGTATAGTACATTCAATGGAATGGGCTTTTTAAGTAGAATGCAGTTAATTACTTTACAGATTAATTTTCTAACACAGGATACTAGATTCAGCCCTGGGACATTTCCTGAAAACAGGTGAGTAAATGCGTTTTGGTTAAAGGTACGATTTTTAAAGAATATTATTGCATTTCAAAAGTTGACACTTTGAAACTTTTTCACATAGAATCACAAATGTTATCATATGGGAGAAAATTCACTAGGGTGCTAAGTTAGGTTATCGATACTTTTTATAACTCAGTGCTGGATACCGGATTCAGCACTGAGACATTTCCTGAAAGCAGTTGAGAAAATGCATTTTGGTTATTCGGCTGATTAAGGAATATTTGTAGTTTTCAAAAGTCGACCCATGGAAACTTTTTGGGAGAAAAAGTGTCAATGTTATCCTACGAGGAAAAAAGAGTTATTGGTTTCGAGGTAAGTAATCGGTCTTTTGAGTTAAGGTTCTGGGGTTAGACTCCGGGGTCTTCCAGGGTCAGTGATGCACTGTTGCACCCTCAGCAGCACTCGGGCAGCCGGGTGCAGAGTGTTGAGACCCAATGTTATCTTATGGAGGATAGAAGGGCTCCGGTTGGTGGCGGCTGGCAAACAGGCCATAGGGCCAAAGCTCCTAGGGTTAAGCTCAGGGCAAGTTGAAGACCAAGTTAGCACCGAAAGGGCACTCTCAGCAGAGCTAGGGCAGCTGGGTGTAGGGTGCTGTTTTGAGGTCGGGTGCCCTGTTGATTTCAATGGGGATTCTCCAGGACAAAGAAGCACTGCAGGCTCGGGGACGAGGATCTTCCAGGAGTTAACACCTCTTTGAGGGGTAAGTTGGGATGTAGAGGGATGGTTGGGCACCGTTTGGTTGGGCACGTGGGGTGTGTGGTGCAGAGGTGCCTTTGGACGTCGGATTTTCTTACCCACTCTGTTTGCCGTAGGGGGGGTCCTCTGCATTGAGTCTGCAGGGGCTGACATGTGGCCAGAGATTCCAATTGGGTTTAGGCTTAAATACAGGTTTAGGGAAGGAACACAGGCCATGGGTACCTGATTGGCAGGAGACCAGGGCACACTGAAAGCACATCAGCAAAAAGTGGGGGGATACCATGCAAGAAATAGGGCACTTTCTTGCAGTATAAAAACTAAAGAGTTTTTGTTTTTACTTATACAGACATTCCCCACTGCCTCGATCAGTGGTTCGGCCAGCGCGAATCAAAGTAGACCAGTGAATATTCTCCAACAATACAATGATGAAACTAATCTTACAACCATGTTTCAATTAAGCATAGAAAGTCTAATTCATGGTTAAATAGGACGTCCGGGTCTACTGTTACATGCTTAGGAAGACAGCCAGCATTTACTAATCCCACATGGAGACAGAAGTTCTTAATAGGGACTAGAACAAAGGTGCAGATAGTGATGAAATGTGATCTATTAGATACACAAAGGATTTTTAAGGCGGTAGTAAAATCATTTCAGTAAATTTAGTTTTTCATCAGGTTAATTCTGTATAAGTATAATTTATACCAATAGGCATTGAAGTCTAGACAGAGATTAGGTATAATCAGCCTAAACTTAAGTTGGGGTAGCTGGACCCACGTTTGCTTTTTTTCTTTGCCCTCAGGTTTATAGCACTCCTGCTTAGTATAGACTGTGACCATGCCTCCTCACAACCCCTAAATCTCCCAGATGCAGGCTACAAAGCCAGTCTGCAAGCGAGTCTGCATAGCCTCTCGAGGCAGCGTTGATATTTTCAAATCTTTTCCTTGTAAGCACTAGAGTGCTGGAGAGGTGCTAGCTCCCGACTACAGCTGCCGTCTTGGATGGGCGGATTGTTTATTTTTTGTTTGTTTAGCTTCAACATGCTATTTTAATCTGATTTAATTTCACAGTAGCTACGGCCCACAAGGGAGCTTGTGGGCCGGGAGCTTTTGTGGCATAGCCGGGGCAGCTAGGCCACTTATGCTTTTTTCTTTGCCCTCCCGTTTATAACACTCGCGCTTAGTAGCGCTTGTGACAACGCCCCCCTAACTCAGCCCGGATGCTAGGCTACAAAGCCGGCCTGCAAGTGCATCCACGCTGCTGACTCACCAAAGGCGAGCAAGTCTGCGCTTGTCCGCGCTTAGATGGCGCTCAGTGCCAGCTCCCCTTCCAGTTTGGACTCTGACTCACCGGTCGCTAGCTGCTACACAAGGGACTTCCTTCTTGGGCTTAACTCGCAAGTTAAAATTGTTTGGGAGGTAGTGTTCGCAAAGGGAGCACCCCAGGGGTTGGTCAGCAAGCTGTGGGTCTATACATGTATAGACCCACAGCTTGTTGACACCCCTTCGGGGTGCTCCCTTTGCAAACTCACCCTCACAAACCTTCCAGTCAAGGCCTGTTGCAAAGTCATCCTGTGCCCTGGGCACCACCCAACTTTTTGCTGACTGGAACTGGTGGTAACTGACTGACTCTGGGCTCTATTTAACCAGGCCATGGGCCAGTGCAAAGCCAAAAGGAACACATTAGAATACAGTTAAGATACCCAACCTACACTAAGGTACACTTTAGTATGGTGGGGTACCCCTGTAGTTGGCATGACCTACCACCTAAGCCCCTAGTATGTAATAGGGCAGGGGATTGAAACTACCTAGAAGTCTCCAGTATCCTGGGGAGTGGCAGTTTAGAGGCCAGCAGATTCTCTGCACCAGCACGTGTGCAGTGCTGAAGCCTGAGGTCAGTTTAAAAGCTGCACTGGTGGCCAGGACAGTTTTTTAAACCTTAAATTGTGCTTAAACTCGACTTTGGGGGTAGGGGCCCTTAAAAATTTAAAACCTACCATGTTTATGCATATTAGGGACCCCCAGGGTCACCCCTAGGTATCCCAGGGGTGGGGGGTCAGTTATCTATAAGGAGCGCCCGTATAAAATGAGTTTTTAGAAGCCTGGGTAAAGTGAAATTTTACATTTCACTCCCCACATTGTCTTAAAGAGGTGCTCAAATTCGACTTTGATGCTGGAAGAATTGGGTAAGGGTGATCTGCAATATTTCTGCAGATTCAGAACTCCTGAAGTCTCCCCTAGTTGCACAGGGGGTGGGGGTCCGGTAGAAATTAGGGAAATACTTATAAAATATGGTTTTATAAGCCCTGGTGCTACAAAAGTGGCGCAAGTCATTTTCCCCATTGCAAACCCCATGGCCCATAGGTTAACATGGTAGTAAGTGATTAATAAAAATTGATAGGAAAGGACTAGCCGGACCATTCAAAGACTTCCCAGAATGGTCGGATTAAATCCAACGATATTATATTGTTGAATTCCTCCTAAAGTGTACATACAATAACTTATTGTAAGTCCAAAATCAGCCTTTCAGTGGTCTGCCCTGATTGGTAAGAGTTAAGTGGATTAGCCAAGCTGCTGGGAGGGCAGTGATCTGTTCTATAAGAATGCCAGGCCAGGAGGTGGCGTAGCAAACTACGCTCTTCAAAGGCAAGAGGGGAGACCTGGGTTTTAGTTAGATACTTTGGTACCCGCAAGCAGAACGCCAGGAAGGTCTTCTAACTGGACCCCGCTTGCTAAAGAAGGCGGCCCACTACAGTGGTGAGAATTCTTCAGAACAATTGATAAAGGTGTGTCCCTGACAGAGAAAACGAAATGACTTAAAGGGGCACTGTTGGTTTCTAAGCACTAGAAAGTGACTAATCTTTACAAATTCATCTCTCTGGTTCCCTACAGTGGATTATTTTCGTTTTGGTGTGTTTTTAAAAGATAAAAATATTACCTATTTTTATAAATTGGTGTTGGATTTTTATTTTGTGTTGTGTCTTGATTATTTACTGAAATTGTGTTTTTAAATGCTTTACATACCTGTCTTTGAAGTTAAGCCTGTCTGCTCGCAGCCACGTTACCAAGGGTTGAGCATGGGAATCCTTTTCTAAGACCTATGCTGAGTCCTATCATGTGTTAGTGGCCTTATTGCCAGTGGCAGACCTACATTTGCCCATACCAATAACCCACATTCCAACAAGGCCTTACAGACTCACGCAGGGACCTCCCAGGAGGAATGCACAGTAAGCTTTAGAGCCTCTGTACATTAACGCAAGATCTTTGGTAAAAAATGCACTAGCATTCCTGGAGTTTCTAGAAACATATGAACTTGACATCTTTCATCACAGAAACTTGGATAGATTCCTCTTCAGACCCAGATCTACTCATGACTTTGCGTTTAGGTTATAAATGTCTTCGAACAGACTGAACAGGGAAAAGAGATGGGGGCTTAGCGATCATTCTCAGGAGCGGATTTAAATAATATTTTGAGGCCATCCCCGATGGTTTGGACTGTGAGGCATTCGTTTTTAAAATTGAACTTAGCCATCATTCTTTTAATGGTGTTTTACTCTAGGGTAGAGTCCCAACTGGAGTAGGATGACATGTTGATAACGTTGCCAAAAGTGATGTGACAAGTCAGTTTTGATTTTAATTATTACAACGTTTCGTGCAGGCGGGGAGGAGGAGAGAGGATTGAAGTAAAAGCCTTTGCGCAAAGAGGAGCAAAGCCTTGTGAAATACTGTTGTATATGATGTAGAGACTTGGCCTTATACCTATATACAAATGTTTATCGATTTAATTTCATGGATCTGAAAGTGAGCACTCCTGTATCATTTGTTGTACAATGTTGTAGAATGGTAAATGAAGTTATAAAATAAAACTCACTATTTTAAACCCTACCCCCACTCAAGAGCGGTTCTGTCTATGGCCAGCGGAAACCTTGCTGTCCTCAATTTCAAAAAGGTTAGATGGGGCAGGAGGAGGCTATAGTTAGGCTGTAGAACTCCCTTCCCCTAACTCAAGAAAGAATCAGACTTGCTTCGATTCAGGAGAGGCCGAAAACTTGTCCATTTAATCAGTAGCCCATTTCCATTTTTTTCTAGACAGTATCATACGGTTTGCTGAAGTTAGCGCCTAAACACCTTAGGGTATTAGTAGCAGTCTATAAATTCTTCTTTCATTTCATTAACATACATTTTAAACTTTCTCACGTCAGAAAAAATCAAAAAGATAATACACAAATGTATATCCTATCTCAATTGCTCTTAATAGCTCAACTATTTTAGAGCACTACAGCAACAGCGTAATGTTGGTGCACCACAATGAAGTGGATACGCACCACAATATGACACATCAATTACTTAACATGTATTTCTGCTGTCTGAACCCCTCTCCCTATGCCGCCTCCTTACACATGCGGGATACCACAAACTCGCTAGTAAACTTCTAAGGGAAGGTGCAGGTCATTAGATAAGGTCCATCTTTAATATGATTACATCTCTCTCTCAAGCACTGCTCTGCAAGAACAGTTCGCCCTAAATGATTCTTGTGTCAGCTGACTAACATTTTACATATTTACTCACCAATGATATTTAGTGGATACACAGGAGTGGTGGGAAAGCAGGGGTCAATTTCAAAACTTGTTTAAGGTCTACCAGTACATTATGCATTACAAGTCATTTCAACAAGTCATTTCAACATGCTGATACATCCAATCAATGATTGCAAAGAACTCTGCAAAACCTGAAAAGCATAAACCTACTTTCAATAGGTTAGCCAAATAACAAATGTTATCAGTATCCAGGGATCACCAGCAGTGAAACATTAAGTGTCACGTTTTAAAAAAAGAGACCTGAAAAGGGCTGAGGACTGCTAAAAAGGGGATTCACTTAATGAATCTTGTAAATGGAGGCATTAATCTATATGGAAACCTGCCACAAAGAACCTCCGTAGCTAGTGTCATGTCTCCAAAGACCATGTTACAATTATGCGTTGTGTAATTAGCACTCACACCATAGACCTCAAGAGTGAGTACTATTTCTCATGAATGAAAAAGATAATGGCAATAGAGACTAGATGACTACCATTACAAAAAGTAAAGCTTCTTGTAAAACATTGCTTACCTATATGGGTGTCCTTGTAACCTCTTTGTGAGCTGGAATATAGAAATACAGCACTGCATGAGATATTTATTAACAGGATACTGGAACAATACACCCAAAAAACCACACTTGACACATAGCAGACCGAGGCAACCCCTTCAACTAACACGTCCACTTTCTACCTCATGGGAAATAATTGTAAATAGCTGGCATATACCCTCTTCACCCACTTTTCTTTAAAATGACTACAATCTGGCATGTGGGTTATGTACTCAAATGCTGCTCCCTCGCATCCTCAACAGCTTCACATCCAACCACGATAACATGCTTTATGTGGACTTCATTTACTGAATTGGTCAGCAACCTGTGGTAAGAAATCACAACAATGCCCAACAAACTTGCCTTCAGAGTGACATCATACCTCTCTAGCCAAACAGCCGGTGCCACAGACCAACAAGATAGCAGCTCCTTCCAAACACGAGTACCATAGGATACAGTATAGAACGCTCTGCTACACTACTTCATTAGGTAACAACTAATTGTTTTCCAGCTCAGAACTGAAATTCAGTACAAGTGGCATTTAGGAAAAGGATGTCCGCCCTTCAGACGAGTAGTTACTTCAAGGCAAGGCGGACCTTTATAATGGGTCATTACGGATTTTGCCAGTTACGACATGAACAAATCACATGAACCACACATGAAGGTGCTGAGTGGCATCAAGTGACCAAAGTAGCATAGCGACACTTCCTACTTCAGAGGCCTATAAGGACATTTCTGGATATAGCCATTCATAACAAGTCAGGTAAATTGTAGGATATGGGTACGAAAAAAGCAACTTTTGCTACAAAATCTTTACAAGACTGTTCAAAATATTCCGCCATATGTGTGTTTGTTGAGAATGATTAGCAGTTAAGTGGCCTCCCTTACCTCATGTAGCAGAGGAATAACTGCATATACAGGCAACCGGGCAACTGTGTTCTTTATAAGTGTGTCTTTCTTAGTCTGGAACACTTTCTGAACAAAAAGAAAAGGTAAACACAAATCAATTACACTTAAAAGGTAAATGCAATGCTAAAAGGGGAAAAAGTAGGCACATGTACGTTAAAGACTATTGATCAAGATGTTGAACTGGAATTCCAAATTTCAATCTCAGATATCAGTCTGAAGATGCAAGAATATGGGATTTTCTTTATACCTAGTGTAGCCAATTGTACAGTCAGACAGAAAATTGTTTAATTTACAGTGCAAAAAACAAAACAAGCCCAATATTGAGAAACTTAAAAAAAGAAAAAAATATCTACCCATAAATTCTTTCGAAGCAGGTCTATGTACATTAAATGCCATGTGTTGGCAGATCATAGGTAAGCAAAACTTAAACTCATACAACATTTGAAAGCATACAAAAGTGCATAAAATACTAAATACTTTTGATCAATGTAGTAAAGTAGCACACATTAGAACATGGAGTTATGTTTTTTTAAAAAGGCCTGAGGGGGTGCAGGCAGCCATGAAAGGCGGATAAGTAGAAGTTGAAATCATAAATCTGCTCTGAAATAGATGTGGGCTCAGGGCAGCTGCAATTGTACTCCTAAGTGGTTCTAAATAGGAATGACTTAGAGGGAAGCATTTAGGTGAGAAAACACAATATGTAGTCACCGGTGGGCACCGGATAGGGGCCAGAGTGCCTGGTACAGCTACAGTGGATACAGAACGTGCAGTCACGTCATCCATCAGGCTAAGCCCAGAGGTGTGCACAATCTCACGCATAAACTTCCCTGTCATACTGAACAGTCCTACTGCATTAGGAACAGTAGTAAATTGACGACCCAGTCAGGAGCGTAAAATCATTGAGGCGTTGTGTTCTATTGTGACAGCTTCGCCATGTTAAGTCAACTGTACTTTGCTTTATATGCCTAAACTACAAGTTCCAGAATACAAAGTGGTTTGCCTTGAAACAAGAAGGCTTTCAGCAGACATTGTCATAGGAGTTCACTAGCCAGGGATTACCCATGTTGCCCACCTTTATGCATCAGCCATGCAATCAAAGTTTGACTAAGGGTTGTTTTGGGGCGGGGTGAGTTGTTTAGCCCTGAAGTTCTCGCCACCATCGATTGGGTTCACCATTCTTGCCCCTGGTGTGTGTGCCTGGAGCCTCGCTGCTTTTATGATTAGCACCTTTGACCTCCAGAGAGCTGGGTGAGATCACAGGTGGGGGCAGTATGGACCTGGATGGGCCGGTCTCTGTAGTGAAGGTACACTTGGCCCAGACGTTGAGGGTGCAACTGCAGCATTCCTTTAACCAAGGCAGGCCCGGGTGTGTCTGTTACTGTGTCACCTTGGTGCCTGCAACACTGGGTTGTTCCGGTTTGTTAAACTGTCTTTGACAGTGGAACACGGAACTTGTCCAGTCACTTTATACATTTATATAGGCTGCAGAAAAAGCACAGCTCTACAGGATTCCAGCTTCGCTCCGACATTTACTGCCCTCTTGCGATAGCAGTTCTGAGAAGTGCCAGTGTGGCTTAAATACAAAACATAACGCTACTGATGAAAAGTGCTGGTACTATCCCATTAAATGTACTACTGGCCACCATAGATAAACAGAGGCATTCCGAGGGAGGTGATGGCAGGAGGAGGACAGCGCACAGTCCGCCATAGATAAACAGTTGAGGGCCACGTGGGGTTTGGGGCGCCAACCTCACAGGCCGCAGCAATTGAAGGGGAGAGGATGAGAGCAGCAGACTCTGCGCCTCCTCCGAGCAGGACGTGGCAACTGTGGCCCACCGATTGCGACCGGCCCTCTGTGGGCTATAAACAACAACGCAGCCAGAAGACCTGCAGAAAAAGTACAACCGAAAGTATGGTAGGAGGGCGGTGGGAATAAAGACAACATGGACAAAGGGATGCGGCAGGAGCATGGTGAACACAGACAACAGGAGGGGAGCGAAGTAAAACAAATTAAAAAACAAGCTGACGCAAAAGAAAAAGTTGTGACCGTACCAAAACATATGGCCCATATCGAAAGGATCCTTGTAGTAGGGGCGGTCGCCAGGGCGGGAACAAAACCGCCACAAGGCAGGGCAACAGTACTCCATCCCCTAACAAAAGTATGGACTTTATAAAGGTGGACCAAGCAGCCAATCAAAAGCGATGGGTGCGTAGTAGGTGTCTTCCAACTTCCCAGAATGATTACAGCATGCCTCTCAGAGCAACGCATGCATGCGCCTCTAGGCTCAACCTAAAAAGTGACTTTGTAAGGGCGAGCTTCCAGCACAGGTATAATTTATAGATTCAAAGCACAAGTTACTTACCTTCGGTAACGATATATCTGTAAGAAACGGTAGTTAGTGTCAGATTCCTTACCTTAGAATATCCCCAGGCATCAGGCTGGATCCGGAAAGTTTTCGTCAGCAGTACCCCTGCACATCGGTAGGCATAGTGTGCGGCTCCGCGTCCGTCGTCTGTCGTGATCGCCAGAATGACGTCGGAGTACTTAGATGCCGCCCTCGCACGCTGACATCAGTTCTGTACATAGCTTTCCGCGCCAGGAACGTAGAGCCATGAGACAGCACCACTCGCAGCACCACTCGCCCAGTGTAACATGAAGCATCGTACAATTTTAGTCCTGATCGGACATTCTAAGAATGTTGGTAATGTCCACCTTCCCGCAGTGTAGGTCTAACAGCCCCCTACAGACTTCACTCTTTCAGATTTCTATATTGATTTTGTCACTAGCCCGAAAGGTATAAAGCCAAATCCTAAGTGTGTTGTATACCAGCATGTGCTTCTATGACATTTCAAAAAAGATCTATGAATTTGTTTAGCAGTACACAGAGTGTGAAAACAACTCTAATTTCTGATCTATCAGGAACGCCGAAGCTTAAGTTACTGTAATCTTCCTCTGTGCTATGAACAATATTTATAAGCTCTCCATTGCAGAGAAATAATTTAACATCCATACTAGACCTATTGTAAAGATCTACCACCAGCTCAGATCTCACACTTATTTGTATTATTTGCATTATTGATGTACCTGTTTTACTATGCCCCCTCATGTACCTACCCAACCTCACTTATTACCTACAACTACGCTATACCTAATGGCCTGTTATTCACTCTTGTTTGTATTCCCTGCTTTGTAAAGCGCTCTGATATCTGCAAAGATCTTGTTCACGCTATATAAAACTTTCAAAATAAATAAACCGACACTGGGACCATAAAACTAGGGCCCTGAAAGGGATGACCTTAACCCTAGATATCGGTTCGTAGAACGGGAAGGATGGGTGGGGCCGTAAGGAATCTAACACAAACTACCGTTTCTTACAGATCTATCGTTATCGAAGGTAAGTAACTTGTGCATCAAAGAAACAGGTTAGTGTTCGATTCCTTACCTTAGAATAGATACCCCAGCAATACCAACCCCGGTGGTGGGTCTGCGAACCAAGATAAAAGTAGAAAGTCCTGGAGAACGGAACGGCCGAAAAAGCCATCTCTACGGACTTGGCTGCCCAGGCAGTAGTACCTAGGTACGTGTACAATGGTCAGGGTCTATTGATCAAAACCAAGAATTTATCATAGAACCTTTTGCATTCATAAATTATTCAGAGATTACTTCTGTGCAGTACAAAAAAACATTTATTTCAACATTTTGAGAAAAGTGTAATTTGTATTGTTCAAAATAAGTACCACAAGCAAAATGACAGGCAAGAAACCAATTACTTCATTGGATCGAGTAAAAAACAGGACATAAGTCTCAATTAAGTTCATGTGAAACAACGCTCTTGTGGATACGATTCTCAAGTGTTCGCTACATAGTATACACTTCAAATGCGCTCAAAAAGTGACAAGGAAAAGAGACAGAGGGGATGGGTGTGTTTGGATACAGGTGGGGACTAGGTAAAGGGTGTTGTGACCTTATTACAATCACAGTGGTTTATGATGCAACCTTTACAGACTAATTTCGTTCATTAGTTCCATTTCCTTCTTTAACATAGGATCAGTATTAATCAATTGGTTGCTTCCTATATTAGGAGGGTGAAATACAATCCGGTCTACGTTTCGACCCCCGGAATAAGGGTTGATTGAAGCCTCATGGTGGGGTCTTCTTTAGGACTTAGGGGTACAGGAGCGCTTATTGTGGGGCCGTCCAGTGGCCTATTGAAGTTGGACCATCATCGGTTCCATAGTAGTAAGTGGTGACTGGGACATCAGCGGCTTTCCAATCATCCTAATCATTGGATCATTTCCATTTCTTCGCTCGTCGAGATGCTTTTATTTCGTCAGGACTTCATCAGAGCGAGTACTTTCAACAGCGCTGCCAAGCCGTGAGTCAAACAGGCAGTAGTACCTAGCAAACGTGTGCAGCGAGGCCCATGCAGCTGCCCGACAGATGTCCTGTAAGGGGACTCCCCGACCCAGGGCAGTAGTAGCCGCCGTGGCCAGAGTGTAATGGACCCTCAGCCCAACTGGAGGCTCCTTTTTCGCCAAGGAGTAGCAAACCTTGATGCACAAAACGACCCACCGAGAGATGGTTCACTTGTGCACAGCCCGTCCCTTCTTAGCACCCACGTAACCAACAAAGAGCTGGTCGTCCACCCGGAACTGGAGTGTGCGATCTAGATAGGGGAGCGCACGTTTTGGGTCCAGATGGTGGAGCCTCTCCCTCTTTTGAGGGAGGCGGAAAGAAGGTTGGCAAGGTGATGGACTGCCCGATATTAAAGGCTGTAACCACCTTGGGCAGGAAAGAAGGACGAAACCTCAGAACAACCTTGTCCGGATGGACAGAGAGGAAAGGAGGCTTAGAAGAGAGAGCCTGGAGCTCACTCACTCTCCTGGCAGAAGTGATGGCAACCAGGAATGCAGTTTTAAGAGTCAAGAGACTAAGAGGACAGTTATGAAGTGGCTCGAAGGGAGCGCACATCAGAAAAGTCAGAACAAGGTTCAAGTCCCACTGAGGCATCACAAAGGGAACAGGAGGAAAAGTGTGTGATGCCTTTCAATAATCTATTTACAACAGGGGACTTGAAAAGAGAAGGCTGATCAGGAAACCTTAAGATTTCTGAAATGACAGAGATAGCCTTTGATAGTGCCCAGAGCAGAGCCCTGCTGGGCAAGAGAAAGAATGAAGAGGAGAACCTCTGAAAGGGGGGCAGAGAGTGGATCCACAGCCTTTGCTGTGCACCATGCCACAGATTTGTTCCACCTGCAGACGTATACAGATTTTGTGGAGGGACGCCTAGCTGCCAGAATCACATCACAGACTTCAGGAGGCAAGTCAAATGGCCTCAACTGTCTCCGCTCAATCTCCACGCATGTAGGTGGAGACTGGACAGGTTTGGGTGGAGGACCATCCCCTGCTGCAGCGACAGAAGGTCCTCCTGAAGAGGCAGACGAACCGGGTATCGACTGACATGCTGAGTAGCTCGGGATACTAGTACCTTCGTGCCCAGTCCAACGCCACAAGGATAACTTGGGCCCGGTCACGCCTGATCTTCAGCACTCTGGGCATAAGTGGTATAGGCGGAAAGGGGTACAACAAACCGCAGCACCACTCGCGATGAAAAGCGCCTGAGTGAGTGCCGCCATAGAAATCCAATGCGCAGAACTGATGACATTGCGCGCTCTCTTCGGTGGCGAATAGATCTAACCAAGGTTCTCCCCACTGCTGAAAGAGACCTTGCGCCACGTCCGAGTTCAGACGCAATTCGTGATCCATCATGCACCAACTGTTGAGTTCGTCCGCCCTGGCGTTCAGGGAACCTGCCAGGTGTTGAACCACCAGGGTGACGCCCTGGTGTTCCAGCCACGTCCAGAGGCACAGAACCTCCTGACAAAGGGTCCACTACCCCACCCCGCCCTGTTTGTTGCAGTACCACATGGCGGTGATGTTGTCCGTAAACACCTGCACTACACAACCCCGGACAGAGGGAAGGAATGCCTTCAGTGCAAGCCGGATCGCCTGCAGCTCCAGAAGGTTGATATGGAGCCGGGACTCCGCCGGAGACCAGAGGCCTCTGATCTCTGCCTCTCCCATATGGCCCCCCCATCCCAGGAGGGACGCAACCGTCACTACTACACGCTCCGGTTGGGGTAGGGAGAGGGATCTGCCATTGACCCAATCGCGGTCTGTGAGCCACCACTGCAACTGTCTCGCAGTGCCCTCCGAGTTCAGGATGTGGTCGGACAGGTTGCCCTAATGCTGTGCCCACTGAAATTTCAGGTTCCACTGCAGAGCCTGCATCCGCCTCCTGGCATGATGCACCAGTAGGATGCAGGAGGCCATCAGCCCCAGGAGCGCAGCGTCAACCTGACAGAGACCCGGGATAAAGGTTGAAAGATCGGAATCAGAGCCTGAATATCCCGTAACCGCTGCTCAGGGGGAAAAACCCGAAACTGCGCAGAGTCCAGAACCGCTCCGATGAAGAGGAGCTTCCGAGAGGGGCACAGGTGTGACTTCGGCAAATTGATAGAGAACCCCAGCAGGTGCAGGTCGGCCATAGTCAGGAGGTGGTTGCCTACCGTCTGGGGCGAGCCCGCCTTCAACAACCAGTGGTAGGGGAAGACTGGAACCCCTGATCTGCGCAGATGAGCTGCGACCACCGCCATCCCTTTCGTGAACACCCGAGAGGCGCTGGTAAGGCCATAGGGGAGCACAGTAAACTGAAAGTGCTCGTGGCCTACCGTGAATCGCAGGTAGCGCCGGTGGGCCGGCAGGACGGGGATGTGGAAATAAGCGTCCTGCACGTCCAAAGCCACCATCCCGTCTCCAGGGTCTAGGGCAGCTAAGATCTGAGCCAATGTCAGCATTTTGAACTTCTCCTTCCAGAGGAAGCCGCTGACTTTCCGAAGGTCCAAGATAGGGCGTAGGCATCCTTTGCCCTGCTTGGGGACCTGAAAGTAGTGGAAATAACCACACCCTACTTCTGGCCCAGGAACGCGCTCAATGGCCCCCTTGGACAAGAGTGCCGTATCTTCCTCTTGCAGAAGTCGGAAGTGATCCCCCGACATGCGGTGGCATGGCTGGAGGGGTCGCCTCGAAGGGGAGGGAGTAGCCCCTTCGGACGATTTGCAAGACCCACCTGTCCGACGTGATGGTATGCCAGTGGAAGTGATGGCGAACCCTGCCCCCCACTGGCGTCGAATGAGCCTAAAACTCCAGACTAGGAAGGCTTTGAGGCAGATGCTGCGGGGCGGAAGTGGACTGACCTTGCTGTTGTCTCCCGGCACCGCCACAGAGGTTACCACGTCCGCGACCGCGTTGAGGTTGTTTCTGCGGCCTGTGGCTGGCTGGGCGTGTGGGAGCGCCCCTTAATTGGCCACGAAAGGGGCGAAAGCGGAAGTTTGCTGGTGCTGGCCTAGGCCCAAGGACTTGGCCGTAGCCGTGGAGTCCTTAAAATGCTCTAGCACACTATCCGCTTTGTCACCAAAGAGGCGACGGCCATCTAAGGGCATAAGCGTGGCCTGGACATCACCCGAGAAGTCTCCACAGTCGTGGAAATCGCCCTGCCCATTGAGTCCGTGGTGGCGAGTCCACATCTAATTGAGTACCGTGCTGCATCCCGCCCCTCCGCCAGGGTTTGGGCGAGCCGTGCCCGGGCCTCCTCCTGACACTGTGGCAGCACGTCCGCAACCGTATCCCACAGAGAGTGGCTGTAACGGCCCAAAAGGCAAGCAGTGTTGACAGACCGCAGCCCCAAACTAAGAGAACAGTTTCTTCTCAAACTGATCATACCTTTTGGATTCCCGATCCGATGGAGCGATCGGGAATGCGATCTGGGACCTAGAGGCCTGAATTACCAGGCTCTCAGGGGTGGGGTGAACGGACAGAAAGCGCCCGGAGCCGGGCGATGGCGTCGGGCCACGTTCTGATCCACAGGGAAGCCTGTAGAGGGCTTGGACCAGGTGCCCATCAGAACGTCGGTGAGGGCTTCGTTAAACGGCAGTAGAGGCTCAGAGGAGTTTGCCTGCGGTTTGAGCACCTCAGTGAGGAAGTTAGTCCTCACCGCCGTGATAGGGAGCTCAAGAGCCAAGGCCTTGGCTGCCCTGTTCAACACCAAGCTATAAGAAGCCACCTCCTCCGAAGCCACGGCCTCGTAAATGCAAGCGTCGGGGGAGGGGGGTTGGGGGAGAGGAGTGGGAGGCGCCAGAAGAGCGATGACGCCTCTTCGGCTTCTTTTTCGAATGCCTCGACTTACAGGAGGACTTGGGAGCCCGACGAGCGGCATATGACTGCAGCTCCGCGACCAGTCCCTTGACTTCCTCCTCGACCGGTACCTCGAGCGGAGCAGACTGCCGGAGCTCAAGCAGCTTACGGGACTGCTCCCAACTAGCCTTCGAAATCAAGGCCCGGCAGTCAGGGCACGACTTGTCATCGTGGTCGGCCCGAGGCAGTAAAGGCACCGACGGTGGGTGTCGGTCACCGACATCAGGGGGTGACAGGCGTCGCAAAGTTTAAAACCAGGCATCCCCAACGGCACCGCGAGTCGAACTCTACTCGCAAAGTGATCAAAAAAGTTAGTCAAAAAATGACTAGAGTACTGCTCTTCCCGGATCTGCGCTTGCTGGAGCGAAAAAGAAAAAAAAAGAACTGACGTCAGCGCGCGAGAGCGATGTCCAAGTACTCCAACGACGTCATTCCGGTGATAACTACGCCAACTGACGCAGAGCCGCAGACGCCTACCGTCGCGCAGGGGTACTGCTGACGAAAACTTTCTGGATCCAGCCTGACGCCTGGGGATATTCTAAGGTAAGGAATCTAACACGAACCGGTTTCTTTCAGATTCAGATACTGAATATTGTCCCATATCAAGCTAGTCATTTTCTAGTAAAATAACATGAAATATGTAATGTAATTAGGCATACGCCCTACAAAATGCTTTGTTAACGGTCAGTTGAGCTCATTTTTATCCATATCACCCACCCATGCAAAGACCCCTGCTTAATCCTTACTTGTGAGGGATCTCAGTAGGATGAAACAATGACTAGAGTGTTAATTGCTTACGCCAATCCAGTAACATTTGTGCAATGTGAACCTATTTCTTAGGCATGTGAAGCAATTTTTTTTTTAGGCCTTCATGATAGTAAAAGGTTACCTCACAGTATCCTGTATAGGAACACTTTCACTGGGGATTGTCCCATTGCCAGAATAATAATACACTCCAACTGGATAACCACATACTTCATTTAGGAACTTACCGATTGGGATATTGAGAGAGAGTAGGCAGGGCTCACTCCAGGAGATGGAGGGGGTTACACATTCAGATAAAGTATGACAAAGAATGCTCAATAACAATATCAAGGAGTTACACCTTAACTAAAACAAAGATATACAAAAAGAATACTTAACTGGCACATTCTGGGGGCAAATTACCTCAATAGTTATAGCTCCTCAATGTTACAATGTTCTTAATCCTATGGGAAATGGCTAGAGTAAACTTGGAGATCTTCAGAAGTGTTTAGTAGCTAGTTCTGAGCAAATGCCAACATCTGTTAAATTATTTAAAAAGCAGGTAAAGCCTTCAGGTGCTCAATGTGGACCAAAGACTGATCTTTAAGCATCACTGTACTGCAGGGAGTAGAGCGCAAGGTAAAACAAAAGATGTCACTTAAAAATATAATCTATGGTGAGAATAAATGGTGCTACCTGAAAAAATGTAGAACCCAAAAAGGGATGTGCTTCTTGAGTTTAACACTTTCTTTGGGGCAAGCCAGCATTTGTGTGAATATTGCAGCTACTCCAGGGAGACCATTGTTGCCCAGCTCTATAAATTACACCAGCAAAGGTTGGGGAAAGCTGCAGCAGACGCTCCCGCTGGGGACTGTAGGTCACAGATCTCCCTCAGACAACACACTTGTGCCCGACTTCACCAGGTGCAAGGTTGAGCTCAGCCAATGTCTGTCAGCACCAGAAAGAGGCAGGGCATTTATTATGTTTCAATTGCTATTATTTTTGTCCTGGAAGGTAAGCTTGAACTTGGACCACTCAATGAGTGTTGACTGCTATAATCAAGTCTTTTTTTCCCTCTAACTACTGTGGTTTTTATTCCTCATTGACTTCCAAAAGCCAAGATCTAAGGCAAAAGGGTAAAACATGAAATGTGTACTGGCCCTTATCGGGCGCTTGTTTGTGCATTTAACCCTTCTGATAACCTGAAACAGAGTATTACTTGGTGGTCCTTTCGTCCTAAAATATCACTGTGGTCACCGACTGAGCTGATACAGATACAACTTGGTCAGATTGCTGAACCCATTGAGAGAGTTTCTTTTATACTCTTCGACACTGTGCCTGTAAACACCTGCTGTACCTATCATACTTTGGAGTAGGTGCATCTCAGCTGACAACTTTTTGGGGGATTATTAGAGCACTTCTCAATACGTCTTTGAATACTGCCTGGCTGTATTCTTGATCCTCAGGCAGGATTAAAGATTTTAAAGATTCTTAGTGTCTATTTATGAAGATTTACACTTGTACTATCAAACTTGGTGTTCGGGAAAGATTATTGTTCATCATCTAATTTTGCTCTGTATTTTTGGCATGTTACTTTGTCTTCCCTCTCAGAGCTTAGATTAGGTGTCAATATGATTAAATTACTTAAGGTTCGATAACCAATATCATTTCTCTGCTATACGACTAAACGTTAGCACCAGGATAATGATTTCGCCCTAGGAATATTGTAAGTAACATGGGGAAAAAAATGAAAAAGTGCTCAGACGAACCTATTAAACTATGCCTACTGTCAGTCCGTCAGTCAAAATACTTTATTCGGTTCATAACAAAAACCACAAAAGTATACATAGGTCCAACAAAAGGGAAAAGACATTCAAATTGCAATATGGTTAACTAACATCACCGTCACAACCAAGGAAAGAATATATGGCAACAATTTAAAATACTGAGAATTAAGTATCAGATTCATATATAAATTTAAAAACATGCACAGTTCATCTAAGTTAAAAGTAGAAATTCATCAATTAACAAGCTCTAAAAATAAATCACAAAAAAGTAAGAATATTATCTCAGACTAACTATTTTTTCCTCAGTCTCATAGCAATATTTTAAAAAGTGGCGACATTAAAAATTTTCCACGTATTGGACAGCAGTTGGAGGTATAATAGGCAGGTTTCATTTGTTTAAACCCTTTGTCCTTTAGTAGGGGTACAATACATTTTTTCCGTATCGCCTTAAAATAACCACAAAAGAACATGAAGTGGGCAGTATCCATTATAGAAAAACCATCACAAGTGCATAATTTCAAGTCTGTAGCCTTAGTCCGACATGGGCGCCCAGAAATGAGTAGATTAATTTGATTTAATCTGAACTTGGTTAATAGATATCTGTGGTTGGCATTATTAACCTTCAGATATAGTTCTAGGTCATTATCCGATGTTACGACTCTCACAGTTGGCTTAGTCAATTCAAAGCCCTCTCTATCCATCTCTCTATGGAGTTTAAAAGCAGTCTTGACCCATTTTATATCTCCTTTAACCAGTTTAGATGGCTCCTCAAATATTTCTTGTCGCCCCAGCAAGACTGCAACCTTTCTGACATAGCTTAGCCACGGGATAGAATCCCAATGTTCTAGACTAAGACAATCCGTCAGAATCTCGTGGTTCACATCTACTTCTGGGTTCAGCCAGACCGTAATCCACTTTAAAAGGGGCGCGATGGCAATGTGGTCTTCTAAATACTCCACCCCACATTCTTGGTGAACTATAAAACCTGGGGTCGATTGTGGAACGGATAGAATGGATTTTAAGAATTTGTCCTCTACCACCTGTAGCAACTTAACATTCTTAAAACCCCATAAGTCTGCACCATACATTGCTATTGAAACACATTTTGCGTCGTAAACTTTTAACACTGCTTGAAACGGTTTTAGCCCCAATTTGCGGGAAAAACCCAGAACGGCAGAGATGGACCGTACAAACGCATTTCTTTTCTCGGACAGTCGGGGAAGCCAGCTGGAGCTTTTGTCAAAAACCACCCCAAGGTATGGAAATCTGGTTACCCTAGATAACCTGTTACCATTACAGTGGAGTGTCATCAGCTTCCTATGCCTGCCTTTTGTGCCCACAGCCATGACATGAGATTTAGTGTAATTAACGCTAAGATCCAGAGAGGACATAAACTCAAAAAGAATTTAAAGACTTCGTAAGCCTACTGATGTGCGCGCTATAAATGCGGCATCATCCGCACATAATAATGCGGGAAGGGTGAACTTGCCCGCCTTTGGAATATCCTTACAAGCTGCTCCCAGGACACCTGTTAACTCGTTAATACATAATGTAAATAATAAAGGTGCTAAAATACAGCCTTGCCTGACCCCGTTAGTTATACCTATCTTGCCCGAACAATTCCCCTTACGATCATATCTCACTGTGGCTGTGAGGTCCCGATGAAGATCAGCTAGAAAGTATACTATATTTTCGTCAATGCCCATCTTTAAAAGCAAGTCCCATAGCTTGGACCCGTTTACTCGGTCAAAGGCCAAGGAAAGATCCATAAATGCTATGTACAAACAACCTTGCTTCGCTAGGGTGTACTTTCCAATCAGTAATTGGAGGTTGAGGCTCTGATCTATAGTACTACGCCCCTTTCTAAACCCATACTGTACAGCTGACAGAGAGTTTGTGTCCTCGAGCCAATCAAATAGTTTACACAGAACCACTCTGCCAAGGACCTTCACTGCAGAATCTATAAGGGAAATTGGGCGGTAATTACTTGGCTCACCTCTATTACCTTTTTTAAAAATAGGTACAATTACCGACTGCGACCAGGTCGTTGGGATACCAATTGTGGAAATTCTATTAAATACATTAGATAAAACCTTAGACCATATTGCTGTGTTAAGACTTGAAGAGGTCGGCTGGTACGCCATCAGGGCCGGGGGCCTTATTACTTGTCATTTTACAGATGGCAGCCACCTCATCCTCATTCACCACTAAGGTGTATGGGTGAGTAGCCCCCATGGTTGAATCGTCGACCCCTGTGGGCGCATGTTCATAAACTGACTTAAAATGGGAGAACCACTTGTCCTCCTGAATACCACAGTCTAAAACATTGTTACTCAAATCAACAAAATAGGGTTGATTAATCACTGCCCAGAATTTGGCGCTGTTTTTTATATCAATAGAGGTCAGTTCTGCCCAGGCGTCTTCCCTAATCTCCCGCCTCCTCTGTTCTACTGCAGCTTTATATGCTTTCCTTAGGAGTGCCACACATTTCCTATGCAAAGGCTTACATTTCAAGACCTCCTTCAGTTTGCGGTTAGCTACTGAGCAGTTATGGTTGAACCAGCCAACTGACCCTGATTCTTTAACTTTACCATGATGTGTTAAGTCAGACATAATCTGGTGACAAACCCTTTGGTATGCCTCCACTACCTCACTGTCCCCTGCTTCCTTGTCCATACAACTCCTCCCCTCTACTGTGGGAGAGGTTGCCTAGGAAATCCTCAGGGACGATTTTGCACCATTTAATTCGCCGAGCCTGGTCTGTAGCCCGAATATCTTGTTTATCAACCGTATTCAGTTGCTTCTCGGATCTGCGAAGGACACCTCTAACACGTAAAAAAACGGGATTATGGTCACTAAAATGGGACCAGACCGGAGAATAGTCTACTATATTACTCCCTAATGTTAAACTTGTGAAAATGAAGTCGATAGTTGACCCACTACCATTATCCTTAAAAGTTGGTATGTTCACATCATCCCCTATGGGTAGCATCAAACCATTATCAGCCAAGAAGTATTCCAATAAGATCCCCTGCTCCGTATGCTCAAAGTGGGAGTCAACCTGATCGATGGGGGCAAAAGGATCATTGGGCAGGCATTTATCTGGGCATCTGTGGATATTAAAGTCCCCCCAATAATATTATATGGCATTCATTCTCCGACAGATCCTTATAAACTACTAAAAAAGAATGTAACACTGTCAGGTTGCTAGTTGAGGTGGCTCTATCGAAAGAATTATAAAAGTTAACGATTAACACATTATAGGCCCCTTTGCAGACGATTTTAACTACCAGACAGTAGGGGGAACCTGAGTCAATCACCATGTGTTTTCCTGTAATATTAGCTTCCACTAGAGTTACCAGTCCTCCCCTTGCTCTTCCTCTAGTGGTGGTGACTGTTGGGAGAGAATAGGTAGTGTAACCATCTAAAGTGAGTATGTTATTTGTATCCCACGTCTCTTGTAGGGCGATGATGTCTGCGGTGCCTACAAATTCCCTCCAACTTTGTTCCTTAGCCCAGCGATGTTCCATGTTCCTACCTTAATGTATCTATTATCTCTGGGGGCTTCCCTACTCTCTGGTTGACTATCTGAGCTAATTTCTGAATCCTTACCGTTGCAGTTCTCGTGGGCAATACGAACTGGTACCCTGGTCTCTGAGGCCATATATCCAGGGGAGACGGGGTTGATCCTATTTCCATTATCGTTTACTAGTACTGTGACCGCCTGTTGTCAATCGACCCAGCCTTGGTCGGACAGGCAGTCGTACTGGTTTACCATCGGGATGTTATAAAGGTTATCTAGTGGATGGGGGGCTTGGGCATAGTTGTATGTGTGACCGGCATTTATGCCATTGCCCCTAAACCTGTCTGCATGAGGTCTAGTGTCATGGTTGTACCTGCCTCCTCTTCTTTGAACTAAATTCCACTCCTCACCAACCCTGTCCCAACTTTGGGGGTTCATTTCCCTGGGTACCTCTTGCCTCATTGCTCCTCTATGGTGGTTTGGATCTTTTAGCCAACTCCATCTATTAACCTGTTGTTCTTTGGGCATGTAAAAGTAAGACAGGGGCCTAGCCGTGATCAGAATACCATTATTGTTACGGGGATTCCTCCGACAGATATATTCCGCAATACGGGGATCCTCAAAGGTCACTACTATACAGTCTCCCTGTATTCTTTTCCTGTTATGTCCTACCCAAGGCGTTCTCTCAACCATTAAGATATTGCCACAAAGATTTGGGGGTAAGGGATAAGTATTAGCTAACCAGTGGCATAACTTCTTTTTGAGCGCTTGAAAGGTTTCTGTGTTAGGAGGGACCAGTTCTGTTACCCCCGTCAAAATTATCACATAGGAACAGGCATCTGGCGGTAGGTGAATATTTCGCTGTGTCGGATTTTTTTCGGTGGGGGCAGAGTCAGGTTTTGGGGTAAGGATAGCGGGGCATTTTGGGTTAGCTTGGACAGTGGGCTTGTTTGATGTTGGGGTTTGGGTGCTTACTTTGTTAAGTCACACGATTAGGGGGATTTGGTGCCTGGTTCTTTGGCGTCTTGTTTTTTACTGCTGCTGTGCTCATAACCGCAGGCCAAGATTTACTGGCTACAGTGGTGACATTGGTGGACCTGTTGGCATAGCTGCTGTCATGAAACCTTATGTCCTTATGTATGTCGTGAAGCACTTTTTCGATACCATGAAGCCTGGCTTATAGGGGTGCGAGTAAGTTTTTAATGACTTTAGTTATGGTGCAACCTATGGGCTCCTCCTCCCCATTAACCACCCCTGATGTGTCAGCCCTCAGCCTGTCGACTATAATACTATCCTCGAGAATATCTGCCAGGGAGTTATCCAAGATGGTATCATCAATAATGGTCAGGGGTAGGCCGGCGGCCTCTGGATGAACTGCTTCCGCCCCAGTTTTCTGCCCAATAGATTCATTAACCGGGTCTCTCGACTCTACCGATCCACCCCTCTCATTTGAATGAGAGGGGTGGATGAATGATGTGTCCAGAAATGGTGTCCCTACTGTCAAATATTTGTACTTTGCGAGATATAGGTAATTTTATAGAAGTGGAGCAGATCCTTCACCCAGTTGATCAACAATTTGCAAAATCGAAAACCAGCAATCTGACCAAAGTCACCCTGCATTTCATAAAACGGGAACTTCTTTCAAACCCCATAATTCTAAGTTTTGTGGATGCTCCCTCACAGATTCCCATTTGCAAGGGAGCCACAGCAATAAAGTGCTCACTATATGATCACCCTCCACTATGGAAGCCTCAACAGTTTACTACAACCAACAACCCCTGGAACCCAGCATAGCTTGTTTGAATCAAGTTCCTTTGGAACCTACGATAGTCTATTCAAATAGATTCACAGTACTAGTCTCAACAGTAGAGTCCACCTCTAAACCTCGTGAGAGGACCACCTCCACAGTGCAGCTTGTCCAGACAGAGGTGACAAAAGATCAAATAAATGATCTCTGGGGAAAAATTCCTATCAGGAGTCTGAAATAACAGCTTTAAGAGCCAAGGTACGCATACTTTCTGAATCATGTCATGTAGGGAAAGCCTGAGAATGCTGAGAGGTTGGTAGAGGTCCCATTTTGGAAGAGAAATGCATGGACACCCCCTTAATCCGGCCCTTAAAATAGCTCCAACTTGCAAATCAAAAGACTGCCCCCCCTAGACATGTATGTAATTTCAGGCCTCCCCTTGAAGCAAGGTACTTGACTTTATTTTGACATCATTCCACTCACTCAGCGACTCCCTAGGCGTTCCGCCAACTTTAGTAGTGGTGTAGGCCCCTCTAACTTAAGATTGAGTCTTTCCAGCACCAATATTCATAATGTGCCACTGTTAATCTTTGCTATGATACTAATATGGTTTTGCTAACTTTAATTCTCCTACTGTCCCGCATCATTCTAGGAATGGATTTTCAAATACTATTACCTCTAATGTATCTACCCTTAAATCTATTCAAAAATCTAATGTCAGGAGACCAATCTAGCACCTGACAACGTTGTGCATCTCAGGAATCTGAATATATACATTTTATTTTTTTTAACAGGCGTTCCTAAGCCTCAGCCACACTAGAGAAAACTAGGCCTATCAACAAATCAATCTATTGGACAAAGTACTTACAAGGATTCTATAGTGAGATCCACTCAGATATAATTCTGAGGCCACTAGGCTAGCATCCTCAGCCGATTCTCCTGACTCCATTAGACTTTCTTTTTCCCATCCATAGTAAATGGGCTATTAGCACAGGAAGGCTGAATATGCCCGGCAGCAAATTCTAACATTTAATTTAAAATTCACCCATTGCTGGGAGAAGGCCCCAACAATCCTACTCAGTTATCCTTAAAAGATTGATTAGACGCCAAAGGGAATTCTATCCCAGATGGTCTATTAAGTTGTAATACCAATTGGTAACAGAGCCTCATCAAGAGCCCGGGACAATCTATATCATTGACTCCAATATTTCAAGCCAAGCTTTGATTTTTTCAGGCCCCAAGTTCGAACCTGGCTTAGCTCCAGAACAAGCAAACCAATGTTCCTCTAGCCCCCATTTTGAAGGTCAGGAGGCTAAATATTCTCAAAGAACTCCATGAATGCATCTCCAACAAAGGAGGATCACCTAACAATCTTCTGGAACATCACGGGCCTAAATAGTAAACAGGTTCAGGTGGACTGGGGGATTAAAAAAAAAAAATACAGAATGGCGTAATTGTCATGCTCCAGGAAACTTGGGATTTGGAACCTTCCCATAGGCAAGGTTACAAAACACTCAATACTAGCTCGAAAGTCTGTGGTTGGCAGGCCTTCAGGAGGACTCTTTATATAGCTCAACGTTACCTTGGGCTGCTATGCTCAGCAACTTGCCAACAATTCCCCTGATTTGCTATGGGTAGAAATCTTCCCCCCGATTTGGGAAGAAATCATCCCCCATTTTGGGAAGAAACTATCTATATAACGTGTACAGCATAAGTATCCCGAAAAACCTGTAGTCTTCTACCATATCGTTACGAAGATCAAATCAAAGGGTTAGTCAGTGATGCAGCCGATATTGTTAGCAAGGATTGCACACACCTTAGAACGCTGTTCTTCTGGACATTGCAAGCGCGGAAGATCAAATTTGGGGTATTCCCCAAATCCTAGGACAACCTATACTGTCTTACGCCAGGCAACTTAGACACTGATAAACCTATGTTTAAGGAGCCAACTGAGAGCTTAGAATGTTCAAACTCAATCTGATTCGACCAGACACCCAACCTTTAAAAGGAACTCCTATCACAGCAACATGGACATCATCTTCATGGACCTGCCTTCTTGTTCTACTCTCACTGATGTAAAAAAATGTCCCCGACTTGAAAGCAATCACATCCCCTGCTCCTTAGCCTCCGGGGCAATTCCGAGGAGATGGCCAAACCATTTTATCTGACTGGTGGCAGTTTTTCTGTTACTAATGCTCAAAGGAATGTAAGATAGGGAGGTTATAACTACTAACGAAGTTTCCCTTACCCAGATATATTTACATTTAGGTTCGATTTTGATGATTCAGGCATCTCCTCCAAGGTTATCATGGATCTCTATGGCAAGTGCTTTTTAGTGCAAACATTTTTTTTTTCACTAAACCATTTCCCGAAAAGAGTTTGACCTCCGGCTGATATTTATTCTAGGTAGAACAAGTCTTTCAGGAAGGCGAAACAAATATAAATAAAAGAGGCACTCATTCTTTATTTCAGTCTGCCAGTCAGAGTATAAAGCAGCTCAAAGCCAGACAATAGTAGCCTGGGATATCACCGTTTGGGACGACAACTTGAACGCTGCTTGTACAGGGAACCAAACTGCGTTCCGCCACTTGATTAGTCATGGTGCAAACGCATCCCTAATGAAGCAGGGGAATTGTATTCTTCCTCAGGACTGGGTTAATCATTTTCAAGCACTCTATAGTGAGGGTTCTGGAGAATCCCACCCGGTTCCCTCTATTGTCTGTTAAGACTCAGGCAGTGATATCATCCCAACAGTCCTTTCGTATAGACTTGAAAATGGCCATGACTGAGATTCAGAGTTTCGCCCACCTCTAATAATGACATGCTAATTCATTTGGGGCCTCAAAGTCTCCTTCCTTAACCAGAGAAGATCAGGAGAAAGGATAATGTAACTTACCCAGTAAGCATCTGTTCTTGGCATGTAGAGCTGTAGATTCACATGCTTAGCATACTCCTGGCATCTAGAGTTGGGTCCGGATGTTTGCAAGTTGTTTTTCTTCAAAACTGTCTTGGCAGTCACGCGGTAAGGTGACTCCTCCTTTCGGTGATAGTGCGCATGGGCATCGACTCAATTGTTGGATCGTTTTCCCGTAGAGGGTGAGAATGGACTTAGTAAGTGTAGAATAGATATGCGTATGTATGTAAAGTAAGAACTGCAACAACTACAGGTACCCAGGGAGGCGGGTGGGCGCATATGAATCTACAGCTCTTCATTCCAAGAACAGATCCTTACTGGGTAAGTAATATTATCCGTTCAAGGCATGCGAGCTGTTGATCACATGCTTTGCATAAACTATACCGCAGTATACTCACAAAGTAGTGGCTAACCTGTAGCTGTTGCAGTTATATACTAGCCCCTATCTTGCGAGTGGAATGCGCTCAGGGGGTATTATCCAAGTTCTTTTCGCTTTCACATAACATGTCTGGATACATTTCATGATCCATTTTGCAATGCTGGATTTAGATATGGGATTGCCTTGGTGTGGTGGCGAAACAGCAAAAAAAAGCTGCTTTGTTTTGCAAAATTCTTTTCTTCTTTCCACATAATACTAGTAGAGTTCTTCTAACATCAAGTGTGTGCAGAGCTTGTTCTACTACAGAATCAGGTTGAGGAAAGAACATAGGTAACTCAACTGATTGATACGAAAAGCAGAAACTACTTCAGGAAGAAATTTAGGATTGGTTCGAAGAACATCTGTCTTAATGAAGCTTAAAGAAAGGCTCTTGTATAGTTGATGCCTGGAGTTCACCAACTTTCCTTAGTGAAGTGATTGCGATGAGAAAAGCAACCTTCCATGAGAATAATTGTAATTGACACTGTGCATTGGTTCAAATGGTGGACCCATTAGCCTTGTAAGGACCGTGTTTAATTTCGATACTGGTGTAGGTGGGCCTTTTGGTGGTATCGAACAAGTTACTTACCTTCGGTAACGATATATCTGTAAGAAACATTAGTTAGTGTTAGATTCCTTACCTTAGAATATCCCCAGGCGTCAGTCTGGATCCGGAAACTTTTGCGTAGCAGTACCCCTGCGCGTCGGTAGGCGTCGTCTGCAGGCGTCCCCTGCGGCTCCGCGTCAGTCGCCGGCGTCGTGCGCCGTGATGACGTCGCTGGAGTATATAGACGCCGCCTCCGCGCGCTGACGTCAGTTCTTTGCACACAGCTTTTCCGCGCCAGGAGACGCAGAGCCATGAGAGAACCAACACTGGTGCCATGTAAAACTAGGGCCCTGAAAGGGATGACCTTAATCCTAGGTATCAGTTCGCAGAACGGGGAGGATGGGTGGGTTCGGTAAGGAATCTAACACTAACTAATGTTTCTTACAGATATATCGTTACCGAGGGTAAGTAACTTGTTCATCTGAAAGAAACACGTTAGTGTTAGATTCCTTACCTTAGAATACATACCCCAGCAATACCAACCCCGGTGGTGGGTCTGCGAACCAATACAAAACTACACCAGAAAGTCCTGGAGGACAGAACGGCCAAAGAAGCCATCCCTCCGGACTTGACTGTCCAGGCAGTAGTGCCTCGCAAAGGTGTGCAGCGAGGCCCACGTAGCCGCTTGGCAAATGTCCTGCAAGGGGACTCCCCGGCCCAGGGCAGTAGTAGCCGCCGTGGCCCGAGTGGAATGGGCCCTCAGCCCAACAGGAGGCTCCTTCCGAGCCAAAGAGTAGCACGCTTTGATGCAGAGGACGACCCATCGAGAGATGGTTCGTTTACAAACCGCCCGTCCCTTCTTCGCACCCACGTAGCCAACAAACAGTTGGTCATCCACCCGGAACTGGCGAGTGCGATCCATGTAAAATGAAAGCGCACGTTTTGGGTCCAGACGATGGAGCCGCTCTTCATCCTTTTTTTTTTTTTTTTGGTGTAAGAACTTTATTGCACTGTTTTTATCACACTTAAGACAAAACGATAATCACCCATGTTGCGTTCGCCTACAACCTCAGCGGGCCGGCATCTTGCAACCATGGTTACGAGCAGCTGTTCCAGAACTACACAGCCCATCAGCCGACATCCAGCGGACCGGCGGCGCATTAGTAGATAGAAATCCGTCGCGCGGCAGTGCTATGGTCGCTTCCGTATACATCAATAATCTTACTTTTTCTCGGTTTTTTTGTACTTTGAACTGAAACTTAACTTAACTTTACAGTCCCCAACTTGTAGTTCTACCTCTGTAACCCTCCCTCTGCATCACAGCATCCTCCCCCCTAAGAGCCTGCACGGTACAACTGTTCGTCTTATGTTGACATCAACATGTGTTCATTCATACAACTTTCGCTTCTGAATCTGCTGTGCCATGTAAAAGTAAGTGGTCACGCAGTTACCCCCAGTAATCTTTGGGCCTAGAGCCGATTGGCAGTTCCTCCTCATACGTGTTGAGCGTGTCTCGGCAGTACACCATGTCTTCAATCCAGCGTTTCACCACTGGTGTTCTTTTACTATTCCAGTGGATTGACACCCTTCGTTTAGCTAACAGGAGTGCGACCGCACAGAATTTACGCTTCAATGCTCTCAGGTGTGGAGTGATACCCAACAAGCAGATCTTTGCATCACAGGACATGTTAATCCCCAACATTTCGTTCAAAACCTGCACGACTTGTTCCCAATAACCCGCCACCTTTCTACAGTGCCACGCTAAATGCATGAAGTCAGCCCCTGCCTGGTTACACCGGCAGCAGTTGGAGTCTTCCCGTAAGCCGTGTGTGTGCAGTCTTTGTGGGGTGTGGTAGACCTGATGCAAATACTTGTAATGTATGATTTTCAAGTTCCCGTTAGGGGTGAGCATGCCCGTAAGCAAGCATGCGGTGTCCCACTCCACCTCCGTCAGAGGCTCTGCAAGCCCCGCGCTCCACCTGTCCCTGGCCTTGAGTGTGGTGTTTCCCACCGCCCCCTGCGCACTTGCATAAAGTTTAGATACCATGTGTGACGCCCTGGGTGTGTTCAGGAGTAGTTGTAAGGGTGCAAGGGTAGGCGGCTCTTCCGGATATGACGGGTAGTGTTCACGTATTGCTCTATTCAGCCTGTAGAAGTTGAAAGTGAACAGTTGAGACGGGTTTGTGATGTAATGTAGTTTGTCGAGTGTCTGAAATACTCCATCCCTGTATAGGTCCCCCAATGAGTCTATGCCGGCCCGCTGGAACAGATCCATTCCCACCTTTTCCTGTGTCACCGAGAGGGCTGGGTGGTGCGCCAGTGGGAGAGTGGGTGCGTATAGCGGTAGACAGTTTGCCTCTTTGCCCATGAGCCTCCATGCTTCAATAGTCGCGTCGACCGTGTTTATGTCACGTTCATGTAGTCTGGTGCGTTTGTGCGTGAGCATACTAGCCAGAGGGATTGGATCAGTGTCACCCGCCTCTACCACCACGTGTGTCAGAAAGGGCACTTCATGATACCAGAAGTGTGCGTACTGCGCGCATAAATAGAGATAAAAGTCTGGCACTTTAAACCCTCCCCTAGCGTAAGGCAAGGTCATGGTGCGCAAGTCCATTCTCGCTTGCTTGCCCGCCCATAGCAAGCTGAGCACAAGTGTCTTGATGTTGCGGAAGACAGCAGCGGGAGGTTTTATAGGGATGTTGTTGAATAGATAAAGAAATTTCGGTAAGAGCACCATTTTCACTATCGCTGCCCTGTCTGCCAATGAGAGAGGAAGTCTGTTCCATTTTTTAATTTTATCCTCCAGGGTTGCAATCGTCCGCCCATAATTGGTCCTGACGACTACCTCTGGGTCTCTATGAAACCATATACCCAGATATTTTGTGGGTTCCTCCTGCCACTCCAACGGATAATCCAGGGGAGTTGGTTGCGTGCTGTCCGTGAGCGCCAGTATCAGGGATTTATCCCAGTTTATTTGTAAGCCGGCCTGGTGACCAAACTTGATATATTCCCTCAGGAGAGGATTTAGGTGTTGTTCCGGATTTTTGACATACAGCACCATGTCGTCCGCGTACAGTGAGATGTGTATGGGACGGGAGGGCATTTGAATCGCTGAGTGATGATAGTGCTGTCGGATTTTGCAGGCCAGAGGCTCTAGCACCAAAGCAAAAAGCATTGGAGAGAGCGGGCATCCCTGTCTAGTGCCTCTGCGGATAGATATGGGCTCCGATATGTATCTGTTTACTCTGATGCGTGCCGTCAAGTTTGTGTAGAGCATCGCTATCCATCCCTGAAATATCCATGGGAATCCCATGCGCACCAGCACCGCGCGGATAAAAGGCCAGCCAATGGTGTCGAACGCTTTAGCAGCGTCTAACAGTACTGCCACCGCCTTCGTGTCTGGTGCCAGATAGTGTGCTAACGCGAACAGTGTGCGGGTGTTGTGTGTGGTGGCCCTGTCCGGGATGAATCCCGACTGATCTGGTCGGATTAACATTGGCATGAGAGGTTTCAGCCTGTCTGCCAGCAAACTAGCTATGATTTTGGTGTCTACGTTTAACAAGGACAGCGGACGGTAGGAGTCACATTTATCTGCGTCCTTGCCGGGCTTCAGCAATGTGATGAGCAGGGCTTCCCTTAGAGACGCCGGCAGAGTCTGGGCTTCATGTGCCGCCCCATACATTCGTACTAAGTGAGGTGCAAGTGTGTCAGCGTATGCCTTATAAAATTCCGCCACAAAGCCGTCCGGCCCAGGTGCCTTGTTGTTAGGTAAACGTCTAATGGTGTCGGTGACTTCCTCTACTGTGATCGGGCGCTCTAGGTACTTTCTATGTCCATCTGCTAACCATGCCATCTCGATGTCCTCCATATATTTCAATAATTCCGCCTGCGACGGTGAGGGGTGCGACTCAAAGCGTACCATATGTGTTCATAAATTCTCGCAGTATGCCTTTAGTGTCAGTGATCGCCTCCCCGGTGTTGGTGGTTATAGTTGTGACATTTTGCGGTGTTCTGCCTGCGCATATCTTAGCGGCCAGCTCCCTGCCCGGTCTACCCCCTTCACCATACCTCCTCGCAGTAACCCGTTTAGTCACATATTTCAATTTGTCCGTCGCAAAGTTGGCATGTTCCGTTAACAGCACCTGGATATCCCCCAATAGTTTAGTGTCTCCTGTTTGTGTGTATGCCTGCTCTAGGGTTTGAATGGCTTGCTCACGCGTGCGTATTTGATGCCTGATGTCTTTGAGGATGCCAGACGCTGTACTGAGGCAGACTCCCCGGATGGTAGCCTTAAAGGCTTCCCATAGCAAGCCTGGGTCCTCTGTTGTCGGGCTGTTAATATCGAAGTATTCCTTTATTGCACTATGTATGGTGTCGACATATACTGGGTCTCGCAATGCAGACGCTTGAAAGCGCCAAGTGAAGGGAGGTGGATCGTAGTGAGGGATGTTTACTTCTAACAATACCGGACTGTGGTCTGAGAGTGTGCGTGGCAAGTGCGTAACATCCGACACCCATGAGAGTACATCTTGAGTGCCCAGCCAGTAATCGATCCTGGACCAACTATTGTTCGCCGCATTTATGTGTGTCGCTGCTGTCGCCCCGGGGTTACGAACTCTCCAGAAGTCCACCAAATTTAGGTCCTCCATAGCTTCCCTCACCATTGTCCTAGCATTCCCATGCTGTTCTGGTGTGTGTGCTGCTCTATCTAGTGTGTCCTGGATCGTGACATTGAAATCCCCTCCCCACAGTATATGTGGCGTTGCCATGTTTGCAATGTTGTGCCATACTTTGCTGTAAAACCCCGGGTCATCCACATTAGGGCCATATGTGTTCACCAGTAGGATCTGTTGGCGCCTTAGTTTGCCAGCCAGCAGCACGCACCGTCCTGCGGAGTCTTTTTGTATGTCAGTAACTTCTAGGCCCGTACCCTTCTTGATTAATATGCTAACGCCCCTGGAATATGTCGAATAGCTAGAGTGAACTACTGTTTCAGCCCAACGTGCCCCCAGTGTTGAGGTGCCATCCCGCTCTAAGTGCGTTTCCTGTAAAAAAACAATGTTAATGTGCAGTCTATCAAAGTATGCAAATAGCCGCCTGATCTTTTTCGGGTTGCCTAGACCCCTCACATTCCAAGTGACCAGTTTTAGCGTGTCCCTACGTGACATATATACGTGTAAGATAAGAAATTAACCACAGCAGATACCCAGTTTGCCTGTTGTATCGCGTGCAAGTGTCGCTGTACCTTATAACATTTAGAATAAACAATATCATTCGCTGTAAATGAACATTATTCAAAGGACCGTGCGCCCCAAAGGAGTTCGCCATGCTTCTCAGACACAGAGGTTTCAGTCTGTTAGGGTCTGGTTGTCTCAATCTCCCCCCACCCACTTTAGCGCCCAAACTTTGCCAAAGCCATCCCTGAATTAACTTCAACTTTAACAGTAACTTCTGCTTCAAACATAGTTCGGGGTACACCCTCCTGGGGGTGTCACCAGGTTCACACATCTCCATCCACATAGTGGATGTGGACGGTCGTATATGCGCTTTATTAATGAATAACTTGCGTGCGATTTCTTCCAACCCCGTTCCCCCATCCAGCACGTCTGGCATCTCTAAAATGTCAGTTCTCCATTACGCTGTTCTCCCCTTTGTCACCAGTCCCAGTTCGAACTTGGGGTGACGCTAAGCAATGTACGCAGTGTCTCTCGCTCAGCCAGTAGTCAATTAAGAAGGCCGGTCAGGGTCATGGCCACCCACCCACCGCCACTCGGTCCAGTAGCCGGCCCATCCCGCCTGCAATCGCATTGCGTATACTCACATCCGGATCAGCACCTCCGCGGCATCACAAACTTGGAGACAGTACTCACTGCTAGTCTGTAAGTGCTTTACCGGTCCAGTTGCTGCCACCCATTCTGCTTTCACGGTCCATGTGATTGTCTGTAAGTATCAGCGCACAGAAAAAACCGTGTCACGGTCGTGTAGTACTAACTTGTCGCCGGCTTGACAATGGTGCAACTCACTCATTCCACATCACTTGTCGGTTCATTCCGGTCTTGTTGTTTCCTCCGCTTTCCTTGTTGCTTGACGAAGTCTTGTGCCGCCTGCATCGTTGGCAGTATGACAGGTTTCCCGCCAGTGAGGACTTTGAGCTTTGCCGGATACAGCATGGCATATTCCATGCCCAGTTCTCTCAGCTTTTTCTTGACGGGAGCAAATTCTTTCCGAGCCTGTTGCACCGCTGTAGGAGAGTAGGGTCTGCAATCCTATGATCACCCAGATTTTTTGCTTTTGTTTCACTGGTTTACGACTTTCTCTGGCTGTGGGCCTGCCAATCAGACCCACAGCCTGGCTGTTCTCTTTCTAAATTACGATATGTACCCTAGGTGCATTTACCAATTGGTACTGGGCCGCCTTATCAGACCCCGTAACGCAGGGCATAGGTGTACCCAGGGCCGCCAGGGGCTGCAGCATGTATTATGCCACCCCTGGCTGGCCTCCTAAATTTGACACAACTGGCTGCATGACAGCTGGGGCAAAGTCGTGTAATCACCCTTTGCTTTAGGTATAGTAGCTCTATATCTAACCATACAATGGACACCCGAGTTCCTATCAGTCACTCCTATGGCAGGCCTTGACAATCCTGAAGGCAGAGTGCGTGGGCTCGTGTGAACTGTGTTCTGGCCCGAGCCGAGCCCGGTTGCAGCTTGCGGATCAAAGACCCAATGGCTGTTCCATGATAACGCGTACCACATCGGCAACTTCGGTGTCGCGTTATCAAGACATGTCGAGTAAGGTGTCATACGAATCGGGATGCTGCCCCCTCACCAATTCTAACGACGAGGTTAGCATTCCGCCCTTCTAGAGGGACACGACATGTACGTAACTGTGAACCCCGGTTAAAGTTAACTAAAGCCTCAGCTCCACAAAATGGATGCTGCCACCACAGACACGAGTCTGACCTCCTGCTGCTGGGAGTCCTTCCAGCGAGGAGAGCTTGGACAAAGGGTTTCCTGTCGAGGGCGGTGTTCGCACCGTCCCAGACAGGGTTTGTGTATTCTGGGTAGGTAGGGCTTTTGCGAGAAGGTGACTGCGGAGTGGCACCCCGGTGCTCACTACGCATCTGCCGGTTTGAACCAGTTCCAGGGGCACCAGCCCTGGCCTGGGGAAAGTCCGGCAGGGGAGAGGGGGGTAACTACCCCCCTTCCTGGTCCCACCCTTAGGGCAGGACCTAGTCATGTACCCACCCCTTTCTTTAGGATAAAGGCCGGAGCGGGGACTGTAGGAAGGTACATCCTGACTATGGTTGCCCCCAACTTTTTGCCCTGTGTTTTAGCTGGTTTTGGACCTAGTCGACCTGGGACCCTGCCAATCAGGACCCCAGGCCTACTGCTCTCTCTTTAAAATGGATTCCATGTACCCTAGGTGCATCTACCAATTGGTACTGGGCCACCTTATCAGACCCTGTAACTCAGGGCATAGGTGTACCCAGGGCTGCCAGGGGCTGCAGCATGTATTATGCCACCCCTGGCTGGCCTCCTAAATTTGACACAACTGGCTGCATGACAGCTGGGGCAAAGTCGTGTAATCACCCTTTGCTATAGGTGTAGTATACCTATACCTAACCCTAAAATGGACACACAGATTCCTATCAGTCACTCCTATGGCAGGCCTTGACAATCCTGAAGGCAGAGTGCTTGGAATCGTGTGAGATGGTGCTCTGGCATGAGCTGAGCCTGTCTGCAGCTTGCGGAATCAAGTCCTAATAGCTGTTCCATGATATCGCATACCATATACTCTTAAGTGCATTATAATCCTCGCGGTTAAATGCTATCTTTGGTATTGCTTTATCAAAACATGTCGAGTAAGGTGTCATACGAATTGGAATACTAACCCCTCGCCAATTCTGGCGACGGGGTTAGCATTCCACCCTTCTAGAGGGACACGACATGTATGTAACTGTGAACCCCGGTTAAAGTTAACTGAAGCCTCAGCTCCACAAAATGGATGCTGCCACCACAGACACGAGTCTGACCCCCTGCAGCTGGGAGTCCTTCCAGCGAGGGGAGCCTGGACAAAGGGTTTCCTGTCAGGGGCGGTGCTAGCACCGTCCCAGACATGGTTTTGTGTATCCTGGGTAGGCAGGGCTTTACAGGAAGGTGACTGCTGAGTGGCACCCCGGTGCTCACTACGCATAGGCCGGTCTGAACCAGTTCCAGGGGCACACCAGCCCCTGGCCTGGGGAAGTCCAGCATGGCTGAGGGGTGTAACCAACCCCCACCTAGTCCCACCCATAGGCAGGACCTAGTCACCGGGTCAGCCCCCTTTTTTAGTATAAAGATGGGAGCGGGCCCCCTGTTAAAATTAGATCATCTTTGGAATCAAGATACCACTTTCTTCGAAAGGACTTCACGATTTCTTCTTCAAGATTCTCCCTTGTGGCTAAGGAGTAGTCACCCTGCATCAAGCGGGCACCATCCTAAAGAACACTGCGGTCTGCTGCAAGTCCTTCATCACGAATCCGACGACCCAGCTCGACGAGACCCGGCTTCCCTGGCACCTCTGACCTCTACTCACCTCTACAGCCAAGCTGAGAACCGTGAGTGCGACGAGACCTTAAGGGACCGACGATCGCCAAGACTGCACGACATCTTTACTGCAAGCCCACCGTGTCCTCCACTGGTGAGTGCTTTGGGGTCCGAGAAGCCCCGACCCTGCGCAGCTCCAGCACCCAAGATCAGCCCCCCCTGCATCTCCACGATCGGCGTGGGGCCCTTCTGCTGTTTGCTGTGCACCGCGTTGTTTGGCTACTAGCCGGCTGGCTTGTGGCCTTCTGAACGACGCCCGACGACTTCACGACTGCTGGTCTGGTTGCTCCAGGCTGGCCCTTGCTTCCTTGTTCAAGAGAGGCACCCCGGACCCTCCTGGTCCACCCCAGACGCCATTTTAGGTCCACCGCGTGGGCTTGAATTTGCCAAGGCTTTGTTGCCCAATCCTGGGTCCAGCGACGCCGACAGCTTCCATCTTCGTGGGACAGCTCGATCCTCCATCCTGGTCGCCGACAACGCCTCCTGGTCCGTGAGATCTTCGAGTCAAGCGTCACCCACTCACCTTGTCGAGGTGGCTACCATCCGGTGCCCTCCTGGTGCCCACTGACTACTGGCTAGTAGTCTCGAACTTGGTCCCCTCTGCTTTCAGGTGTCATCTATCTTCGAGATCCAGGCTTGGATCCAACTGAACTTTCTTCACTGGTCACCGGCCAGCATCTTTTCTTCCGGCTCCTGGTCCGTCTACGAGGATTCCCGACGTCTTTTCAGACCTATGCAGCTGCAGCCCCTGGGCTAGGTAACTTCGGCATTTCGGTGCCCCAGCATAGCCTCACTATCCAAGGGTCAGAATCTACTTTCGTTTTCTCCCTACCAGGTCGGGTTCGCCCGAGAACACTAACTTTCTAATTCCTAGCTACCATAGACTTTTGTCCCGCATCTCGCGTGAGAGTGCACACACTGCACCCGAGTCCCCTAGGCCTCCTAGAAGTAATCTAACGATTCCCTAGTCAAGTCCTAGCGATTCCAAAAGCTATTAGTACTGTACTTACCTGCTAGGAATTTCGCATTCCACTTTCAGAGTATATGGTTTTCCGTGCCCCTCGGGCATTTGTATATACTGTGCTAACTTAAGTATTTTTGTAAGAGTTTTGGTTTGTGCTTAGTACCCTGTCCTCATAAAGAGTACAGGGCTGTTGTGATCTTTAAATAAATAACTGTTTATTTTCATAACACTTGTGTGGTGTCCTTTCACTTGGTATTCAAGGGGTATATGTGTGGTAAACAGCTGGCTTAACACGCCCTCTCGAGTCTTTAGCCTTAGACTGCTCGTATCCACGCTACTAGGATAGCTGGTCTATAAGGTTGACTTACAACCAATCATCAATAAGGGTTGCTGGACTGATACATAGTGTTCACTAGAATAGTGAGCACTGCATATCAGGCCACCTTCTCACAGGGACCCTTCCAAATTAGATCATCTTTGAATCAAGAACTACTTTCTACGAAAGGACATTCGAGACTCTTCTCAAGATTTCTCCCTTGTGACTAAGGAGTAGTCACCCTGCATCAGCGGGCACCATCTAAGAACTCTGCGGTTTGCTGCAAGTCCTTCCTCAAGGAATTCGACGGCCCAGCTCGACGAGAACCGGCTTCCCTGGCACCTCTGACCTCTACCCACGTCATCAGCTCAGCTGTGATCTGTGGGTGCGACGAGACCTCGAGGGACCGGCCATCATCAAAACCTGCACGCTCTTAACCAGCACGACCATCAAAGTAATTCCCTGGTGAGTGCTCTGGGGTCCGAGAAGCCCCGACCCTGAGCCGCTCCATCACCGAAGTGCAGTCTCCCAGCATCTCCACGATCTGCGTGGGGCCCTTCTGCTCGCTGCTCAACACGTTGTCCGGTCACTAGCCGCTGGCTTGTGCTCTTCCTTGACGACGACCGACAAACAACTCCGCTGGTCTGGTTGCTCCAGATCGGCCCTTGCTCCCTTTTTCCGAGAGGAGCACCCCGGACCCTCCTGGTCCATTCAAGACGCCATCTTAGGCCTACCATGTGGCCCTGAGATCTGCCAAGGCTTGTTGCCCCAATCCTGGGCCCAGCGACGCAGACAGCATCATCCTTCGTGGGACAGCTCGCACCTCCATCCTGGTCGCCGACAACGCCTCCTGGTCCGTGAGACTGCAGAGCCTAGCGTCGCCCACTCACCTGGTCGAGGTGACGGCCAACCGGTGCCCTCCTGGTACCCTCTGACTACTGGCTAGTAGTACGAACTTGGTCCCCTCTGCTTCCAGGTGTCAACGATCTCTGATCCAGGCTTGGATCTCTACGAACTATTCATCACTGGTCGCCGGCCAGCAACTCCTTTTCTTCCGGCTCCTGGCTCGTCAGCGAAGACCCCCGATGCCTGTAAGACTTGTGCAGCCGCAGCCCTCGTGGCTAGGTAACTTCGGCATTTCGGTGCCTGCATAGCCTCCTTACCCTAGGGTCCTGAGTCCCTCGCTTCCGACTTGCCTTATCGGGTCCACCCGAGACCACTAAACTTTCCGTGTCCCCGGACACTTGTTTTAATTGTGCACTTGAAGTATTTTCCTAAGAGATTTGGTTTGTGCTTAGTACCCTGTCCTCATAACGAGTACAGGGCTGTTGTGATTCTTAAATAAATATACCGTTTATTTTCATAACACTTGTGTGGTGTCCTTTCACTGGGTGTTCAAGGGGTACATGTGTGGTAAACAGCTGGCTTAACACGCCCTCTCGAGTCTTTAGCCTTAGACTGCTCGTATCCACGCTACTAGGATAGCTGGTCTATAGGTTGACTTACAACCAATCATCATAAGGGTCGTTTGGAACGATACATAGCGGTCGCTAGAATAGCGACCGCTATGTCGCTATTCTCGCCGGCTTGACAATGGTGCAACTCACTCATTCCACATCACTTGTCGGTTCATTCCGGTCTTGTTGTTTCCTCCGCTTTCCTTGTTGCTTGACGAAGTCTTGTGCCGCCTGCATCGTTGGCAGTATGACAGGTTTCCCGCCAGTGAGGACTTTGAGCTTTGCCGGATACAGCATGGCATATTCCATGCCCAGTTCTCTCAGCTTTTTCTTGACGGGAGCAAATTCTTTCCGAGCCTGTTGCACCGCCATGGTGTGGTCCGGGTAGAACTCGAGTGTTCCCCTGATGGGTAATTTTCCCCAGCTCTCTAGCCAGCCTCAGGACCGTGTCTGTCCCTGTAATTAAGCATGCGTGCGATGATCATTCGCGGGGTGGCTCCAGGTTTTGGCACCGGGGCCAGCGACCGGTGCGCACGTTCCACCAGGAACACTGGAGATAGATTTTCAGCTCCAAACAGTTCTTTGAGCAGGGTTTCTATGTAGGTCTCCATTTTCCCTGTGTTCGTGGATTCCGGAAGGCCCGAAATCCGAACGTTGTTCCGCTTGGACCTAGCTTCCTGGTCCTCCACCCTAGCTCGCAGGACCTCCACTGTTTTCTCCAGGGCTCCGCATGTCCTGGCTGTGGTGCTCTGTACATCCTCAAGCTTCGAAATTCGCTGTTCTGTTTCCGTGAGACGCCCTTCGTGCTGTTCAATTTTCGCCGCCATATTGTCGACTCTCTGCACCACGTTATCGAGCTTGCCGTTCATCTCCTGTAAACTCTGTTGTATCGCCCTCAGCACTGACTCCACGCCCGTGCCCTCTGGTGTTTCCCGGCCCCCTTCCATCTCCGTTTCCGCCGTATTATTCCTGCCTTGGTTCCGCTTCTCGAATTGGAGCTTGGATTGGTTCCGGTCGGGCTTCCCCATATCGAGATGCCGTGTCGACTGGTGTCGCCTCGCTTTGTTAGGGCTGCCGCCTGATGGTGTGCCTGAATTGGGACCGGCACGAGTCGCTGTTGCCGCCGTTCCCCCTCTCTCAGCGCGTGTGGACACCAGCGGGCTCGCTCAATGTCAAACAGGCCCCGGGCGAGGCCTCAGTAGCTGGGCGCGGCAGGTGCCCCTCTTTGCAGGTCTTAGTTGGGGCACTGTGAGGGCAGGGATCCACACCCACACACCCCACCGCTGGACTGGTCGCCCACGAGCTGTCGTTGTGGTCAGCGCTAGGCGAAAGATAGCACGTGTGAATGTTGGGCGCCTCTGCACGTTGTGAATCTCGCCCGCATACCGGCAGCTGTGGCGTGCTCGTTAGTCACTTCGTGTCCTCGTGGGGGGGCTCCGCTGGCCAAGCGCTCCACATGCTTTTTGTGTTCTGTTCAAATAGACCGGGCAGGGTCCACACGCCTCCGTCTCACCTCACGTGCGAGAGTCACCGCCGGTCTACTAGGGGCTCCGACCGGCCGGATCGTCCGTTGCAGCCGCCAGCGTTGTGCGTTCCACGGGCGCCGCCATCTTGCCCTCAGTGGAACGCACGCCGATCTGGAGTGGCGCTGAGTTCTAGGGACCTGCGGGGGCCTCACCGAGACTTAGATGGTGTCAAACAGCCATACACCAAGCCGCGCCGAGTGTCAGCTGAAGTCCAGATGCGCTAGGCGCCATGAAAAGCTCCGGGTCTCTGAGTCTCCGAGGCGGCCATTTTGAGCGGCGTCCGCGAGGGCTCCGGTTTTGCGGCTGTATCTTCTGTTGCCCGCACAGCTGGTCGTGTCTCCGTGTCAGGAGAGGTCGGCCCTACTTTCCGATGCACATATCTTCAATCGGCGCTGATGTTGGTGGGGTTTTAGGGGGTCAGAAGTCGTTAGGTGCGCGACCGCCCGGCGGAGCTGACTCGCTAGCCAGCCATACCGCAGTGCGCCCTCTAGCCCCCCCCCCCCCCCGCTCTTCATCCTTTGAAGGATGCGGAGGCGGGAAGAAGGAAGGGAGGGTGATGGACTGCCCGATGTGAAAGGCCGAAACAACCTTGGGCAGGAAAGAAGGTCTAGTCCTCAGAACCACCTTGTCAGGATGAATGGACAGGAAAGGAGGTTGGACAGAAAGAGCCTGGAGCTCACTCACCCTCCTGGCAGAGGTGATGGCAACCAGGAAAGCCGTCTTTAAAGTCAGGAGACGGAGAGGGCAAGAATGAAGGGGCTCAAAGGGAGCACACATCAGGAAAGTTAGAACCAGGTTCAAATCCCACTGAGGCATCACAAACGGAACAGGTGGAAACATGTGAGTGATGCCTTTCAAGAATCGAGTTACAATCGGGGATTTGAACAAAGAAGGCTGATCAGGAAGCCTCAAAAAGGCTGAAAGGGCAGAAAGGTAGCCCTTGATAGTGCCCAGAGCAGAGCCCTGCTGGGCAAGAGAAAGAAGAAACAGAAGAACCTCCGAAAGAGGGGCAGAAAGAGGATCCACAGCCTTTGCTGTGCACCATGCCACAAATCTGTTCCACCGACAGGCGTATACCGACTTAGTGGAGGAACGCCTGGCTGCCAGAATAACATCACAGACTTCAGGAGGCAAGTCAAATGGCCTCAACTGCCGCCGCTCAATCTCCAAGCATGGAGGTGGAGACTGGACAGGTTCGGGTGGAGGACCGTCCCCTGCTGCTGCGACAGAAGGTCCTCCTGAAGGGGCAGGCGGATCGGGGGACCGACTGACATGCTGAGTAGCTCGGGATACCAGTATCTTCGAGCCCAGTCCGGAGCCACAAGGATAACTTGGGCCCGGTCGCGCCTGATCTTCTTCAGCACTCTGGGCAGAAGTGGTATAGGCGGAAAGGCGTATAACAGACCGCAACTCCACTCGCGCCGAAAGGCGTCGCCGTGCGAGTGCCGTCTTGGAAACTCCAACGCGCAGAACTGATGACATTGCGCATTCTCTTCTGTGGCGAATCGATCTAACCAAGGCTCTCCCCATTGCAGAAAGATGCCTTGCGCCACGTCCGAGTTCAGACGCCATTCGTGATCCATCGAGCACCGACGGCTGAGTTCGTCCGCCCTGGCGTTCAGGGAACCTGCCAGGTGTTGAACCGTCAGAGTCACGCCCTGACGTTCCAGACATTGCCAGAGGCGCAGAGCCTCCTGGCAAAGGGTCCACGACCCCACTCCGCCCTGTTTGTTGCAGTACCACATGGCGGTGGTGTTGTCGGTGAACACCTGCACTACACTCCCGTTGACAAAGGGGAGGAATGCCTTCAGTGCCAGACGAATCGCCCGCAGCTCCAACAGGTTGATATGGAGACGGGACTCCGCCGGAGACCAGATGCCTCTGATCTCTGCCTCTCCCAAGTGGCCACCCCAGCCCTGGAGGGACGCGTCCGTCACGACAACGTGCTCCGGTTGGGGAAGGGAGAGGGACTTGCCCCTGACCCAATCGCGGTCCGTAAGCCACCACTGCAGTTGTCTCGCAGTGCCCTCCGAGATCAAGACGTGGTCGGACAAGTTGCCCTGATGCTGTGCCCACTGAAACTTCAGGTCCCACTGCAGAGCCCGCATCCGCCACCGGGCGTGATGCACCAGAAGGATGCAGGAAGCCATCAGTCCCAGCAGCCGCAGCGTCAACCTGACCGAAACTCGGGATAGCGGCTGAAAGATGGGAATCAAAGCCTCAATATCCCGAACCCGCCGTTCCGGAGGATAAACCCGAAACTGCGCCGAGTCCAGAACCGCTCCGATAAAAAGGAGCTTTTGAGAGGGACACAGGTGTGATTTCGGCACATTGATGGAGAACCCCAGGTCGTGCAAGAGGTCTGCCGTCATCTGAAGGTGGTGGACGACTGTCTGGGGCGAGCCCGCCTTCAACAACCAGTCGTCTAGGTAGGGGAAGACTGAAACCCCCAACCTGCGCAGATGGGCTGCGACCACCGCCATCACCTTTGTGAACACCCGTGGGGCGCTGGTAAGGCCGAAGGGGAGCACGATAAACTGAAAGTGCTCCAGGCCTACCGTGAACCGCAGGTAACGCCGGTGGGCCGGCAGGACGGGAATGTGAAAATAGGCGTCCTGCAAGTCCAACGCTACCATCCAGTCTTGTGGGTCTAGAGCAGCCAAGACCTGAGCTAACGTCAACATCTTGAACTTCTCCTTCCGGAGGAAGCCGTTGACGTTCCTTAGATCCAAGATAGGACGTAGGCCCCCCTTGTCCTTCTTGGGCACCAGAAAGTAGTGGGAATAGCAACCACGCCCTACTTCTGGCCCAGGAACGCGCTCGATGGCCCCCTTGGCCAAGAGGGCCGTAACTTCCTTCTGCAGAAGTGTCAAGTGGTCCCCCGACACACGGTGGTTCTGCGGTGGCATGGCTGGAGGAGAGGTCTCGAAGGGGAGGGAGTAGCCCCATCGGACGATTTGCAGCACCCACCTGTCCGAAGTGATCGTGCGCCAGTGAGCGTGGTGATGGCGAACCCTGCCACCCACTGGCGTCACATGGGGCCGAAAGCAAGGACTAGGAGGATTTAGGGGTAGATGCTGCGGGGGAAGGTGTGGTCTGACCCCGCCGTTGTCCCCGACCGCCACCACGGCGGTTTCCACGGCCGCCACCGCGTTGAAAGGATTGTTGCGGCGCGTGGCTGGCAGCACGTGTGGGGGCGCCCCTTCCTTGGCCACGAAAGGGACGAAACAAACCCGTTTGCTGACGCTGGGTCGAGAGACCCAAGGACTTAGCCGTGACCCTGGAGTCCTTGAAGCGTTCCAGCGCGTGGTCCGCCTTGTCACCGAACAGGTGACAGCCATCAAACGGCATGTCCATCAAAGTATTCTGGACATCAGCCGAAAAATTGGCGGATCTCAGCCAGGCGTGGCGACGAATCGCCACCGTCGTTGACATAGCCCTGCCCAGCGAGTCGGTCGTATCAAGACCACACCGTATCGAATATTTCGCTGCATCCCGGCCCTCAGCCACAGCTTGACCGAGTTTTGCCCGCACCTCCATGGGGCATTCTGGCAGCAGTTCCGCGACCGTATCCCACACAGAGTGGGTGTAGCGGCCCAAGAGGCAGGCGGTGTTGCAAGACCGCAGGCCCAAACTAATGGACGAGAAGACCTTCTTGCCAAATTGGTCATACCTCTTGGATTCCCGGTCGGGCGGGGCCGACGGGAATGCGGACTGGGAGGTCGAGGCCTGGATCACCAGACTCTCAGGGGTGGGGTGGGTAGACAGGAACTTGGGGTCGTCCGGACAAGGACGGTGGCGCCTGGCCACGTTCCGATCAACATATGCACCTGAAGCGGGCCTGGACCACGTGCCCAACAGAACGTCTGACAAGGCTTCATTAAACGGCAGCAGTGGCTCCTGTGGGCATGACTGCGGTTTGAAGACCTCGGTGAGGATGTTAGGCCTCACGGGCGCGACGGGGAGCTCAAGGTGTAAGGCCTTGGCAGCCCTCATCAGCACCACAGAATAGGCAGCTCCCTCCACCGATGCCACGGAAGGAGGAGAGATCAAACCAGGGTTAGGAGAGTCGTCCAGACCACTGGCATCCCCCAAGTCACCTGTCCAGTCCGGGTCATACTGGCACTCGCGTGACAGAGGGTCCTCGGACCCCTCCCAACCTTCACCGAACTCTTCATCTTCTCCGTATTCGGAGTCAACGATGTAGACCGGCTCCTCGGGGTTCATGGGCCCCATCGGCGCCGGGACCGGCGCCGCGTCCGGCGTCGGTAAGGGGACGGCGCCGCGCGGGGGCGGCGTCGGGGGTAACCCCGATGGTAACGGCGCCGGGGAGGCCGGAAGACCAGCCGGCGCCGATCCCGAAGGCCCTTGCGGCGCCGGGGTCGGAGCCGTCGGCGGCGCCGGGGCCGGAGCACCGGACGGCGCCGAGGCAGGGACACCCGAACCGCCAGGGCCCCCAGACGGTAGCACTGGGCCCGAAGGCGCCGTAGGCCCCGTCGGAGAAGCGAGCGCCCTCTTGGCCATGAGGAACGCCTCGATCTCCTCAGGCGTCGCGCCATGCCCAGGGACCGGAGGGTATGAGGCAGGTCACCCGAGCCCCCGGCCGCATCGCTCGAGCGTCGGGGGGAGTCGGGGGTACGATGACGACGCCCCGACTTCTTGTGCTTCTTACCTGATGAGCCTGACGAGTGGTGTCGACTTCCGGAACGCTCGGCGCGGCTCTGCGACCGCTCCCTCGAACGCTCCGGCCCCGACGTGGGGCCGACACCCGGAGCTCCAGCAGCTTGCGGGACCGCTCCCGCCTAGCCTTGTTGGTGAGGGCCCGGCAGTCAACACATGGGGTCCACGTCGTGGTCGGGGCCCAGACACCGGAGACAGAGGCGGTGATGGTCTGTGACCGACATCGTGCGCTCACAGTCATCACAGTGCTTGAACCCAGGCATCCTATCAGGCACAATTAGAGAAATAACGAAAAACTTGGTCAAAAGACCGGAGTACTGCTCTTCAGATCTGCGTCCACTGGCGCGGAAAAAAGAAGAACTGACGTCAGCGCGCGGAGGCGGCGTCTATATACTCCAGCGACGTCATCACGGCGCACGACGCCGACGACGGACGCGGAGCCGCAGGGGACGCCTGCAGACGACGCCTACCGACGCGCAGGGGTACTGCTACGCAAAAGTTTCCGGATCCAGACTGACGCCTGTGGATATTCTAAGGTAAGGAATCTAACACTAACGTGTTTCTTTCAGATACCCTTTTTTAATCATTCCATAAAGGATTTAATCACGGATACTCTGAATAGAGATAAGTGTTGTCTGTTTTGTAAGTATGCAGCTACTGCTGCTAGAATTAAGCTAATGGATGTGTAGACTAGTCCAAATTGCTGTAATGTAACAGATGTGTTGTACAGAAGCATCAAGAGGATTGATATTGTTGTTACAATAGATAACAGTTTCCATTTTGCATGCCCTAGTAGTAGGCTTTCTAGCATCTTTAAGGATATTCATACAGTCTGGTGTTCATTGTAAATAACGGACTTCAGGAGCCAGATCGCCAGGTTGAGTTCTTTGGGATTTGGATGCGGGATTTCTCCATGGCTCTGAGTGAGGAGGCTGACTCTGAGATGCAGCTTTTGGTGTGGAACTACTGACAGCTCCAGCAGGGAGGGAGCTATGAGAATCAGTCTTTAGAATGTTTGCCTGAGCTTCCGAACAACCTGCGGAATGAGTGGGAAAGGTGGAAAAGCATAGGCAAATAATCCCTGACCGGTTCATCCACAGGGCATTGCCTTTGGAGAGCGGGTGTGGGAACCTGGAGGCAAAGCTTGGGCATTTAGCGTGGTGCTGTGGCGAACAGGTCCATGCGAGGACAATCCCATTGAAAGTAGGGGGGGTTAAGGGGGTGAGACTTGGGGATGAAGTTCCCACTCATGGATTTGCTGCCTCTGTCTGCTGAGAATGTCTGCAATCGGATTGCTTACTCCTGGAGGATGCTCTGCCAGGAGATAAATCTTGTGGTGTACAACCCATTTCCAAATGGCTTGTGCTAGGCGTGACACTTGGAGAGAGTGATTCCCCCTCCTGTTTCTGTATATAATACATAGCGGTCATGTTGTCTGTGCGGACTAGGACAGCTTTGATGTGAATTTTAAAAAGCTCGGAGCTCTAGAAACACTGCTAGTAGTTCTAGGCGATTTATATGGATACTTTTGTACTTCAGACTCCACAACCCTTGGATTGTGTGATTGGGTAGGGGAGCACCCCAACCAGTGAGCAATGCGCCGGCTATTTGCACTGTCTGTGGAACAGGGTCGATGAAGGGCCGCACTTTGGATACATTTAGTGGGTTCCATCACTGCAGAGAGCGATGGGTGCGAATATCTACCAAAACTAGATTGGTCAACTGACCCTTCGACTTGTTCCACTGACTTGCTAAGCATTTTTGAAGAGGACACGTGTAAAGTCTTGGAAGGGTGAACAATAGCGATGCAAGACTCCATCATTCCTAGCAGTTGCAGGAAGACACCGGCTTGTAATGGTTGGTTGGCCTGAAACTGGGTGAGAAGGGACTGAATACTGAGAAATCTGGCAGCATTGAGAGAGGCTAGAGGTCTTTGAGTGTCTACGATGGCTCCCTGATAGGTATGTGTGTGGGAAGGCTGTAGATAAGACTTCAATGCGTTCACTGTAAACCCTAGTTGGTGTAGTATGTGAATTGTGGCTCGAGAGTGTTAGAGACACTTTTGTTAAGTGCTGGCTTTGATGAGCCAGTTTGTCCAGGTATGGGAAGACATGGATGTGCTATCTTGTCAGATGAGCTGCGACTACTACCAGGCACTTGGTTAATACCCTGGGAGCAGTGGTGGCTCCAAACGGTAAAACTTTGAATTGGTAATGATGACCTCCTGTCATAAATTTGAGCTATTTAGGGAAGGAAGATTGATGGTTGCCTTTGTACGAGGCAGCAGTACTGTCTGAGGATGTAGTCTTGGACCCCCCACGGTAGAAGGAGCCACAAAAGGAGCCACGATTAGAAGCAGACTGTAGGGTTACTATTGATTTAGCTACCTTAGTGTCTGTTCATTTTCTCCAACGCCTGATCTACTACTGGCTGGAAGAGATACTTTTTATCAAATGGAGTATTTAAAATGTATTGTTGGACTTCAGGCTTAAAACCAGAAATTCTTAACCATTCATGCCTCCTAAGTAACATACTAGTGGTAATTTGTCTGGCTGCGGTGTCAGCAGCATCTAAAGCACACCTAATAGAGAAATTTGAGTTGCTTTCCTTCTTGCACTAAATCTCGACTTTAGCCGTGCGCTCATCTGGGAGATATTGGAGCAATTGCTCCGTTTTGTCCCAGTGTTCTCTATCATACCTGGCTAACAGGGCCTGGGCGTTGGCAATGCGCCAATGATTCGCTGCCTGGGCGGCTACTTGTTTACCAGAAGCGCCTCATAATTTTGACTTTGTCCGGAGGGTAGTTTGTGAATTGGCCCGGTTACGGGCAATACAGACAACCAGAGTGAAGTGATAACTGACCCTTAATAATGACTAGATCGGACAGAGCAGGCTTATATTTTTTGTCTATTCTGGGAGTGAGAATACGAGCACAAACAGGGTCTTTGAATAGATCGGCATGTCTCATCATGCCTTTGAGCATAGGGAGAGTCCGACTAAATTTGTATATACTACTCCGCTTCAAGCAAGAAATCTTCCTCTAGGGATTCTTTGTGTAATTTTACCCCGTGATATTCTGCAGCTCTAGCACGTAATTCTAAATACCCTACATTGTCTTCAGGAGGGGAAGGATTTGCAGGGTAAATGTCTGGGTCATTGTCTGTAGATGAGTCAATGTTGTCTTTCCAGGGATCTACAGGTAAAGGATCATCTCCATCATTATCGTCATCAGGTTGTGGTGTTGGAGAGTTAGTTGGTGTGATACATAAATGTTTTAATGGTGGAGAAGGTGGTGTAGGGGAATGTGGTGGAGGAGAGGGGTTAGTACCAACATTCTTCCTATTCAGGGGAATGGTATAATGTCCTCTGACTCAGGATTATGCTTCTGAGGCAGTTTAGTAATGAGATGTCCTGTATCATGATTAATGTAAAGTTCCTTTTGTTTTGGGTCCGATTTGAGGTGTCGAAAATCGGGTTTTGCAGCTTCTGAGGGACATTTTTTGGTTTCAGTTCTGAAGCCGTTTTCAATTTCGGCATCGAGTATTTTGGCTCAAAAGAAGTCAAGCTTCAAGTCCGAAGGTTTCGGCTCGGTGCCCGACTTTGGCTGACTCGATCCAGAACGGTAAGGCTTAGCAACGTGTTTTGGTGCCGAGCCAGTAGGCTGAACGTCAGAATCATCTTCTCGGTGCCTACCGTGGCCCAAAGGAGGGGTGGAATGTGTACCATGTAGACTCTTCACTTTGTTCGGCACCAATTCACTCAGCCTGCAAGGGCAGTGTCTGTTAAAGGTACAGGACCTCTAAGGGTGGCACAATAAGTGCTGCAGCCCTTAGAGGCCTTAACTGGTCAGTGTGCCCTGGGTACCTGTGGTATAATTTTCCAGGGGATGACCTGTGGCCAGAGTGCTAAATGGATGTACAAGGTACAGTTTTGGGGAAAGAACACAGGCCCTGGGCACCTGATTGGCAGGAACCCAGGGCACATCAAGTCAAAGTGCTTCAATAGTCTGGCAAAAGTGGTGGGGGTTACTGCAACAGAAACCCAGTGTGAGAAAAGCTCTATATATACTGGACTAGAATGAAGTACAGTGTGTATACAATCCACCGACCCTAGAGGCATAACAGAGGTTAAAGTCAGAACTGACCTTACTCTCCAAAGTGGTAGCTTGGTTGAGCACTAAGGCAGTACCAGAGGACAGTGTAAAGCATTTGTTGTACACAGTCAGCAAAAGGTTTCACACACTAGAGGACTGTAATCCAGGCCAATTGTTTTTATATACACAGATATAGGTGTTTTATTTTTAGAACCAACAGTTATAAAAATATACTTTTCTTGTTATGAGTTCTCCCATGAAATTACTTCACAAAGGAGCAATACAGTTTGTGCACACAATTAATACAGTATTGATAGTAAGCAACAAAATCCTAAATAGCATTGAGCTCAATGGGTTTTCAACATGTAAGTACAGTTGATTACTATATAGATTACTTTAGTAGTTCCAGGACTAGATCTTAGATTCAGTCCTGGGGTCCAAGCTGAAACCAGGTTAGCAAAAACGTTTTAGTTACTGTAGTGAATTTTCATGAATATAAAGCGGTTTTAAAAGTTCACACTTGGAACTTTTCAAAGGAAATCTGACAATATTATTCAATGGGAGGAAATTCAGGTTGCAGATAAAGTACGATTGCGTTACTTTTGTAACCCGGCACTGATCTCCTAGGGCCAGAACTGGGGTCTTGACTCAAAACAGGAAGGTAATTAAATTTCAGTATTTCGTGTGATTTTTAAAGAATATTTCAAGTTTTCAAAAGTAGACACTTAGAAGAAATTTCATAGAAAAGCAGACAATGGGTTCCTATGGAGAAAATACAGATTACTAGTAACCCCGCTAGGGATTACTTTTGCGGTTCAGTACTGGGCTGGAAGGTACAGCACTGGCTTCTCCCCTGATCACAGGTGAGTACTTCGGTATTTGGCTGATTTTATGTGCATATTTTCATATTCCAAAGCTTCACACTTAGAAAATTTTCGAGTCAATGTTATCCAATGGCAGGTAAGTAAATTACCGGTTTCCAGGTGAGTACTTGGTTGGTGAAGTTAAGGTTCTGGGCATAGACTCAGGGGTCCCCCAGGGTCAGGTAAGTACGGTTAGTTCACTCCCAGCGGCACAGGGGCGGCCGGGTGCAGAGGTAGGTAGGCCTAATGATATCCAATGAGGGAAGGGGGCCCTTCGTTTGGTGGCTGCTGGCTAGCAGGCCATGCGCTGGGCTCCTGGTCACTTGCTCAGGGCAAGGGGGGGCAAGTAGGATAGGACCCAGGGGTCACAGCCAGCGGCACTCGAGCGGATGGGTGCAGGGTGCTTTTGAGCCGTCAGGCGCTCAATGTTATCCAATGGGAAAGGTCAAAAAGGAACAAAGGCTCGGAGACGGAGACTCTCCAGGGGCGACCAGCACTTCGAGAGGTAAGTTGGGATCTTGGAGCACAGGTAGATACCCAAAAGGGAGGCACAGGGGGCTGTAGGGCTTCGGTTGCAGGGGTGTCTTTGGGTGTCGGAAAAGCTTACCCTTGGCTGGTCGCGGTTGGGGTGGCCCCTGGTTCGGAGTCTGCAGGAGTCGTCTGGTTCATCGAGGAGGGTCTTTGGGCACTGGACTTCGGGTCCCAGTCGCCGGCGGGACATCCTCGTGGTCTTGATTCGGTTGGGCCCGGCCAGAGCTCGGCGGGTGCGGAGTGGGCTGGTCCGGAGCTTCCTGGTTGGCACCAGGTGGGTTGTTGCAGCAGAGCCTCTGCTGATCGGAGTCCCAGTCTTCAAGAGGGTCAAGGTAGGTAGGTCCTACGGGTGTCCCACGGTTGCTGTCCGCAGGAGTCGCCGGGATTAAGCAGGAGCAGGTTCCAGGTTCGACAGGCCGCTAGGGCTTGGACAAAGTCAGTTGTTGTCGTCCTGTTAGCAGCTGCACGGCGGGTCGTCTTCTATTCTATTCTATTCTATTCCATATATTTGGTAGAGCGCAAACAGCTGCCCCAGCAATGAGGCGTCCCGGCGCTAAGAACCAAGATCCTGGCTTGAGCGGAAAAGGGATGAAAGGGACATTACGGGAGAGGGAATAGATAAGTTTTTACTGCTTTCCGGAAAGTTGGTAGGGTTTCTATGGAGCGAATGTGTTGCGGCAGGTCGTTCCAAAGTTTGGCTCCAAGAAACCTGAAGGAGCGGCCGCCCATGCGGCAAAGTTTTATGTGTGGGACGCATAGAAGGTTTTGGTTAGAAGATCTTAGGGTCCGTGACGGCGCATAGGGAGTGAGGAGCGGTTGAAGCAGAGGGGGGGTATCGAGTTTGATGATTTTTTAGGTCATGATGAGGGTCTTGAATTTGATTCTGGAATCAACGGGTAGCCAGTGTAGTTTTTTGATGGTAGCTCTGGCTGAGCATCTGCGGGGGAGGCCGACCAAAGTTCTAGCCGCAGAGTTTTGCACGCGTTGGAGTCGTGCTACCTCACTTTTGTTGGCACCAAGAAGGAGTACATTGGCGTAGTCCAGACGTGAGAGGATGGTGGCTTGGATAATAAGTTGGCGCGTTTTGGCGTCGGAAAAGCCTAGTATGTGGCTAAGGCTCCTCAGCAGGCCAATACAGGTGCCGGCAACTTTTTTAGTGTGGGCCTGAAAGTTGAGTGAGGCGTCCATCCAAACGCCTAGGTTTTTTACTAGGGATTAGGGAGGGGGGATGGTGCCCTAGGAGGACGACCACCAGTGTTCGTTCCAGAGGCTAGTGTTTTTGCCAAGGAGTAGCACCTCTGTTTTTCCAGCATTGAGCTGTAAGCAGTCATCCATTGGGCAATCGCGGAGAGGCCGTTTTTGAAACTGGAGGAAGAGTTGGAAGGACCTTCAGAGAGAGCGATGGCCAGCTGCGTGTCGTCGGCGTACGACACTAATGTCAGGCCCCACTCTCTGGCCACTGCCGCCAGAGGCTGGACGTAGAGATTAAAAAGGGATGGGCTCAACGCCGAGCCCTGCGGAACTCCCTGTGCGATGGGATGGGGTTTAGACAGGAAGGGAGGGGGGGCAGAGACTCGAAAGGATCTGTTTTCGAGAAATGATCTGAACCAATCCAGAGCATGGCCAGATACTCCAAATGTCTCCAAACGATTGAGAAGGATGTCGTGGGACACCGTGTCAAAGGCCGCGCTGAGGTCCAGAAGAATCAGCGCAGCACTTTGACCGGCGTCTAAAATCGTTCGGAGGTGCTCTGTGGTGGCCAGGAGAGCAGACTCAGTGCTATGGCCTGGTCTGAACCCGTTTTGAGATGGGTCCAGAATGATGTTTTTGACCATGTGCTAGGATAGAGTACTGTTCACATGCGCTTCAGCGAGTTTAGATAGCCATAGGAGAAGGGAGATCGGTTGAAAATTCTCCGGTTTTAATGGGTCTAGGGTGGGTTTCTTAATGATGGGTGAAACCCACGCTTGCTTCCAGGCAGATGGTACACACGCTGAAGTAAAGGAGAGGTTCAAAATAGAGGTAAGTGCCGGTAGGAAGAAGTTGAGTGACTCTAAGAACTGAGTCGGGCGCATGGGGTCAGCTGGGGAACCAGATTTGACTTTTTTGCATAGTTTAATGAGGTTATCACCGGAGATTTCCGGGATGTAAGTCAGGGTAGAGTAGTTGGGGAGAGGGGAAGGGCTGCTGGTAAGGCTGGGGGAGTGCTGAGGAAAAGTAGTATAGATTTTCTGTACCTTGTCGACAAAAAACCTAGCAAGATCTTCGCATTGTTGCGCGGAGGAGATACTAAGGGGGGGGGGGGGGGGGGGGGGGGGGGAGATTTGCTGCTCTGAAGTTCTTGCACGAGTTTGAAGACTTCTTTAGAAGGGGTGGGACTGGATTCGATTTTGTCAGCGTAAAAAGCAGTCCGCGCAGCACGGATGGCTTTGTGTTGCGTTTTTTGCAGAAGTAGTTAGATTTTTCCTCCAGGTTATATTCCCTTCGCCAAAGGCGCTCCGCCCTTTTGCAATCTTTGCGTAAGGTTTTGAGGGTATCGTTGTACCAGGGGTTGGATGGAGAGTTACGTCCTTTTGACCATTTTGCTGGAATGAGGATGTCTAGTCCTCCCGTGATCCACTCATGAAACGCACTGTAGTTGGCGTTGATGTCGGAATTGGTGTCATGGTGGAATTCCCCTAGGGTGGTGTGGAGGTCATTGCGAGACAATTTGTGCCATGGTCTTTTTAGACGACGGGTCGAGGCGGTATTGTGCCTGCTTTTCTTGACCAGTATGGCCAATTTAATGAGGAAGTGATCAGTCCATACCATCGGCAAGGGTGTCTCTGAAGTAAGTTTTTCCAAGTTTGAGAAAACTGGGTCTAGGATGTGGCCAGCTAGGTGCGTTGGAGTGGTAATAAAAGAATTAAGTTGTAGTGCGGAGAGATCCGCGAGGAGATTTTTAATCGTAGCGTCGTTTAGCAGGTCAAAATGAAGATTGAGATCTCCTAGAATCGTAAAGTTTGAGTTTTTAGTGATTAGAGAGGTTGTTGTCTCAAGGAGGGCCTCAATAAATTTAGAAGCGGGGCCAGGCGGGCGATAGATGTAGAGACCCGATACAGTGAAGTTGGGATTAATGGAGATTTTAAAGTGGGCGCTTTCACAGTCTGGCATTTCTTCCTTGGCGAATGAGCAGGAAAACATTTTCTTGTAGATTATAGCGATACCGCCACCTCTTCCATCTCTATTGATAGTCGACATAAGGTAGTCGTCTGATAGCGTAAGATTGGGGATGGTAGAGATGTCGTCCCGTAGCCATGTTTCTTGATCTTCTTTCCTTATCGGGATCTGAGGAAGGAAAGTTCAAGGAGCCCATATATACTGAATTTAGGGGAGTTTCAGGTAGGACAAGGACAGGGAACAATGGGTCCCTGCCCCGGGGTGGATACACCCCCTAGCCTGCTCCTCTCCTGTGGGAGGGGGGCAGCAGCCTAGCTGTGACAGGGCAGAGCTCCCCATCTTCAAGATGGCCGGAGCCCGGGGTCGTGCTTCACCTGGTCTCCCCCACCTGAGGGGTGGGGTTGGCACAGGCTGGCACCCCCCCTTCCTGACGTAGCTTTTCCCGCCAGAGTTGGGGCCAGGACTGGTGGGGGCTGGTTGCTAGGTACAGCAAATGGTCTGGAGAAGCTCACAGAGGCGGCATGCCTTCGAAGCTTCCCCCTGCCCATCCTGGGGGAGGAGACCTAGCACCTCGCCAGGATGTGCATTGTTTCAGGCCCAGGAGAGCAGGGGCTCTCCTACCCAGGGGTCCAGCAACATGTCTCTTGTGTGGCAGCCTCTGCAGCCACTCAGCCAGCAGTAGATTGTAGGTTAGGGTTTCAGAGGGCATCTCCAAGATGCCCTCTGGTGCATTTTACATTAAATCCCACACTGGCATCAGTGCGGGTTTAATGTGCTGAGAATGTTGATACCAAACTTGTCAGTCTTCAGTGTAGCCATTATGGTGCTGTGGAGTTTGTAATGACAACCTCCCAGCACATATACTCTTAATGGCATCACTGCACTTACAGTGCCCAGGAATGGCCCTGAGTACTGTAGGAGTACAGGGCTCATGCACCTGTGCCCACACCTTTGGCATAGGGCACCCAGCTAGAGGGGTGACTGAAGTATGCCAGGGCAGTGGGTTCTGTGGGCATGGCACACAGGGATGTGTGCCATGTCTACTCTGGTTTTAGTTCTGTACTTAGGCACTCAGCCTGCAAAGGCAGTGTGTGGGTGCCAGGGTACAGGGCCCCTGGCGGTGGCACAATAAGTGCTGCAGCGCTCAGGGGTCTTCTCCGGTCACCATGCCCTGGGTACCAACTACTAGGGGCTGACAGATGGCCAGAGATGCCAATTTGGTTTTGTTTCAGTACAGTTTTATGGAAGGAACACATGCCCTGGGTACCTGGTTGGCAGGAGCCCAGGGCACACTCAGTCAAAGCACATCAGCAATTCAGAAAAAAGTGGGGGCATACCAAAGCAAGAAAGATGGCACTCACACCCAGCTTCTCTCACACATTACATATAGACATTATATATATTGATAGATATTTATCCCTGGTCACCCAGCCCACCGGGCTACAATGCATGTTAGCTGTAACCCACTGTTTAGTTGACCCTGCTACGAAAATTGGGAAAAGTAATAAATGTATTTAATGTTTCCCAAACAGATGGTAAAGAAATCAGTACTTTATTTATTTGCAAATCTGGGACATCAGTTTGATGCATAGCTTTTTTCAATAATTTTACGGAGGTCAACTAGATGGCAGCCGGTCTACATCTGTAGCCAAACAATAGTTGAGAAATTAGTTAGGCTTCTGAGCTTTCTGGGATCTCTAAATACAAGCAGAAGCTATTACTGTTTCAATAGAAAATAAGTATGGGCGCCGGGCGTTAAGTTACTCCATTCAGCTGAGTATTTGACAAACTCCATGCTCCAAGCTGAGCGGGCACTGTACTGTACACGAATATTTAAAAGCTATAGACCTGTGGTCGAATGATTACTGTTTAAAATGTTTTGGGTGACAAGGTCTCTTGCATGACAACCTCCTGTGCTCACTTGACACAAGACCTCTCATGGGCTGAGCACTTCATGGTGAAGCTAGACAATTCCTACATAGAAGATATTTCCAACACTAAGGCACCAGAAATGGACTTCAAAAGGTTCTGGAATCAGTAGGAGATCTGCCTAACAAGAAAACTGGACTATACAACAGGTGTAAGAAGCTGGTTCTGAATATACACCACACCAAAAAAAGGTATATAGTGTGCACAGAGTCCAGTTGACCCCCAAAGGTATGGCATATACTAAAGTAGACAATACCTTACTCTCAATTTAGTGGTAGGTGGGCTGAGCAGTTAGGTTCATCAGAAGGTGGGGTTAAGCATTTGTTGAACACACTCAGGCAAGAAATTATGTCACATTCATTCAAAGACTGAATCCGAGGCCAACTGAAAGTATAAAAAGATTAAACTTTTTCTATTTTATTAAAGAACCAATGTTTGCTTAGAGCAGCTCAGTTTGCAGTAAATCAAAGTAACAATTTTCAGGAAATGCAGGACTGGTTGAAAAATTTCGAAATATTTAAGGAGGGCAGCTACACTAGTTGGAGCTGCCAAAATCAGCATAACACTGCTAAGTGTTGCTGTTCCTGCCAGAGTGAGGTGAGAAGCACCTCCATCCAGAGCAGGCTGTGTTTTCTGACCTCCGAGAGCACAATGGCTCTCAGTCCATGATGTTAGAAACCTAGCTAGTGGTGGCTGGCTGGCAGGGACCGGTCAGCCAATACACTAGAAGTTGGTCATTTTTCAGGGGGCACCTCTAAGATGCCCTCTGAGTGCATTTCAATATGTCTTTATTCTGCATTTAAAAAATACCATGAAAGTACATAAAAACAATAAGAAATAGTTAAAATACAATTCATTGACCCGTGGTTATACAGTTCACAAACAGTACATTCAACAGCACCCCCTCGAATTCCTCAGCCTTACAGAAATCCTGATAAAATTCATTATACAAAACAGGGTGTAGGGATCATTAGCCCTTTGCAAAAACAATAATGCAACCTTAGCGTGTTTAAACTTTGCTTGTTTTAAAATACTCACTAAAACGTACGCCTGGGTAAGGTATAAAATGAACATAATACAAAATGAAGGGTATCCTGCGGAGATCTATTGTCGCAGCCGCAGGTACCCTTCCGCTCAAACAATGGCGTAAAACCCGAAGGATCGGCCAATATGTGATGTAAGAGGTTGAGCCTAAAACGGGTCATATAAAATCTATCCTGGGCATTATATGTCAGTGCGAGATAGGGGTCCATTCCTAACTCTGTTTTCAGGAGTCTGTAAGCACCCACTGTGGGTTTTTGTTCTTCGGTAACAGCCCTCCCCCTGCCCCCCCCCCCCCCCCCCACCCCCTAGTTCGTCGTGTATAATGTGGGCTGAGATACTTTGTGGGGTTTTGAGGACCTTTCTAAAATATTTGTTTCTCTGCCTGTAACTGTTGGGTGTTTGCGAAACCCCAGACTTCCGACCCATAAGTCACTTCGGAGCAACAAATTGATCTGTATAAATTCATGACTTGTTCAGGCGACCACCTTCCCAGCCTCCGACCATAGTTCATTATAGCCCCTGTGGAGGCCACCATTTTGGAGCGATGTTTTTCCACTAGGAGTTTGAAATTTAGCAACCCATCAAAGAGCAAACCAAGATATGTGAAGGACTGAACCAACCCTAGTTTATAAGTGCCTATCTTATATGCAAAGTTCTTAGCGGGTTTGACCCCTACCAACATGACGTAGGAATTGTCCAAATTTACAGATAAGTCAAGTGAATTCATAAAACTGACAAATCCAGCAATCAACCTCTGCAGGCCCTTAGGGGTACGGGCCAGCAATACCGCGTCATCCGCGTACAACAAAACGGGGACCGGACAGGAGCCTACCTAGGGGGGAATCAACTCCTAGTTTGCCTAGTTCCCTATCTAAGTTGTTAATGCATATGGAGAACAAAAAGGGAGCTAAAATGCAACCTCGCCTGAACCCACTATTGCATGGAAAAGGTGATGTGATCCCTCCTGAGTTAAAACGCACTTTGGCCGAGGTATTCCAATGCAATGCTTTCAATATGTTCACAATGTCAGGCTATACCCCTAAAGTGGTCATCAGAGCCCGGAGCTTTTCTCTGTTGACATGGTCGAAAGCAGCTGAGAGATCCATGAACCCCTAGTATACTGCCTCGTTGCTAGCTATTGTATACTTGGCAACCAGGAGATAGAGCTTCAGGCATTGGTCCGTTGTCAACCTTCCCTCCCTGAACCCATAGTGTCAGTAATGATGTTATGTATATCAGCCCATTCCTTGAGGCGATTAAGAACCACACAACCCAGCACCTTAGCCGTTACGTCAATTAAGGATATCGGGCTATAACATGGGTGGTCATCCCTGTTCCCTTTTTTAAAAATGGGGACTATTATTGCTGTGGACCAAGAGCGTGGGAGACCTGTTTCGGCTGCTGCATTCAAAACCCTCGTCAAAATGGGGGCCCACAGCTCAATCTTACTTAGATAGAGGTCAGGTGGTATACCATCTGGGCCTGGGGCTTTATTTTTAGATAGGCCCCGAATTGCCCCTGCTACTTCTTTCAGCCTGAACTCAGGCCTGGCAACCCACCGGGGGCCTGGCTCGTTACCCTCGTGATTTGCACCCTTGTGGTTGTATAAATCTTGGAAGTGAGTGTGCCATTGTTCTGGGAGAATTGTTTTACATATCTCGGGGGCATTTGCATCCTGAAAACATGGTTTATTTATGATTTTCCAAAATGCTGTCAGGTCCCTTCTCTCCGCAGCCTCCCTTAGATCCTCCCAGGCTTGGCGTTGAAGAGATTGTTTCCTAGTTTGTAAGGCTTCCTTATATATGCGCCTACATTGGGCAATGTGTGACTTATCACGTGGTAGTGTTTTGAGGTTTGCTTTCAACTTCTTGTGGGCCTGCGAGCAGGCTTTGTCGAACCATCTTGGTGTGATGTCTAAACTTGCCTTCTTGGTGGTCGTTAGAAATCCATAAATCAGGTGCACTATATCCTCACATGCATTTACAACAGCAACACCCTCTAGGGAAAGGTCGAGACACACCTTGAAGGAGTCTCCCCCTTTATCCATTAATGATTTATAAAACCTGTCCCCGTCTATTTTGGCCCACCTGAGACGCCGCCCCTGGTCAGTTGCCCTCTCAATATTGCCTAACCCCCGGGATATCCTTTTAGTGGGTGGACTTTTTAGCTCCAACACTAGGGGATTGTGGTCACTATAAATACTCCAGTTAATCTCTGCCCCTTTCACCCAAACTTTAAGCAAACTAGAGACCATAATATAGATATTAAAGGAGCGGCAGCATCTGCCCTTAAAAGTGGGATTGTGTTCACCAGGTCGTGGCCTTTAAACCTGTCCAATTCCATCCCCTCGGTTGAGTGCAAGAAGTTTGGTCCGTCCTCCAACATGCAACGGGACCAGTCCTTGTTAATAGGTCTCAGGGACGGGCAAAGGTGGCAGTTAAAGTCGCCAACAATAACAAAAAGTGGCGCCACCACCCTTTTCCCGTTGACTGGCTCTGCGTTAAGGCGCCTTTCCAGTTCTTTTATCGTGGATCCAGTGTTTCTTTTATTTTTATTCTTGTGGTGATATCTACTACACAGACAGACTACAATCCCCAGCAGCCCTGTGAAATTACAGCGCGAAACACATGCGGTTACGTGATCCACACCACAGCCCGTTAAAGAAAGTTTAAATGTCCGCTTCCTGTCCATCTAGGTACCTCCCACATGACAGCCTAGACGGCTGGGTCAGCCCCTGAAGGTACTTACCTTTGAAGAGGCTGTAAACCATGACATACGGGAACTCTTTGCAACAAGGCAAAAGACATTCTCTAATCTATCCAGAAATGAACAAGATGCCATTAAAGAACTGACAGAGAATCCCCTCGTAATAAAATCTGCGGATAAGGGGGAGGAATAGTCATCCTTGATGTAGAAACCTACCGCAATGAGTGCTTACGACAACTCAATGATACAAGATCCTATAAGAAACTCAAAGAAGATCCTACTGAAAGTCTAACAAACATCATAGGACACATTGTTGAAGAAGCCCTTGCGGAAGGATGGTTACTCCAAAAGAGGGACAATACCTCCGTGTATCCAATCCTGTCACTCCCTATTTTTACCAACTACCAAAAATACATAAGGCCAAACGCCCTCCACCGGGCCGTCCCATAATATCTGAGATAGGTTCACTTCTGGAACCGGGCGACTTTTGTCGATGTGTTTCTTCAACCGATGGTACAGGAAATGCCGACCTTTTTGAAGGACACTAAAGATGTCTTAAGACTTTTACCCGACATCGAATATGACACTAACACTGATATTCTAGTGTCATTCGATGTCGAAGGTTTGTACACATCAATACCTCAAACAGAGACATTACAAGTGATAGAGGAGTTATTACTTACAAGAGATTTGAATTCTATAACTCCGGTCAGACTCATTATGACGCTGGCGACACTGGCTATGACAGAAAACTTTTTTGCCTTTGAGGATTCCCTATATTTACAGATTAGCGGGACTAGTATGGGCAGCGTTTTTGCCCCTAGTCTCGCTAATCTGTACGTGCACCATTTTGAACAGGAGCACGTGATCGCAGACACCAACCCCCATCTCCGGTGTCTGCGAGCCTGGAAACGCTACATCGACGATATTTTCGTCGTGTGGCGGGGAGATGAAATCCAACTCAAGGAGTTCCATGAGTGGCTCAATCAGAGGAATCGTTACCTGAAATTTACCATGGAATATAACACCTGCCAATTGGCCTTTTTGGACTTATTGATTCATGGCACACCCAACGGCCTCATTTCGGAGCTCTACCGGAAACCAATGCCCCGTAATTACTTGCTTAATTATCATAGCTGCCATCCCAAGTCCCTACGGGACAATTTGCCTTATGGGCAATTTTTGCGTATTCAAAGAAACTGCACCACTAAACTTTCATTTGAAACACATGCAAAGAGCCTGGCACAAGATGTACTGGATAAAGACTATCCTAAAAATCTGGTACATCAGTCTAATAAACGAGCGGCGAATAATAACAGAGCCAGCCTACTGGAAACAATGCCTCCTAAAGAGAAAGCAGAACGCATGACATGTGTTACAACATTTGGCACATTGTCCAATCAAATTTCTAAAATCATTAAAAAAAACACTGGGGTATCCTAAACACTGGGAAGGGCAAACTGCCTGCCCCCCTTTTTGCGTTCAAAAGGGGACAAAACTTGAAGGACAAACTGGTCCATACAAGACCGAAAATGGAAATTCCAAGAACCACAGACACCCTTTGGGAGATGCCCGCAGTTACCGGACATCATCCGTGTGGACAGTGTGCAGCATACCCCCAAACCTGTAAATCTACTAAGATCAACATTGGTACAGAACGACCATGGGAACAACGTAGGTTTACGAATTGCAACAGTTCGAACCCAATTTATTTAATCAATTGCCCCTGTGATAAAAGGTATGTGGGCATGACCACCAGGAAAATAAAGACAAGGATATCAGAGCATAAGAGCTCGATACGTTGTAACAAGCAGGCTACGAGACTGACAAAGCATTTTTTAGCAGCCCACCATTCTCCAACCGATCTACACTGGACAGTGTTAGAACAACCAGTGATACCCAAACAAATCACAGATATCAGCACTTTCCTACATAGAAGAGAACAAAGGTGGGTGTTTAAATTACAAACTGACAAAACGGGTCTGAATGAAGACATCCCGTGGATGTCGTTCTAAACCTCCCAGTAATTGGTTGTCCTCATGTCGTGCACCATAATAGTTATTGTGACTCAGCTTTCAAGACTACCTCCAAAGGCAGTGAGCGACTGTTGGAATACGCCATACATTTCACTGCAAATGTCTCTACCATCTAGTTCTCGAGAGAATTAATCTGCCACAATAACATATCCCCCTAAAGTGCCTTTCATTTTAGTCATTATGGCGTGAATAACATCCATAGACCACTATTCTCAGCAGCCTTACACAGTCGCGAAGCTCCTGGCGATTACACTATAGCTCGTGGTTTAATGTAGGGTTTTGTCGAATTCTTTACAATACTGAATTCGATGGATCTATGAATTTTGCAGAACTTCCAGAGAAAGTGTTAGTCCTTTCTGTAAAGAAAATTGTCATAATAGACATCGATTATTCCAGTGTTTCTTTCGTTTCAAGTATTGTAGCATGAAAGACACCGATCGACTACAATTCCCAGCAGCCCTGCGTATTTGCAGCGCAAAATACGTATAACCATATGAGCCATACTATAGCTCGCTGCTCAATCTGAGGCACTAATGAATATCACAGTATTATTAAATAAAGTATGTGCCAGTTCATAAAATGATACGGTTAAAATAAGAAAGACTCACGGTTGTCAAACTATCCCTGTGTTTCTTTTATTTTTATTCTTGTGGTGATATCTACTACACAGACTACAATCCCCAGCAGCCCTGTGAAATTACAGCGCGAAACACATGCGGTTACGTGATCCACACCGCAGCCCGTTAAAGAAAGTTTAAATGTCCGCTTCCTGTCCGTCTAGGTACCTCCCACATGACAGCCTAGACGGATGTCAGGATTACCAACGGACAGGTAAGCGCACTGAGAGGGGACGGGACAAATTTACTAGGCTCAAGTGAGTTCGCAGCGCACATTGGGCGGGTACTAAACTCTTTGTTAACTTGCTTGTACGTAGCGGCAGCAATTTTTGTTTGTATCTATGCGATATCCAAAGCACTTTCCAACCAGACATCACTCCGTTTGGACGCTCGATATACACACGGTCTGGGTTCCGTTTTTTGCATAAGTTTTGTTGCTTAAACTTCTCACGGCCGATTTGCTCCGAGCATGTACTTTAAAATATCAGCAGAACGTAGGTAAATGTAACGTTATAACCTTCTATGCTAGTATTTTATAAAATAGCCGATAATTGCTACCTTCCTTACATTTGAAGCCGCGCAAGTAAGGCGCTTATGAAGGTTGCAGAATGTAATTCTAGAAATGAATGACCCTTCTATGACAGGGCGTGTCTAGCCCAAGCTCTTTAGCTCTTCCTCTTTCTATAGTGTTTTCTTCGCTTTTCTTTTCAATAGAGCGATGCTCCATTATTACCTGAGCTGTAGCCGGGTGAGGTGGAGAGCTTATTCCCCATACTGTGGGTGAGTGGATACAGCGTTATCCTTTTTCTTATCAATGTTGATTGTACTGACTAAAGTTGATTATTAAGCAACCACTGACCATTATTAATTGGCATTATGTACTCTTCACGAGATATTCGTCTCTCTTCACAAGCTATCGTCATTAACTGTGTATTTCTTTGTGTGTTTGTTCGTCCAACATGATTCTATGACCATCCTGATCATCTCTACGGGCGTTTTCAGGTGATATGATTTTAAATCGCTACAATACACATCAGCAGTAGCATTCTTTGTTAAGGTCCTGAATAAGCAGAAAGGGATCCCTTGACCCTATTACACTGCAGAAACATGTCGACCTCGATCACATCTAAGTAGTTATTTGTTACACTACTTTGCACTGTTTTTTAACCTTGGGTGTGGGTAGGATCCTATTAAAATTCATTTTCCATTCCTGCAACCCAATATTAACTCATTCACTTATTTGTTGCACATAGCACTTTCAATAATTTGCACTGCTAGTCATTTTACCCCCTGATACCACTTTTCTCTCAACACATCCCTATATCCTTCTAGACGATTAGGCTACAATCTACCTAATCCACAGTGGACATGCTTCCACTTCTTCCGGGTGAAGGATCCCAAATGATGTAGGGCGGTACAGGATGGGTATCTGATGGGAACACAATTTTTCACCATGAATACCTTGGATTCCTAGATTGTATCCTGATATGTATACACAGTTTTTTAGATAGCTTTAGTTATCCCTGACCCATTGCTACTACTTGTTCTTTCATTGTACATAGGGATCGTAGCAATGCCAGGTCAATAAATATTTCCCTTAAACACCCCCTTTATTGTATTACGGGCAGTTAAAGTCGCCAACAATAACAAAAAGTGGCGCCACCACCCTTTTCCCGTGGACTGGCTCTGCGTTAAGGCGCCTGTCCAGTTCTTTTATTGTGGATCCCTTCCCATTAGTCCCCACAGCGTTATATAAGTTGATCATAGTGATATTTAACCCCTTTATGTGTAACCCCAAGGCCTGCATGTTATCTGATGGCCAGTTGAGGTCAGTCCACACTTCTACCTTTAAGTCCACATATATTATCAGTACTCCCATGGCTCTCCCTGATGTATACTTCTGGGCAGGGATTGAGAAGAAAACAAGTTACTTACCTGTAATTTTGGTTCCCCAGTATTGGCAACTTTCATAGATTCCCATGCTTTGTATCATTCCCCGTCATCGGAATGGGAGCCTCGGTAGTATCACAACCATAGAAACAAAAGAGAAACATAGGCCTACGCCTCATCTCATTTTCTATCCTAACACTCTCCTTGTGTAAAAGAGACCAAACTTTTGCCAGAACCAATCAGAGCAGCCTCACCCCATAGAACCTTCCTGAGAGAGCTCAGAGCCTCAGATTTTCGTAGCCGTTGTGCAAACCACCAATAACTCTGTAAAAAGACCGAGCTTTCCCAGGGGAGGAGAGTGGGCGCATGGGAATCTATGAAAGTTATCAATACTGGGGAACCAAAGTTACAGATAAGTAACTTGTTTTCTTGTCCCAGTATTGGAACTTTCATAGATTCCCATGCTTTGTATCAGAGTAGCTAGCAGTAAATTACCAAGACACATTTTGCAAATACATGGTATCACCTAACCACATAGCAATACTTATAGCATAGCAAAAACAAGAAACAAAATGTGCTCACCAGGAAGGAGGGACTGTAGGGAAAGCTCACCTCTCAATGAAAAAGATTCAGCAGAACTGCTTGACCAACAGCCGCGTCATCACGTCCTGCAGATTCCAGGCAGTAGTGTTTCGTGAAGGTAGGAGTACTGCTCCACGTTGCTGCCCTGCATATGTCCTTAATGGCGACTCCAGAGAAAAGAGCCACAGACGATGCCACAGACCTTGTGGAATGTGCACGGACCTTTCTGTCCAGTGGCTTGCCCACCTCCTGATGGCAGAATTGAATCGCACTTGAGATCCAGCGGGAAATGCCACTCTTTGCCAAAGGAAACCCCTTCCGTGGTGCGCTGTAGGACAAACAATTGGGATGATTTTCGAAAGGGTTGTGTGCGTTCCAAGTAGAATTTCAAGCAACTTTGATTGTCCAAAGAATGTAATGTGCGTTCCGCAGGCGTAGAAGGGCGCGGAAAGAAAGATTTTAAAATCAAAGGTTAATTAAAGTGGAACTCAGACGGCACCTTCGAAATAAATTTCGGATTGGGGCGAAGAACAAGCACAACCTTTTTGAATTGAAGGAATGGATGCACTATGGATAGGGCTTGAAGCTCACTAACTCTTCTCGCTGATGTTAGAGCTAAGAGGAGGGCAAGTTTCCAAGACTGGAATTTCAAGTCTGCCTTGTGCACGGGCTCAAACGGAGCTTTCATGAGTTGAGCCAGGACAAGATTGAGCTGCCAAACTGGCGGAGGAGGGCAAACAGGAGGATACATCCAAAACAAGCCTTTCAAGAATTGTTTAACAATCCTAGAGGACCATAAGGACAAGCCTGAAAAACTGCGCCGAAACCTCGATATGGCTGCAAGATGTACCTTCACAGACAAATGCGCCAAACCAGACCTAGCCAATGATAGTAAATATGGCAAAAGTTGATGCGGCAGAGATTTGTAAGGATGGAGACCTTGTCTTTGACACCATAGGCAGAACCTCTTCCATTTCGCCTTGTAACTCTTATTAGTGCTTGGTGCCCGAGCCTGGGATAAAACTTCACTCCTTGGGGAGATTCAGATGACGGAACTCTGTGTTCAGGAGCCACGCGGTCAAGTGCAGCGATTTTGGATCCGGATGGAACACCTGGCCCTGATTCCTCGATAATAGGGATGGAATTGCGATAATAGGGATGGAATTGGTCTCAGGCGAATTGGATGATCCTGGGAGAGAAGAAGGAGTTCTGTGTACCAGAATTGCCGAAGCCACGCTGGTGCAATGAGAATCATCTTGCAAGCTTCCGCCTTCATCTTCCTGAGTACTCGTGGGATATGGGGAATTGGCGGAAAAGCATAAAAGAACGCGCCGTACCAGGCGACCGAAAGAGCATTCCCCAGAGTTCCCCGATGGTGAACTTTGCTTGCGTAGAACCGGCATTTGGCGTTCACCGGAGAGGCAAAAAGGTCGATGGTCGTGTACCCCAGACCGAGAACACACTCTCCCGAATGGACTGATTCAATGAGTGCTGAAATCATTCCCATATATAAGAAAGGTGATCGATCCCTGGCAAAAAATTATAGACCCATTAGCTTGATCGACACAGCACAAAAACTAATGGGCAGATTAGTCCAAAACAAACTGCAGCAATGGATTGACGAAAAAAATATTTTGTCACCTTATCAAGCTGGGTTTCGTCCCTTAACGAGTTGCGTTGACCAAGTCCTCCACTTCTTAACCATCTACTGGAGAAACGTTACTCTAAAGAAGGGGACATTGTATGCAGTCTTTGTGGACCTAAAAGCCGCTTTCGACTTGGTCCCCAGAGAAAAACTCTGGCAGACCTTGGCGGACGTAGGCCTAAGCCAGGAATTGCTTACACTCTTTGTTCGCCTACACGAGAATAATTTTGCAAGGATAAGGTGGGGCAAACAGGGAGAAGTAACTGATCCCTTTCCGGTTGAACGTGGGGTGAGACAAGGGTGTGTCCTAGCGCCGACTCTCTTCTCAATTTATATAAATGGCATTGTTGAACATCTAGAGAAGATTGCTAGTGACGCCCCAGTAATTGCTGGCTCTCGTGTACCAGTCCTCATGTTTGCGGATGATACACTCTTACTTTCCCGCACCCCCATGGGGCTCCAAAAAGTGGTTGATGCCTTTGGTGTGTTCTGTGATGGGAGGGGCCTTGAACTGAATACCACCAAAACAAAATTCATGTGCCTTAACCAGCAGTCCACCTTCAAAGGAGTAATAAAATACAAAGGTACACCCCTAGAAAGAGTGGATTCCTTCTCTTACCTAGGCATCACTTTACAAGAAAACATGAGCTGGAAACAACATATTACCACTACCTTATTAAAGTTCAGGCAGCTAGCAGGTGCAATTAGCCTAAAACATCGCACCTCGCTGACAAAGCCAGTAAACTGTGTGCTGGAAATGTACTCTATGAAAGTCCTGGGGGCTTGTTTATATGGCTCTGAACTCTGGGGGTTTTCTAATTTAAGAGAACTGGGCCGAGCTGAAAACAGGTTTTTACGAGGGATTGTGATGGTCCCCCAAAGCACACCGACTATCCCGTTAAAACTAGATCTGCGAAGAAAATGCATAGAGGACATAGCAAGGCTACGCCCTCTTCTATATTGGAGACGGATTATGGTGACCCCAGAATTGAGCCACTATGCAGCGGCATTGACGGATGTCATTAAATTTGACCGCTTCCATAGTATTTCATGGTTAAGGGAGCTTCGGGGACTCCTTATAAAATTGAAACTGGATTATCTATGGGACACCAAAGATGTAACCTGCTTCCCTACGAAGGCAAAGTTAAAAGACCTATATTGGGAAATGGTTTATTTTTCAATGTTTTGTGACAGTACAAACTCAAATTTAACATCCCGCTTCTTAAATGTAAAAATGTACCCTTTTTGCGAATCTTTCTGGGACATTATTGAAAAACCCCATGATAGAAAACTTTATTTTCAATTCCGCATAGGTACACTCCCGCTGAATGCGTTTAAGAAACATTGGACCCCGGCATGGGATGAACATTGTCACCATTGTAATGAGCAAATTGAACACATTTCCCACTTCTTGTTCTGTTGTTCACTGTACTCGTCCCCCAGACGTAAATGGTTAAAACCTGTGTGCTCAAGCTTGGGAACCCGCAGCCAATCTGAAGCCCTCAGGATACTTGAAACAGATTGTTCCACATTGCTTGTGGTCGGGGTAGCAAAATTTCTTGCTTGGTCATGGTTAATTCGTACCCGATCCTTAATGGCAATTGCATCATAACGAAATCATGCATATTTTTATTTTTATTTTTGCACTGTGCCATATGGATTATTGTATTTTACTCTATAGAAAATCTATTTTTAATGAATTGTGATAATTTGATGTATTTCGATGTATTTTATAATCTGGCACTTATTCGACATCTCAAGTTTAATATGTATTTTTAGCAGTATCTTTTATATGTAGTATTTATTGTATTAGGGTTAGGTGAATGCTTTTATGACAAATGTCGAATAAAGCTTTAAAATGAAAAAAAAAAATTCCCATTCGTGATTCGCCTCTGTCTGGCGACTCAGGGCATCCGCCATGACATTGAGAGAACCTGCCAGGTGTTCGGCCTTCAAATTGATCCCCTGCAGAATCGCAGAATCCCAGAATCTCTGAGCCTCCTTGGACAGAGTTTGTGACTTTGTTCCTCCTTGCTTGTTGATGTAGTGCATGGCCGTCTTATTGTCCGTCCGGACCAGCACTGTTTGATTTTGAACTCTGGGAAGGAAAGCCTGCAAAGCCAACCGAATGGCCGTTAGCTCCAAAAGATTTATTTGGCACTGGTCTGGACTTTAGTGTCCGCTGACTTGAAGCTCTCGGAGCACTGCTCCCCAGCCTTCCAAAGAGGCATCTGTAGTCATAATCAGGGGGGACGGTGAAATCCTGAATGTCAGACCTTCCGCGATGTTGTCTTTTACTAGCCACCACTCGCATGCTGTTCTCATTTGTAGCGTCACAAACACCTTGTCGTTGAATGATCCCTCTGCCTGGCACCATTGCTTGTCTAGCTCTTCTTCTAGAGGACGCATTCGCAACCTGCAATGCGGTATTAATGGTATGCAGGATGACATTGACCCGAGCAGGGACTTGTATTGTAGGACTGAAAGGCATTTCTTGTTGAGCACTTGGCGAGCCGAGACGATCAACCTTTGTTGACGTTCCTCCGAAGGATGAGCTGTGCATTGCGTCGTGTCCAAAATGGCCCCAAGGAACTTTGCGGATCTTGAGGGCTGCAGAACTGACTTGTGTTTGTTTAGCTGAAGGCCCAGGTGATTGAACAACTAGATGCCAGTTGAAACGGCTTGAGAAGTTTCTTTGAAAGATGGAGCCTTGACGAGCCAGTCGTCCAAGTAAGGGAAAACTTCCAGGGATTGTTTTCGTAGGAATGCCGCTACTGGTGCTAACACCTTGGTGAAGACTTGAGGTGCAGACCGAAGGCCAAGCGGAAGCACCTTGAATTGGAAATGGCTCTTGCCCACTGTAAAGCGTAGATATTGTCTGTGAGCTGGGTGTATTGGTATGTGGAAATACGCATCTTCTAAATCCAGAGACGCCAAAAAATCGCCTGGGTTCAAAAGAGGAAGAATATCTTGGAGAGTGACCATCCTGAAAGAGAGTTTGATGAGATAAGTGTTGCGCTCTCGTAGGTCTAGTATGGGACGCCAAGTCTCTGCTGTCTTTCGAACCAGGAAGAACCTGGAATAAAAACCTCTGGCCCTCAGAGAGAGGTACCGGTTCTATAGCACCCTTGATGAACAATTGGTGGGCTTCGAGATGGAGCAGACTCAGATGTTTTGTGCGGGTGGCACCCGGATCTCTTGTTGGAGGAAGATCTTGAAATTCCAACGTATGGCCACTCTGAACAATATTCAGGACCCACTGGTCCGATGTTATACACTTCCAGCTGTTCAGACAAAAGGATATCCTGCCCCCCACTGATGTTACTGGGAGGGAAGGAACAGCAGGTAGAGCCAGGAGGCCGCTATTGCCTCTTGGCATTGTCACGTCCTTGGCGGTTCTGGCACCCTCGCTGAGGCTGGCGAGAGAAAGACGCCGATTGTCCTTGCCTTTGATTTGAATATTGAGTCTTGTAAGACTGTGAAGACTGAGGAACATCTCTGCTGGGTGTTTCCTCTATAAGAAGAGAAGCCTCTGCCTCGTGCACCTCTAAATGGGACAGTAGCCTAAGGCATTCCTTTCTATAGGCTGTTGTCTGGATTACCACAGCTCCCCCTTTGTCCGCTGGCTTGATTGTTATGTCTTGTTTGTTAGCCAGATCACGAATGGCTTCGTGTTCATAACGGTTGGTATTTTAGAAGACCTGGCGATTATCCTTCTTCAGGGCTTGTAACTCAGTCATCACCGTATTTTCATAAGCCAGGACTTCGATAGGTAGTGTATTGTCTGGTGGGACAAAGGACGATTTCGGTCTTAGTCCTGTATCGGTTTCCATGGGTTTTACTTTACCTTCAAAGAAAACTTGTCGTTTTATTTTCCGTATAAATTCATGTACTTCAGTGTGTAATTTGAATAGGTCTAGCTTGTTGGTGGGAACGAAGCCTAAACCTTTGTTCAAGACCCTCCTTTGGGTATCAGTTAGTTCATACAGGTACATTACTTTTACCTGCACTGTAATTTTTCCTCACTTTTATTAGAAAATTATGGTATTAGTTAGAGAAACGTGAGAAACGTGAGTAAAGTGGGGATTTGTGCACCCAGTCCTGAAGAAGGTGCTTCTGGCACCGAAACATGTCGGCGCACACAAAAAGGAGGTAACTCACCTTGTCAGCATAGTGACCTCCCACCCTCATTTTTAACAGCACCAGCCCGGGGGCTTATTAAATAATTTTTAGTCACCCCACGAGCCAGGTTCTTTTTAACTATCACTATTTCCCAAACCCCACAAGACACACACATTTATTCAAAATACCCCCTCACCAACACGACACATAGTCTAACAAGTGCTCCCACGTCTCCGTAGGTCACAGCACGCCGTAGCCCGTAGAGGGGTACGATGACCCCGATGATGAAGCATGACACCAAGGGGCCTGTTGGTGTGTGAGGGGACCTAAAAACATAAAGGTGTTCCCCACTGTGGAGGAGACACCCTTAATCTCAAGGAGTGGATTCTAACGGTTTATTTAAATATGCCCAGGGAGAATGAATCCATTCGGATTTCTGTCTCTCCCCCCTCTGATTGTTATTTATAAGTGAATGATGACCATGCCAGAAGTATGTGTGAATGCTGCAGCCACTACAGGCGCCGGGGAGGAGGGCGGGCGATATGAATGTCAGCAGCCCTACTTGCCAAGAACAGATGCATACTGGTAAGTAGCATATTCGGTTCAAGGCATGTGGGCTGCTGAATTCATATCTGTGCATAGAATACATAGCAGTCCCTCCATTGGCGGCGGCCGCCTGTGCCAGCTGCAGCAGTTTGGAAAAGTGTTTTTAGAACAGCCTGCCCTACAGCTGCCTGCTGTTTAGAGTGCACATCCACACAGTAGTGTTTTGTAAATGTGTGTGTGGTAGACCATGTGGCTGCTCTACATATGTCTTCCAAAGGAATATTTCCAAGGAAAGCCATGGAGGCCCCCAACTTTCGGGTGGTGTGGGCCCTTGGTGGAATGGTGAGAGTGCGCTTGGCTTTCTGATAGCAGATCTGAATACATTTAACAATCCACCTGGCTATACCAGCCTTGGAAATGGGGTTACCTTTGTGTTGTGGCGCAAAGGCAACAAACAATTGTCTTCCTAAAATCTTTGGTCCTATCAATGTAGTACATTAGGGCCCTTTTGACGTCCGGTGTGTGGAGCATTCTCTCCGCAAGTGACTCTGGATTTTGGAAGAACACAGGTTGTTGTATAGTCTGGTTGATATGGAACTGAGACACTACCTTAGGAAGGAATTTAGGGTTTGTGCGAAGCACCACCCTGTTAGAATGAATTTGAATAAATGGCTCTTGGATAGTTAGTGCCTGGAGTTCACTAACTCGCCGTAGCAACGTAATCGCTATAAGGAATGCAAATGCTACTTACCAGTATGCATCTGTTCTTGGCATGTAGGGCTGCTGACATTCATATCTGTGCATAGATCGCCGCCTAGTGTTGGGTCCGGATGATTGCACATTGTTGTCCTGGAAGAGTCTTCGAAGTAGGACGAGATAGGTGGCTCCTCCCCTGGACTACAGTGCGCATGGGCATCGCCTCCATCCCCAGATTGTTTTTAGCCATTGGCAGAGATGGAGTGAAGTATGTGAGTGATGACCATGCTATGAGCATATATACATATATATGAATGGATACTGCAGCTGCTACAGGCGCCGGGGAGGAGGGTGGGCGATATGAATGTCAGCAGCCCTACATGCCAAGAACAGATGCATACTGGTAAGTAGCATTTGCAGCTCGAGGCATGTGGGCTGCTGAATTCATATCTGTGCATAGAATACATAGCAGTCCCTCCATTAGCGGCGGCCGCCCGTGCCAGCTGCAGCAGTCTGAAAAAGTGTTTTGAGAACAGCCTGACCAACAGCTGCCTGCTGTTTGGAGTGCACATCTACACAGTAGTGTTTAGTGAAAGTATGTGTGGTAGACCATGTGGCTGCTCTACAGATATCTTCTAAGGGAATGTTACCTAGGTAAGCCATAGAGGCCCCCAACTTCCTGGTGGAGTGGGCCCTCGGTGGGATAGTGAGAGTGCGCTTAGCTTTAGCGTAACAGATTTGAATGCATTTCACGATCCACCTAGCGATCCCAGCTTTGGAGATAGCGTTTTCCTTGTGGTGTGTGGCAAAAGCAACGAAAAGCTGCTTGGTTTTGCGAAAATCTTTTGTCCTGTCTACATAGTACATCAAGGCTCTCTTAACGTCAAGGGTGTGGAGCATCCGCTCCGCCAGCGTCTCTGGGTTTTGGAAAAACACCGGCAACTCAATTGTTTGGTTGATATGGAATTGAGATACAACCTTGGGTAAGAATTTAGGGTTAGTGCGGAGCACAACCCTGTTAGCATGTACCTGGAAGAAAGGTTCTTGGATGGTGAGCGCCTGCAGCTCGCTAACCCTCCGTAGCGATGTAATTGCTACTAAGAACGCAACCTTCCAAGTCAGAAACTGAAGCTCACAAGAGTGCAGTGGCTCGAAGGGAGGACCCATCAGTCTTGTAAGAACCACATTGAGGTTCCATTCTGGAGCTGGTGGGGTCCTAGGTGGGATGACTCTTGAGTCCTTCCAAAAAAGCCTTGATAGCAGGGACCTTAAAGAGTGACAGGTGTTGCCTATTCTGGAGGTATGCTGTCATAGCCGACAGGTGAATGCAGATGGAAGAGTACGCTAAATTGCATTGATACCGGTGGAAAAGGTAACAAATGATGTTTTGAATGGAAGCATCTAGCGGGTCAATATTGTGGCTAGCACAGTAGATGACAAACCTCTTCCATTTAGCCGCATAACAAGCTCTAGTAGTGGGCTTTGGCATTTTGCGTTCTCCTTTGTGGCGAACAGGTCTATCCCTGGATGACCCCACTTCTGGAAGTACGGTTGGAGTACTGATGGATGTATCTCCCACTCGTGCATTTGATGGCTGTGCCTGCTGAGCAGATCCGCCATCTGGTTGTCCTTGCCCGGGAGATGCTCTGCCATGAGGAAGATGTTCCTCTGAATGGCCCACTTCCACACGCTCTGAGCCAGATGAGACAGCTGTGGAGTGTGTGCCTCCCTGCTTCTGAATGTAGTACATGGCCGTCATGTTGTCCGTCCGGATCAACACGACTTTGTTGCACAGATGTACTTTGAACGCCTTTAAGGCCATGAAGATTGCCATCAGTTCCAACACATTGATGTGCATCTTCCTTTGCTGTAGTGTCCATAGTCCCTGCACAGTGTAATGGAGTACATGCGCTCCCCATCCCTGGAGAGAGGCGTCAGTCAGGATAATCTGTGGGACAGGCTCTTGGAATGGTCGGCCCTTGCAAAGGTTTTGTGGATTCCACCAATGCAGAGAGTTGTATGCCCGACCGCTCACCAACACTAGGTCTGTCAGTTGCCCACGAGCCTGGTCCACTGACGTGCTAGGCACTCCTGAAGTGGACGCATATGTAGTCTCGCGTGCGGGACAATGGAGATGCAGGAGGCCATCATGCCTATCAACTGCATGAACACCTTCGCTGGAAGCGAGTGTTGGGGTCTGAATCATTGGATCAGCGCCTGGATACTGGCGATTCTCACTGAATTCGGCTGCGCAGTGGCTGCCAGAGTGTTGATTGTCGCGCCCAGATACTGACGCACGTGGGCGGGCTGGAGATGGGACTTTGGGTAGTTCAGAGAGAATCCCAAATCGTGCAGGAGATGAATGGTGCGTGACACATGGTCGAGGCACTGTTTTGTCTTTGCCTGAATGAGCCAGTCGTCCAGGTAGGGGTAGACGTGGACGTTCTGGCGACGGAGATGCGCCACCACAGTCGCTAGGCACTTTGTAAATACCCTTGGCGCTGTGGTGACCCCAAACGGCAGAACCCTGAACTGGTAATGCTGGTCTTGAATAGTGAATCTGAGATACTTCCTGTGGGAAGGATGCAGGGGGATATGAAAATATGCATCTTTCAGATCCAGCGTAGCCAGGAAGTCCTCCTGCTGAAGCAGAGGGAGTACTTGCTGTAACGTGAGCATATGGGAGTGCTCCGAGAGAATGTACCAGTTGAGGGGCCTGAGGTCCAGGATGGGCCTAAGGGATCCGTCCTTTTTTGGGATTAGAAAATACAGGGAGTAAACCCCTGTTCCCCTTTCCTGCAATGGAACGAGCTCTATTGCCCCTTTTTGCAGCATGACTAGAACTTCCTGCTGCAACAAGGTCAAGTGCTCGCCGGACATAGGACGGCTCCTTGGGGGTATGTTTGGTGGAATGGAAGTAAGTTCCAGACAGTAACCGTACTGGATAAGAGACTTGACCCACCTGTCCGTGGTGATGGATTTCCACGCGGGCAGGAACTGCTGGAGTCTCCCCCCGACCGGTGTTGTATGGTCGGGGGGCAGTGACAAGACGTCACTGCTTGTTGGCGGTGGTGGACCTGGAGCTGTTGTTTCCACGTCCCCTGCCCTTGACATTATTGCCTCTATAGCCACCTCTACCCTTGTTGTTGTATGAGGTTTGGGTGTTACTTTTGTAATACTGTGTGGACTGCGATGCCTGACCCCTTGAGGTGCCTCTGGAGTTGGAGCGGCGAAAGGAACCACTCCGAAACTGCTGAGACTGGAGGGCCCCCATAGACTTTGCAGTGTCTGTATCTTTTTTCATCTTTTCCAGCGTCGCATCCACCTCAGGGCCAAACAGGTGGTCAGGATTAACTGTTTGTTTCAGTATTGTTGTTTGAATATCGGGCTTGAACCCTGAAATTCTGAGCCAAGCATGCCGTCTAAGCAACACACTGGTGTTGATTGCCCTGGAAGCTGTATCGGCCACATCTAGCGCACATTTTATGGATGAGTTTGTGATGAGCTTTCCTTCCTGAATCAGCATTTCTCCTGCCTCCTTGTACTGGTCAGGCAAGTGTTGCAGTATTGACTCTAAGGTGTCATAAAAAGCCCTATCATACTGTGCAAGTAGGGCCTCTGTGTTTGAGATTGTCCAAATATTAGCTGCCTGTGCAGCAATTCGCTTCCCTGAGGCCTCGAAGATTTTGGACTCTTTGTCTGGGGGAGGAGCGTCACCAGTGGTCTGCGAGTTCGCCCTCTTCCGAGCGTTGGATACCACCAACGAGTCCAGTGGCAAGTGTCCCTTGATGTATGTTGGATCCGAGGGCGCTGCCTTATATTTTTTGTCAATGCGAGGGTTGATGACACGCGCCCGGGTGGGCTCCTTGAAGACCTCCGTTGCGTGTTTCAGCACCCCCTTAAGCATCGGCAGAGTTTTGACAGACTTTTCGGCTAGTGAGAAAGTGTCAAATAAAAAGTCCACATCCACAGGGTCTGAGTGCAGCTCGACATCGTGGTTAGCCGCAGCTCTCTCGATTAGAGCGTTAAAGGCCGCCGAGCCCTCCGTCGGCGATGTCTTGGCCGCAAAAAGCTGCGTGTCCTGGCTCGACTGCGGGTCGTCTGGGTCGCCTCCGGCCGACCAAGGTTGGTGTTCCTCCTCCGGATCCGAGTACGCCGGGTAGTTGTACTCGACGTCCTCATCATCAGCATCGCCTGCGGTGGAACGCGTTGGCGAGTGTTGTAGGGCTTGTGGAGACAGAGGCTCTATCGGAGCCGAAGATCCCGCAGAGTCCCTCTTATTCTTCAGAGGGATGCGAAAATGTTCCAACACCGGCTTCGTGGTGATTTTCCTCTTGAGGAGAGACAGTTTTCCAGTATTGGCGTCGATGATGACCTCCCGACGCTCCTCATCAGCAAGTGGCTGGAGCCGAAGCTTCGACACCACCAAGGCTGCTTTTGGTGTCAAGACCTCCTTCGATGGCTCGCCCTGTTTCGGCGCGAAAGCCTTCGGCGCTGACTTTGGCGGCAGGGTAAAGCGGATAGGCGTTTGCGCCTTCGCAGGCTTCGGCGTGTGCTTCGGCGCCACGTCGTCCGATTCGGGAACCACATCGTCCTTCCGTATCCGCTGCAGGGATTCCCCTACCTTCTTCGTTAAGGCCGGAGAGGGCTTGACCGGCTCGAGCGATCTCCCCGAGTCGGGAGTCGGTTCGATGAAAGGCACCTTCTTCGGGGCCGACACCTCACGCGCCTTGTCTCCCAGGGCCGGCGCCGGCCGTGCCTGTGTAGCGGCGTCGCCTTGATGCTTCTTCGGAGCCGTCTTCGGGTGTTCGACCCGACCGTCTTCGGCGCTGACGCAGCCGCGTCAGAGAACTTCGCCTTCGGCGTCGACCCCGATGTTTTCGGGTCGGCCATTTTGGCATGGCTCTTCAAGTCGGCCATTTTGAATTGTTTGGAAGTTGACGCCTCCAGACCCTCCTGCACCACCGCACCTTTCACTTTCGGTTTTGAAACCAAGGAAGCGTGGCCCGATGGCTTCACTTTCGTTTTCCTGGACGGGAGTGTTGCCTTAGAAATGTCCGTGACCGGGCCCGGAGGCGGGGCTGCTGGACTTATAACAAGGTCTTGGGTAAGGCCCGAAGGCGATCCCTCGACCTGGGCCGCATGAAGGGGATTGACCCCTGAGTCTGGTTGGGGATGCTCCTCCTCCGAGCTATCCCCCACGGTGGCAATAGCCCGATCGTCGTCCCCTACCTCGTCGGCGACTTTGTCAAAGTCCTCATCACCCGCGTCGTAGGCATCCCCTTCGGACGCGGGACTAGAGTCCGAAACTTGTACGTCGTCGTCGTCTCCAACAGATTCTTCGAATATGTTGTCTGGAGGGGGCGCCGGGGTAGCCGATAACTGGGCCTGGAGTCTAGCGGCCCGACGAATCTTGAGGGTTTTCTTGCACCGGAATTTCGAACACGCCATGCAGCTGTCTTCGTCATGGGCCGGTGACAAGCATTTATTGCACACAGGGTGCACGTCGAGGTGTGGATATTTGGAGTTACACACCGGACACTTCTTAAACGGAGTCCGCTCCATAGCAGAAGTGTAGAGTAGGCCCGTCCGCGCTGAGAGCACGCGGAAGGGCAGCAAGAGTTCGGAGCTGAGAGTCAGACAAGAAACCCGAACAAAACTATACCGACGCTCAGCCTAAAGACCTTTTGGTCTCGAGTAGAAAAGTTGAACAACTATCGGTTCCGACAGAGGGAACCGAAACACATCCGAACCCAATGGCGGAAAAAAACAATCTGAGGATGGAGTCGATGCCCATGCGCACTGTAGTACAGGGGAGGAGCCACCTATCTCGTGATACTTCGAAGACTCTTCCAGGACAACAATGTGCGATCATCCGGACCCAACACTAGGCGGCGATCTATTATGCACAGATATGAATTCAGCAGCCAACATGCCTCGAACCCTCTTTCCCACGTTATCCAGGCACCTACCGTCCTTGTCCAGAGGCGTAGTCATAGGCGAGCGATATAAACCTTCTCTACAAAAACGCTTCAGGACTGGGGACTGAGAGGGCCGGCTTTTGACCTAGCTTCAAAAGATGAAGACTCAGAAGGAGGTGCTTTAATCAGATGAAGAGGATTCGACATCTATGGCTTCCTCTCACAGATCCAAGAAGAGGGGTAGGTCTCCTTCAGCCGAGCCCCCTATCAAGGCCCCTCATAAGATCTGACAGGTCTGAGAGGGCTAGTTCCATTAAATCTCCTCACGGAAGTGAAAAGGAGAGGCAGGGACAGGCTGCTGGATTGGCTGCAGCCACTAAGGACAAAAAGGAGGTTGCCATCTCTTCTCCTCCGTCCAAAAAGGAAAAAACTGGTGAAAAATACTCTAGTCATTCCAGGGACAGTTTATGAGAAAAAAAAGCGTCCGTCGACGACAAAATCATCAGGTACATCGACGAGTGCTTCTGTGAAAATTCCCGCGGTTTCCTTGGCCCCGTCATAAGCAGGTAAGGAAGATATTACTTACCTGTAATAATAGTTTTCCAGCATAGACTTATAGATTCATAATACTGTGCATATTCCGCCACCTAGTGGCTGGAGTTCGGAGAGAGAGAGACAGAGAGACAGAGAGCGAGAGAGACAGAGAGCGAGAGAGACAGAGAGCCAGAGAGACAGAGAGCCAGAGAGACAGAGAGCCAGAGAGCGAGAGAGACAGAGAGCGAGAGAGACAGAGAGCGAGAGAGACAGAGAGCGAGAGAGACAGAGAGCGAGAGAGACAGAGAGCGAGAGAGACAGAGAGCGAGAGAGACAGAGAGCGAGAGAGACAGAGAGCGAGAGAGACAGAGAGCGAGAGAGACAGAGAGCGAGAGAGACAGAGAGCGAGAGAGACAGAGAGCGAGAGAGACAGAGAGCGAGAGCGAGAGAGACAGAGAGCGAGAGAGACAGAGAGCGAGAGAGACAGAGAGCGAGAGAGACAGAGAGCGAGAGAGACAGAGAGCGACCGAGACAGAGAGCGACCGAGACAGAGAGCGACCGAGACAGAGAGCGACCGAGACAGAGAGCGACCGAGACAGAGAGCGACCGAGACAGAGAGCGACCGAGACAGAGAGCGACCGAGACAGAGAGCGACCGAGACAGAGAGCGACCGAGACAGAGAGCGACCGAGACAGAGAGCGACCGAGACAGAGAGCGACCGAGACAGAGAGCGACCGAGACAGAGAGCGACCGAGACAGAGAGCGACCGAGACAGAGAGCGACCGAGACAGAGAGCGACCGAGACAGAGAGCGACCGAGACAGAGAGCGACCGAGACAGAGAGCGACCGAGACAGAGAGCGACCGAGACAGAGAGCGACCGAGACAGAGAGCGACCGAGACAGAGAGCGACCGAGACAGAGAGCGACCGAGACAGAGAGCGACCGAGACAGAGAGCGACCGAGACAGAGAGCGACCGAGACAGAGAGCGACCGAGACAGAGAGCGACCGAGACAGAGAGCGACCGAGACAGAGAGCGACCGAGACAGAGAGCGACCGAGACAGAGAGCGACCGAGACAGAGAGCGACCGAGACAGAGAGCGACCGAGACAGAGAGCGACCGAGACAGAGAGCGACCGAGACAGAGAGCGACCGAGACAGAGAGCGACCGAGACAGAGAGCGACCGAGACAGAGAGCGACCGAGACAGAGAGCGACCGAGACAGAGAGCGACCGAGACAGAGAGCGACCGAGACAGAGAGCGACCGAGACAGAGAGCGACCGAGACAGAGAGCGACCGAGACAGAGAGCGACCGAGACAGAGAGCGACCGAGACAGAGAGCGACCGAGACAGAGAGCGACCGAGACAGAGAGCGACCGAGACAGAGAGCGACCGAGACAGAGAGCGACCGAGACAGAGAGCGACCGAGACAGAGCGACCGAGACAGAGCGACCGAGACAGAGCGACCGAGACAGAGCGACCGAGACAGAGCGACCGAGACAGAGCGACCGAGACAGAGCGACCGAGACAGAGCGACCGAGACAGAGCGACCGAGACAGAGCGACCGAGACAGAGCGACCGAGACAGAGCGACCGAGACAGAGCGACCGAGACAGAGCGACCGAGACAGAGCGACCGAGACAGAGCGACCGAGACAGAGCGACCGAGACAGAGCGACCGAGACAGAGAGACCGAGACAGAGAGACCGAGACAGAGAGACCGAGACAGAGAGACCGAGACAGAGAGACCGAGACAGAGAGACCGAGACAGAGAGACCGAGACAGAGAGACCGAGACAGAGAGACCGAGACAGAGAGACCGAGACAGAGAGACCGAGACAGAGAGACCGAGACAGAGAGACCGAGACAGAGAGACCGAGACAGAGAGACCGAGACAGAGAGACCGAGACAGAGAGACCGAGACAGAGAGACCGAGACAGAGAGACCGAGACAGAGATAGAGAGATAGAGAAAGACCGTACGGACGGTATTTTTTCTTAAAATCCTTCCTTTTCTCAAGACCAACAGCTCTCACTGTATCAAGTTCTGTTTTCATACGTGACATCTCATCATCAGCATGAGATCCGATAAGCGATTTTAAGCTAAAGGGCAGGTTAAGAATTCGGTGTTGTGCCTCAGGCTTAAGACCAGTGAGCCTCAACCAAGCTTAGCGCCTGGCACAGAGTCCATGCGCGTTACCATGCGTAGATAAGTCAAAAACATCAGCGGCTGCACTAATCACCTGGTTAGCTACCAGCCCACCTTCATGTAAGATCTCCAGATAATCGTGTTAGTTTCTTTTGGAAGCTTTTCTGCAAAACGAGATATGGAGTCCCATGGGGCACGGTCATAGCGACCCAGAAAAGCTGGCGACTTTCATGTAGGAGGCAGATGTGACACACATTCTCTTCCCTACTGAGTCCATAGCCTTACTGTCTTTATCCGGCGGCACAGATGACGCTGCTCCGGTTTGATTCTTACGTGCTGCTGAGACAATCACAGAATCCGGTTTTGGCTCAGCCCTCAGAAAGAACGGATCATTGTCCGGTGCTTTATATTTCTTAGCGATCCAAGAAGGGACCGCTCCCAATGCTGCTGGAGTTAAGAACTTGTGTTCCGCTGGCTCCAACAGACCTGGCACCAGAGAAAGTAAGGGCCTTGACGTTAGCTTTTGGTGAAAAGTCTCGAAAATGACCGTTGACTTGGTGGTAGAGACCGGCATTTCGATATTCAGTTTAGCTGCTCCATGACAGAGAACTTCATTAAAGGTTATCACATCATCAATCGGTGAAATCCTACTCGGAGGAGTTGATGACCGTGTCGGTGAATAGCCCCTCCTACGAGTTTGTAGACCTTGTAGAGGATCTAGTATCGCGCCTCCTCTAAGAGTGGCGACGTGATGATCTAGAAGAAGGTGAAGTCCGCCTCCTCACTGATGGAGACTTTCTCGGAGGAGCACGCTCACGTCTTCTCGGAGAGAGCACCAACTGTCTTGGGGGGGATCTTGATCTTGAAGCAGGTCTTGCAGACACAGGTGACCTGGAATAAGACCTTGGAAGATTAATTTTCCTTATCTTCCACTCTCTAATCTCCCCCAGCCAAAGTGGCGAGATATTAGTTGCTAGCTGAATAGGTGAAGGTGCTCTCGAGGGCTCTGGAGAGGCCAGCAGAGGCCGAAACCTCTGCTGGCCGGTTCGACGTCATGGCACCTCTCGACGGTGACCTTGACTTATGTTCCGAGCCTCTCGGCGGCGACCGTCGACGATGAGACGACATCGATGAGACGTCGAGTCCCGCCCTCTTGCAGTCGTAAGCGGTACAAAAGGGGGTGGTGATGAACGGATCATCTGAATCAAACACTCACACCCAGTCAAAAGATCAGGGTTTAATCCATCACCGTTCTTTAGCCCACTCTGCCACCCCAGTTCAGCCATGGCTATATGCAAATCAGTCTGACCCTGTGCCTCATGGGAACAGTCCAGCCCGAACTGCCAAGCCATGTCTTCCCTGGACCGGAAACAAGCTTCAGAGGACCAGGTTCTGGCATTCCAGCCGTCTTCAGGACTCACGTCTGAGCATACCCTGCCACACTTATGGCAGCCAAAAGCGGTACAAAAGGGGGTGGTGATGGACGGAGCATCTGAATCAATCAAACACTCCCACCCAGTCAAAAGATCAGGGTTTAATCCGTCACCATTCTTTAGCCCACTCTGCCACCCCAGTTCAGACATGGCTATATGCAAATCAGTCTGACCCTGTGCCTCATGGGAACAGTCCAGCCCGAACTGCCAAGCCATGTCTTCCCTGGACCGGAAACAAGCTTCCGAGGACCGGTTTCTGGCATTCCAGCCGTCTTCAGCCCGGCTTGCTTGAATCCAGTGGCAAAGTGAGCAAGGGACTCACGTCTGAGCATACCCTGCCACACTTACGGCGGCCAAAAGCGGTACAAAAGGGGGTGGTGATGGACGGAGCATCTGAATCAAACACTCGCACCCAGTCAAAAGATCAGGGTTTAATCCATCACCGTTCTTTAGCCTAGTATGGTGTATTTCAGGCTGCATATGTATGTGTATATGCATATTATCTATATATATGGGTTTTGCATGTGTATTTATATGTATATGTAGATATATGCATATTATTGGCTATTGCTCCGGGGTCCCACACGTGGGTGGGACTAGTCAGTGCTTATGACTATTGATGAGTATCCCCTGGAAGAGAACTTGAGGTGCTGGCAACGCGGGTATTGCCCTCTTGCCAAGGCGGCACTTCGTGCCGCCCCGTGGGATTACTATGTTGCTATTAAAGAAGCTAAGGGCAATTATTTCACAGAATGAATCTCTAGAGCGAACAGCAAAGAAATATCCTCTATAGTCCATAGCTTTCTGTCACCAGTTGCAGAACAAACTACCCCGCCTATCTCTTCTCAATGGTGCGAAGATCTATCTATTTTCTTCACTACTAAGATCCAAAGGATCCAAGATATTCTAGGGACCCCCCCCCCCAGAACCGTGTTCCCTGTTTTTGCCCCCTCCCCCCAGCTCCATAACCTCTAGTCACCTTTTTTCGCAGTTTAGGCTGGCGGAGGGATGTTTTAGCCATTCTTAAATCTTTTAAATCAAGCTCCCCCGCGGACCCTTGTCCTGCTAGAGTTCTGGGTGGGGTAGCTGAGACTGTTTTTCTTGAGGTAACAGCTCTTGTCAACGTTTCACTTCAATCCAGCATAGTCCCCCAGCAATGGAAACCGCCAAACTCCTCTCTCTCCTCAAGAAGCCTTCTGCTGATCCCTCTATTCTCTCGAACTACCGCCCATTTCCCTTCTACCGGTCTTGGCTAAGATCTGTGAAAAGGTGGCCTTTAGGCAGTTGGAGGGTTTGTGAAGTCTTCTGGTGCTCTTCACCCAGCCCAATCTGTGTTTAGGACATCTTTCAGTACCGAGACAGCGCTGGTGGAGATTACGGAGGCGATCAGGGAGTGCCTGGACGTGGGCGGCAGGACGGCTCTGATTTTATTGGACCTCTGCCCCTTCGATACGGTACCCCACCACCAGCTCCTCGCTCGACTGTCCACCGTCTGCATCACGGGCTTGGCCTGGGACTGGGTCAAATCTTTCTTGGATAATCGCACCTAACAAGTGTGGATGCTGCCTTTTTCATCTCAAACAAGTAAACTGTCCACAGGGGTCCCCTCTGAGCCCTCTACTTTTCAATATTTACCGGACACCTTTGAGTTATTTGGCCGAGGAGCTGGGTGCCAAAATAATGGCTTACGCAGATGACACTCTGCTCCTATTCACGTGGAAGGGCTCTGATCTCCAAACCGACATTGCACACCAGTGCCTGTCCTCGGTATTCTCCTGGCTGGCTCATGCTAGTCTTAAATGTAATGAAGACAAGTCTGAGGTGCTCCTCTATGGCCAGTTTCCCCCCACCTTCAGAAAATATATCTGGCCACCCGACTATCCATGCCATAAGTCCAAAGGGGGCGCTGCCAAGAAGCTAGGGTTATGGTTTGGGGAAGACCTAGGTTTTCACAAGCAAATTAAAAAAACTCAGGAGTCTGCTTTGGCTCTCTCAAATCCTTAAGGAGATTTATTCCTCTGTTGCTCCGCGCCACCTGGTAGACTATCGCGAGGGCGCTCATTCTTTCCCGCCTCGATTATACCAACGCTCTCTATATTGGCATTCCCGGGTATTAGGACCGGGGGTTCAGGACTTTAAAACGCGAGTGCGTTTTAAAGTCCTTACCATGACACACAAGGCACTCCAGGGGTTGGCCCTGCCTATACCAGAACGAGGTTTGCTTTCTATTTACCCAGGCGACCTCTTTGCTCCGCCTTCCAACGTCGGCTGGTGGTCCCTAGGTTCCGCTGTTCGCGGATTGGGGGTCTGTCCTTTGTGGCAAAAGCTGCCACACTGTGGAATGCTCTTCCAGCTGACCAACATACTAAGGAGTTACCTACTTTTAAAAAACTCCTCAAAACTTTCCTCTTCAAGCAGCTGATCTAGTTCCTATGCCCATGCCTGCTATTGTTCACCCACGCGCCAGGACACTCAAGAGTATTAGTAAGCAGTATAAATCCTTTTATAACATATAACATAACATAACAAGCAGTTAACAGTAGTCTCGAGTATACCTGCGTCCCACTAGGAACCTGGGGACTGCCCATTTTGGTAGCCCTCCCAGGCCCCCCATATATTCTCCCATTTGTGCGGGCACCGCCTGCTCTGATATACTGCCTGCTCCGCCCACTGACACCAGTCTAAGTAATTTTCCCAGCATTCCACCATTGGGACTACGCTGGAGCACCACGCACAGGCGATGTTGCGTTTTGCCACCATCCACGCTAGGGCGAGCCATGTCATAATCCATTTGGGCCATACTATTTTTCCTGTCGCCCCCAGGATATGCCATCTCACTTCAAGTGGGACCTGCTCCCCCACTACTGATGTCATCACTTCGGCCACACCTGCCCAGAAAGCCTGAATCTTGGGGCATGCCCATAATATATGGAAAACGTTCCAGTCTCACCAGAGCCCCTAATACGCTGTCGAGGTACAGTGGGCCATATGGTACGGTACGCGAGTCGTACGACCTGTGCAGCATGCGCAGCTGGATCAACCTGAATCTTGCTCGCACCGCTTTCTGGGGCTCTGTAGGGCCTCCCACCAGTCATCTTCCTCGAGGAGGCACACGTCTGATTCCCATTCCGCCCGCAAAGAGACCAGACAGTCGGTGTATTGTTATGTAGTTTTTTTTATAGGTGAGGGAGATTGCCTTGCATGTTGACACTAAATCGCAATATGTGCAATATCTTGTTATAGTAATTGACATTTTCAAAAATTCATTTGTTTCGTCTTGGAATTCATTTTTATTGTATGATTCGGTTAGGTTTGATTTTAAGACATTTATGAATGCATTGGCACAATTGTTAATAACATTTCACTCAATTACAAGGAGTGTAGGTGGATACACTCCCTCAATGCAGTACAGGCAGGGCTTAATGAGCGAGAGGAGACAGCCAAACAAATGGAGCAACTATAAAAATGAGCGTAACTGACATGATCTAACTCAATTGCGGCCTGGGTACTTCACACAAGTATATTCTGTTGTCAGTTTTATGCAGTTTGAAACATGTTTAAAAGTACGAGAATGCCGCATAATGTATACTGTATTTTACTGTGTAAATATGGCTTTTAACTATTTTTGTACAGGGAAGGACCCTGGAAATGATTTGTCAAATGTCTGTCACGTTCATGTTCAAGTATGAGCACCAGCATGCACTTGTTTGTACATATAAATGACCAGTCGATTATCCTAGCCCCTTTTTATTGCTCCAAACTGGTTTGATTTAGCACGACTTAGATTGGCTCCCGCTAAACTAGGAGTAATTACGTCCTTATAAGTTCCATAACTTTGTTCACAAAATGATAGCGAACGCTATAGTATGAGTAACATTATAAAGTAAGGCGCACACCTTTTCTGTCACTCAAGGTGTTGCGTAGCAGCGTCATAGCGTGAGGTTGCTTGGCAACGAGGCAACGCGAAAGTGACCTTGCGTCCTCGCGCCAAATGAGTTTAGCGTTTGCCGAGGTCTGGCCTCACTACGTGGGAGCGAGCGGACTGTTGCAGAACTCGCTGCCAGTACTGGAGCAAGCGGCCCACTTATTCGACGATCGCATCACTTGGCGACGTGTTCCATAAACATACAATTCAAGTGCAGAAGGATCTGTACTCGAGCAGACTTTTGCTGCCAGACTATGCTAAAGGGACTGAATCATTAGGTAAGATGACTATGAGGTGCCCCACACCAACCATTATTCAACATTAATTGATTCGTTAGCAAACGCTAATCACTCGTACCCATTATTTCATAGGTCGCACGAGTGTCGCGGCGACTTGTACCTTGTTTAAGCCTCCGCAACATTGTCGGACATACAAAAGTTGTTTGGCTGAATCACTATCGACAGCACTTGGGTGAGTGCATTTAAGTTATCGATCTAGGAATTTCCTGTTTTAAACATTGAGGAAATCAAAAATCAGCCCTCTTAAAGCGATGTATAATAATGATTTCATACGCTTACTGATTTTACAGATTTGAATAAATCCACTACTACTACTGCACCCCAGGTCCAAGTTTAGAAAGACCTTTGTGGTGAGTGTACATGTAATTAATCCTTACCGACGCTCACTTTTAATTTGTAAATCCACACTGATAATATATTTCTCTGACCCTTCAGGCGCTACACCTCTACTCTATGTCCTGAAGACCCGACCTAGCCCCACAACTAAGGCGTCCAGAGGGTCGAAATGTCAACGCTTTTTGACGGTTGGACCAGTATAGGCTTTCCAGCTGTAAAATAATCCAACTAGAATAACCCACTGAAATGATCCTAAATCAATGCTGAAACTGGCCACAGAACTTTTGTTTGCTTTCTCTTTCCCCTTCCCAGATTGATTAAGTACACTCTAAATGTCACTTTTGCACTTTGTCACACTTTAATCACCTTTTTTTTTAATGCACCGTTGTATCACACTATTGATGAACTGAGAAATGAATTCTAATGAAGTGATTTTCATGTATAGATAAGGTACGTATTTATCAATGAATAATTAATTGATGAATTAAAAAACGGATGTTTACCCTTATAAAAAACCTCTTTTGTATATTGTGGATTTGCATTGAATAGAGCTCAAATGATTGGAGCTCTGGTCTAATTAGCTATATGACAGAATGAAATGTGAAATGATTTAAAACATAGCTTGAAGTAATCAGGTTGTGAACCCGACAGAACCATTGTAGATATTACATAATAACATTTACAGTACAGCATTCTGTTTTATATATTGTGACAATGAAGATGATGTTTTGACTGCAATGATTTTAATTCATCACGCGATAAATAATTAAATCTTAAGATAAAAATAAATAAAAAATTGAGTAGAACTGTCCTGAAGACACTCAATTCAACATGATAGGAGTACATACTTTGGGATCCATCAGGATAGAGCAGCTGGGCTCAGGTGAAAAATGAGGGCAGAGCTGTATGAGCCATGACTGCCTTCTCAGTCGAGCAAGGCGTGTCGAGAATGTGGTGACTGTAGGGTAGGATGGAGAAACAAGGAGTCTGTATGGTAGCGTGGAGGAACAGGTGGTGAGTGGCAGGGGGGTGGAGGTAATTTACCCTATCTTCAGTAATGAAACTGCAGCTTGAAAACTTTCTGGAATCACAAGCTGTGCATTATTCAGTCATGTAGTGATTGGGTCTGGAATTGTGTCTTTTTTGCCTTTGAGGGGGCATTGACCATTTGGTGTAATGTCCAACTTTCTGGTGGCTACTGTAACCGCAGACTCCTCAACTTCAGAATTTCCAAAGGTGCCTCACTGGATCCATGGAATTCTTGAGCAATGCACTGTGGCTCGGTGTGGATCCATAGCGCTTTAAAAGTGACAGCACAGCAGCAAATCAGTGCCACCCCTACAAGCTGATCTACGTTTCTTGCATCTTTCGCCTTACATGCCCTCAGATGTGGAGCATAGAACAAGTTGCGAGAGAGTGTGCCAATCTCCAACTCTGGATCTTTTTGGACCATTAAAAAACACTTCAGACAACAGGGAGGAATCTGCAGTTACAGTATCCAAAACAAGGAACACTACCAATGGGAAGTACAGGACGTGGCCAGCAACAAAATGGTAGATGTGCTCTAGCACGGCTCTGCCAGGATACCTGATATCCGGACCCATCCGAGTAAAAGCTGAGCAAGCCCCCACTACGCACCGCAGGGTATGCAGAAGGCCGCTGGGGACAGCTGCCGAGGGCCCGCAGCGGAGAAGGAATCGACATAAGGACGACTCGGGAGAGAGCTGCAGCCTCAGGCCTGCGCGCAGCCTGGACCGCTCCCATGGACTGCAGGCAGATGGCGCAGCGCAGACCACATGAGCCTTATTGGTGGTCACGGTGCACGGAGAAGGCCAGATGTTCAGATGAATGGGGGCCAGGTGTGCTTGGCCCCCAGCCTGACTCTTCCCTGTGTGACCCCCACAGGGCCAGCAAACATCTGCAGGAGCCTGTGGTGCTAGTCCCCGCCTGTGCATTTCTTTTTAGGTCGAGGACCGTAGGCTGCGCTTGCGCAGTCTCGGTCAGAGATTAAATGTTTTCTAGAGTGGGGCTTGAACCCGCCCCTCTTCTCCATTGGCTGGCTTCCTAAACGGAGGCCAGCCATTGGAGAAGAGGGGCATCACTACGTTCAAGCCGCGTCTTTCAGATTCGGGGCGTGTTTTTTCGCTTCTGTCTTGTTTTCATTCTCTCCTCTTCCCATTGGCTGGAATTTTACCTTACAGCCACTGGGAAGAAAAGAGAACGAAAACCATGCCCCCGAATCTGAAAAAGACTGCTTTCTTCTATGCATTTCTGCCTCGCCTCGGAGAAAGATGGTGGTGCTTCAACCCCTTCCGTGCCCGCCGCAGTTTCAGCCGATCCATCCTTCAGAGGCTTGTAATCCGCAGTGAATCTCTGCTCCGGGCCCCTTTTACCCTGTCCACTCTCGCGCTAAAGTACAGCTGCAGTGCTGCACTTTTTAAGGAGCCCAGCTTCAGCCCCTTACCGTGCCCGCCCCAGTTTCAGCCAACCCAGTCATCAGCTAAGCGAGGTGCCGAAGGGCCGCAGTGGGCGGTGACAAGTAAAACTAGAAATAATGAACACAAGGATGGCCGATATTTGTTTCCTGTGAAATATGTGGCAATCGGCTGCAATCCCACATTGCCGTCTAAAGCATTTCAGAGAACAGCTCTCCGCCTGTAAAAACTCTCTCCCTGTGTCCTCTCCAGTGCCTAGACGCGCCGAGACCAGTGCGCCACAGGGCCTTGGGGCGCTGTGTGCCTCTGGCGGGAGGCCAGTCCGGGCAGTGCTCGGGCTCCCAGGCCCCGCCGCGCATGGGCGGACTCAGCCCAGCTACTTCCCTTCTCAAACTTTTTCCGGCCAGAGCTCTGGGGAGCTTGGCATGCAGCGGCCCCGGCGGAGCTGGGTGTGTGGGCTCACAGGGTCAGGGTAAGGACCACCACCCCTGCCCCCTCCCGCCGCTCCTGGGCAGCCCTTAGAGGGGCGCCCCGGCCCCCCGCTCCCTGACCACAGTCGTGTGACTAACTTTAACAAATGTTTCCTGCAGTCTAATCACTTTACACCCCGTCGTCATTTTTGTGATTTTTAACGGCCCAAAATGTCCATCTCGCTACGTTTTACCTCTTATTTTCAAGACGTTATGATATTCCACTTTCTGAATGAGAACGTTCGTTTTCATGTGTAACATTAACAAATGCATAATAACTACCCGGATTGTGCTGTCCAGTGGTTGGTGGCAGAGTCTATGATGGTGAAAATGAAAACACCCTGTCAGTCCTACCCTTGTAAACAGTGCTCTTGCTGTGCTCGTCACCTGTTCCTTCACACCGGGCTTGCTCTGTTCTTTTTCCGGGATGTAGACGGATGCTGCCTGATGTATGCAGGGTTTCCCAACTTACACAAACCGCACAGAAGAGGCGGTCTCTGGCTGCCGCACACCAGCCTTGTGATCTTAGCAACTGAATACAGTGTACAGAAAATACTCCTCCGCCAGTTTGAGAGGGGGCCATCAAACAAAGCAACATCTTGAATGCTTGTTTTGGTGACGTTTAGTGACGCAGGACTGGTAGAAGAGAATTCTTTTTTTTCTCTACACGGCATGACCACTTTGATTATGAAATGGGCATAAAACACCACGAGAGAGCAAAAGGGGGCGCTCTTGCAGTGCACTGCGGATCTGTGGCGTCTTTGAAGTAATCCCTATAGACAGGGGGGGGGGGGGGGACATCACGGCCATGGGTAGCATTCCCAGGTCACTATAGAGTAGTGTCTATACGTTCCCAGCTGTTTGGATTTCAGTGCATACTAACTTGGAGGGAAAAATCACCATGTTGAACTGCTATTTCTTAAAAAAAAATTTAAAGAACACACAACAGCAAATGCATGAGACACATGGAAGCAAAACATAGCCCTACCTTCTTATCAGTCTGACAGACAGCAGAACCCTCGCCTTTTACAATGCAATCGGTGCACACACTACATGACCATAACTATCGAGGCATGTGCGCCCCATGATTGTAATGTGACCGACCGCTGCCTCCCGTCATGTTATGACAGCGAGGCGGCTGTCAGTGCGGATCTATTCTACAAATGACGACCTGCTTAAACAGAACCCCTACCGCCCCCCCGGGGCAAGCACGCTCCCCTCCTGCCTGACAAGTAACCCGCACTGGAAGTCGCGTGAGGAAAATGCACCTTTCAGACGTCTTTCCCAGGGCAGTTGCGATGATTTTTGCCGTCCTGGGTAAAATGTCATTTCGCCGCTCCTTCCAACAGTGATGGACCTCCTCAGATGCTTTTAAGAGTCACATGGTGAGGCCCCATTTAAAGGCGCCTAAGCAGCGCACTACATCCAAGCTACTCTAGGCTGCCACTTTAGGGTGCCACACAAGATGCCCCAGGAAGGTGCCAGATAATTACAACAAAAAGCTGTGTTTCTAGTGAGGAGGAGCACTCAAATGGTCAACTGCAGAGGTGTTACTATTATTATTATTTACATATAGTTACTAAGTATTATACCTAATATTATAATGTTACCGTCATTTTTTTAAATAATTTACACAAAACTATGTTTGTGTGGTGGGGGCAATACTGCATTGAAAAGTTACCCTGTGTCAGAGAAAACAAAAGTAAACTTCAGTAGAATGTTCAGGTAGACAATCCCTCGTTATCACAGCCAGGTTGTGCACTTGTTTGTTATCATTTGTATGTTTGCTTGTTCTTTGTACTGCTACTTTTAGCTTTCGTTACCTTTAAGATTTGCCACTCATTCCTTGACAAACCTTAAGAAAAATCCCAGGTTTAGTCTAGATGTACCAACTTTGCATATCTCACAGGTGGAAATGATGGTTGCGGTCTGAAAAAAGGAGCTTGTACCGTCTACCTGTTGCAAACCCATCAAAGAGATTTGTTTGCTAAAGAAGTTTACATACTCTGATGATGTAAGCGTGGCGTATTGCACTCAGTTTAGCTTCAGGACAGAAAAGACTGAGCAAATCAATTGCACACTTTCATGTTTGCATGTTACAGTGGGGAAAAGCGATTTCCCTTTTGCATACAATCGGATGGAGCAAAATCACAATTTTTACTGCTTTTCTAAAGGTTATGTATATTTAGAAAGTTCAAGGCAAAAAGTTAGGTCCCCCTCCCCCCGTGATCAGGTCTCATTGCAGAAGTTTAAGCATTAAACCCACCCCTTTATGCATTTAGACTTTATTTTCCTTCGCTGACAGTCCAGAGGACTTCCTGCGAAGGAAAGCAGTAGTCGGCACGTGGCATTTCACACCAACAATACACAAGCTCTAATATGAAGAATTTGTAATTCTATAATTGCCAGACTACACAGTTTAAAAAGATAAATTGCCCGATTCCAGGTAGCGTCTATTCTGCTTCGTCGGAACCTTGTATCCCACGTTGAAACGTTGACAGCTTTTATTAATCGTAGGGAATGCTTTATAATTGCAAGAAAATGGATAACTCAATCTAGTCTATCATTTAGGCAAAATCACCCATGCTGCTGCACACAGGTGTGCATCTATAAGAAGATACCTTCCAAGGCAAACGTGCCCCCATCAAAGCTGTATTGACTTTGTTGTGAGTTCATTGCAATAAGTTTTCAAAGAGGCATTTATGAATTGTCCCTTTGTGATCTGTTATTTCTTCCTTGATACTCTGAAAACATTTGCCTGCATTTTTACCTTTCTGATAATCAAAGCTCAGAAGTCACCCTGTTTAGCTAGTGCATTAACACCTCAAACAGCTTATTTATATGCCTTGTTCCATACATGAAAATCTCTTGTTCTTTTTAGGTAGTGTGTGTTGAGAAACATATGGGCTGTCTAGGCTATGTTGAGGATGCAGGAAGTTGGCTCAAGTTAATTCGCATGAGGAAGGAATATGCTACTTACCAGTATGCATCTGTTCTTGGCATAGAGGGCTGCAGAGTGGTACATTATGAATAGATCGCCATCTGGTGTTGGGCTCGGATGATTGCACTTTGTTTTTCTCTTGGAGAGTCTTTTGTATCTTGGTGACTCCTCCCTTGGTTGGTAGTGCGCATGGGCATCGGCTCCATCCTTAGATTGTTTTGCCATAGTAGGGTTAGATGGAGTAGTATGATAGAATACAGATAAGAATGCCCATGTAAGTGTATCTAAATAAGATAATGTTGGAACAGACACAGGTTTCCGGGGAGGCTGGGAGGGCATGTACCACTCTGCAGCCCTCTATGCCAAGAACAGATGCATACTGGTAAGTAGCATATTCCGTTCGAGGCATATGGGCTGCAGATGGTACATTATGAATAGACTATACAGCAGTTCTCTCCCTAACGGTGGTTGCCCGTGTCTGTTGCAACTGTCTGAAATAAAGTTTTTAATACCGCTTGTCCCACTCTAGCTTGTTGTGTTGTGTGCACATCTACAAAATAGTGTTTTGTGAATGTGTGCGGTGTAACCCAGGTAGCTGCTTTGCATATGTCATCTAGTGGAATGTTTCCCAAAAATGCCATAGATGCTCCTAGTTTACGTGTAGAGTGAGCTCTAGGAGGAACAGTTAATGTTCTCTTTGCTTTTAAGTAGCATATTTGAATGCATTTTACAATCCATCTGGCAATGCCCGCTTTAGAGATGGGATTGCCTTTATGTGTAGGAGAAAACGCAACAAATAGCTGTTTTGTCTTTCTGAAAGTTTGTGTTCTTTCTATATAGTACAATATTGCCCTTCTAACATCCAATGTATGTAGGGCTCTTTCTGCTACTGTTTGTGGTTTTGGAAAGAAAACCGGTAATTCCACTGACTGATTGATGTGGAATGCTGAAATTACCTTTGGTAAGAATTTTGGGTTTCTTCTAAGAACCACTTTATTTTGGTGTAACTGCATGAATGGTTCTTGAATCGTAAAAGCCTGCAACTCACTTACTCTTCTAAGTGACGTGATAGCTATGAGGAAGGCCACCTTCCATGTGAGGAATTGTATTTCACACCTATGCCTAGGTTCAAAGGGTGGCCCCATTAGTCTGGTAAGTACTATGTTGAGATTCCAGACTGGGGAAGGTGGTCGTCTTGGTGGAATGACTCTTTTGAGTCACTCCATGAAAGCTTTAATTGCTGGTACTTTAAACAGGGAAAGATGTTGCCTGTTTTGTAGGTACGCCGCTATGGCTGCGAGATGAACTCTGATAGAGGTATATGCTAAGTTACATTGCTGCAAGTGTAGTAAATAGCAAATGATTTGTTTAGTGGATGCGTCCAGAGGGTTGATGTGCTTACTGTTACAGTGTATAGCAAACCTCTTCCATTTTGCTGCATAGCATGCTCTGGTGGTAGGACGTCTTGTTTAATGATTTCCATGCATTCTGGTGGTAAATCTAAATATCCAAACTCTATGACCTCAGGAGCCAGATCGCTAGGTTCAGTTGTTTGGGATCTGGGTGCATTATTTCTCCATGGTTCTGTGTAAGATGCATGGGTAATAATCTTAGTTTTTGATGTGGCACTTGTGAGAGTTGTAGTAGCGTGGTGAACCACGGCTGTCTTGCCCACGTGGGTGCCACTAGTATCATTGTCATTGAGTGTTGCTGCAGTTTCCGAACCAGTAACGGAATTAGTGGGAGAGGAGGGAACGCGTAAGCAAATTTGTTGGACCAATTTATCCATAGTGCATTGCCCTGGGAACGTTGGTGTGGGTACCTGGATGCGAAGTTTTTGCATTTTGCGTTCTGATGATTGGCAAACAGATCTATCTTTGGTTGCCCCCATCTCTGGAAGAATGGCTGCAGTATTTGGTCGTGCAGCTCCCATTCGTGTACTTGTTCTGACTGTCTGCTATCTGATTTTGAACTCCTGGTAGGTGTTCTGCTAACAGATAGATCTTTTGAGGAATGGCCCATCTCCAAATGTCCTGTGCTAGTTTGGATAGTTGGAGAGAGTGTGTCCCCCCCTGTTTTTGAATATAATACATTGCAGTCATGTTGTCTGTTCTGATCAGGACTGCCTTGCTTGTTATTTGCATTTGGAAAGCCTTTAGTGCTAGAAATACTGCTAATAGTTCCAGGTAGTTGATGTGCAGTTTCTTTTGCTGCACACTCCACTTCCCCTGCACTGTGTATTTGTCCATATGCGCTCCCCATCCGGAGAGCGATGCGTCCGCTGTTATTATCCCTTGTGGAATTGGCTCTAGGAACGACCGTCCCTTGGAAATGTTTTCTGTGTTCCACCACTTCAGAGAGCGATACGTCCGGTCGTTTACCAACACCAGATCTGTAATCTAACCTTGAGCCTGATTCCACTGTGTCGCTAGACACTCCTGTAGTGGACGCATTTGTAGCCTGGCATGTGGTATTAGCAGTATGCAGGAGGACATCATGCCTAACAGTTGCATAAACACTCGTGCTGGGAGTGTTGTGGTTGAAATCTTTGTATTAACCCGACCATTGTCTGTATCCTGATTGGGTTGGGGTATGCTATTGCCTTTTCTGTGTCTATCGTAGCCCCCAGGTATTGCTGAATCTGGTTTGGTTGCAGGTGTGACTTTTTGTAGTTCACCGTAAACCCTAGGTGGTGCAGCAATTGAATTGTCTTCTGTGTGTTGTGAAGACATTCTTCTTGTGACTTGGCCTTTATTAGCCAATCGTCCAAGTAGGGGAAGACATGTATTTGTTGTCTTCTTAGGTGTGCTGCCACCACAGCTAGGCATTTTGTGAAAACTCTCGGTGCTGTTGTGACACCGAACGGAAGGACTTTGAACTGATAGTGTTGTCCTTCTACTACAAACCTTAGGTATTTTCTGTGGGCTTTGTGAATTGGGATATGAAAGTAAGCGTCTTTTAGATCCAGTGTAGAAAGAAAGTCCCCTTTCTTCAGTAAAGGGAGTACTTGTTGGAGCGTGACCATGTGGAAATGCTCCGAATTTATGTAAGCATTGAGAGGTCTGAGGTCCAATATTGGTCTTAGGGACCCGTCTTTTTTGGGGATTAGGAAGTATAGAGAGTATACTCCTGTCCCTTGTTGATTTTTTGGGACCTTCTCTATTGCATGCTTTTGTAGAAGTGCTAGTACTTCTTTTAACAATGTCAGATGATCCTGACTCATTGGACGCTGTTTGGGGGGGATGTTTGGTGGGGTAGCTGTGAGTTCCAGGCAATAACCATGTTGGATAATCTGTCTCACCCACTTGTCTGATGTGATGTTTTCCCAGACAGGTAGGAACTGTGATAGACGTCCCCCGACCGGTGTTATGTGGTCTGGGGGGAGTTCTATGAAGTCACTGTTTTGGGGTTGAGGCGTTGCGGTTGTTATTATTTCCGCGGCCTCTACCTTTGTTGTTGTTACCCCTGTAATTTCCTCTTGAATTGCCTTTGGGTGATGTAGGTGTGAAAGAGGTGGATTGCTGATGTGTTCCTGTATTTTTTGAGCCCCCTCTATAGGTGGATCTACGAAAGGAACCTCTTTGTGTTGGCTGTTGCAATGCTCCCATTGACTTCGCCGTTTCTGTATCTTTTTTCATTTTTTCTAAGTTCTCATCTGTGCTTGAACCAAAAAGTGTCTTTTGATCAAATGGTTGGTTCAGTAAGGACGTTTGTACTTCCTGTTTGAATCCTGAGATTCTAAGCCATGCATGTCTCCTTAACATGACACTGGTGTTGATGGATCTTGCTGCAGTGTCTGCTGCGTCTAGGGCGCACTTAATGGAAGTATTAGTTATTATTTTACCTTCCTGTATTAACTGATCTGCCTTTTTCTGATGTTCTTTGGGGAGATGTGTGATGAGTTTTTCTAATTCATCATAATGTGCCCTGTCATAACGTGCAAGTAGTGCCTGTGTATTGGCTATACGCCAGCTATTTGCCGCTTGTGATGCTACTCTCTTGCCTGATGCATCTATTAATTTTGACTCTTTATCAGGTGGAGGAGCCTCTCCTGTAGATAATGAGTTTGCTCTTTTACGAGCGTTTGAGACTACAAGCGAGTCCAGAGGTACATGCCCTTTAATAAATATTGGATCTTTTGGAGCCGCCTTATATTTTTTATCAATTCTTGGGTTTAACACCCTAGCCCTCACAGGGTCTTTGAATATTTCTTCTGTGTGACTGAGAAGACCCTTCAACATAGGAAGAGTACCGGATGTTCTTTGTGCATTAGGTAGCGTCTCTAACAGGAAATCCTCTATTTGAGGTTCTGCATGTATATCTACTTTATGATATTTTGCTGCCCTATTAATGAGCTGTACAAACCCTGTGTTATTATCAGGTGGTGAAGGCTTTGAGGGATATAACTCTGGGTCGTTGTCCTCATCTGACCCTACGTCATAATTTTCCCATGGGTCATCCTCATCTGGGATGGTTTCATCATCCCCTTGAGGTTCTCCCTCCCCTGGATCACTGTCTACATCAGACTGAGGTGTAGATGGTCTTGGTGTGGAAGGTGTAGGAATATTTGGCATAGTGTGAGGAATAGAAGAAGAGGGTGTGACTTTAGGTCGAGGAGAAGCAGGAGGAGTTGTATTTGTCCCCAGTGTTCTCTTTTTTGAAGGAAGAGATTTATCTTCTGTCTTTATTCTTTCTCTTCTTCGTCACTACTTTGCCAGTTTGCGGATCGATAAAGAAAATCTTTTGTTTGGGATCTGTCTGCTGCTCCTGAATCGGTACCGAAGGTCCTGGTTCCGAAAGGTGCTTATGTTTTCGATTGTCAGTGTTCGGTGTTTTCGGCACCGAGTGTCTACTCGATTCCGACTTCCTGGGTATCGAGTGAGTCTTGGACAACGAATCATGTTTCTGTTTCGACATGGAATGTTACGATACCGAGCTTTCCCTTGTATGGAGCTTCGGTGTCGAAGTCGATGTCTACCTTTTCTCGGATCCGACATGGTGGGAGGCCGAGTGTTTCGGTTTCAGTTTCGGTTTCGTTGCCGGGCCCGAGGGCGGGGCGTCGGAAACTTTTTTCTGCGGTTTGACCGGGCTCGAAGGCGGGGTCGTTACCGCACGGGGTCGGTTTTTCGGTAAGGGGACGTCGTCAATCACGGTTTGTTGCACGTCGAGTTCTTCAACATCCAACTGGTCCCCTTCCGACCCCGACTGATCCTCTTCTTCCTCAATTTGCTCGTCTCCGAACAGCTCCGGGATCGCCTCCGACTGCATTCTGGAAACCTCGTGTCTTCTAGCTCGACGATTTCTAATCGTTAGCTTGGAGGAGAATGCTGCGCAGGCTTCACAGTCCCTGGATTCGTGTTCAGGCGATAGACAGAGGTTGCACACCTCGTGTAGGTCCTTGTGTGGGAACTTAGCACCACGCGTTGGACATTTTTTGAATGGAGTTCTTTCCATGGACTCCGGGCTTGACTGCGTCGAGAAAGGCCTCCTGTTCGTCGACGTAGATCAAAGTTTTTTCTTCGATTTTGAATTCGCAACGCGTCGGAATGGAAATGAAACGCGTTCGATAACAATACCGTCGAATTGGAAAGGGAATACGCGCCGATAAATCACTTTTCTCTGAAGTTGATCTGGAGCGTCTCGATCCTCATCCGAACCCGATGGCGGAAAAAAACAATCTAAGGATGGAGCCGATGCCCATGCGCACTACCAACCAAGGGAGGAGTCACCAAGATACAAAAGACTCTCCAAGAGAAAAACAAAGTGCAATCATCCGAGCCCAACACCAGATGGCGATCTATTCATAATGTACCATCTGCAGCCCATATGCCTCGAACACATCATTCCACCAAATTACCATTCATCCAGATCATCTGTTGGATACTCCCTTAACTCTGTTGTATTATGGATAGAGGCCCTAGATACCTGTGCCACCAATAAGAAAATAGTTAAGTAATCCTACACAAGGCAGCAGGGGTGTCTGCACACCTCCCCTCCAGCCTTAGCCCAGCCACGCTTTTGCCATCTTTCTTGTTGTTGGTGAAGAAGAAATTGTTTAGTTCTGGCCAAAACACGCCCCTTAATCAGAAAAGGACGGGGCTTACAGACATGGCGAGCGCTTGTGTTCCCTACCTAACATGCGCTCTTTCTACTCTGGGCTCGTGCTGGTGAGCAAAGCGCCGTTCTCTGAGCTGAGGAGGGCGTGCAGACCCCTCCCCACCGGCAATTTCTCAGAGCTGACGTGTTGGTTACGTTGGCTGGGTTAGCCTCCATCCAGCTGCAGCATATAGTCATATAGTCCTTGTGGGGTTGGGAGAAGGGAGCTCGAAGGCAGACACTACGAGGAATGCGGCGGACTGTAAAGGATGACACACTCTGGATACGGTTGAACAGTTTTACATGGTACCAACAACCCCGTCTGCTGCAGACTCTCAAAACCGAGGAAGACACATTGGCGTTTCTAATAGTTGTGGGACTGGCGTTACACATGCCAGATATTTGAAAAGAGACGATTGGTATTTTTAAGAAAGCTAAAATAAAGCAGTTTTTGGCCTAGAAAGTAAAGGGACTCCTGTTTATATCGTAAGTGTTCGCATTTATGACACTGGCTGCAAACATTCATGGGACTGAGTAACATAAAGGGCAGCATGCTATCATGTGACTAAGGAACATTCCACAGGGATACCTAGATTGTGTGTGTGGCTGTGTGCGTGTGGCTCTGTGTGTGCGTGTGGCTCTGCGTGCGGCTCTGCGTGCGCGTGTGGCTCTGCGTGCGCGTGTGGCTCTGCGTGCGGCTCTGCGTGCGCGTGTGGCTCTGTGTGTGTGGCTCTGGGTGTGTGTGTGTGGCTCTGTGTGGCTCTGTGTGTGTGGCTCTGTGTGTGTGTGTGTGTGGCTCTCTGTGTGTGTGTGGCTCTGTGTGTGTGGCGCTGTGTGTGGTTGTGTGTGTGGCTGTGTGGCTCTGTGTGTGGGTGTGTGTGTGTGTGGCTCTGTGCGTGTCTGGCTCTGTGTGTGTGTGTGTGTGGCTGTGTGTGTGTGGCCCTGTGTGTGTGTGTGGCCCTGTGTGTGTGTGGCCCTGTGTGTGTGGCCCTGTGTGTGTGGCCCTCTGTGTGTGTGGCCCTGTGTGTGTGTGGCCCTGTGTGTGTGTGGCCCTGTGTGTGTGTGGCCCTGTGTGTGTGTGTGTGGCACTGTGTGTGTGTGCGGCCCTGTGTGCATGTGTGGCTGTGTGTGTGTGTGGCTGTGTGTGTGTGTGGCTGTGTGTGTGTGTGGCTGTGTGTGTGTGTGTGTGTGTGTGTGTGTGTGTGTGTGTGTGGGCGTAAATGCAATACAGGGCTCGAAAAATCTGGAAAATGGTACTAGTCCTGCAGGTCTAGTATTTTGAAAAACCTCCTCGACCTAACAGAAACCTACTTGACCTCAGTCTAAGAAAGCGGAGCAAATGTGACAAGATAACAAGATTTAAAGGCATCTTTATTGCTCATTCGATTTATGAGCAATAAAAATGCCCTTAAATCTTGTTATCTTGTCACATTTGCTCAGTTTTCAAAGACAGAGGACAAAAGTTAGTTTGTTTTCCTACTCGCCAGAAAAGGCGAGTAGGACCTAAAAATAGCTCAACCTCATTAAATTTACCTCGCAAATGCGAGCGGTCGAGTGGATTTGTTGAGCCCTGCAATAGGTCTTTTATTTGCGAAAGATTAAGCTATTGGGATTGTAAATGACAATGCCATTTATTTATCTTTTTTCAAAACTAACACAAATAAAAAGTTTGTCATTTACAATGCCAATAGCGTTAACTTTTCCGAAGGCGAGACCGTTGCATTGTAAATGCTTGTTTACTGTTGGCATACGGGGGCCCCGGAGTGCTGAATGGCAGCACAGGGCGATGAGAAGACCCATCACCCCACCCACCGTGCAATAAGAACAACTGACGAGGAGGCAGGACAAGAGTGCTCATGCGCTCGGCTGGGTGCTCCAGGGCTTTACATGAATAAGACGTCAAGCAAGTCAGGTGTTTTGTGGGAACATTACTGATATGGAGGGAAACAAGACAGTTCATTGAAGTCACCTGCTTATTACAAATACGAAAAAAATGCAAACTAATGTGGCAGATAAATTAAGAAATAATCCATGTTAACAAACATTGACACTAGTGTTATGGAATCCATGCATTTAAGTGTAAAATCCCAAAAAACTCTGGTTTTAAAATTCTACCATTATCTTTTAGGTGCTTGTCTTCAGAAAATATCAACGTGTCACACAATGAATGAAATAACGAATACAAATGTATAAGGAATGAAAATCAGAATGTCACCATGTCATGGATAGTAAGCACTATATAAATACAATTTACAATTATCTCAGATATTAAGACTTACATTTAGAATGTCTGAATCACTGCTTTCAAGTCCCTGAACCAAAAGAACAGCAAAGCTATCAGTCTGTGGGAGGCCACCTTTCGTCTTTATGCTACCAATGTCTATGTCCATTGCACCAAGACGCTCTTCAATGCTGGCCTAAAATGTCAAAGGGAGTTAAAAGTTTAGCTCATTCAAGTTATAACCTCACTGACTAACAATCAACAAATGGAAAGACTCAAATTATCCAACCATAGTGCAGGTTATCTGCATACCAATAAAACAAATGGTTACTTACCTGTAGGAGCAGTTTTGCAGCTTGACAGGTTTTCTGTACTCACATGATGTACATTATTCCATCATCCAGTCGTTAGATCTGGGATTAACACTTTATTTTTATGTCTCGCCTGTGTGAGCGCATGTACGCTAGCGCATGCGCTCTCACTTGCGAGAGTCTTGAATAAGAGGCTTGGCTGTCGCCCATGGATTACCATTCCTGGGCTTCACTGTCACTCATTTGCTGCCGTCTAATTGGGCAGAACAATCCGTCCCTGCTTCCTCATCTTTTTTGTAGGAGCAAGGATCAAGTAATGATTGCTTTCGATTTATTATGTTGCTTCCTCTGCTATGATTGAGGTCCTTTTTTTGTTTTTCTAAATAGTCTTTTCCTCCTCTTACCTTCCCCATCAGTGTTGCTTCTTGCCTTCCCACTGGCCCGCTTGCCCATGTTGCTTCTTCGACGTCCATCCACCCTGTCCATGGGGCATCTTTTGCTGTCCTTGTTGCTTCATATCCTGGTCCCCTGCCCTCCGACCCAGTTATTTCTTCCAGTCCCACCTGCCTACGTTGCTCCATATCGTTCCCATCCCAATCAGTGTTTCTTATCCCTCCCACCTCCGACTTACCCTGTCCCCGTGTACCCAGTCTTTTTCTTCTCCTTTCACCTGCCTCGTCCGTTTTTTATTCCCACCCCCATGGCCTGTGCCGTTTCTTCACCTCCCAAATGCCAGCCGCATTTCTCCTTCCGCTCCCACGTCCCGGTTTCTTCTCCATCTCACTTGCTCCATTAAGTCTCCTCCCTCCCAACAGACAAGGAGGAGGGGGAGCAGGGAGAAGCTTTATGTTGCAGCCAGCGCTGGACACTTTATATTGCTATTTTCTCTCGTTCTCTTCTCCGCCCAGCGCCATTTTCACAGCCAACAGCTCACCTCTAGGTGACATCGACTGGCTTTGCCAATCCTAGTTTTTGTCTGCAAGCGTCATTGATCGGACCATTCAGTGCTATGTTCTTCCTCTGCATGATGCCAGATGTAAAACCCAGAAGCCTCTTGCTGTGGTCATGGTCTTAAGATTATTTTTCCCTAGGACAACCTCTTGTCTGTATGTCTTCCTGTTGCTTTTGTTTGATCTTTCATCTTTCCAAATTAATCTCTGTGGAGGTAGGTGGGTTGCATGCTGATCCGGAAAACTCTTCAAGCTGCAAAACAACTCCAATATAAAGCAGATCATTTTTTCTGCAGTATGAATATTTCCCGGATTCACAGGCTGTGCATGGATATGTACTGGTATTCTCTTCCTGAGGCTGGGCACTGGTCTTCATGTCAACCTGTGCTTCCTAGTTAGCTTGAACAACAATGTTGTAATGCTTCGTGAAGGGGGGAAAAGAAGACCATGTGCCAGCCATGCATGTGTTGGTCAGGGACGCTATGAATAAATGCAAGCATTGCTCCTTTTTTCTTTGCAGAATGTGCCCTTAGTTTTTCCACCAGTACTACGTCTGCTGTTTTGTAGCATAACTAGATTGTTTGGACTATCCATCTGGTGATGGTATCTTTAGTGAAAGGGTAGCCCTTGCTTGTTGGGAAGAAGTAAATGAATAGGATATTTTCCTTATTAGTTTGGTCTTTTGCAAGTAATACATAGGTGCCCTTCTGACATACAATGTGTGAAGGTCCCTTTGGGAAGTAACTGTGGGTTTGTTCTCATTACCTCTGTCCTTGTGTATTTGCATGTAAGGTTACTGTGTTGGGAGGGCCGGTAGTTCACTAACAGTAGAATGGGATATCTAAGAATTAAGACGACAGCATCTAAACTGTTAGCTTTATCACACAATTAGGTTTGTTAATGAATTTAAACAAGATAACCAGATTCTAACTGATACTATATGAAATCAAAAGGACGGATAAGTGATGTTATTTTCCATCACTGTACCTTCATTAATATTCATGAACACTAAATAGAACAGTAAGCTCATCTCTTTTGTGAAATGGAATGGATTCCTGCTCCAGTGGTAATGTGCAGAAATTAAGCAAACATGTAAGCCAACAGCTGTTTGGGTGCAGCCAAATCTAGTAATGATCAGTTTGAGAACACTTTTTGGACTGGTTTCTACCTTTGTGTAGGAAGTTGGCTCCTTATATAGTGGACCACAAATAAGTACACCATGTAAAGAGTCCTTTAAATAGGCATAAATGACACCCCAAAAGCTCTTTTGTGGTAGTATGGGTGAGCAGTTAGGCATAGAGCGATTCAAGCATTTATGTTACACACACACAGTAAGTGTGACACTCAGAGAAATCCAACCTCAATTTATGAAAAGAACACGTATTTTATATGAATTTAGATACCAAGATCATTCGAATCAGGTAAGTACTGTTCGATGTACAAATTGTCACAGTTTTCAAAAGTGGACAGTGCAATTTTTAGGTTTCGCTACGACCGGCGTCGCAGCCGAAAAACGACGAGGGGAGACGAGACCTGGCCGCGCGGCCAGCATCATTCCCTATATAACGGCGTCGGATTCAGACGCACGCTTTCGGGTCGCGCGCGTGCGCTTCTACCATAGACGGCTCACGTGACGTCGCGCGGCCCAATCCGAAGGCGCGCGTCAGAATCTGCTCTCGCAGTCCCGCCCCATCTCGCCGGACCGGCACTCGCCCTGCACGTCTTGTTTTTCTAGTCTGTGTTCAAGGTAGTGCTTCTAAAATGTCGGAGTGCCGTAAAAACGTTTTGAATGTAGTACTTTAAGCAGTCTGAAACATTGCCAACACTGGTGTTGGTCTGGGGTTTGTTATTAGTTAACCCCCTACGAGGTCCACTATAAGAATGTTTTTCACTTTCCAATAGATCTACAAACTGCCCGTACAGGTTATGAAGCTCCGTACAGCATTTACTGGTGCTGGGTGAGGCCGCCTGCCAGGCTCGACACTTAGCATGGTGACGCTTTGGGTAAGAGTAGATAAAAGTAATGTATTTATGGCCCACACTAAACTGCATGCGGAACACAATAATGCAGTGAGGCTGAGCTCTTTTGTGTACCTGCTGGCTGCGCGCCTTAATTAGCTGCAGTATTGCTGTAATTAGTAACTGCCTCCATGACAAACGTGTAACCTCTGTTTACTTTTGTTTCGAGTTGATTTACCCGTGTTAGGGGCGTTAAACAATGGCACTGTGCTAGATGCTGGGCGGGTCTGTCTGGGATTAAGCGGTTCAGCCCATCCACTAATTATAGCTCATTACTTTCTCGTTAGCCAGTGCCCCAGGAATTAAAAAAACTCCATGCATTTGGTGTAAAATGTCATTTATGCTACTCAGTTTCCACACCAGTTTCCCCACTGACATTTACAACCTTTTACTTGGGTGTGTACAACTTCAGATGGGCGTAGGACATACTCATCCTCTTTTTAGAATTCCATGTCAAATTGTACTTAACGTTAAGATGGTTCAGAGTATCTAAAGGTGTTTTGTTCATCGCCTTCAAAGTACGAACGCGACATACCCCCATCTTGCGGGTTTTAACCCTTTGTGCTTTATGCAGATACACAAGTTAACCTATTGTCCATGATATTTCCAATTAGAACTGCAGTTGTAGTGTTATATATATATATATATATATATTTTTGCAATATACACCCCTGCAACAGTGTTTGGAAGAGGAAAGAGGGTAAATTATTTGCTTGGAAGGGAGATAGGTAGAATTAGTTCCTAGAAAAAGAGTAGCTTTGCTCCAAAATAATCCAAATATTTCTGCACCAACTATGTAATCTGTTGCAAGACAAAGGAAAGCTATTTAAGGAATGTGGCAGCGACACCTTCACTGCCCCCTCCCTCCCCCGTACACCAGTGTGCAGCAGGAGGCGGGCTGCTGCAGTATACTGGGACTCGCGCTAATTGGGTCTCGCTTACCCTACTTCCTGGTCACATCACTTCCCCGATGGGGGAGCCGAAGGCTTATCCCTCCTGAGACCGTGGTCCAGCCTCGTTGCGGCCTGCGCACCAGTGTATCCAGTCTCCCATTTCATTTGGTCTGCATATGTCATATGCTATGTCACATTGCGTCAGTGTGTTTGGGTTGGTTGCTTGGCTATGGAATATCGTTGCAAGGTCATCTCTCTGAGATTGCCACTGGGTGGTCAAAGAGCTTAATGAGAAAACCTCAGCCTTATTTCTTCTGAAGTTAACACATTGAGAAACACTGACAGCACTTGTTTGTTATGTACAGTAATGATAAATTGTAATTGTATTTATATAGCAATTACTACCCTGACGAGGCGTCGAAAACTTGATTAAAACATGCAGTAACGAGTGCTCTATGAAAACAAAAGTTATGATTAGTAGATTATAAATGGTAGTTCATGAAATTGATTCTCGGAGCTGCTGATTTTCAGCAAGAATGAGGCAAACAGTGAGGCAAGATCTGAGCACTGTGTGAGTGGAAGCAGGTCAAGGCTTTCAATAGCTAGCATCACCTTTGTGCCCCTCTGTTTCCCAAACCTTCGCAACAATTCCTCTGCTCATCCAGTTAAACAGCTCTGGTCGCATAAGCGTGGGCAGTACCAGTGGATAAATTACGCCTCTGCCTCACCACAAATATGAGCACTGTGCCCGCTTCACGGACACCGCGCTCTGCAATGCAATAGGTGTTGCTTTTGCTATTGTAAATTACAATGCCTTTTAATTTTTTATAAAAGGCATTGCCATTTACAATGCCAATAGCCCCAAAACTCGTTTTAATTTATTCTTTGTAGGCACGGGGGGATTAAGTGATTTGGTTAGCTCTACGTCATTTAGATAAACAACAGTTTAATAGGATTGGTCTATGGTAATTTCATTAGAACCACGACTTTCAAATTGCTAGGTGATTGTCCTGGGATTTGAAGAAGGGTGCTTCCAGTTTTTAGGTTACAGAAACTACACCTGGTTTTGTGGACAAAAATACGATGTTTGAAAGGCAAATCCGCTGAAAATCAAGGAGCATGATAAAATATAAGACACCTAAAAGGCCAGAGATGCACAAGAAAACCTCTACAATTCATATGGATTCTACACATTGAAGGCTAGATATCCTTGCTTCTTTAGGGTTTATTGTACAGACGATATCGCAGAAATATACAGGGTAAACACTGTGTAGATGCATGCTTTGACCGTACCATGTAGGTTTTCTTTACGCCACTAAAGCGTTCTTGTGTTCTTTTAAAACTTGGCTTAATAAGGCTGTGCTGTCCTTAAAAGGCAAAATGCTACACCATGCTTTGAGTACTTAGGTTGAATGTCTGTCAGCCCTTTTTGTGAGAAATGGGTTCCTAGGAATAGAAAGCAATTTTAATAGGAGAAATTTTCTGTTCGTGAGAACTGGGGTACAGAAGGCTGAGAAAGAACAGAACAGTCTTGAAAATATTTAATTATTATGTACCACAAGATGTCTGCAAGCACATGAATTATTGGCTAGACAACTGAACATGATAAAATGAAGCTATTCAAAGACAATGGTATGGAATTAATGCAGTTTTGTCAGGTACAAATAAAAAAAAATTGATACTTGTATAGCGCACTACTCACCCGCAAGGGTCTCAAGGCGCTTGTACGAATACCGCTGTGGAATCCATCCTGGCTTTCCCTGTGAGACGTCCACTCCTGGGCACCCCCAAGGTGGAGGCCAGGCATCCTTAGCATTGTGGGGGCCGTTGTGGAGATTAAGCAAGCTATTGCCCAGAGTTGCAGAGTGGGACTCCATGATTGGAATAGGCACCGAGGCGAGAATTTTCAGGCCCGTGGAATTTTGAGCCCAAGACCCGCCGAGGTGGGGAATTGAACCTGGTCCCGGGCTAGACCTCTCCATCAGGGTCTGCCACTCTGGGGTTAATTACTTAGAATTGAGGACATTTCATGAGACTGAGTGAACGAAATCCGATTGTGTTGAAATAAAATGAATTCGCATGGCAACAAGAAAGTTACGAAGGGGCGTGGCCAATGTAATTAAGGGCGTGGCTTAAAACACGCAAGAAAGACAACCCTGCACAAGGGGCCCCACGTCCCCCTGTGCCCAACTCCTGGATGCCTACCTATCCTCCAAGATCCCAACTTACCCCTCGAAGTGTTGGTCGCTCCTGAAGATCTACCGTCCCCGAGCCTGCAGCCTTTGTTCCCTTTGCAAGATCCTCATTGAATAACATTAAGCGCCCGACGGCTCAAATGCACCCTGCACCCAGCTGCCCCAGTGCCCCTGGCAGTGCAACCTGTGCCCTATTCTACTTCCCCATTTGCCCTGAGCAAGTGACCAGGAGCCCAGCTCCCACAGCAGTGTGGCCTGCTAGCCAGCAGCCACCAACCGAAGGCCCCCTGCCTCTCATTGGATAACTACCTCTGCACCCGGCCACCCCTGTGCCGCTGAGGGTGTACTAACTGTACCTACCTGACCCTGGGGGAGCCCTGAGTCTATGCCCAGAACCTTAACTTCACCTGTAGAGTACTCACCTGAAAACCGATGACTCACTTTCTTGCCATAGGATATCATTGTTTGGTTTGACTCGAAAAATCTTTTAAGTGTGAAGTTTTGAACCTTTAAAATATTGATCTGAAATCAGCCAAATAACGAATTTCGAACTACTCACCTGTGATCAGGAGAGAAGCCAGTACTGTACCTTGTAGCCTAGTACTGAACCGCAAAAGTAATCACAAGTGTTTGCTAGTAATCTAAATTTCTGCCATAGGAAACCATTGACTGTTTTTCTGTGAAATGTCTTCCAAGTGTGAAGTTATGAAATGTGAAAATATTCATCTAAAATCAGCCGAATATCGAAATCCGAAATACTCACCTGTAATCAGGAGAGAAGCCAGTGCTGTAGCTTTTAGCCCAGTACTGAATCGCAAAAGTAATCACAACAGTGGTTACTAGTAATCTAAATTTCGTCCATAGGAAACCATTGACTGTTTTTCTGTGAAATTTCTTATGTCTACTTTAGAAAATTACAAATATACCTTAAAAATCGTACCTACTACTGAAACGTAATAGCTTACCTATTTTAAGTAGAAACCCCAGTGCTGGCCCTAGGAGCCCAGTCCTGGATTACAAAAGTAACGAGAACGTACTTTTACTGCAACTTGATTTTCCTCCCATTGGATAACACTGCCAGATTTTCATAGAAAAGTTTCTAAGTGTGAACTTTTGAAATAGCTTTATATTTCTTAAAAATCATAGCAATAGCCAAATCGTTTGTGCTAAACTATTTCCAGCTTAGACCCCAAGACTGAAACTAGGATCCAGTCATGTGACTACAAAAGTAATCGATAAAGTAACTAGCTGCATTTATGTAGGAAACCCATTGAGCTCAATTATAAAGTGTGTTTAGAATTGTGGTGCCTACTGCAACCATTGTACCTGTGTTCACAAAGTTTATTGCCTCTTTGCAAGGTAATTATATGAGAGTACTCATAGAGAAAAGTATATTTTTATACCTGTTGGTTCTAAAAATAAAACAAATATATCTTTTGATATAAAAACAATTGGCCTAGAGTTCAGTCCTCGAGTGTGTACAACAAATGCTTTACACTGTCCTCTGGTACTGCCTTACTGCTCGACCAAGCTACCATTTTAGAGAGTAAGGTCACATCTGGCTTTAACCTCTGTTATACCTCTGGGGTTTGTGGACTCTATACACACTGTGCCTTATACTGGTCCAGTATATATAGAGCCACTTTCTCACATTCGCTCAGCGCTAATAAATCCAGTCTTTATTTAATTAATTACTTTATTAACACCAAACCAAGGATCAACACTTGACCTGCGTGAAACCCCATGTACATTGGCAAAACACCCTAAGGATGGCTTGCTGTCTTTGTCCTATTTGGCAACTTGGAATCTGTAATATAAAAGCAATCCGTTTAATTACACTATTCCATTAATTTTGGGAATCTACCACGTAGTGTAGTATTTGTGAAAATCCCCACATAGCGCACAGACGCGTAACATAATGCGGCATTTTATATTTTATATTCCTTTCAATCCCCGCTTTGCGCACATGCACACCACCGCAATACCCCCTTCCGGTTGCCACTTACATCAGAGAAGTGGCAGTCTAGCTCCTCGTATCACACGCTTGTTTGAGTGACGACGAGCATGCTGCTTCCAGGAAACGCTCCAAACACAGGTAGAGAGAAATTATTAAAACCACCATCAGGCGCCGAGGAGGTTGCCAACCTAACCCAGGGGAACCACATTAGGTTTTCCTTGGAAGACGCTATCACTATAAGTAAGACCTTTCCTATATACAGCGGGACATTACCTCTGTATGCACGCGTGATTGTTCTCAATAATACTGCCTTTAAAGATCGAAGCAGCAATAGTGATATCCTCACTGATTCGCTCAGTCTCTTTTTAATCCCATTTAATATAGTATATTATATAATAGAGGTGTTCCCCCCCCCCCATCCTCCCCCCCGGGACCAAATACGAACGCCCGCCCGAGAATCAATGTAATTAGCTAATCTGTTTACATAGATTAAAGCACATGACAAATCAGTCGCATGGCGCAAGGCATCGCTATATATGCACCTTTTTATGTGCATGCTCACAGCGCAACAAGTAGCACATGAGCACGCATGGTAGTATCTTCAATCCTACAGTCTAAACATTGCCTCACCTTTTAAACAAAACAGAGGACAAGGCGCCCCATTCTCACAACATGAGAAGGCACTAGCACCAATCAGGCTGTACAGTGTGCATTGCATATGTGTTGTGTAGTGTGCATGGTACGGCATGTGTAAAAGTGGCACTTGGTACATATATGTCTGACACCTCGCTAAGTATTTAGCACATAATACTTACCACCAGTACTGGTGAGATTTGTGGAATGCTTTTTTCAACTGTTGTATCTTATGTTGTATTCCTTTACAGGTATTCTACATTTTATGAGGAACTACACACCATCAGTCCTCGTCGCATAAAAATCACTCCTTAGCGTGAGTGTTAAAAATGCTTTTCACGTGGTAATTTTTTACCACTCACATTTTTCACATCACCCACTTTATTTAGAGAGGTCCTGAAGAAAGCCCAAATTATTTTTATGGGCTGAAACATGTCGACCTGAGGATATGACCAACTACACATAGTGTCTGTAGCCCCTTTATCCACTCTCGTCTTTAACCATACCTCAGATCACCACGAATAAAGCAACGGGTAGGAATCTGGAGGTATTTTTAGATATTTCACTCACTTCATCACACTCGCATACACCTCAAACCTGCTCCATTGTAAACAGGTGTCGTAGGACAGCTGGGTAGCATTCGGCTACCCGGCTGGGACCCGATGATGAAGAATGACACCAACCAGGTTGGTGTGTGAGGGTTTTCTTAACAAACCTTTGAGGTGCCAGACATTCTATTGCTTGACAGTAATTTTTCTGGCCATCTTTGGTTACATTATGGTGCCTGGTGTCTCATTCACTTCAATGGGGAAAAAGTCCAGTGAGAAAGGCTGCAAGCTGGTACTGGGGGGCCACTCCGGGGAAATTCCCAGCGGACTTGCACTTCAGGTCCTCTGGCACGTAGGGACATGTTGTTCCACTTCTCAGGCTGTGGTGCTCGGGTACAGTGGTGTCTTTTGGCATCGGGTTCAGTGTTGTAGTCACTTACGATTGGAGGGGGCCTGCAGAAAAAGGCTGCCGGTGGAGACTGGAAATCCATTCTTAGTAAACCCACTGTGGGATTACCTCTTGTGGGTCTAGCACCATCACCTCCCTTGGACTCTAGCAGTTCAGCACAGGTGCAGGGTTACTTTGAGGAGTTGGGCTGCAGAGTGGCAAACAGGGCAGCTGGGCCACTCACAATGGGGGACTCTGTTTTTCAGGTCCCTAGAAATGCATATTTTCCTTCGCCACAGTCTGGTGACAACAAGCCTTGGTTGCTGCAAGGGGTCCAGTAGGGGCTCCGGTCGGGTCCTGGCGTCCCCACACTGGGAGAGAGGACGGAGGTGACCTGTAGGAGCACAGCTACCTCTTCCTGGGTGGCTGCTGAGTCTGTAGTCCCCCATAGGCAGCAGGTCAGTATACTGGGTGTTGCTTCTTTGGTGCCTGCCGTGCAGAAGCACTGATAGCCCCCTGGTTCCTTGGAGTCCGCATTATGGAAGGGAGAGTTGGTTGCTCCATGAGAGTTGGGTGCAGCAGACTGACTGGTAGGATTGATGCCAAGTCAGTAGTGTTCCTCTGTTCTCTGGTCTGTATTCTTTGTCCACTCCTTTGTGTCTGTCAAAATCCCAGGTCCTAGAATCAGGGGTCCCTAAATACTCAATTTAGGGGCACTACCATTTCCTTTGGAGAGTGGGCATCAAACGCTCTCAGAGTTCTTAATTCCACCACACACAAGATGGTGGAATTTCAAAATTTGTGTTTGTTGGAAAGTGCCCTTTCTGCATGGTTGCCTCTAACATTTTTGCAGATACCTGGTGCAATTGGAGTGTACCCTGGGTCTCTGCCAATCAGGTGCCCAGGGCTGTGTTCTTTTGCCAACCTGTATCATTGTTTCCACATTTGGCACAACTTTGGCCTACCTGTAAGCCCCTTGTAAGGGGTACCTATTGTACCCAGGGCATGGTAGTCAAGGAAGAGGCCTCTGAGGGCTGCGCTACCCTCAGACGTCTCACCACAAACATGCACCACTGTCATTGCACCCTGTGTGTTGTGGTGCAGCTAAAAGTGATGCATCAACAAAGCCACACATCCCTGTGTGCCATGCCTACCCAGCACTGCAGGACGCCTAGGTAAGTCACCCTTAAGGCAGAGTGCACTATACCTCATGTGAGGACCTATCTGCATGACCAGACAGGTCCCTATAATATCTAAGGCTATTCTTAGATATTGTAAGTGCCCAGTAAAGCCATCTTCAGTATATGGTCAAGAAACTGGTCATTATGAGTTTCCTAGCACCATAAAAGCTTTAATGAATCCTGGGACGTTTGGTATCAAACATCCCAGAATAAGAAACCTGCACCGATTCTGGTGTCATATTTTCCTATTCCATGCACTAAGGGTTCCCTTCTAAAGGGGATCCCTGAACCAAACCAACCGCTGCCGGGTTTTGACTGGTGAAACCAGCCTGCCACCACAAGAGAAGTTTCTGGAACCCTGGGGTGAGAGCCTTCGCGCCCTGGGCCCAGAAACAAACTCTTCCTGGGTGGAGGAGGTCACACCTCCCCCAGGTCAGGAAGAGCCATATGTGGCAGGGGAGCTTAAGAAAACAGGTTACTTACCTGTAAGGAAAATGCTACTTACCAGAATGCATCTGTTCTTGGCATGTAGAGCTGCAGAGTCATACACTTAGCAATAAATCGCCACCTGGTGTTGGGCTCGGATGATTGCAGGTTGTCGTCTTCTTGGAAGAAGTCTTTGTAGTCACGAGATAGGTTACTCCTCCCTTGGACAACACTACGCATGGTCATCGACTCCATCCTCAAATTGTTTATCACCATGATGGGAAATGGAGTTAGTGGAAGTAAAGAGAAAGGAAGTCCATGCGTGTGCATCTAAGTAAGATGAGTACTGGAACGGATACAAGTCCCGGGGAGGCGGGAGGGGGTGTACGACTCTGCAGCTCTACATGCCAAGAACAAATGCATACTGGTAAGTAGCATTTTCCGTTGGAGGCATATGAGCTGCAGATCGTACACTTAGCATTGATTGTGCAGCAGTGTCTCCCCTAGCGGTGGTCGCTTGTATCCGTTGCAGCATACTGAAATAGTGTTTTAAGGACAGCTTGGCCTACTGCAGCTTGCTGCTTGGCTTGCACATCAACACAATAGTGTTTAGTGAAGGTGCGTATTGTAGACCATGTTGCTGCCTTGCATATGTCCTCTAGTGGTATATTTCCTAAGAAAGCCACAGAGGTTCCTAGTTTGCGAGTGGAGTGCGCTCTAGCAGGAACTGTTAGTGTAAGTTTAGCTTTTTGATAGCATATTTGAATGCACTTTACAATCCATCTTGCAATTCCTCCTTTAGAGATGGGATTGCCCTTGAGTGGGGGAGAGAAAGATACAAATAGTTGTTTTGTCTTTCTGAAGGATTTAGTCCTGTCTGTGTAGTATAACAGAGCTCTTCGAACATCTACGGTGTGTAAAGCCCTTTCTGCAACTGAGTCCGGTTTTTGAAAAAACACTGGTAGCTCTACTGATGGGTTAAGGTGAAAAAGAGAAATAACTTTTGGCAGGAATGTAGGATTGGGCCTAAGAACCACTTTGTTAGGATGTATATGAAAAAATGGCTCTTGTATTGTGAATGCTTGTATTTCACCAACTCTTCTGAGAGAGGTGACGGCAACAAGGAAAGCCGTTTTCCTTGTTAGGAATTGCAATTCACACTTATGTAAAGGCTTGAAAGGGGGTCCCATAAGTCTTGTAAGGACCACATTTAGGTTCCATACTGGAGCAGGCGGTAACCTAGGTGGGAATATTCATTTGAATCCTTCCATAAATGCTTTGATTGCAGGTACTCTGAAGAGAGATAGATGTTGCCTATTTTGTAAATAGGCTGCAATTGCTGCCAGGTGCAGGCGTATGGAAGAATAAGACAAATTGGACCTTTGTAGGTGTAGAAGGTAGCAAATAATATTTTGAATGGCAACATCCAGTGGATCAATGTGATTATTGTTACAATATATTGCAAATCTTTTCCACTTAGCGGCATAACATGCTCTGGTAGAGGGTCTCCTAGCTTCTTTAATTATGTTCATACAGTCTGGTGGTAGGTTTAAGTAACCGAACTCTAAGACTTCAGGAGCCAGATCGCCAAATTCAGTTGGCTTGGTTCTGGGTGTCTTATTTCTCCATGGTTCTGTGTTAACAGGGATGGCGTGAGCCGTAATTTCTGATGTGGAACTAGTAAGAGATCTAGTAGTGTGGTGAACCACGGCTGACGTGCCCATGTGGGAGCCACTAGTATTAGTTTGAGAGACTGTTGTCTGAGCTTGCGTACTACTAGAGGAATGAGTGGGAGAGGCGGAAAAGCGTACACAAATCGGCCTGACCAGTTCATCCATATCGCATTCCCGTCCGACCGTGGGTGTGGAAACCTGGCGGCGAAGGTTGGGCATTTTGCATTTTTGTGGGTGGCAAACATATCTATCTGTGGATGCCCCCACATTTAGAAGAATGGTTGAAGAACTTGTGGGTGTATCTCCCATTCGTGAACCTGTTAAACTGACGACTCAACAGATCTGCTATCTGATTGTGAATTCCTGGAAGGTGTTCTACTGTCAGGTGTATGTTTTGAGGAATGGCCCATCTCCAAATGTTCTATGCAAGCGGGGACAGTTGCAGAGAGTGTGTGTCCCCCAGGTTTTTGTATATAATACAGGCTGTCATATTGTCCGTCCGGATTAGGACAGCTTTGTTTCGTACTTGTGTGAGAAGTTGGCCTGATATAGGATGCTCACTAATTCTAGTGATCACCTTGTATCAGTCCAAACAACCCTTATGGTGAATGGTTGTAAGTCAACCTTATAGACCAGCTATCCTAATGGCAGCATGGACAAAGCAGTTTTAGGCTAAACTCTTTTGGCATGTGAATCCAGCTGTTTTACCACATATAACCCCTTGAATACCAAATGAAAGGACACCACACAGGTAGTTATGAAAATAAACAAGATATTTATTAACTAACAAACACCTCTGAACTCTTTATGAGATCAGAGGGCTAAGCACATGACATGACTCTTATGAAAAATGCGATACGTTGGCACAAGCTACAATGTTGCCCTAGGGGCGCAACAAACCATATACTAAGTAAATGGTATAAGGAAGTCGATAGAAGGAATGGAGCTGTCCAGAGGCTGTAGGATCGCTGGGACTACACTACCCTAACTTTAGGTAAGTAATAGGAGGCCCACGGAGCGCGGGTGCAGAGTGTGAACTCACACGCGAGATGCGTAACAACGTCTATGGACAGTACAGTTTAAGAAAAAGGTGAGTACGGACAATCCTGACTAGTTAGGACAAAAACGACTGAAACTGGACACTAGGAGAGTCAATCTACCCTTGAGTACCAAAATGCTCTTGTTACCTCACCCTCGGGCTGCGGGTGCATAGGTGCGAAGTCGTGTCTGGTTTCTGCGTGGAAGTCTATGGAGCCTGAAAGAAAAGATGTTGCAGGTGACCAGGAGGAAGATATCCGGTGTGATCCAAGGGTGGATCAGGAATGCTGAAGACCTGAAAGCAGAGGGGACAATGTCCAAAGTCACTAGCCAGTGACTGGAGTGGAACCAGGAAGGGACCAGATGCGGTCGTCGCAATCAGGTGAAGAGTGGACGCTTGACACTGCAGCCACGTGGATCAGGAGGTGTCTTCGACGACCAGGATGGAGGCACGAGCTGTCCCACGCAGGCTCTCGTTGTCGGCGGTGTTGGTTCCGGATTCGGCGTCAACAGACCCTGGCAAAGGCAACCCACACAGTGAGTGGAAAAGGCGTCTGGTGCAGATCAGGAGGGTCCGGGGTGCTTCTCCTTTGCAGGGAAGCAAGGGCCAGTCTGGAGCAACCAGACCAGCGGTGTTGATGTCGTGGATCGTCGTCTGGAAGGCCACTAGCCAGCCGGCAAGTGACCAGACAATGCGTCAAGCAGCAAACAGGCAGAAGGGCCACACGCAGATCTTGTGGACTCCCAGCAGCAGGAGGTCAGACTTGTGTCTGTGGTGGCAGCATCCATTTTGTGATGCTGAGGCTCGAGTTAACTTTAACCGGGGTGCACAGTTACATACATGTAGTGTCCCTCTAGAAGGGTGGAATGCTACCCCCGTCGCCAGAACTGGCGAGGGGGTAGTATTCCAATTCGTATGACACCTTACTCGACATGTTTTGATAATGCTTTGCCAAAGTTAGCAATAACTGCGAGGTTATAATGCACTTAAGAGTATATGGTATAGCGTTATCATGGAAACAGCTAAAGGACTTGGTTCCGAAAGCTGTAGACAGGCTCAGCTCATGCCAGAGCACTATCTCACATAATTCCAAGCACTCTGCCTCCAGGATTGTTCAGGCCTGCCATAGGAGTATATGTGTCCATTTTAGGGTTAGATATAGGTATACTATATCTAAAGCAAAGGGTGATTACACCACCTTGCCCCAGCTGATTGATCTGCCAGTTGTGTCAGATTTGGATGGCCAGCCAGGGGTGGCATAATACATGCTGCAGCCCCTGGTAGCCCTTGGGTTCACTTATGCCCTGGGTACCTATGGTACATTGTACAGGGACTTACAAAGGTGACCCAATACCAATTGGTAAATGCACCTAAAGTACATGGATGTCAATTTAGAGAGAGAACAGCTAGGCTGTGGGTCTGATTAGCAGGACAACAGCCAGGGAAAGTCGTAAACCAGTGAAGCAAAAAGCAAAAATCTGGGGTGACCATAGGATTGCAGACCCTACTCTCCTACAACTTGTACCTGAAACGTTTTGAGTGCTAGGAAAATTGCTAGCAGCTCTAGATGGTTGATATGGAACTGTCTGTTGGTTGTTCCATTGGCCTTGTGTGGAATAATGCAAGAGATTGGCCTCCCCATCCTGTGAGGGACGCATCTGTCGTGAGCACTATCTGTGGAACAGGTTCTAGGAACGGCAGTCCCTTTGTCAAATTTTTGGTATTCCACATTGCAGAGAGTGATATGTATGGCTGTCTACCAACACCAGGTCTGTGAGCTGACCTTGAGCCCGATTCCACTGCTGTGCTAGACATTCTTGTAATGGGCCCATTTGCAGTCTTGCGTGAGGAACTATGAAGATGCAAGACGCCATCATGCCTATCAGTCTCATGAACACTCTGGCTCGTAGAGACTGCTGGTGTTGAAAAAGGGAGACTACGGTCTGAATGCTCTGTATCCTGGCTTGACAGTGATACGCTACAGCTGTAGATGTGTCTATGGTAGCTCCTAGATATTGATGAATGTGGGAAGGCTCTAGGTGCGACTTGGTGTAGTTTATTGTAAACCCTAAGTCATGCAATGTCTGAATTGTTTGTTTTGTGTGTTGTACACACTGGTTGAACGATTTTGCTTTTACGAGCCAATCGTCTAGGTAAGGGAAAACATGTATCTGTTGTCTTCCGAGATGTGCTGCTACTAATGCTAAGCACTATGTGAACACTTGTGGTGCTGTGACCCCGAATGGAAGGACTTTGAAATGATAGTGCTGTCTTTGTATGACAAACCTTAGATACTTCCTGTGCGCAGGATGTATAGGAACATGAAAATAGGCATCCTTTAGGTCTAGTGTTGAAAGAAAGTCTCCCTGTTGTAGTAGTGGGAGTACTTGTTGTAAAGTGATCATGGGAAAATGATCTGATTGTATGTAATGGTTGAGGGGCCTGAGGTCGAGAATTGGTCTTAACCCCTTCGATGCTAGTGACAAGGTCAACTCGTCATGGGCTTTACCTGCCCTGTGCTTATGACGAGTTGACCTTGTCACAAACAATGGTAAATGTGGAAATCAGCACGGGGGGGGGAAACCCCTTAGCAGCCAAGGTGTTAATGTCCCGTCCTTCTTGGGAATTAGGAATTACGGGGAGTAAACTCCTGTTCCCCGTTCCTGTAAAGGTACTACTTGAATAGCATCCTTTTGCAGATTTTATTTATGTATTTTTATTTTGAAAGTTTTATATAGCGCGAACAAGATCTTTGCAGATATCAGAGCGCTTTACAAAGCATAGAATAACACCAGGAGAGTGAACAGGCCATTAGGTACAGCGTAGTTGTAGGTATAGGTGGGGTGGGGTGTGTACATGGGGGAGCATGGTAAAACAGGTACATCGATAATGCAGATAGTAAAAATAGGTGTAAGCATAGACAGTCTGGTAATTCAATAATGCAAGTAATACGAATAATCGAGGGATCGTAGATAATACAGATCGGTGCAGAGACTTTAAAAATCCACGTTAATAGATCAAGTGTATTTAGCCATGAGGATAGCTTTTACTTCTTTCCTAAAAAGTGTGATGGAGGCGATGAGTCTAGTTTCAGGAGGGAGTGAGTTCCAGATCCTGGGTGCCATTCCTGAGAATGAGCGTTTATAAGTTTTTTCCTTCCGGAATCTTCGAGGTTTTAGCAGAAGATTATTTGTGCCTCTAGTGTTTCTAGAGCCGCCAGAGATTGTCAGCTTCTGGGTGAGGTAACCGGGTGAGCTCAGGTGTACAGCCTTGTGTGTCATGCAGGCGATTTTCAGATGTATTCTGGCTTCAAAAGGCAGCCAGTTCAGGGATTTCAAGTCAGGGGAGATATGCGAGTGTTTTTTTGACCCAGTGATGAGTCTCGCTGCAGCGTTTAGAGAAGCTCTTAGGGGTGCCGTAGTAGTTAGAGGGAGACCGCAGAGGGCGATGCTGCCGTATTCTATTCGAGGGATGACTAGTGCTAGTACTGCAGTTTGGAAGTCTTTGGCTGGGAGGAAGGGTTTGAGTTTCCTCAGTGTATTGATTTGGTAGTTCGCACCCTTAGTTGCCTTGCTGATGTGTTGCTGCATGTTGATTGGTGTCGAGTGTTATGCCCAAAGATTTTGCTGAGTCCACGATGGTTGGTTGGACATTGAGTGCAGTTAGGTGTTTAAGCCAAGTTTGAGTGGTAGAGATCTTCGCGGGAGGTGAGATCAGAAGGAACTCTGTTTTCAAACCATTGAGTTTGAGATGATTATCGGCAAGCCAGAATTGGGTGCTTCTGATCGTTGAGTTCAGGAGTACAAAGTCTTTGGGGGATTGCAATTTGAGATATAGTTGGGTGTCATCGGCGTACATGTGAAAGAGTACATTGGATGTTTGTAACAAGGTGGTGAGAGGTTCCATAACTAGGTTGAACAAAGTTGGGGATAAGGAGGATCCTTGGGGGACGCCTAACGATACAGGTATTGGCGAGGACATAAGGTTGTTGCACTTGAATTTCTGCAACCTGTTGTATAGAAAGGAAGTGAACGACTTGAGGACAGTCCCAGATAGACCCATTCTTGTGTTTAATAGTTCAAGTACATTCTCATTTAACGGTTTCGAATGCTGAGGAGAGATCAAGAAGGATGAGGAGGCAGGTATCATTTTGATCAAGGATTTGAAGGGCGTCGTCAATTATGTGAGTCATAGCGGTTTCTGTATTGTGTCCTGCTCGTAAGCCTGATTGATGAGTTGAGGAGATCAAACTGATCAATGTGTTTGGTCAGTTGTAGTTGTGCGCATTTTTCCAGGAGTTTGGCAAGAGTGGGAGTATTGGTAATGGGACGGTAATTGTTTAGATCAGATGGGTCGGCTGTAGGTTTCTTTAGTAAAGGTGTGACTTGTCCGACTTTGAGGGAGTCAGGGATGGTTCCTTGTTGGAGTGAGCTGTTGATAATTTTAGTCCAGAGTGGAAGAAGCAAAGGGCTGAAGTCTTTGACAGCGTTAGCAGGGAGGGGATCCGTGAGGTGATTGGATGGTTTCAAGGTGCTGAGCAGTTTGCCAATTTCCTCTTCAGAGTAGGTGTCAAAGGATGACCATGTAGCATTGTTTTTTGGTTCAGTGGGTGCTATGCAGTGGGGTTTGGGGTAAAGGCTTGCGTCAATGAGGAGATCACTCTTTATGTTGTCAGTTTTTGGGTAAAGAAAGCAGCGAAGTCTTCACAGGAGGGTGCTTCGCGCACAGTGATGGGTAGTTGGGGTTGTTCCTTAGATTGTGTTCTGATTAGCTCGAACTTGCTAGAACTTCCTGTTGAAGCAGAGTTATGTGTTCTGTGGACATTGGACGCTGCCTGGGTGGTATGTTTGGGGGGGTTGCTGTGAGTTCTAGGCAGTAGCCATGTTGGATAATCTGTCTTACCCACCTGTCTGTTGTGATGGAATTCCAGACAGGTAGGAACTGTGATAATCTGCCCCCAACAGGAGTGGAATGCTATAGGGGAGGAAGAGGGAAGTCACTGTTTGGGAGTGGAAGAGGAGCAGTTGTTATTACCTCTAGCTCTTCCCTTATTATTGTTGCCTCTGTATCCTCCTCTAAAGTAGCCTTTGTTAGAGGAGGTCTGTGTGTGCGTCTTTGATGATGTATCTGTGCCGGTCTGCTTGGAGCCTCCTCTATAAAAGGAGCGGCGAAAAGAACTTTTAGTCTGTGTGGATTGTAATGCACCCATAGACTTAGCTGTGTCCGTGTCTTTCTTCATCTTTTCTAGTGTGTTGTCTACTTCCAGCCTGAACAACTGGTTCTGATTGAAGGGCTGGTTCACGATTGTAGTATGTACCTCTGGTTTGAAACCTGAAATGCGTACCCACGCATGACTTCTGAGTATAACACTGTATTGACTGCTCTGGATGCTGTGTCAGCTACATCTAGTGCACATTTAATTGAGGCATTGGATATTAATTTGCCTTCTTGTAAGAGCTCTGCCGCCTGATCTTTGTATTGATCTGGGAGGTGCTCCATTAGTTTTTCTAGTTGGTCGTAGTGAGCCCTGTCCTAGCGTGAGAGTAAGGCTTGTGTGTTTGCTATGCGCCATATGTTTGTTGCCTGCGCAGCAATCCGTTTCCCTGACGCATCAATAACTTTAGATTCTTTGTCAGGCGGGGGCGTGTCACCAGAGGTCTGGGAATTGGCTCTTTTACGTGCATTAGACACTACCAAAGAGTCTGGTGGGAGATGTCCCTCAATATAGACTGGATCAGATGGTGCTGGTCTATACTTCTTTTCTATTCTGGGATTTAACACCCTACATCGTACCGGGCCTTAAAATATGTCTGGAGCGGAGGAGCTTCGCGCGCAACCAAGACGGCCACCTGAGCACAGGGCTCCGGAGACCCTTGTAACCTCCCGCATCTATCTTGAAAATTATCCTGACCACATTGAAGGGTTATTGAAAACGAGCCATGGCTGAGTCGGACACCGTTGTCCAAATTTGAATCGGACTTTGGGAACCGGAATAATAATGATTTGAATGTTGCAGCCTGCCCCTCGGAATTGCCCGGAGCTCGAGTTGGTAGGATGCCCGGGCGGTAGTTGAACAGCAGCAGCCTGAGGAGACACTGACTTGAACTTTCACTTTCGTTTGAGACTCCAGTCTGATCCTGTGAGAAGGTGGCCTGATATGCAGTGCTCACTATTCTAGTGAACACTATGTATCAGTCCAGCAACCCTTATTGATGATTGGTTGTAAGTCAACCTTATAGACCAGCTATCCTAGTAGCGTGGATACGAGCAGTCTAAGGCTAAAGACTCGAGAGGGCGTGTTAAGCCAGCTGTTATACCACATATACCCTTTGAACACCAAGTGAAAGGACACCACACAAGTGTTATGAAAATAAACAGTTATTTATTAAGAATCACAACAGCCCTGTACTCTTTATGAGGACAGGGTACTAAGCACAAACCAAAACTCTTACAAAAATACTTAAGTTAGCACAGTATATACAAATGCCCGAGGGGCACGGAAAACCATATACTTGAAAAGTGGAATGCGAAATTACTAGCAGGTAAGTACAGTACTAATAGGCTTTGGAATCGCTAGGACTTGACTATAGAATCGTTAGATTACTTCTAGGAGACCCAGGGGACTCGGGTGCAGTGTGTGCACTCTCACGCGAGATGCGGGACAAAGTCTATGGTAGCTAGGAATTTGCAAAGTTAGTGTTCTCGGGCGAACCCGACCTGGTAGGAAGAAAACGAAAGTGGATTCTGACCCTTGGATACTGAGGCTATGCTGGGGCACCGAAATGCCGAAGTTAACTAGCCCAGGGGCTGCAGCTGCATAGGACTCAAAGGACGTCGGGAATCCTCGTTGACGGACCAGGAGCCTGGAAGAAAGAAGTTGCTGGCAGGCGACCAGTGAAGAAAGTTCGGTGGATCCAAGCCTGGATCGATGGAAGATGACACCTGAAAGCAGAGGGGACCAAGTTCGAGACTACTAGCCAGTAGTCAGTGGGCACCAGGAGGGCACCGGATGGTAGCCACCTCGACAAGGCGTGTGGGTGACGCTGGGCTCGGAGATCTCACGGACCAGGAGGCGTTGTCGGCGACCAGGAAGGAGGATCGAGCTGTCCCACGAAGATAGAAGCTGTCGGCGTCGCTGGACCCAGGATTGGGCAACAAAGCCTTGGCAAATTCAAGCCCACGCCGTGGACCTAAAATGGCGTCTGGAGTGGACCAGGAGGGTCCGGGGTGCCTCTCTTCAAGAAGGAAGCAAGGGCCAGTCTGGAGCAACCAGACCAGCAGCAGTGAAGTCGTCGGGCGTCGTTCAGAAGGCCACAAGCCAGCCGGCTAGTACCCAACAACGCGGTGCACAGCAAACAGCAGAAGGGCCCCACGCAGATCGTGGAGATGCAGGGAGGCTGATCTTGGGTGCTGGAGCTGCGCAGGGTTGGGGCTTCTCGGACCCCAAAGCACTCACCAGTGGAAGACTCGGTGGGCTTGTTACAAAGAAGTCGTGCAGTCTTGGCGATCGTCGGTCCCTCGAGGTCTCGTCGCACTCACGGTTCTCAGCTTTGCTGTAGAGGTGAGTAGAGGTCAGAGGTGCCAGGGAAGCCGGGTCTCGTCGAGCTGGGTCGTCGGATTCGTGAAGAAGGACTTGCAGCAGACCGCAGTGTTCTTAGGATGGTTCCCGCTTGATGCAGGGTGACTACTCCTTAGCCACAAGGGAGAATCTTGAGGAAGAAATCTTGAAGTCCTTTCGCAGAAAGTCGTGTCTTGATTCCAAAGATGATCTAATTTGAACAGGGGGCCCGCTCCCATCTTTATACTAAAAAAGGGGGCTGACCCGGTGACTAGGTCCTGCCTATGGGTGGGACTAGGAGGGGGGTGGTTAAAACCCTCTGCCATGCCGGACTTCCCCAGACCAGGGGCTGGTGTGCCCCTGGAACTGGTTCAGACCGGCCTATGCGTAGTGAGCACCGGGGTGCCACTCAGCAGTCACCTTCCTGTAAAGCCCTGCCTACCCAGGATACACAAAACCATGTCTGGGACGGTGCTAGCACCGCCCCTGACAGGAAACCCTTTGTCCAGGCTCCCCTTGCTGGGAGGACTCCCAGCTGCAGGGGGTCAGACTCGTGTCTGTGGTGGCAGCATCCATTTTGTGGAGCTGAGGCTTCAGTTAACTTTAACCGGGGTTCACAGTTACATACATGTCGTGTCCCTCTAGAAGGGTGGAATGCTAACCCCGTCGCCAGAATTGGCGAGGGGTTAGTATTCCAATTCGTATGACACCTTACTCGACATGTTTTGATAAAGCAATACCAAAGTTAGCATTTAACCGCGAGGATTATAATGCACTTAAGAGTATATGGTATGCGATATCATGGAACAGCTATTAGGACTTGGTTCCGCAAGCTGCAGACAGGCCCAGCTCATGCCAGAGCACCATCTCACACGATTCCAAGCACTCTGCCTTCAGGATTGTCAAGGCCTGCCATAGGAGTGACTGATAGGAATCTGTGTGTCCATTTTAGGGTTAGGTATAGGTATACTACACCTACAGCAAAGGGTGATTACACGACTTTGCCCCAGCTGTCATGCAGCCAGTTGTGTCAAATTTAGGTGGCCAGCCAGGGGTGGCATAATACATGCTGCAGCCACTGGCAGCCCTGGGTACACCCATGCCCTGAGTTACAGGGTCTGATAGGGTGGCCCAGTACCAATTGGAAATGCACCTAGGGTACATGGAATCCATTTCAAAGAGAGAGCAGTAGGCCTGGGGTCCTGATTGGCAGGGTCCCAGGTCGACTATGTCCAAAACCAGCTAAAACACAGGGCAAAAAGTTGGGGGCAACCATAGTCAGGAGGTACCTTCCTACAGATCCTATCTGAGAGCGAGCCTACTACTAGCAGAAGCTATTTGACGGCTCAGCGATCATAGGTGATGTCCTGACTACGTATACCGGGCCTGGACTGACTGTGCCCTCTGGTCGCCGATGACGATTTGAGTGCAGTGCCCGATGAGGCCATTTTCTCTCGTTGCCCGCAACTTTGGAAGGCCTCCTTGTCCGTCATGGCGACCAAACCTGATGGCGACAAGCAAAAGTCCAAGACCACTCGGCGAGGTGGCTACACCCAAGCAAACAATATGGATCGATATGCCCAATCTAAAGGATCCCCTGGTGGACCGAGTAGATCACTTGATGGTACTAAGGAGGGCCCGGCCTCATCGGCAGAATTGACTTTACAAGACTTCATGGGCGCCCTTGATGGGATGAAGGCATCCATCGGCCAACAATTCGAGACTCTCGCCCACAAGCTGGACACCGTTTCGATCGATGTTGAATTGATCCAAACGGATTTATCAAAAAACAATGAAAAAGTCATATCTTTAGATCTGAAAACTTCCAGCCTAACGGGTGATGTGTCCGACTTGCAGACAGAGGTCCGCAACCTGCGGACCTCTAATGATTTTTTTGCGCGCCGGTTGGAGGACTTTGAAAGTAGGGCCCGGCGTAACAACGTACGCATTATTGGGGTCCAAGAAAAGTCGGAGGATCTGGCAGCTGATCTGTTTGTGGAAGATCTTATCACCTAACACCTCGCTCCTAAGGGTCTGAGCAAGTTCTTCACGGTTCAGCGAGCCCACAGAGTACCGGGTGGTAAACCGAAGTTGGGTGCCCCACCGAGACCTCTCATCGCCAGAATCTTTAACTTCCGGGATAGAGACGCGATCCTGCAGGCCTCACGGATGAGTGGACCCACGAAATACGAAAATACCACTTTAAGTTTCTACCCGGACTTTACACAGGCAGTTCAAAAGCAAAGACTTGGATTTCAGGGTGTCAAACGACGACTGAGGGAGATGGAACTGAAAAATGCAACGCTTTTTCCAGCCAGGCTGCGCGTTGAATTCGCGGAACGAACATTTTTTTGATCGTAAAGGAATGGCGGGAGACTGGCTCGACACTTTGCCACACCAACGTGGCCGGGAGGAATATTCTGGAGGAGCGGAAGGCGGCCCGATGGAGCATGGTTTCCGGTCCTTTAACTTTACTGACAACCCTGACTATGGTTCGATGACTTACTGTATGATTTAATATGTTATACCCGGGAGTGGCGTGGCGATTGGTGGACTCTTTCCTCCTCTGGGGTTTCTTTTTGTAGACTAGTTTGATGTCAGGGCGACAGGCACACTGCAAGTTGGGGTGGATATTTAGTTTTACGCAGGGGTGCAGGGTGGGGGATTTGTAACGGGTTTCTGATTCGAGGGTGGGGGGGGTTGTTCAAGTGGGTGTGTTTTGGTTCTGTGCAAGGATACATATTGTTCTATCATTTGATTTGGATGCTGAGTTCCGAGGAGGGGTGGATCTGCTTTCACTTTTGGGATGGGGGTAGGGGATTGAGACTAATGAGTTGGAATGTGAAAGGGTTAGGGGACAGGATAAAACGAGGGGTTGTGTTACAATTGTTGAAGCGACTCTCCCCTGATGTGGTATTGTTGCAGGAAACACATTTGATCTGTAACACTTGTCATGCCATGAACCGGAGAGGATATCGCATGGTTGCCCATGCGGGGTTCTCCTCTGGATCCAGAGGGGTGGGTATCCTAGTTAGGAATTCTCTCCCCTTAGAAATAGATGCAACGGTCCTGGATGATAGGGGGCGCTACGTAGCTCTTACTGGACGATGGGAGGGTAGAACTACATCCTTGATCTCGGTTTACGTAAACCCCCCCGCCCCCCCCCCCCCCCGGGTCTACAGTCGTCAACTTTTGCGGACCGGGGGCGAGTAGTATTGGGACTTACTGAGGAGACTCTGGTTATGGGCGGAGATTTTAACTCTGTGGTCTCTGGCAGGGAGGATCGACCTCACAGGGTCACAGAATTGGCTTAGTAGCTTTAGACACACAGGGGTTGGTGGACTGTTGGAAACTGCTACACCCGGCCCAGAATCAATACTTTCCACTCTGGTGCACACGGTAGCCTTTCCAGGATTGACTACATTCTGATGCCAGCTGCGCAGGCCCCCTCAGTTACGGAGGTCCAACATCTAGCTCGGGGAATAGCCGACCACTCTCCACTGTGGCTTCGGATAGAATCGCGTGTAGGTTAGGAGGGGCGGGTAGCCCCAATTAATATGTGGTATTTCACTAACCCTAAGACCCGCGCGGCTTTGGTCAAATCTCTTGACCAGTATTTTGTTGAGAATCTGGGATCGGTGTCTTCTGCAGTATCGCTCTGGGAGGCCTTAAAGACGGTCATCCGAGGTCAGGCGTTGTCATTGATTGCTGGTGCGAAGAAGAGTGGGAATGAGGAGGTAGTTCGACTTGAGACAGATTACCGAGCTAAAGCGTGATTTGGAATTGGGAGTCACCCGTGAGAAGATGCATGTTTTGCGTCTTCAACAACGACTACAGGGCGCTGGTTACGGATGCCGCTAAAGTCATGGGCAGGGAGCAGCAGGGTCGATTGTATGATGTCGGGGATAAAGCTGGGAAACTGATAGCATGGTTAGACAAAAAAGAGAGGGCTAGTCGTGTGGTTCCCGTAGAGGTATCTTGTAGGACTAAACGGTAGTTTCAGGCCTGATTTTCCTTTTTAACAGAGTCACCCTCCCAGTGTCTGAGTCGACATACAGTTTAGACTGTTCTTCGGCTGAGGGATCCTGTTCCTGTGCTACTGTAGGTTTTTCCCCCAATCTCTGCCTTTTTGCCTATGTTGGTTCGAATCCGCTATCCTTTTCGACCACCCTTGGCTTGACATGTGGAGAGAGTCCGAATTTTATCGGTCCGAGGGGTTGTTGGACCGGTTTAGTAGCCTTTATTAACTTTTTAGGAGCCGTGGTTTTCGATCCGACTGTTTTTGGTTGTTCGATAACCATTCTGTGGTCCGGCGTCGACTTTGGAGCAAGTTGCTTCGGAGCGATGCTTTTGTCCCTCGGTTCGACAAAGCTCTTCGGCTCGAGTCTCGATTTAGGAATAAGTGTCTTTGTGTGCACTTGCTTTGGTTGTTCGACGTGTACCTTCGGATAGACAAAAGTTGACCGTTCGAGGCCCTTTTTAGTCTTGCCAGGCGTCGACGTCGATGTCGTCGGGTCGACTGCCTTCCGCTTAATCGCAGACGTGGGAGTAGTTGCTTTGGCCTCGACAATCTTTGCAAGCGACCTCGATGGGTCAGCGACCTGTTTTTGCTAGGTCGGTTTTGACGGATCCCCCATTTTCGGTCCGAAGAATGGGATGTCGATCAGTTTCGGTTTGGCAGCTATCACTTTCGGTTTCGATTTCTCCAGATTTTGGAAATGTTGTACAGATGGCTCTTGTAATATATTCGTAGCCGGGCTTAGCTGCGGGGCTATCTAATGGTCTATCTGATCTTGGCTAAGGCCTTCAGGCGATGCCTCGACCTTAGCCTCTGGATCTGAACCAGCAAATATATTGGGCTCCGTCCTCACGGTCGGCCCAGTGTCCTCGCCGGAGTCGTCCTCGACGGCTCCTATGCCTGGTTCGTCGTCCCCTACCTCGATGTCTTCCTAGTCATCGACACAGTAGTTGGAGTCGTGTTCAGACCCCAAGTCCTCAGGGTCGACGACCTCTTCGTCATCTTCAAAGATGTTCTCCGGCGCTGACCTCTGCATCGTCTGTCGCGCCGCATATCGAACCCGAAGAGTCTTTTTTGACCTAAATTGAGCCCAAGCTAAGCAGTTGGCTTAGTTGTGTTCAGGAGATAAACGCTTATTACAAACTGGGTGTTTATCAATGTGTGGGTATTTAGAGTTACAGTTGGGGCATCGCTTGAAATGACTTTGTTCCATCGACGATTGGCCCTGGTGTCGAAAAGGCCACACGGCCCGATTCGACATCCTGAGTAGAAAGAACAGGAATAAGTTGTAGGTACCGATCGAAGATACAATACCGAAGCCCCCAAGACCTTTTGGCCTTTAGAAAGTTAGAAATATATTTCCGAACACCGAGTAACAGAAGTACATCCGCACCCAATGGCGGAAAAAAACAATCGGAGGATGGAGAGGATGCCCATGCGCACTGTAGTCCAGAGGAGGAGCCACCTATCTCGTGATACTTCGAAGACAATGTGCAATCATCCGGACCCAACACTAGGCGGCGATCTATGCACAGGTATCAATTCAGCAGCCCACATGCCTCGAACCTATTCATTTTGCAGCGTGAATCTTTCTGGATTCACTACGCTGTGCATAGACTTTGTAGCGGTTTCTCATGCTTGTGGCGGCTGGGTGGAAGATGAACGTTGGTTATTGAATATGTGTTGAAGCACCTCTTGTCCGACTTGTGCTTCCTTGTTCATCTGTATATCCACACAGTAGTGCTTCGTGAACGTGTGCACTGAAGCCCATGTTGCCGCCAGGCATATGTCCTGAATTGGTGTGTTAGCTAGGAAAGCTATTGTAGCTCCTTTTTTCCTGGTAGAGTGGGCATGTGTCCCTCTGTTAGTTCCTGCCCTGCCTGCTTGTGGCAGAACTGTACTGTTTGGGCGATCCATCGCGCAATTGTTCCTTTAGTTACTGGTTTCCCCATAAAACTGTTAGCGAAGGACACAAAGAACTGCTTTGTTTTCCTGTGACTCTGACGGTGTTCCTCTGACCTCTCCACCCGCTCGGAGTCGGAAGTTACCGGACGGATCGCCTTTGCCTGGGTCCCCACCCGCTCCACAGCGCCTGCCGGACCTCGCGTGCCCCGAGGTGACTGTTCTGCTACGGAGGCTGTGGCACTACGAGGGGGTGCTTCCACCTGACTGCTGCCCGGCTGACGCCTGCCTCCGCTACTTTGCCGAGAATACACGGAGCTGCACCGGGACAAAAGGGAGAGGGCTTGCCTGAGGTTCCTTTGTTCGTAGCCGCCATGATGTTGGTCGGCTCTTCAGGTTACTGTGCCTGGTACCGGTGAGCTCCTCTCCATCCTGCCTGACTACCACACGGCCAGCTGTTCCCTCGTTATGCAGCAGACAGAAGGGGATACAGTGTGCTCCAGGGACGACAGCTGCTTACCGGTCGTGTCCCGCGGCCCCCTTTCCCCCCCCCCCAGCACTCCAGTGGACTGAGGACAAGATGGCGGTGCCTGCTCTTCGGCGCTGTGGGGATGACTATGTCCTTTCCTCCTGGGACGACGAGCATACCTTCGTGCAGGGGGCCGGATCAGACTTTTCCTCCGGGACTGCAGAGCTGCGGGACTTACAGCCGGAATGGACCTACATGGATGTGATGGCGGTCTTGGGTGAGCTACGATCGGAGATGTTGCACAATTACAACGTACTGGGTGAGACACTTGATGCATGTGCCCATGCTATATGCCGAGAGCAGGGGGTTCATCCCCGACAAGGTCTGGAATTGACTTTGCTACAGTCTGCCAGCCCACCGCCGCCTCCGAGTGCTACTGTTGCGATTAAGGAAGCTACTGCTGAGGCTTGTGGAGATTTGTTGCCACCCGTCAGGACTGCTGCTGCAACATTGTCTCCCCTTTGTTCTCTGACTGCCTGCCTCGTGTAATAGTCTCGCTGTTTTGGTCACTGCCAGCCTGTCCTCCTGCCTGGTCATCTGCTCCTTCCTTGGAAGTCTTGACTTCCCTGTCTCGTGACTTTTGTCGCCTGGATGCCTCGGATGAGTGTGTTATCAAGGGAGAACTACCTATAGAGGACAGGCGATGCTCTTTCAGCGACTGTGCACCTCCCCCATCCTCGAAGCGGCCATGCTTCTTTGTCGACTTGGACTGCATCGGACTGCCACGTAGGGTGGGTGAGAGAATAAATCCCAGGTCGGGCCAGGGCTAGGCGGTCCCCTTGCTGCATTGATATACTGGCGGGTGGAGGCTGCGAGGGACCCTAATTTTGCTTGTAACATTGTGTAATGTTAGTTGACTCTCCCTAATGGTTAGACCTTTGGTGAAGCTATCTGTTGCCGATACTGGGGTAGAGAATGTTTAATGAGCCGGCGGTGACCGAGCGTGTATGATGCGGCCCTCCTCCCCGTCGTTCTCTAGTGGGAGTTCTGGGACAGATTTCTTTCCTTGCTCCCTATATCACTGTGAATATTTTTCTTTGCTTTCTCTTTCCTTTTTCTCTCCCTACTTCTCTTTTCTTGCAAAATTTCGGGTTTATGGGGCGACAGACACTCTGCTGGGGGGGGGGGGGGCAGGCCATAGCCTCTGCATGTGTGTAGGGTGGGGGGTTATATTTAGTTTTTGTTAGTTTCTATGGTGCCTTTGTATGATCTTTTATAAATTTCTCTTTCTTTCTGTTCTGGGTCTGTGACAGGGGTTAGTAGGGAGTGGGTGGCGCTGTGGGTGGTACGTAAATGCGAACTGATGCTCCTGTTTTGCACTGTACTGCCATATTGACGGGGTGTTCATCACTACTGTTTCTTATTGATGCTGCCTGCTCATGTTGTGAAGTTAATGTAGGGACTCAGTTCTCCTTGATTCTATTCTTCACTGATTTATCTTTAGATTGAATTTTTTTTTAAAATTTAACCTTCAATGCTCCTTCTCCTTAGCGACATGATTCCGTTCAGTGTAACTGCTATTAATTGTTGCTATATTGCCTGATGCCGCTGGGGAACCGCATTGCTTGCACCTGTGCTTAAAAGTATCGTGGCCGGCCTGACGGTTGTAGGCCCGTATTTGTTCCCTTTTTCATGGACAATAAAGGTTTTCAAAAAAAAAAAGTGTGGGTCTGTTCTCATTACCACCCTATCGCTGTGTATCTGTATGGAGGGTTCCTGTAGTGTCAGTGCCTCCAGTTCGCTCACTCTGCGCAGTGAAGTGATTGCTACCAGGAAAGATGTTTTCATGGTCAGCATTTTTAGGGAGGCCTTGTGAATCGGTCCGAAAGGTTCCTTCATGAGTTCCGTTAGGATTAGGTTAAGGTTCCATGCAGGTGGTGGCACTCTTTGGCGGTGAGATCCTCTTTGCTCCCTCCAGGAATCTCTTAACGACCTGTGATGTGAAAAAACTCTTGCACGTTTCTCCTCTCGTGTAAGCGACTATCGCTGCCAAGTGAGCCCTCAGTGAGGATGAGCTCAGATTTTTGTCGAGCAGGTGCGTGAGGTACTTTAGCACTGTTGAGTCCTTTTTAGGTCTCGCCTGTCGATGCGCATGCGCATCGAGCAAGGCGAGAGTATTGGGACTTATCCACTCTTTATCCACACTGCAAGGAATCGTGGCGATTCCTTGCAGTGCCCGTGACTTTTAAGCTCAATGCGCATGCGCATTGAGCTTAAAAGCGCGTGCACGTCCGTCTTTGTTTACCCGCTCCGCCCCCTCCCCTTCCCGCCGTGTCGCATTTCTCCTCCCCCCTCCCCTCTCTTCCCTCCGTCTTGTTTATTTTACCCGCTCCGCCCCCTCCCCTCCCCTTCCCGCCGTGTCGCATTTCTCCTACTCCCTCTTCCCTCCGTCTTTAGACTTTAAAGCATGTGGTGCAGTGGTCTCTTACAAACATTTGATGCTATGAATTAGATTCAGTTTGTTACTTTACCTAATTTTGGATACAGCACGGACCAAGGAAGACTAGAGTGCGTTTTTTCCATAAAATGTACAGGTTAAAATAATCTGCACTTATTGGCAGCACTTGAAGTGAACGATTCATGGTTCATCGATGACGGTGGATTATTCTGTGCTGTTTGTTGTAGACCCTCTTCATTTCCAAGTTTGGTTGAGTCGTGGGCCTTTGGTGCAATGCTGTGCTCACGTCACCTGTCGTCAGTGAGCCATCCCCATCATGTCTTTGTACCTCCGGGTCAGCGCGCGGGCTTGGTTGGTCAGGCGGCTCAGAACGTGCAGCAGTCCTCGGGTGTGAGACTGGAGCAGCACTTCCAGGTCAGGGCTCTCTTCCGTCTCCGGGTGCAGGTCTGCGGTGTTGGCCTTGGCCGGCCAGCCGTCCAGAGGGATCAGCCCAGTTTCTACCGTCATCCGGATGGACTTCAGCATGATGTAGCTCTGGTAAAGGTCAGAGAGGCCGGTGCCCTGCGCCTGGTCCAGCAGGACATCGAGCAGCAGGCTGGGAAACCACTTCGTGCTCCATGTTGCAGGCGGCTTCGGAGAACCTGGCCATGGCGGAGGCGAGGCAGTTTTTCGGGTGCTGCATCTCCGAAACTGTACAGAGGCCTCCTCGAGTCGCAGGGCAGTTGTTAGGTTGGTGATTCCCAGTGCGACTGGGTATCTGCTGGCATTTCAGGGGTTATATGGGCCAGAAGCTGGTGGCGTGACTTTTTTTTTGGAGCAGTCAAATTGCAACAGTGGCAAAAGTTGGATCGTGCAGGCAATCTACTTCCACAGCTTGGTTAATAATCCCATGGGTTACGTAACGACTGCCAGCCCAAAGCTTGCTCAAGACAGCTCTTCGATTTCACTGCTCACTGGGTGAGGTGATCTGATGTTGGGCAATAAATAAACGAGACGTTCCTTCTGTTTCACAGTATGAATAACTCCCCTGCAGCCGGCCCAGAGTGACCCATGCAGACTTTGATAAATGCTTTATTCAAGGACAGTGTAAAATAACTTGATTAAAAAATGAAAAGATCTTACATGAGTTTACCAGATTTCGAAGTTTATTTTTCACTGTATGTGTGTAAAAAAAAAAACCACACAAAAGTACTATTAACATTTGAATAGTCCTAAATAGAATAAAATTACAAGACCTATATATTCCATCACCATGAGGTACTGTGCTTACGTTTTATGCGTCTTTTGTTGCATTCGGCTCTCGTGGTTTAGCTTTTAACAGTGCAAAACCTTTCTAAAACATAATTTTTTATAAACCTTTTTCTTGAATACCATTTCGCAAATAATTAACCATATGAGCTCATTTAGACACAGCTTGTTTTCCATAAGATGACATGCTAATTACTTGCATAAGACAGATGTGTGCTTTCAGGGTAGGGAACCACAGGTGTTATATGGTGCAAATCATAATAAACATTGACAAAGTCAATCAGTCTCACCTACGAGAGCCTGTGACTCTCACTCACCCTCACTCACCCTCACCCTCACTCACCCTCACTCACTCACCCACCTTCACCCTCACTCACCCTCACTCTCACTCACCCTCACTCTCACTCACTCTCACTCACCCTCACTCTCACTCACCCTCACTCACCCTCACTCTCACTCACTCTCACTCTCACTCACTCTCACTCACTCTCACTCTCACTCTCACTCTCACTCTCACTCTCACTCACTCTCACTCTCACTCTCACTCACTCTCACTCACCCTCACTCTCACTCACCCTCAACCCCTCACCCTCACACAGTGCAATAGGTCTCGGAGCATTTGAGTTAGAGCTTTTAGATTTGTTTATGGCTTTTTTTATTTGTAATTCTTTAGCATTGGCTACAGGAAACAAAAATGCTAAAGATTTACAAAAAAAACCCATAAACAATTCTAAAAGCACTAACTCTAATGCTGCGAGACCTATTGCATTTCCAATGCTTGTTTATCTTATTGTGTAGCTTTTCTCTCTTGCACCAGTGTAAATCTCTTCCATTTCGCTACGTAGCACTTCCGTGTGCCTGGTCTTCGAGCCTCCCGAAGTACACTTAGGGTGCTTTCTGGCAGTTTCAAATGTGCAAACTATGTCCTCAGGAGACACGCTACAAGGCTCAAGCTCTCTGGCTCCGGGTGCAGCACCTCTCCGTTTTGCATGGAGAGTAGGTCCTTTCTTCTCCCGAATCTGTGGGGTGCAGTCTGTCATCTCCATGATCTGCAAGTACCATGTCTGCCTGGCCCACTGTGGTGACACCAGTATAAGGGTCATGTTGCTTGCTCTGCACTTGCTGAGTACCTTGTGTATCAGCGGTATCGGGGGAAAAGAGTAAGCAAATGTCCTGGACCAGTCTATCCATAGGGCATTCCCCAGGGAGCCCTCCATGGGCTGTCTGGATGCGAAGTTTAGGCATTTTGCATTCTGGCGTGTTGCAAACAGGTCTACCGACGGTGTCCCCCACCTGTCGAAGAGCCTTCTCGTCTCTTGTGCATTGAGTTCCCACTCGTGGGATGCCGATGTCTGTCTGCTGAGCCAGTCTGCTTCTACACTGTCCTTTCCTGGTAGATGTATGGCTAGCAGGTCTATCTTGAGTGGGATGGCCAATCTCCATATCTCCTGTGCTAGTTTCGAAAGCAGGGTTGATTGTGTCCCCCCCCCCCCCCCCCCCCCTCCCTGCTTGTTGATGTAAAACATCGCTGTTGTGTTGTCTGTCTGGATCAACACTATCTGGTTGTACAGTTATGTTTGGAAGGCCTTTATGGCTAGAAAAACTGTCTTTAACTCCAGGTAATAGATGTGTCTGACCGCACTAGATCCTCCCAACGACCTGTAGCTTGTGACCATTGCTCCTGTAGCCATTCCTGTAAAGGTCTCATGTGGAGCCGTACGTTTGGCACTAGGTGTATGCATCATGCCCATGATTTTGCTCGCGGTCCTCATTGTCCGAGCTTGCCTCTTCTGGGAGAGCTGAGTCTCCCTCACGAGCGCTATCGTTCTCTTCTCGCTGGGGGAACACCTTGCTCTCTAAGGTGTCAATCTGTGCTCCTAGGAAGATTTTTATTTGTTCTGGTTCCAGGGAGGATTTTCCCCAGTGGATGGAGAATCCTAGAGTGTGCTGGTCACTCTCTGTGCGTGCTGCTTGCACGTTTTGTATGAGCTTGCTTTGATCAGCCAGTCGTCCAGGTAATGGTACACGTGTATCCCTTCCCTTCGTAGTTGTGCTGCGACTGTTGCGAGGCATTTTGTGAAAACCCTTGGTGCCGATTTGAGCCCGAACGCCAGGGTTGTGAACTGGGAGTGGTCTTCTCAGATGATGAATCTGAGGAGGTGTTTGTGGCCCCTGTTCATTGGGATGTGCAGTTAGGCATCTTTTAGGTCTATGGGGACCATGAAGTCCCAGCCTTGCAATTGAGGAAGTACCTCTTGTAGGGAGGTCATCTTGAACTTTTGCGTTCTTACGAACTTGTTTAAGAATCTTAGATCCAGGATGGGTCTCATAGTTTCGTTCACCTTTGGTACCATGAAGTATGTGGAGTATACACCCTTGTTCCTTTCCCTGTAAGGTACTGGCTCTATGGCTTGTTTTGCAGGAGCTCCTTTGCTTCCTCCCGAAGGAGCTCTAAGTCTTTCCTTGCTAGTTGCCTTTTTGGTTTCTGTCCATTGGCTTTCCCTCCAACTCTATGCAGTACCCGTACTGTATGATGTTGAGTACCCATTTGTCTGATGTTATACTCTTCCACTCCCTGAAGAAGTGTTTCAGTCTTCCTCCCACTGGTCTTACATGTACGGAGGTGTCTAGTTCGTTTAACTCCTGTCCGATGTGTTTCTGCTCTACCCTGGGAGTTTTTGCTCGGGTGGGCACATGGAGTTTTATTAAGTCACTTAGAGGCGGGCTGCGGTCCCCCTCTTATGTCGGCGTCCATTCCCTCTGCCGCGAAAGGACTGGCCTCTTGGTTGGTACTGCCAGGACTGTTTCTGCTGCCCCTGCTGTGTCTGGGTGTCTGCTTGGTGGGCTTGTTGGAACGCTTGGTGTGATGTTCCTGGCTGGTTTCCTCCCCTCCCGTTAGTTCTTCGTGACGGGGTGCCCCTTTTAGTACCTCTGAACTGCAATGCCCCCATGTATCTTGCAGTCTCGTTATCCTTTTTCAGAAGGCTGAGTTTCTCGTCAACTGGGGCCCCGAACAGAGTTTCTCAGTTGAACGGTGTTTTTAGCATGCTGTGCTGCACTTCTGGCTTAAAGCCCGAAATCCTGAGCCAGGCTTGTCTTCTCTCCGTGATGCCCATCATCATGAGCCTGCTGAAGGGGTCTGCACCGTCCAGGGCAGTCTTGAGGCAAGTATTGGCTACATTCTTCCCCTCTTCGACAAGGTTTTCAGCTCTTTGCTTGAAATCCTGTGGCATGTTCTTTACTAACTCGCCCAGTTCTTCCAGGATCTGGTATTGGTGCCTGTTGAGCAGAGCATTGGAATTCGCCATGCGCCAGTGCATTGCGGCATTCCGTTCAATTCTTCTCCCCACCAGGTCCATTCTCTTGCTTTCTTTGTCTGGAGGTGGCCCAGAAGTGGTAGGCACATTGGCCCTCTTTCTTGCCGTGGCTGCGATGATGGAGTCTGCTGAGACCGATCCCTGAATGTAGGGCAGGTTCTTGGAGGAATGTTTATACTTTTTCTCCGACCTGGGGGAAGACTGCTTTGCAGATAGCTGGTTCTTTGAAAGCCTCTTTTCCCTGTGCCATGACACTGTCGAGCATGGGCAGGAACTGGCTCCTTGTTTGTGTAGGGAGCAGTGTCTCGAGAAGGAAGTCTGCTTTCTGCTTTTCTTCGTCGAGTTTTACTTTGAAAACTGCAGCTGCATTCCTGATGACTGTGTTGTAGACCCCAATGTCATCTGGCGGCGAGGGCTTCGAGGGGTATGTGTTGACTGCTACCTCTGGGCTCTCGGTGTCGACGTCCTGCCAATCTATATCCTGAGTCTCCGAGGATGCAGACCCGAGGAGTGTCCTGCGGTCGTCGTATCCTTCCTCCTCGTAGTAGGAAGCCTCCTCCTCTTCGCCCAGCGACTGTCCTTCGACGTCATAGTCCTCCTCCTCCGTTTCCTCGACCACCTGTAGCCTAGGTTTCGTCGGGATTGTGTATTCTTTCATCCTGGCGTCTAAATCTTTTTTCCGCTGCAGGATGTTTTCCATCTCGGCCTCGAGGCGTCTTTTCTTTTTCTCCATTTCGGCCGCGTGGTCTGCGTCGAATGGATCGGCCGCTCTTTATGGCACCGAGCTGACTTTTGTCGTCGAAGGTTTCGGTGCCGAGCTGGCTCTCGTCCTTCGGTGGCGCTGAAGCGTCCTTCGGGTCCTTTTCCCTCTGCGTCGCATGCTCCTTCTCGGGGGCGATTTTCGACGTCTTTTGCTGTTCTCCAGCTCTCGGCGCCTGGGAGTCCTCAGAGGATCCGCTGCGCCTTGGTGTAGCGGACCTAGAAGTTTTCGGAGTCAGCGCTTTCGTGGTTTTGCCCTCAATTTTTTGAGACTCAGGGTCTCTTGGTGCCCTAGGGGCCGTAGAGTCTCCTACCTTCTTTTGGAGTCTTCATAATATCGGTCTCTACAACCGTGTAGCAGTCGTGTTCAGCGGCATTGTCCTCCTCGTCTGATGATAGCCCCAGGTCTCGAAGGAACGGTGGCTGTCTCTTGCCCTGCATGGTGGCGTTGGCTATCCTCTGTCTCTCACTCGAAGAGTCTTCGGCGTGAAGGTGGAGCAGGCGTTGCAGTCCTTGCTCGACCGGTAGGCAAAGGTTGCAGACCGGGTGCTGGTCCTTCTGCGCATACTTGCGGTGGCAGTTACAGCAGAATTTGAAAGGAGTGTTGTCCATCTCATGCGTTGAGCTTGCATTCTCCGATTGACGTCGAAGTTCTTGAAGTTTTTCTTCCCCTTAGTCGTCCTCTTCGAGGATGTAGTCTCCTGTAGTCTTCTCAATCTCTTTTCTTGCAAAGTGTGTACTTTCCTTCTTTCTCCAAAAATGTCTGGAGCCCTTTCGGGAACGATCCAGACCCAACCGCGGAAAAAAGAATCTGAAGATGGCGCCCAGGAGTGGGAGCTTCCGCAGGAAGCGTGCTGACGTCACCGGAAATACACCAAAGATGGGACGTCGGCGCCCACCTGGGCTACAAAAAAAAAAAAAAAACTACAAATCCGGACCCAACCACAAGACCGCAGAATAATGCACAGCTTCGTGAATCCAGAAAGATTCACGCTGCAAAACCTGTACACACAGGGCCCACCAGGGCAAAGCTGTGACATTCGATGAGCTACCTCTGTGGGTGGCATCCCAAGGCATAGCATTTGAGTTACAAGCCCTAGACAAGGGACGAACAGCAAACACAAATCAGCCAAACATGTATGCACCAATCACCAGTAAGTATATGACAAGTACAGTGCTTTGGCACTGAATAGCAGTTTTCAAATTGCTCAAAGTCCTAAATCTGCAAAGCAAGGACCAAACAGGAGGACAAAGCCAAAAAGGTCAAGGGAGATCATTCCAAAAGATGCAAGGTTTAACAGCATAAATACTTGTCAGGGGGACTGCAGAGTTGAGAACTAATGTGACATTTAACTTCAACCTACAAATCCGTGAGCTACAAACGCAATTTTTATTAGCCACGACAGTGAGTTGAAACCTCACTCACCATTCGATAGTCATGCACACAAATACAAAGCTACAGTGGTGACCTAGTATTACCTCTTTGATGTCACCTTTTTTCCTCTTGCTTTCGGCTTTCTCTGGTCCAAGAGATCCAGGTTTTATAGATGCGCTATGACCAGGAAATCCAGGTACAAGTGTTTTGGCTTTTGATCTGACAAGTGGAGTTTTAACCTACAAACATCAAAAGTATGAAAAGAAAATATATATTAAAGTAACTAAAAGCCAGGTGGTCAAAGCATTTCCTTCATTCAGTTAAAAAGTTTTGGTGGGCAAACATATCCTGATTGCACTGCAGGATGATTTGGTTGAAAAGTTTGAGCTAAATTACAAAATGAGTTAAAGTTTTGCCATCAACAAGTCAAAGAGTGCTTTCAGTGGCAAATGAGTTGCTCATGTGACACTGCAAAGACGCAAGTGGCATCAAATCCCTCCTAACGGAGAACACAAAAAACTGTGGAAAGTGGAAAGCTCAGCAAGGAAGTTTCAGAATTTGGAAATGTATCAGTAGAACATGCAGAACTTTGATTTCAAAATTGTAGTGTGTTCAGGGGGTCAGTATGGATAACACCATATTTTTTACTACAGTGTGTTGTGGTGCATAGCTTTATTGTTTGATAGACTGAAAAGTGGGCGAGTCTTGAGAGAGCATGAGCGGCACCAACATTCCACTGCCACTAATTGTGAGCACTTCTTTTAGCGCCAGCACGGTTTCAAGGAGGGCCCACTAATAGACCTGCCTGATAAAATACCTGGATTCACTACAAGTGTACACACTTGAAATAAAGACTTCAAATACAAAAGGAGCTGGGGGTGTGTGGCAACATTGTTCCAACTTACCTTTGTTACTGCAGTTTCTGTTCTGAGCGATATCGTTTTCTGGATGTCCCTTATTAAACATCGGCGAGGCTCACTTGAATTTGGTGTCTGAAACATGAAAAAATATTGTAGTGTAAGAAATGTGTCAAAAAGGCAGCACCTTAAGAATGTGTAAACGACTGCATTATATATTACCCTGTACCCAAATGTTCATAGTGAGTGGTGCTGTAGACTCACATGCTCTTCATACTCCTGCAATCTAGTGTTAGGCCAGAATGTGTGCAAATTGTTTTTTTTTCTAAGTCTGAGTTACAAGACCTGTTGTAAATTCACAATTGTCTAAAATGCACCGCACACTGGCTCAATCTTGCATCATTTTTTGGTCTGCAGATAAGTTCGGTGGACTGTAGTGTTGAAGGCCTTGTGCTTTGCAAAGGAAGTAAAATAAGCATGTGCAATGCAATCGGTCTCACCTTTGGGACCATTTATTTATGTATTTAGCTATGCAGCACATTAGCCTGGGTGCAGAAAAATCTACTGTTCCTTAACTTTCAGGGAAAGTAAGCACCAAACTGCCTTTCAGCTGGAAATGGTATAGTCCAAAGCTATGTTTTTAATATAAAAGCAGGGCCTTCGGTTGTCACATCACTGAAAATACAAGATTTGAAAAAAATATTGTCATCGGGTGCTCATGGTAGTTTCTATGGACTGGAATCTAGAGAATGCTAAAGCAATTCTGGTATTTTACTGACCTCTGCTGGTCTTTTTCTATCAAGACAGTTAAATAGAGGCAGTTGAACAGAAAAAAAGTCACTAAGCGAAAGCAGACAAGTCCTAGGGCTGATCTCACGAAGTACATACACATAAGTATACACTAAAGTATATACAAGAGGTCTTGAACAATCGACCTAAAAAGGATATCGAAACATCTGGGACCATAGCAAGCTGTCGAGGAGAAGAGTAGGAGATTGTGATTTTAACACACTACATGTAACAATCAGATGGTTACAGGGTAGCATTTTCCAATGTGTAACTTGTGGCTGTAGTTACACATGGTCTGCATAGACTATAATGCAGCCCTCTCCACAGATGTGGAAAGCAAGCAGGTGTGGACTGGGTCTCCAATCTTTTCTGTAGTGAGAGCTACTTCTTTATCAGTGGAAATCATTGTGAGCTACCCACTTAGTGTATGCAATGCACAACATGAAACTAGAAAACCAGGCATTAATCCTGGCTTCCCTCTTCAACAAATTGTGTGATCCGGAACTCTGCGGTCACCTGCTAAGTAGACTACAATCATAAGAAATTATAGGGACCTGCAGAGCTGTGCAAAAGCTACCAGCATAGTGAAAACCTTTAACTGCACACCTTTCTCTCCTGCCAGGTCATCCATCACACTGCTATGTCCCATAACACAGTAAACACCTCAGAGGTTATCACGCATGACACGGAAATACTTCCACATAGGATCACAAAACACCATATCAACCACACACCCTACATAGCGTAGCTTGCAGACCATGTAAGTGCTTCAGTGACCCACAAAGGGATAATAAGCACTAAATAAATGCTGCAACACAATGTTATTACATCATGCCTTCTTGTACTTCATTATCACACGACAACACCTTAAAATGCTTGAGTCCAAAGTGTGCACTATACAAAAATCTCCCCAGACTATAAAGTTACGCCATATGTATGGTACAAATTACTTTCTCTTAGTTCATTAATATAGCATTGATTGTCATAATGGAAAGTGGAAGTGCAATTTCTGTTAATGTTTACATATATTGCTTCTAAAAAGGTCTCAATCCAGTGATATCATTTAATGCTCCAATGAAATACTTCTTCATGTTGGAGAAATAAAAGTTGCGATTTTTTTCTCTTAAAGATACAATTTTTGTATTCTTTTTGTTTCACTATTTGTAATATTTTCAATCTGTGCTCGTGCAAGAAAGGGTTTTGTATAAAAACACAGGAGTGATAACCCATCAACCTCATCGGGATTAGGGTAGAGAAGAAATGCGTTACCTGTAACTGCAGTTATCCAGTATTGGTGTCTTTCACAGATTCACATGCCTGAATCATTCCCTGTCGTCGAGACGGGAGTCTCCGGTATATAGAAAAGTAATGTCCTATAGACATATATATATAGAGAAAACTTACTAGCCTATGTCCTTTTGTACAAAGGACCAAACTCTAGAAGAGAGCCTATCGGCTATCACCTCCCTCTAGAACCTTCCTGTCAGGAGCCTCAGTCCCTCAGATTTTCATACGCACCAAGCTAAGTAGGCGTGACTTTTATAGAGAGAGAGAGAGAGAGGGGAGAGTCCTTCCAGGGAAGGCGGGAGGGTTGCATGTGAATCTATGAAAGACACCAATACTGGATAACTGCAGTTACAGGTAAGTAACACATTTCTTATCCAGTATTATGGGTGTCTTTCATAGATTCACATGCCTGAATCAGAGTAGCAAGCAATATATTTTGCACATTTCTGATCGAACAGTATATATCAGTCTTAGATAATACATATCGTGCGACTATGAACCATCAATAGACATCAACAATAAACATTAGCAAAGAAATGTGTATACCAGAAAAGGATGGAGGAAGGCTCACCTTACTGGAATAGATGGCGTAGCACTGCTTGTCCCACTGCTGCATCCTTCATCAGCTCTGTATCAAGGCAGTAGTGCCTGGTGAAGGTATGCAGCGACTTCCATGTTGCCGCCCTGCAGATGTCGATAACTGGCACTCCTGCAAATAGTGCCATAGATGTAGACATGGCTCTTGTAGAGTGAGCCCTGATTTTAGAATGTAAAGGCTGTCCGGCTCTGTCGTGACAAAAAGCAATCGCCGAAGAGATCCATCTGGAGATGCTTTGTTTGGTAAGCGGTAGACCCTGCCTAGGTCTACTGAAAGCTATGAAAAGTTGATTAGACTTTCTGAAATTCTTGGTCTTATCAATATAAAACTTTAGACATCTTTTAAGGTCCAATGAATGCAGCGATCTCTCAGCTGCAGTGCTGGGATTTGGAAAGAATGATCTGAGAATCACAGGCTCATTTAAGTGGAAGTCCGACGGGACCTTAGGAATAAACCTAGGATTGGTTCTTAAAATCACCCTGTCGTCCTTAAACTGCAGGAAGGGATCTTGGATGGAAAAAGCCTGCATTTTACTGACACTCCTTGCTGATGTAAGCGCCAGGAGGAGAGCAGTCATCCACAAGATGTACTTTATGTCCGCCCTGTGAATGGGTTCAAAAGGGTGTTTCATCAGTTGGTTAAGAACCACTTTGAGATGCCATGTTGGAGGGACCATCCGTACTGGAGGGAAAGATCTATACAGACCTTTAAGGAATTGTTTTATTAGTCTACTGGACCAGAGAGCGGGCCCTTTCGAGGATCTTTTAAATCTTGATATCGCAGCCAGGTGTACCTTTATGGAGGAGTGTGCAAGGCCCAACTGCGCCAGATGTAGCAGGTAGGGTAAAATTTGTTCTGGAGAGATGGAATAAGGACGTAGACCCCTGTCCGCACACCAGATGCAAAAGCGTTTCCACTTCAGGGAATACGTCTTGTTTGTGCTGTCCGCTCTTGCTTTGGCCAGAATATCCTTACAATCCTGCGGAATGTTTAAACTGCTGAATTCTCTGTACTCTGGAGCCAGGCCGATAACCTGAGAGATTTCAGATCCGGATGTTGAACATGCTTGTTGCTCATCGTGAGCAGAGATGTATGTTGACATAGATCGATCGGCGGCTTCAGCGATAGACAATGCAGTTCTGTGAACCAATGTTGTCTCTGCCAGAATGGGGCTTTCAGAATTGAAGTGCAAGGCTCCACTTTCATCTTTCTGAGGACTCTGGGAAGCATTGGAAATGGCGGAAATGCGTACGCAAAGACGTTGCACCATGCGATGGAAAATGCATTCCCGAGAGACCCTGACTGGGGATGCCAACTTGCGAAGTTTTGGCATTTGGCGTTGTCCCTGGTCGCAAATAGATCGATTTGCGGCGATCCCCACTTGGAAAAGATTTGAGCGATGGACGTCTGGTCCAGCTCCCAATCGTGCGACAGAGTCCTCTGCCTGCTCAGCGCGTCTGCGATGACATTGTCCTTGCCCGGTGTAGGAAGGTACCTCCCGACTATGGTTGCCCCCAACTTTTTGCCCTGTGTTTTAGCTGGTTTTTGACATAGTCGACCTGGGACCCTGCCAATCAGGACCCCAGGCCTACTGCTCTCTCTGTAAAATGGATTCCATGTACCTTAGGTACATTTCCAATTGGTACTGGGCCACCTTATCAGACCCTGTAACTCAGGGCATAGGTGTACCCAGGGCCTACCAGGGGCTGAAGCATGTATTATGCCACCCCTGGCTGGCCTCCTAAATTTGACACAACTGGCTGCATGACAGCTGGGGCAAAGTCGTGTAATCACCCTTTGCTGTAGATATAGTATACCTATATCTAACCCTAAAAATGGACACACAGATTCCTATCAGTCACTCCTATGGCAGGCCTTGACAATCCTGAAGGCAGAGTGCTTGGAATCGTGTGAGATGGTGCTCTGGCATGAGCTGAGCCTGTCTGCAGCTTGCGGAACCAAGTCCTAATAGCTGTTCCATGATAACGCATACCATATACTCTTAAGTGCATTATAATCCTCTCGGTTAAATGCTATCTTTGGTATTGCTTTATCAAAACATGTTGAGTAAGGTGTCATACGAATTGGAATACTAACCCCTCGCCAATTCTGGCGACGGGGTTAGCATTCCACCCTTCTAGAGGGACACGACATGTATGTAACTGTGAACCCCGGTTAAAGTTAACTGAAGCCTCAGCTCCACAAAATGGATGCTGCCACCACAGACACGAGTCTGACCCCCTGCAGCTGGGAGTCCTTCCAGCGAGGGGAGCCTGGACAAAGGGTTTCCTGTCAGGGGCGGTGCTAGCACCATCCCAGCCAGGGTTTTGTGTATCCTGGGTAGGCAGGGCTTTACAGGAAGGTGACTGCTGAGTGGCACCCCGGTGCTCACTACGCATAGGCCGGTCAGAACCAGTTCCAGGGGCACACCAGCCCCTGGCCTGGGGAAAGTCCGGCATGGGAGAGGGGGGTAACCACCCCCCTCCTAGTCCCACCCATAGGCAGGACCTAGTCACCGGGTCAGCCCCTTTTCTTAGTATAAAGATGGGAGCGGCCCCCTGTTCAAATTAGATCATCTTTGGAATCAAGACACGACTTTCTGCGAAAGGACTTCAAGATTTCTTCTTCAAGATTCTCCCTTGTGACTAAGGAGTAGTCACCCTGCATCCGCAGGCACCATCTTAAGAACACTGCGGTCTGCTGCAAGTCCTTCCTCAGGAATCCGACGACACAGCTCGACGAGACCCGGCTTCCCTGGCACCTCTGACCTCTACTCACCTCTACAGCCAAGCTGAGAACCGTGAGTGCGACAAGACCTCGAGGGACCGGCTATCGCCAAGACTGCACGACTTCTTTACAACAAGCCCGCCGAGTGACCCTCTGGTGAGTGCTCTGGGGTCCGAGAAGCCCCGACCCTGAGCAGCTCCAGCACCGAAGTTCAGCCTCCCAGCATCTCCACGATCTGCGTGGGGCCCCTCTGCTTTCTGCCGCTCACCGCGTTGTTTGGCTACTAGCCCGCTGGCTTGTGGCCTTCTGAACGACGCCCGACGACATCACTGCTGCTGGTCTGGTTGCTCCAGACTGGCCCTTGCTCCCTTCCAAGAGAGGAGCACCCCGGACCCTCCTGGTCCACTCCAGACGCCATTTTGAGTCCACCGCGTGGGCTTGAATTAACCAAGGCTTTGTTGCCCAATCCTGGGTCCAGCGACGCCGACAGCTTCAACCATCGTGGGACAGCTCGCTCCTCCATCCTGGTCGCCGACAACGCCTCCTGGACCGTGAGATCTGCAGAGCACAGCGCCGCCCACTCACCTAGTCGAGGTGACTACCATCCGGTGCCCTCCTGGTACCACCTGACTACTGGCTAGTAGTCACGAACTTGGTCCCCTCTGCTTTCAGGTGTCATCTGTCTTCAAGATCCAGGCTTGGATCACTTCGAACTCTCTTCACTGGTCGCTGCCAGCATCTTTCTTCCAGGCTCCTGGTCCGTCAACGAGGATTCCCGACGTCTTTTGAGATCTATGCAGCTGCAGCCCCTGGGCTAGGTAACTTCGGCATTTCGGTGCCCCAGCATAGCCTCACTATCCAAGGGTCAGAATCCACTTTCGTTTTCCTCCTACCAGGTCGGGTTCGCCCGAGAACACTAACTTTGCTTTTACTAGCTACCATAGACTTTGTCCCGCATCACGCGTGAGAGTGCACACTCTGCACCCGAGTCCCCTGGGTCTCCTAGAAGTAATCTAACGATTCTATAGCCAAGTCCTAGCGATTCCAAAGCCTATTAGTACTGTACTTACCTGCTAGTAATTTCGCATTCCACTTTCAGAGTATATGGTTTTCCGTGCCCCTTGGGCATTTGTATATACTGTGCTAACTTAAGTATTTTCGTAAGAGTTTTGTTTTGTGCTTAGTACCCTGTCCTCATAAAGAGTACAGGGCTGTTGTGATTTTAATAAATACACTGTTTATTTTCATAACACTTGTGTGGTGTCCTTTCACTTGGTGTTCAAGGGGTATATGTGTGGTATAACAGCTGGCTTAACACGCCCTCTCGAGTCTTTAGCCTTAGACTGCTCGTATCCACGCTACTAGGATAGCTGGTCTATAAGGTTGACTTACAACCAATCATCAATAAGGGTTGCTGGACTGAAACAGTGTTCACCAGAATAGTGAGCACTGCATATCAGGCCACCTTCTCACACCCGGGACGTACTCTGCTTTCAACAATACGTTGTGGAGAATGAGCCAATTCCAGATCTTTTGCGATTCGCGAGAGAGTGTTAGCGAACGCGTCCCTCCCTGTTTGTTCAGGTGGTGCATCGTAGTAGTGTTTATTTATTTATTTATTTTTTAACCTTATAAAGCGCAAACAAATACCACGAATGGTGTCTCGGCGCTGGGCAGACAGAGGCACCTTCTGTGCATTATTGGATGAATAGCCAAGTCTTCACTTGCTTTCTAAAAATCATCAGTGATGAGCTGCTTTTTATATGGTGGGGCAAGGTATTCCAGAGCTTCGAGGCGGCTACCAAGAAGCGTCTGTGTCCCCATGTAACCGTTCTCACCCGTTGAAGCATAGAGATGCGGATGAGGCAGATCTTAAAGCTCTCTTAGGGACATACACCAGCAGTGATTCCCTAAAAAAGTCAGGCCCTTGGCTGTTCAATGCTTTGTAGATGATACATGAAGCCTTAAATTTGGTTCTCTTTTTTACTGGGAGCCAGTGAAGTTGGTAAACGATAGGGGAGATGGATGCGAACTTGGGAGTTTTGGTCAAAATTCGTGCAGCAGCGTTCTGCACCATTTGTAATTTTTTAAAAACCTGCTCCTGGGCATTCAGCAGAAGCCCATTACAATAATCCACCTTGGATAACACCAAGGAGGACATAAGGGTTTTCCCCGCAGACAGGGGAAGGAAAGGTAACAACTTTTTCACTTTTCGTAGCGTGAAAAAGGAAGAGGAGACTACCGCATTAGCATGACTGGTGAAACTTAGTTTGTTGTCAAGCAACACTCCCAAGTTTCTGACCTTTGAAACTGGGGTGGGTGGATTACCCATTTCTGGTGGCCACCAGACCGGGGACCAAGATGGTTTTAGGTCTCCAAACACCATTACCTCGGTCTTATCGGTGTTTAGTTTTTGACAATTACTGTCCATCCAGTGACTAATGGCTCTTACCTGCCTGAAAGTTGGCTGCCACCTCGCTCCCATTTTTATGCACTGCTAACACCAACTGAGTATCGTCGGCATACGAAGTCACTCCCATTCCATGGGTTTAAATGACCCTCGCCAAGTCCGACACATAGATGTTAAAGAGTGTCGGACTTAGCGAGGATCCCTGGGGGACTCCGCAGGGCAGCACAAACGTTGGTGAATAGAAGTTCCCCATCTTTACCGACTGTTCTCTGTTAGACAGGAAAGAAGCCAGGAGCTCCGCAGCTTTGCCCTGTATGCCCATAGCTGTGACACGGTCGATCAGGATGTTATGATCGACCGTGTCAAAGGCCGCTGAGAGATCCAGCAAGATAAGGACTGCCGTGCCACCCTGGTCCATGATCGGTCTGATCTCTTCAGAAGCCTTTATGAGCGCCGTCTCCGTTCCATGGCCTCTCCTAAACCCGAACTGAGTGTTATCTAGCAGTGTTGTCGGTCCCGACGAGCACTAGGGAGTTCTTGATCCTTTGCAAGAAGGACTGCAAGGCTAGGAAAACGGCCCTCCCCTCCAGCAGGTTGATGTGGAGCTGCTTTTCCGGCTCTGACCATCTGCCACTGATCCTTAATTCCTGTAGGACTGCTCCCCAACTCTCCAGGGAGGCGTCTGTTGTAATGATGTGAGGAGCTGCTGGAAGCAGGAACGGCAATCCCGTGAGAGGTTCTTGATTGACCTCCACCACTGCAATGCCTTGGTGATTTGCATTGTTATCGTTATGCGGTCAGCGAACGATCCTGTGCTTTGCGTCCACTGTCTGGACAAAGCTTCCTGAAGCGGACGCATTCGAAGACAGTGCGGTACGAGCAGGATGCACGAGGACATCATTCCCAAGAGGGATTTGAAGGTACGGACTGGCAAAGTTTTCTTTGAAGCCACTGATGCGGATAGAGAGGCAAGCTTGCGTTACCTCTCCTGAGATGGGAATGCCTTTGCATCTTTTGTATTCAGTGTCGCTCCGAGAAAGGTAATGACCCGAGAGGGATGCAAAGTGGATTTTTCTTGGTTGAGTGTAAGACCCAAGTGTTTGAAGAGATTCAGACAGGCGTTGGAAGATTTGGTTGCGTCTGCCAAGGATGGTGCCTTCACCAGCCAGTCTAAATATCGGAAGACTTGGTGGCCATGCTGCCTGAGGAATGCCTCCACCGGGGAAAGACACTTGGTGAAGATATGGGGCGCCGACTTGAGGCCAAAAGGTTGGACAAAAAATTGAAAATGCTGGCCCGCCACTGCAAATCTCAGGAATTTTCTGGAGTTTTGTGGATTGGGACGTGAAAGTATGCGTCTTGTAGGTCCAAAGACGTCATGAAATCCCCCCCTCGACGGTGCCTTCTTCGTCGTCTATGTCTTCGTCGACGGCACACTCGTCGACGATTATGTTCTCGTCGACGATAAAGACGGCGCTGGCTTCGATGTCGATACGGACGCCGTCACTGATGTAGTCGACGAGATCTTGGGCTTCGACAACGATTTTTTAATAACAATAATCGACGACAGGGGCTTACCCGCTGTCGATGATGGTGTAGTCGTCGAACTGAACGTCGACTATGCCGTCGTCGTCGATACTGTCGTCATCGAGACGTAGACGGGAGACACAGCCTTCTTTTGCACCGATGACGGTGTTGACGAGGTCGTAGCCTACTATGGCGAAGGCTTTTTGAAGGTATGAACCTCCTTGTCAGACGCTGATGACTGGGCCTCTGAAGACTTTTTTGCAGCCTTCTTTTGAGGAGCCTCTGGAGAGCTAGGGGAAGCCACCCTTGGCCTTTTTAAAGACAGCTTCGAGAAAACTGAAGAATTCTCACCTTCTGAAGATTGCAAATTGTCTCTGTCCTTGAGCCTGCTAAGCCAGAGTAAAAGACTTCCTTCTCTGTCTTTAAGCGTTTTTGTAGAAAATGTTCTACAAATTTTGCAATCCTTTGGTGAATGGTCTGGATACAGGCAATATAAGCAGGTCGTGTGCTGGTCTTCAACATGTAACCTCTTTTTACCACAAGAACTACATGCTCTGAATAGACCTTTCTTCTGAGGATCAGCCATATCTACTTTTTCCTTAAAATAATCCAAATTTGTGAAGAGATAAGATTGAAGAAAGAAACCTGAGGGGAACTCAGGTGGAGACTGCCTTAGCACAACGTGCGGTAGAAAATCTGAGGGACTGAGGCTCCTGACAGGAAGGTTCTAGAGGGAGGTGATAGCCGATTGGCTCTCTTCTAGAGTTTGGTCCTTTTTACAAAAGGACAAAGATAGGCTACTAAGGTAAGGCCCTTAGGCCTACTTTTCTCTATATATGTCTATAGGACATTACTTTTCTATATACCGGAGACTCCAATCTCGACGACGGAGAACGATTCAGGCATGTGAGTCTATGAAAGACAACCATAATACTGGGTAACTGTATATATAAAGAACAATATCCCAACAGGTATAATTTGGAGACAATTTATAAAGATATGCATGCAGCATTATCAAGCGAGAATCAAGGAGACTCTATATATGTGTCATAAGTGCTCAAGGCATCATTTACTTCAAATTAATCTCAGAGGATTGGAAAAATACAATTACAGTTAATATCAGCACTGCAATTTCAATTTTACAATTCAAACAGAACAACCCAAAGTTGTACAAGGTGCACGAATGAAGAAGTGAATAACACAACGGCGACATGTGACAAAGTGATCTGCTTGAGCGGCGCAAGGTGTTTGTGCATGATTATATACAGTGAATAAAAACAGAGTGGGTGAGATAATTTAAATTAATCAATTTTCTATTTCCAAATTTGACGAAAACCACTATGCAAGGGGCGCCTAAAGTCTTGCTGATAAGTCGACGGCGTTTCGATCCGTGGAAATTAGGATCATCTTCAGGACAGGGTGGGTTGATGGCAGTGCTGTAAAGGAAGAAGGGGCAAGTGTCAGGCGGGTTGGGGTATAGACACCGTAAGGGTGTGGGTAACGTGCATTAGCAATAGGGTCTCACCATTTATGGCCGTTGGAGGGCCATGAGGGGGAGGCCGGTACGTGGGAGTAATCCTCTTTGGCTAGGAAGAACGCACGATTCCTCCAGTGTTGAAGGTAGTAGAGTAGCGTGTCACTCTGGGGGTCTTGGTATGATATGAATCTAAGAGAGAACACCCTCATCTTTTCCGTGGGGAGGGATGTATGGTTGTTCAAGTACAAAAGACATGCAACCAAACTTACCACGCATTTCCTTGAAAAACAACATGCTCCAACAGCTTTTTCATGGACTGTACCTGAACAACCATACATCCCTCCCCACGTTAGATTACACCAATTTCCTTCTTCGCAAAGAACAGAAATGGGTGTTTAAATTGGGAACTAATAAAAGTGGGCTCAATGACGACATACCGTGGTCTGCCCTATAGTCCCACTCATGTAAAGGTTCTTTTGAAACATCTGTTCAAGAACTAGAGATCTAAATGTGATTAGTGGATACCTTATGTTCAAAGTAGTGATCTAAATGAAAAAGTTAAGCCACAATATCTGTTCTCTCCTCCTGAAAAAAACAGAGCACACAATGAATAAAATATTCTCCATAATGGAAATGTAACTGAAAGAGTTAGGCTATAATATCTATCTTCTCCACTGAATAGAGTAGTTTATACATTACATACTAAACGTCTATATGAAGAAGATCGAGGTTTATACCATCTGTCCTTTTTATATAAAAAAAGATTGCACTGAATATATGCTTCTACCTACTGGTAGGATGATCGAGTAAAATACCCCCGATCTACCAAGTTAAACATTAATCTAATGTGATGATCGAAACGTTTCTTTCTAGTAACTGGGTCAGGTCTCTAGGCAACCTTAAACATAACCTTTTTTGACCAATGAATTACTTAGTCATAAAAATCAGGTCCGCTCACATGACCTTGTTTGGGCCAAGGAACATGACTGACTGTTCTCTACCACGATGCGCCACTACTGCAACTTTGATTGGAATACCGGGTCACATGACCTTGGCTGAACCAATCAATGTGCAGCATATATCCGAGGCGTTGTTTCAGAGCCGGTACCTCCCCAACCGGCTCAGATGGTGGCAGAGAAGTACCGACGGATAGGTGAGTCAGACGCCGAGTGTGCTTTTGTCAAGTATGCTTTCTTTTTTGATTAAAGCGCAAAATCATTTCTCGGGCTCACTTTACAAACTGCGTGAGTACTAAGAACATCGGCGATCTCTGCATGCACTTATTCCAGTATATCGAACAGTCGCTGTTTTGTGAGACGTAAAAACGGACGCAGCTGACAGCTGGTCCTGATTAACCGTGAGAGAAAAAGACTGCAAAGGAGCCCTGTATAATTATTTGACAAATCATCAAGTGCATAACGTGTTCTAGATACTAGGCATATCAACTGACATGTTAGTGTAGATCACTGTTCTAAAACGACATTGTGCTTTTCTAAACAACATGAACTCTGTGAGAGTCATTTTTCTCTGGGTACCTATTTATTATGCTTTATTTTTCGTGGTGACCAAGAAGCAATGACATACCCCTGTGTTTTTTTGCTTCTTATTAGAGCGGTGCTTCCCTCGTGTCCTGAGCCGTTGCCAGGCGGGGTGGAGCCTTGTGCTTCAACTATAAGGGTAAGATGAAGCATAAAAAGCTACATGAGAATATTATATTTATGTATCTTCATGTTAACATCACACAGAACCAATGTGTGTACATACCTAATATAGGTTTATTGCCTAATGTGGATTAACCACATGCTGTTTTGTCTATATGTATGTGGTCATTTTACTTGTACTAGTCTGTCTTTTTTTCTCTTTCATAGTGACATTTAAAACTTCTGCGAATAAAGGACACCTAGGAAATCAGATGATCTTTTTTCATGTTGCAGAAATATTAACACTGTCACTTTTTATACCCTTCACTTCACCTTTTGCAGTAGCATTTTTGTTGTACTTCGGTCCTGATGAAAGCAATGGACTCTACAGTCCTTACATATTGCTGAAACATGTCGACCATTTTTACATTCAGGTAGATATTTTTGTAAATCTACCTATGCTGCTATTTTTAATATTGGTGGAGCGAGCATAGAACAGAATAAAGTTAGTCTTATTTCTGCTCCCTCGCCCAATTTTATGTTTTCTAACTCACTTATCACACTTTTTCACAGCACTGCAAATCAGTCACCCTCATCTTTTCCATTGATGGGTAGTTTGTGACACTCCGCCACCTTTGGCCACTAAAGTTCTTCAGAGGTTATACCATCTGACCTTCCATCTGAACCAGTGGTGTACTAATTGTGTGGTCAACAGGAATGCCAAATGATGAAGGGCGGTTCCGAGTGGTGACTGATGGGTATCCTGCTAGTGATCGCTGATATCCACCAATGTTCCTCCAAAACTGTTAGATGAGTAGGCACAGATCTTTGTTAGTTTAATGAACCGCACATAGACTCTTTAGACCCTTTGACACTTTTTGTATTTTTGGAAAACTGGTGTAGACCATGCTGCTCCCAGAGTAGCGTTCCTAAAAGTCTGAGCCCGATCACAGAAGAAAACTATCTGAGGAGGAGCTAGTGTGGTGGTGAACGGTGGACCAAGGGTAAAATCACAACATGTCGAGACTCTGAATTCTACAAAGGAAAACAAGTTGCACACGTTCGGGCTCAACACTGGATGGCAGGAGTATGCAGAGCATGTAAATCTACAACCCCACATGCTACCAACGCACATACATATCTGCACACATAGATTGCACCAGTAAGTTTCATGCACTAAAAGTTGACCACTTACTGTGCTTGTGTGCAAACGCACATTGTAGTCACTCACTGTCTGGTATCCAATGGGAGGGATACTGTTGCAGAATAATAGACTGACTGAGTCCCTGTATGTAATTAATTATATATATATATATATATATATATATATATATATATATATATATATATATATATATATATATATATATATATATATATATATATATAATGGTGGACTGGTGCTGGGCTAAAAATTAAATAAAAGAAAAACTTGCACCTTCCTGGGTCTCGCTGGTTCCTGTTTGTGTGGCCGTACGCGCTGCGCTCGCCTGCTTTGGGAACTCATATATATATTCTATATATATATATATATATATACACATACATATATATATATATACATACATACATATATACATACATACATACATATACATACATACATATATACATATATATATATACATATATATATATACATACATATATACATATATATATACATACATATATACATACATATATACATACATATATACATACATATATACATACATATATACATACATATATATACATATATATATATACATACATATATACATATATATATATACATACATACATATATACACATACATATATACATATATATATATACATACATATATACACATACATATATACATATATATATATACATACATATATACACATACATATATACATATATATACATATATACATATATATACATACATACATATATACATACATACATATATACATACATACATATATACATACATACATATATACATACATATATATATACATACATATATACATACATATATATATACATACATATATACATACATATATACATACATATATACATACATATATACATATATACATACATATATATATACATACATATATACACATACATATATACACATACATATATACACATACATATATACACATACATATATACATACATATATATATATATATATATATTCATATGATAATTGTCAGTGAGCATTGCAAAGTTGAGGGGGGGCTGCAGACTAGATTAAGGGGTGGTGTAGTAGGAATGAAAAACTAAAACAAGTCTACTAAAGATGTACATAGCTGTAGAGAATATTAGAATCTAACAACAAGGACTACACATAAAACAGAAAAAAACTAAATTAGGGAGTATTATACAATCGCAATCGTGTTTTGAAATTAGTCTCTTCAACCTACCAATCTCTCCATCACTGGGTGTATTGTGCTGCCATATACAAGCACTAATGACTGTTTGTCCGCACAGAATGCTGCTGATAAAACAGAGACTGGTTTTGGTGTGGAGTCGCCATCTTTCCCTGATGTTGCTATCTCAACTACAGAGTTTGATGATAGAGGCTTTTTGCAATACCTAGAGAAGAAAATATAAATGCATCAGGAAAGTTTCTACAGTACAGACACCTGACTAATAAAGTAAAAGCATAATTAAGGAGTATGTTACTTACCCTGTAAGAATCTATTCGTCGCATGTAGTGCTACACATTCACATGTTAAGCATACTCCTGCCATCTAGTGTTGGGCCCAGAATCTGCAAGTTGTTTTTCTCAAAGGTTTTATTATCAGCGGTGTGCATCGTTTCTCCTCCCCCTCTTGGTATTGTGCATGTTCAACAACTCATTTGTTGGATTTCTTTTCTCCTTTCCAAATAGAGTGATATAGTATGGTAGGTTAGCATTTTCTGTTAAACATGCTGCATGTTTGTGTATTCTTACCATCTAATTCCTGCTGGGGAGGCAGGAGGGTGGAGGGTGGATGTGAATCTGCAGCAAAACATGCTACGAATAAATGCTTACAGGGTAGGTAACACTCAATTCGTAGCATGTTTTGGCTGCAAACACATGCTATGGATATATTGTAAAGCAGTACCCCGCTCGCAGTGGCTTTAGGCACGAGATTGTGCGTTTGCTTGAAATAATTTCTGAAGGACTTTCTCTAACTAGAGCCTTTTGTCTAGCTTAAACATCCACACAATGTTTTGTAAATGTATGTGGGTTTATCCATGTTGCTGCTTTGCAAATGTCACTAAGAGGGATACTTCCCCAAATGGCCATGGTCGCTCCTTTCTTCCTTGTCGAATGAGCCCTTGGCATAGCTGTTAATGTTAGTTTTGCTTTAGCTTAACAAATTTGGAAACATTTGACAATCCCTCTTGCTATTCCTGCTATTGAAATAGCCTTTTCTTCATGTGGATTTGAGAACTAAACAGTTGTGTGTTCCTGAAGGGCTTAGCAGATTCCAAGTAGTACAGATGTGTTCATCTAACATCCAGTGTATGTAAAACACACTGACTGACTATGGGTTAGGAAACAATACTGGTAACTCTAAAGTTTGATTTTAATGGAAAGGGGATATAACTATAGGAAAGAACTTTGGATTTGTGCATAAACGCACTTTGTCTGGGAATACTTGGAAATATGGTTCTTCCACAGTGAGTGCATGTATTTCACTAACCCTTCGTAGAGATGTTATTGATCCAATCAAGGCCACCTTTTATGGTAAAAATTGAATTTGACAGTTTTGTAGTGGTTCAAATGGTGGCCTCATAAGTTGCGTTAGGACAATGTTTAGGTTCCACGCGGGTACTAGCGGGTTACATAGTGGTATGACTCGTTTTAATCCTGCCATGAAGACTTTGAGGACCGGAGTACAGAAAAGCGATTGGTGCTTCCTGTTTTTTTAGATGTTGCAATGGCTGAAAATGTAAGCGTATTGAGGTATATGCTAAAAGTGCCTTTTATAAGTTTAACACACTGAATAGCAAGCTCTTGTGGTTGGTCATCTGGCCTCCTTCAGAATAGTCTTGCATTCTGGAGGTCGATTCAAGTATCCAAACTCTTTGACCTAAGCAGCCAGGTTGCAAGATTGAGCTGCTGTGTATTGGGATATCTCACCCGGCCTCTGCTGTGAGTGAGAAGCGTTAGATCATTGGGTAACTTCTCGTGAGGTACTAGGGATAGCTCTAGCAGTGTTGTGTACCATGGCCGTAGAGCCAATGTGGGAGCAATCAGTATATGGGTCACCGAAGTCAGAATTTACTGACTGTGCATGGAATGAGTGGGAGAGGGGGAGAAGAGTAAGCAAATAACCCTGACTAATTCACCCATAGTGTTACCTTTGGATAGTGGGTATATGTATCTGGATGCAAAGTTTTGCCATTTATTTGAGTTTTCAGCGGTGGCAAACAGGTCTATCGCAGGGTTTTCCCACTGGTGGAAGCATTGTTGCATTAATGGAGTGTGTAGTTTCCACTCGTGAACTTGTTGCTGTGTCATGCTGAGCAAGTCTGCAAGGGAGAACTCCTGCCCTGGTATGCATTATGCTGGGAGGAGGAATTTGTGTTTGTTTTCCCATTACCATACGGTCTGCGCTAGTTGTGACCATTGTATGGAATGGGCACCCCACCCCCCGTTTCAGGATCTAATACATTGCAGGCACATTGCCTGTCCGAAGAAGGACATTTTTCCCTGCAGTATTTGTTTTACAAAAATGTGAGGTCCAGAGTCCCTGAACCAAAATGTCCTTCATATGAGCACCCCACGAGTCCTCCATCGGTTGTGATTGTCCACTGCGAGATTGGGTCCTTGAAAGCTCTTTCCCTTTAGTATGTTTGAGGTGTTTCACCATTGTAGTGCCTGATTAACCTTGGGTGAAACCAACACTGGATCTTCCATGTACTCCCCACACCCCAAATTACCCTCACCCCCTCGTTTTCTGAGCACTGTGATGCTAAACACTCTTGGAGATCTCATGTGTAGTCGTGAATGTGGCACTATCGCTATGCATGATGCCATCATCCCTAGAAGGAGCATCACTGTCGACTGGGAGGTGACCATGTGGCTGATAAAGACCCAGTTGGTTCTGGAGATTAAGAACCCTTTGGGTATTGAGGCAAGCTGTTCACAATACTAGGAGTATCACTCTAGGTATGGTTGCACCTGAAGTGGTTGGAGATGTGATTTATTTTCAATGATAATGAAGCCCAATTGGTGAAGTAGGTTGATTGTGTTTTGAGTGTCCATTAGACATCTGGCTTTAGTTGGACACTTGATCAGCCAATCGTAGTGCTAGGGAAAGACGAAGGTTTTCTCCTCTTAATTTTGCTACTACAGCTAAGCATTTGGTGAACACACTTGGAGCGGTTAACCCAAACGGTAGCACCTTGAATTGATAAGGACGTCCACTTACTGGATGACTTTCTCCGCGCAGAGCGGACGCGCGCAGAAGTTGCCCCAAATTTAAGCCCGTCTGCGCCCGTCCGCGCAGAGGACGCGCCAGGAGCCAGGCGGGCAGGGCCACGTTTCAAACTCCAACCAGACCGTGGGTTGTACTCTCGCTCCGAGCTTCTCTCATTTAGACCTCCGCTCAGAACATGTCATTTTACGACATCTCCTGAGAACCTTGCTAATATCGAATGTTGTAAAGTGGCTTTTAAATCAACATGTTCCCGACACCCCATCAGAAAGCAGGTTAATCTAGGGAAATCACTGCCCGAAGCTATTTTAATGAAAGAGGCTGGCCTGCTCATAAATGCTAGGTCGCTGGCCCGAAACAATGTAGCATTCAATGATTTTGTCTCCCAACAAAATCTCCCCTGGGTCTTTATAACCGAAACGTGGGGTTCTGAATGTTCAGGCCCAGATCTGGTGGAGGCAGTCCGAGGGCTATACTCTGACCAGGATGGACAGGACTGGGCGCAGGGGTGGGGGACTAGGAATTCTATTCAGAGGCACTTTTACCTGCCGCACTGAGCCCCTTTCCTCTCTCTCCGACAATTTTGAGGCAATGCACTTCTCTATTAATTTTCTTCCCTCAGCTTCCTTTTCTGGCATCCTCCATTACAGACCTCTGGGTCCTAGAAGGAGTAGTTTCTGTCCTGTAACTGCAGTTCTGTAGTAGGGGTATCTCTGTTATAGTCATAATCTAGTGAATAGTCCCGCCCATGTGCGTGGACCCCGGCAATCAAAAATAATCTCTTAAGTTGTCAAAATAATGCAGAAACTGCAAAGACACTTAAGAGAGAATGTAAAGACAAATAATGCAGCCTATATCCACAGGCTACACTGTCCAGTACTTCAACTAGAAATTCCACTAAAAATCACCACACACAGCACAGCCTGCTAGTTTCTACCATAGAGAAACCTGCCTCCCCCAGTCAAAGACTCAGGAATGATAGAGAGGAAGGTAGGGACAGACAAGCCCCATAGGCTGCCATTATGTGGCTTAAATAGGATACTGTGCCTTTAAGAGAACTTTCCAGAACTTCTCCCAGTATCCCAGAATGCATAGCAGGTCCCTCTACTTTCAGTTCTTTTTGAAGGCGAAGCACGCCAGACCTGTCGCATTCTTTACATAATGAAAATCTCCACCGGGGAGGAGGGCGGGCGCTTATGACTATAACAGAGATACCCCTACTACAGAACTGGAGATACAGGACAGAAACTACTCCTTCTGTAGTAGGGGATCTCTGTGTATAGTCATAATCTAGTGAATAGAATGGCAAGCCCATCCCCACACCAAAGCGGCGGTGGAGAATAAATACATAACGCCACTACTGTGCGAACAAATTCCGCAGCGAAGCCTGCCCAACCTGAGCGTCTGCCCTGGCGTCAGTGTCCAGGCAGTAATGCTTAGCAAAGGTATGAACCGACTTCCAAGTGGCTGCCTTGCAGATTTCAGCAATCGGCACGTTACGGAGCAGAGCCGTCGTGGCAGCTTTGCCCCTGGTGGAATGAGCCTTAGGCTTACCTCCTAAGGTCTTATTAGCCTTTTGGTAACACAATTGTATGCAGGACACAATCCACCTAGAGATGGACTGCTTCGAGGTCGCAAGACCCGTCCTGACCGACCCATAATTGATGAACAACTGGTCAGACCTACGAATATCCTTGGTTTTATCCAGATAAAATTTCAACACCCTCCTAACAACCAGGGAATGGAGAGACCTCTCCGCTGGGGATGAAGGGTTCTGAAAAAACGTAGGCAAAGTTATAGTCTGGTTGACATGAAAATCAGAAATAACCTTAGGAAGAAATTTAGGGTGAGTACGCATAACAACCTTAGCAGCATGAAATACAGTATAAGGTTCATTACAACACAACGCCTGAATTTCACTCACCCTGCGGGCCGATGTAATGGCCACGAGGAACGCCGCCTTCCAGGACAGGTGCTGCAACGAAGCCTTATGAATAGGTTCAAAAGGCTCCTTCATCAATCTGGACAGCACCACATTCAATTCCCATGAAGGCGAGGGAAGCCTGACAGGAGGGAATACTTTCTTCAAACCTTCCAGAAAATCTTTGATCACAGGGATCTGGAAAAAGGAAGTCTGTGAAGGGCATTTCCTGTAGGCAGTCAATGCAGCAAGATGTACCTTAATGAAATGGACATTAAGGCCAGACTGCGCCAAATGTAAAAGGTAAGGAAGGATGACATCTTCCTTGCAGGTCGTAGGATCATGGTTCTTAGACTGACACCAGATACAAAATCTCTTCCACTTGTAAGCATATGAAGTCCGAGTGGAAGGTCTCTTAGACTCCTTCAGTATGTCCATGCAGTCATCGGGCAGATTCAGATGGCCATATTGCACTATCTCAGGAGTCATGCCGCCAAACTCAAAGACGAGAGGTTGGGGTGTAACATCCGTCCCCCGAACTTCGTGAGAAGGTCCGGCCTGCACGGCAACCGAATGTGAGGAAGGAGAGACCGGTGAAGAAGGTCCGTGAACCACCACTGCCTGGGCCACTCCGGGGCGATGAGTATCATCCGAGCCCTGGACCGGGCCAGCTTGATGAGCACCGCCGGAATCAGGGGAATGGGAGGAAAGGCGTACAGAAAACCGTTCGTCCAGTTGATCCATAACGCATTCCCCAGCGTCCCTTGCTGGAAGTACCTGGAGGCGAAGTCTCTGCACTTGCTGTTTTCGGCGGTGGCAAACAAATCTACGTCTGGAGTTCCCCACCTTGCGAAGACTTCTCCTAGTACTTCGTCGTTTATGACCCATTCGTGGTGTGAGAAGGTGGCCTGATATGCAGTGCTCACTATTCTAGTGAACACTATGTATCAGTCCAGCAACCCTTATTGATGATTGGTTGTAAGTCAACCTTATAGACCAGCTATCCTAGTAGCGTGGATACGAGCAGTCTAAGGCTAAAGACTCGAGAGGGCGTGTTAAGCCAGCTGTTCTACCACATATACCCCTTGAACACCAAGTGAAAGGACACCACACAAGTGTTATGAAAATAAACAGTTATTTATTAAGAATCACAACAGCCCTGTACTCTTTATGAGGACAGGGTACTAAGCACAAACCAAAACTCTTACAAAAATACTTAAGTTAGCACAGTATATACAAATGCCCGAGGGGCACGGAAAACCATATACTTGGAAAGTGGAATGCGAAATTACTAGCAGGTAAGTACAGTACTAATAGGCTTTGGAATCGCTAGGACTTGACTATAGAATCGTTAGATTACTTCTAGGAGACCCAGGGGACTCGGGTGCAGTGTGTGCACTCTCACGCGAGATGCGGGACAAAGTCTATGGTAGCTAGAAATTGCAAAGTTAGTGTTCTCGGGCGAACCCGACCTGGTAGGGAGAAAACGAAAGTGGATCTTGACCCTTGGATAGTGAGGCTATGCTGGGGCACCGAAATGCCGAAGTTACCTAGCCCAGGGGCTGCAGCTGCATAGGACTCAAAGGACGTCGGGAATCCTCGTTGCCGGACCAGGAGCCTGGAAGAAAGAAGTTGCTGGCAGGCGACCAGTGAAGAAAGTTCGGTGGATCCAAGCCTGGATCGATGGAAGATGACACCTGAAAGCAGAGGGGACCAAGTTCGAGACTACTAGCCAGTAGTCAGTGGGCACCGGATGGTAGCCACCTCGACTAGGTGAGTGGGTGACGCTGGGCTCGAAGATCTCACGGACCAGGAGGCGTTGTCGGCGACCAGGAAGGAGGAACGAGCTGTCCCACGAAGATTGAAGCTGTCGGCGTCGCTGGACCCAGGATTGGGCAACAAAGCCTTGGCAAATTCAAGCCCACGCGGTGGACCTAAAATGGCGTCTGGAGTGGACCAGGAGGGTCCGGGGTGCCTCTCTTAAAGAAGGAAGCAAGGGCCAGTCTGGAGCAACCAGACCAGCAGCAGTGATGTCGTCGGGCGTCGTTCAGAAGGCCACAAGCCAGCCGGCTAGTAGCCAAACAACGCGGTGCACAGCAAACAGCAGAAGGGCCCCACGCAGATCGTGGAGATGCAGGGGGGCTGATCTTGGGTGCTGGAGCTGCGCAGGGTTGGGGCTTCTCGGACCCCAAAGCACTCACCAGTGGAAGACTCGGTGGGCTTGTTACAAAGAAGTTGTGCAGTCTTGGCGATCGTCGGTCCCTCGAGGTCTCGTCGCACTCACGGTTCTCAGCTTTGCTGTAGAGGTGAGTAGAGGTCAGAGGTGCCAGGGAAGCCGGGTCTCGTCGAGCTGGGTCGTCGGATTCGTGAAGAAGGACTTGCAGCAGACCGCAGTGTTCTTAGGATGGTGCCTGCGGATGCAGGGTGACTACTCCTTAGCCACAAGGGAGAATCTTGATGAAGAAATCTTGAAGTCCTTTCGCAGAAAGTCGTGTCTTGATTCCAAAGATGAATTAATTTGAACAGGGGGCCCGCTCCCATCTTTATACTAAAAAAGGGGGCTGACCCGGTGACTAGGTCCTGCCTATGGGTGGGACTAGGAGGGGGGTGGTTACACCCCTCTGCCATGCCGGACTTTCCCCAGGCCAGGGGCTGGTGTGCCCCTGGAACTGGTTCTGACCGGCCTATGCGTAGTGAGCACCGGGGTGCCACTCAGCAGTCACCTTCCTGAAAAGCCCTGCCTACCCAGGATACACAAAACCATGTCTGGGACGGTGCTAGCACCGCCCCGGACAGGAAACCCTTTGTCCAGGCCTCCCTCGCTGGAAGGACTCCCAGCAGCAGGAGGTCAGACTCGTGTCTGTGGTGGCAGCATCCATTTTGTGGAGCTGAGGCTTCAGTTAACTTTAACCGGGGTTCACAGTTACATACATGTCGTGTCCCTCTAGAAGGGTGGAATGCTAACCCCGTCGCCAGAATTGGCGAGGGGTTAGTATTCCAATTCGTATGACACCTTACTCGACATGTTTTGATAAAGCAATACCAAAGTTAGCATTTAACCGCGAGGATTATAATGCACTTAAGAGTATATGGTATGCGATATCGTGGAACAGCTATTAGGACTTGGTTCCGCAAGCTGCAGACAGGCTCAGCTCATGCCAGAGCACCATCTCACACGATTCCAAGCACTCTGCCTTCAGGATTGTCAAGGCCTGCCATAGGAGTGACTGATAGGAATCTGTGTGTCCATTTTAGGGTTAGGTATAGGTATACTACACCTACAGCAAAGGGTGATTACACGACTTTGCCCCAGCTGTCATGCAGCCAGTTGTGTCAAATTTAGGAGGCCAGCCAGGGGTGGCATAATACATGCTGCAGCCCCTGGCAGCCCTGGGTACACCTATGCCCTGAGTTACAGGGTCTGATAAGGTGACCCAGTACCAATTGGAAATGTACCTAGGGTACATGGAATCCATTTTACAGAGAGAGCAGTAGGCCTGGGGTCCTGATTGGCAGGGCCCCAGGTCGACTATGTCCAAAACCAGCTAAAACACAGGGCAAAAAGTTGGGGGCAACCATAGTCAGGAGGTACCTTCCTACACGTGGTTTTCCTGAAGCAGTCTGCTCAGTGCGTCTGCCTGAACATTCTGCACACCTGGTAGATGGGTGGCCGTTATCGTCAGTCCTCTGGCCAGAAGCCAGTGCCAGATCGTCTGCGCCTCCTGTGACAGAGTGCGCGATCTCGATCCCCCCTGCTTGTTGAGGTAATACATCGTGGTGGTATTGTCCGTCTGTACAAGCAGAGAGTTGGTCCGGAAGGACGGAAGAAAGGCCTTCAGCGCCAAGTGAACAGCCCTGAGTTCCAGGAAATTGATGTGATACGTGGCCTCCATCGGTGACCACGTGCCTTGAATCTGTAGAGTCCCGGAGTGCGCTCCCCATCCCAGAAGAGACGCATCCGTCACGACAGTCTGCGTGGGAATGTCCTTGTGAAAGGGAACCCCTCTGAGGAGATTCTCCGCCGAACACCACCACTTCAGAGACTGAAGAGCATGCAGCTACAGTCGAATCTTGTCGTCCCAAGATCCTTTCCTCTGATCCCACTGGTCCTCCAAGCACTCCTGCAACGGTCTCATGTGCAGCCGTGCATGTGGCGTCAGGAAGATACAAGAGGCCATCGATCCCAGTAGAGAAGACACCGTCCTCACTGTTGTAGATGGAGTCGTCATAAGAGCCTGAGCCTTCCGAAGGAGTGATAATTGTCGCTCTTCCGAAGGAGACACGCTTGCTGACAGCGTATTGATGGAGGCTCCCAAGTACTGAATGCATTGGACCGGAGTCGGGACAGACTTGGCCATGTTGATGTGCAGCCCCAGCTTGTTCAGGAGAACTCACGTCTTCTGGAAGTGTGCTTGCGCTTCCGAGAAGGAGGATGCCTTGATCAACCAATCGTCCAAGTAAGGGTAGACGAACACCTTGTTCTTCCTCAGGTGTGCTGCTACCACCGCCATGCACTTCGAGAACGTTATCGGCGCAGACTTCAGTCCGAATGGGAGTACTGTGTATTGATAGTGATTGGTGCCGACTTGGAACCGCAGGAACTTCCTGTGTTTGTGTGCAATGGGCACATGGAAGTAAGCATCCTGTAGGTCTATAGCGCAAAGCCAGTCTCCCTGTTGCAACTGAGGGTAAATCTGATGCAACGACAGCATGCGGAACTTTTCTCTGCGAATCCACTTGTTTGCTTGTCGCAAATCCAGAATGGGCCTGAACTCGTTCTTGTCTTTCTTGCGAACCAGAAAGAATCGGGAGTACAGACCTCTTCCTCTCTGAGACAGAGGTACGTCTTCTATCGCCCTTTTCCTTAACAGGACATCCGCTTCCGCCTGAAGCTCGCGCAGCTGAAACCGCGAGCTGACCGGGGGAATAGCTGGAGGAGGGCTGGTGAACCGAAGACTGTATCCATTGCAAACAATATTCAGCACCCACTTGTCCTGAGTAATTTTTCTCCACTCTGCCAGAAAAAATTGGATGCTTCCCCCTACCGGAGTGGGTAACGGATCCGGGGGAAGTAAGTTTCTAGGGCCTAGACCACGCCTGGCCCTTGGGCGCCGGAGCCGACTGCTGGCCTCCCCTGCCCTTCTGCCGCTTCTGGAACGGCTTACGGAACGGCTGCTGCTGTTGCGAGTGCCCCGAAGCCTGTCCTCGTCCTCGGCCTTGTCCGCCGAACCGCCGTTGGAAGGGGCGGTACTGCTTCTTGGTCTCTTTGGGCTTCTCCAGGCCCACAGCCGTCAGCGTTTCGGCCTCCGCCTTCATGCGGGCCATTTCATCATCCGCATGCTTCCCGAAGAGGGTCTCACCAGAGAACGGCAGATTGGCCACCCTCTGCTGTGCGTCCGGTTTCAGGGACGTAAGCCGGAGCCATGCGTGGCGCAGTTGGTTGATTCCGTGGCAAAATCCGTGAGCCGCCAACAGGAAAGAGTCCGCAGCCGCGCTGATTATCTGGTTGGCCACCAGCATCCCCTCACTCAGGACTTCCATGAAGTCTTCACGCTGCTCCCGAGGCAAATGCCCTGCAAAACGCTCGAGGGAGTCCCAGAGGGCGCGGTCGTATCGTCCCAACAGAGCCGTGGCACTCTCCGCTTTCATGGAGGTAGCGGAAGTTCCACAGACTTTTCTCCCCGCCGAGTCCATCCACCTTGACTCCTTGTCCGGGGGAACCGTGGAGGTCGGAGTGGTGGCATGCTGCTTGCGGGCCGCCGTGACGATGACGGAGTCAGGCGGAGGCTCCGCTCTCAAAAAGGCGAGATCCGAGTCGGGAGCCCGGTACTTCTTTAATAATCTTGACGGAGCCGCCCTCGTCACCGCCGGGGTGAGAAACAGAGCCATAGCCGGTTCTTCCAGGCCCGGCACCAGGGGCAGGAGAGGACGAGACAGATGCTTCTGATGTAGAGTCTCGAAAATGACCGACGTCTTTGGCATAGGCACTGTCAGGGATATGCCTAGCTTCGCCGCGCCCCTCAACAGGACGTCCTGAAAAGCAACTAGGTCATCTATCGGGGACACTCTTGTGTCCGGTGACCCCGATAGGGTAGGTGAATAATCCCTGGTCCCAGAGGACCTCGTGTGTGAGCGAGATTCGCGCCTCCTATGGCGGTGCCTCGATCTCGTGGATGATCTGCGCCGCGATCTCTCCTTCCGCCCAGAGCGAGAGCGAGACCTGCCAGCTCGTGGGTGCTCCTTTGGTTTACGTGGAGGGGTCTTCCGTGGTTCCTCACGGGGTTTCTTCGGTTCCTCCCGGGGTTTCGGTTTCGGAGTCCCCTTAGGAGGAACAGGCAGGGACGGCAGGGAAGTGGACCTCGGCGGAGGAACCTTCGGCTGCGGTGTGGGCCCATGCGGAGGGACCGGAGGTGGAGGAGGGTCTCCTGAAGGCAGTGGTGGTTTGGGCGGAGGGTCCTCCTTAGGCACGGGGGGAGGAGTCGGAGTCCTGGGCCGAGACGGCGTGTACACTTCCGAGTACACCGAGCCCGGTGACCCTTTAGGCGAGGGGCGCGGAGAGCCATCCCCATCAGCAGGCGACCGCTTCCTCTTGCGTCCTCCACTGGAAGCAGCGTGACTCCTGGGACTAGAGTCCCTTCTGTGCCGTTTTGGAGAGGGTGACCTACTCCTCGACACTGACCGCTGTCTGCTGGACGCAGAACGACGCTTCTCCGGCGTCGAATGACGCTTCCTCGACTCCGGCGTCGAACGCCGTCTTCTCGGCGTCGACCCTCTTCTCCTCGGCGTCGAACGCCGACTCCTCGACGTCGACCTCCTCTTCCGCGACTTCTCACGTCGCCCTCTCGACGTCAGGCGGTCCGCCCTCGACGACGAACGCCGCCGTCGTCTTGATGTTCCCGACGTCGAGGAGCCCCTCGACGTCGATCGGCGGTGTCGCCTCGACGGCGATCGACTGTGTCGCCTCGACGACGACCGACGGTGTCGCCTCGACGGCGAGCGTCGGTGCCGCTTCGGCGGCGAGCGCTGATACACGTCACTTTGCCTTCGGCGTCGGTAGGAAGATCTCGATGTCGACGAAGACGATGACGTCGACGGCGGCTTCGACGTCGGCGCCGTCGAGCCGTCACGCCGTCTCGACCCGGAGCCCCGGGGAGAAGGGGAGCTCGCCGTCATCCCTCTCGACGTCGTCGATGCCATCGACGTCGACGGAGAATGGGACCGTTTGCTGGACTTCCTGTCCCCGGGGAGCCCCCCAGGGGCCTCAGCGGAGGCAGTGGGAACCTTCCCAGGCTGCCCAGACCCACCTGCAGCCCGCAGACGCCTATCCTCCAGGCCAGCCAGCCTGATCTTCAATCTGTCCCTCAGGGTCCGAGCAGAAAGCTGCTGGCAGATGACACAATCCTCAGGGACATGATCTTCTGGAAGGCACACGATGCAGACCTCATGGGGGTCACTCTTGGCCTTCTTCCTCTCACATGCTGGGCACTTAACAAAAAGGCCAGGCATTTTGGAGCCCCAAAACACCTAAAACAGCACAAAAGGGAGAGGAGAACACCAAGAAGTAAACTGCAACACTTTTTAGAATTCAAAAGTGCAAAAACAATTCCAATAAACCCTTGAAAAAGGGAGAGCTCAATGCCAGGGTCCTGTAAGCAGGAGCCGGAAAAAAGAACTGAAAGTAGAGGGACCTGCTATGCATTCTGGGATACTGGGAGAAGTTCTGGAAAGTTCTCTTAAAGGCACAGTATCCTATTTAAGCCACATAATGGCAGCCTATGGGGCTTGTCTGTCCCTACCTTCCTCTCTATCATTCCTGAGTCTTTGACTGGGGGAGGCAGGTTTCTCTATGGTAGAAACTAGCAGGCTGTGCTGTGTGTGGTGATTTTTGGTGGAATTTCTAGTTGAAGTACTGGACAGTGTAGCCTGTGGATATAGGCTGCATTATTTGTCTTTAAATTCTCTCTTAGGTGGAGAGGTCTTGGCATGCACACCCTGACCCCCGGGGAAAAGCCCTACAAAAATCTTTATTGAGAGACTAAAAGAAGGCTATTGTTGAGGGAAAAAAGTAATTTTACCAATCTTACTGCCTCTCTAAAATCATCACGAGATCCGTTTAAAATAATTGACTCTCTATCGGCTCCCAAAGTTGCCGATCCTATTATTGAAACACAGGAGCTCTGCGATATCGTGAGCTTCTTCCACTCTAAAATTGCTGATATCTATAACTCTCTTGAGATTTGTAATCAGGAGCTGGATGCTAATTCAGCACTTTCTCTTCCTATGATCTCTTCTCCCCATACGGAGACCACTGAAGTCTATCCCAAATTGTGTCTCACCGGCTTCCCTCTCCTGACCGTAGAAGATCTTAACCTTCTCCTTGATGCCACCAAGTCATCCTCGCCCCTAGACCCCTGCCCTTTAAGAACTTTAAAGACCTGCAGAGGGGTCGTCCTCCCTCCGCTACTAGAGGTTATGAACATGGCCATCAGTGAGGGGATTTTCCCCTCGTCCTGGAAGACTGCTGTTGTCAAACCGCTCTCAAAAAGCCCTCTCTGGACCCGGAGTGTTAAAAAACTCTCGTCCTATCTCCCTACTTCGCGCCCAGGCCAAGATTCTTGAGGCCCATATCAATGTTAATCTTTCTGCCTTTATTGAGAGTTCAAACTTATTGGATATCTCTCAACACGGGATCCGGGCCGCACACAGTACGGAGTCTGCCCTCACGGTTGTGATGAATAATATCCGCTTGGAGGTCGATAAGGGACATTCTACTCTGCTGGTGGTGTTAGATCTCACAGCAGCTTTTGACACCCTGTCCCCGTCAATTCTGATCTCCAGGCTTAAGGATATTGGGGTAGAGGGCACCGCTCTCAGTCTACTCTCCTCCTTTCTACATCTTAGGGAGCAGAGTTAAGATGGGCAATTTTCTCTCCGCCTCCCAAGAAGTGCAATGTGGGGTACCACAGGGCTCTTCTCTGAGCCCTTTGTTATTTAACATCTACGTTACCCCACTTGCCAAGGTGGTGAGATCCTTCGGCCTTGAGGTGCTATCGTACGCCAACGAGACACAAATCCTGGTCTATCACCCAGTCGGCAAGCGATTCAGCCCTCAAGTTTAGAGCATGCATGGAGGCAGTCTCCCAAAGGATGGTGCGAAATTTCTTAAAATTGAATGGGGATAAAACCGAGATCATGGCCTTTGGAGGTAGTCGGGACCTATGGTCAAAGGACTGGTGGCCACCTTCCCTGGGGAAATGCCCTCTTCCCTCCCTCTCCACCAGGAACCTTGGGGTGCTAATTGATCCCGCTCTATCATTTGACGCTCAGGTAAATAGAACGTTGTCCACCTGTTGTGCCATCATAAGAACGTTGAGGAAGATTGCTCCCTATCTGTCCCATGCAGCCCGGAAACAAGCATCAGTTGCTTTGGTCGCATCGAGGCTAGATTATTGTAATGCCCTCCATAGTGGCATTAACAAGAGCTCCATCCACCGTCTTCAGATGGTGCAGAACGCCGCGGCCAGGATGGTCCTGAACCTTCCTAGGCTAGCTTCGGTAACTCTGGCTAGAAGGGATCTTCACTGGCTTCCGATTCCCTCTAGGATTTTTCAAACTACTGTGTCTGGCCCATAGTGCTGTTCATGGCTCAGAGGGTATCAGGTCCCTTCTTCGTGTTTATACTCCCAGAAGAACCCTTCGTTCAGCATCTAAGAATTTGCTCTCGGTCCCCAGAGTTGCGAAGGCAAAATGGGGAGGTAGAGCTTTCTCCACCTTAGCTCCAAAACGTTGGAATTTTCTCCCTCCGGAACTCTCCAGTCAGGCCTCTCTGCCGGTCTTTAGGAAACGCCTGAAGACCTGGCTTTTCTCCCAGGCATACTAGAGGCCGCGCTTCTGGTGGTTATAGTGGTTTTCACTTGGAAGTTTGGACTTTGTTATCGCGCCTTGATGCCCTCTGGGGCTAAGTTTGCGCGTTATAAAATGCCTTTCATTCATTCACTACAAACAGTCGGTCTTTGTGGTGCGCTGGGTGGATTGGAATGTAGGTCTAATGCAGTCATGAAGTCGTCCTTTTGTAGTAGTGGTATTACATTTTGCGATGTGACCATATAGAAATGTTAGGACAGTATGTACCGTTTGCAGCTCCAGAACAGGCCGTAGTGAGCCGCCTTTCTTGGTTATGAGGAAATAAAGGGAGTGGACTCCTTGTTTGTGATGTTTGAGTCAGACTACTTCTATAGCCTCTTTTAGTAGTCACGCCTTTACTTCTTCCTTTAGCAGATTTTATGGATTTAACATCTGCCATTTTGACTGGATTTTTGGCGGTTGTGGAGTTAGTTCTAGGCAATATCTATGTGAGAAGTTGGCCTGATATATAGTGCTCACTATTCTAGTGATCACTGTGTATCATACCAAACGACCCTTATTGATGATTGGTTGAAAGTCAACCTTATAGACCAGCTATCCTAGTAGCGTGGACAAACGCAGTCTTCAGGCTAAACTCTAGAGGGAGTGTTAAGCTGGCTGTTTTACCATCACATATACCCCTTGAACACAAAGTGAAAGGACACCACACAAGTTGTTATGAAAATTAAGTATATTTATTTATAACAAGTCTACCCTGAACTCTTTATGAGTCAGGGAGCTAAGCACAATACAAAACTCTTACGAAAATACTACAAGTTGCACAATTTACACAAATGCCCGAGGGGCACGAAAAACCATATACACTAAAAGTGGAATGCAAAATACTAGCAGGTAAGTAACAAGATCCAGAGGCTTCAGGATCGCTAGGACTACACTACTAAACTCTAAGGTTAGGAGTAGGAGGCCTAGGGAGATCGGGTGCAGAGTGTGCACTCTCACGCGGGATGCAGGACAAAGTCTATGGAGGCTAGTATTTCTAAAGTTACTGTTTTCTGACGAATCGGAGTAGGTAGACTTAAAACGAAAAAGGATCTGGACACTTGGATAGTGAACCTGCGTTGGAGCACCGAAATGCTCGGGTTACCTTGCCCAGGGGCTGCGGCTGCATAGGGTTCAAAAGTCGTTGGGAATCCTCGTTTTAGTCTATGGAGCCTGAAAGAAGAAGTTGCTGGCAGGCGACCAGTGAAGATGTTCGGTGTGATCCAAGCCTGGATCGGTGATGGAGACGACCTGAAAGCAGAGGGGACTCAGTTCTTAATCACTAGCCAGTGATTGTGTGGGCAACAGGATGGCACCTGATGAAGTCACCTCGACCAGGTGAGTGGGCGATGCTGGACTCTGCAGTCACACGGGCTAGGAGGCGTTGTCGGCGACCAGGCTGGAGGTACGAGCTGTCCCACAAAGGTGTCTGCTGTCGGCGATGCTGGACCCAAGATGGGGGCAACAAACCTTGGCAAAGGCAAGCCTACGCGGTGGAGTCAAGATGGCGTCTGGAGTGGACCAGGAGAGTCTGGGGTGCTCCTCTCTTGGAAGGGAGCAAGGGCCAGTCTGGAGCAACCAGACCAGCGGTGAAATCATCGTGGTACGTCGTCAGGAGGGCCACTAGCCAACGGGCAAGTGACCGGACAACGCGGTGAGCAGCAAAGAGCAGAAGAGCCCCACGCAGATCTCGTGGATGCTGGGGGGCTGGACTTCGGTGCTGGAGCTGCTCAGGGTTGGGGCTTCTCAAACCCCAGTGCACTCACTCAAGGGTCCCTCGGAGGTCGTGCTGGTTAAGAGTCGTGCAGGTTTTGAAGATGGCCGGTCCCTCAGTTCTCGTCGCACCCACGAATCTCAGCTGGGCTGATGATGCAGGTAGAGGTCAGAGATGCCAGGGAATCCGGGTCTCGTCGAGCTGGTCAGTCTTGATCCGGAGGATGGACGTGCAGCAAACCGCGATGCTTAGGTGGTGCCTGCGGGTGCAGGGTGGCTACTCCTTAGCCACAAGGGAGAGTCTTCAAAGAAAGTCAAGAGTTCCTTTTGTGGAAAGTAGTTCAAGATTCAAGATCTAATTTGGGAAGGGGGCCCGCTCCTACCTTTATTCTAAGAAAAGGGGCTGGCACGCACCTAGGTCCTGCCCATGGGTGGGACCAGGAGGGGGGTGGTAACACCCCTCTCCCTTGTCCGGACTTTCCCCAGCTCAGGGGCTGGTGTGCCCCTGGAACTGGTTTGAGCCGGCATATGCACAGTGAGCACCGGGGTGCCACTTGCAGTCACCTTCCTCTCAGCCCTGCCTACCTGGGATACACAAAACCCTGTCTGGGATGGTGCTAGCACCGCCCCTGACAGGAAACCCTTTGTCCGAGCTCTCCTCGCTGGAAGGACTCCCAGCAGCAGGAGGTCAGACTTGTATCTGTGGTGGCAGCATCCATTTTGTGGAGCTGAGGCTGTGTTAAGCTTTAACCGGGGTTCACAGTTACATACATCTCGTATCCCTCTAGAAGGGTGGAATGCTAACCCCGTCGCCATAATTGGCAAGGGGTTAGTATTCCAATTCGTATGACACCTTACTCGACATGTTTTGATAAAGCGATACCAAAGTTGGCAAATAACCGCGAGGATTATAATGCACTTAAGAGTATATGGTACGCGTTATCATGGAACAGCTATTAGGACTTGGTTCCGCAAGCTGCAGACGGGCTCAGCTCATGCCAGAGCACCATCTCACATAATTCCAAGCACTCTGCCTTCAGGATTGTTAAGGCCTGCCATAGGAGTGACTGATAGGAATACATGTGTCCTTTTTAGGGTTAGATATAGGGATACTATATCTAAAGCAAAGGGTGTTTACACCACCTTGCCCCAGCTGTCGTGCAGCCAGTTGTGTCAGATTTGGATGGCCAGCCAGGGGTGGCATAATACATGCTGCAGCCCCTGGTAGGCTCTGGGTACACCTAGGCCCTGGATACCTAATGTATGCTGTACAGGGACTGATAAGGTGGCCCAGTACCAATTGGTAAATGCACCTAAGGTACATGTGTGTCAATTTAGAGAAAGAACAGCTAGGCTGTGGGTCTGATTAGCAGGCCCACAGCCAGGGAAAGTCGTAAACCAGTGAAGCAAAAAGCAAAAATCGGGGGTGACCATAGGATTGCAGACCCCACTCTCCTACAATCTATGCCTGATGTTTGGCCACAAGAAGTGGTAGGACTGCCATCCCCAGACAGGTGTTTTGTGCTTGGGGTGGGCGAAAGTCATTTACTTGGGGGTGGGGATGTGCCCTTGATGGGGGCCCTAGTCTTCCAGCCTCCACAATGGAATCCACGTCCGTGCTGGTGATATTGCTGTTGCGGACATGTATTGTTTTCCGGGGTAGAGGCTTTTTCTGGCCCTCAACGTCAAAAGGACTGTTGCTTTTGAGGTGCTGTATGTAAGGCACCCATGGATTTGGTTGCTGGTGTCCTATTTTTATTTTTTCTGTGTCCACAACAGGCCCTCAGAGGTTTTCCCCATCAAATAGGACATTAAGAAAATGCTCTGCACCTTGGGTTTGAACCTGGATATGCGTAACCATGCAGGTATACGGCGCATGACTGATGTACTGATGCCCCTTGCAGACATGTAAGCTCAGTCTAATGCACATTTGATAGTTGCATTTGGTATCTCCCTCCCCTCATTTACCAGGTCTTCTCTTCGTTTTTTGTATTCATCAGGAAGATGTTGCATCATCCCAGGTAGCATTGTTGAATAGGGAGAATATGCCAAGTGAATTGGCAATCTTCCAGTGGTCTGCATGCCCTGATGCTACTCAATTCTTTTACTCTTTGACTGAAGGAGGCGCCTCTCCAGTACCTTGCGCTGCAGCTCTTTTCCTTGCTGTGGGACAACAAGGGAATCTGCTGGGGGATGTACGCTTATGTAAATAGGGTCAGTTGGAGCTGGCCCGAATTATTTATTTTCGATGCAAGGAGTTCGGACCCTATATTTGACTGGGTCTTTGAAAATCTCTTTACATATATTGAGGATGGAACCAATCAATAAGAGATATTGAAATGCATGCCCTGTGAGTGAAAGTGTTTCCCTTCTCTGCAATGTGCATGGGAAGTTTGTGGTACTCTGACGCTCTTTGGATGAGACTGTGGAATGAGGATGTGTCATCTTCAGGTGACGCACAAGTTACTACTTGTGTAACGATATATCTGTAAGAGACATTAGTGATAGATTCCTTACCTTAGAATATCCCCAGGCATCAGACTGGATCCGGAAATTTTTGCGTAGCAGTACCCTTGCGCGTCGGTAGGCGGCGTCTGCGGCTCCGCGTCCGTCATCGGCGTCGTGGGCGCTGAGATGACGTCGTTGGAGTACTTAGACGCCGCCTCTGCGTGCTGACGCAGTTCTTAGACACAGCTTTTCCGCGACAGATACGCAGAGCTATGCCAAAAACCAACACTGGTGCCATGAAACTAGGGCCCTGAAAGGGGATGACCTTAACCCTAGATATTGGTTCGCAGAACTGGGAGGATGGCTTGGTCGGGAAGGAATCTATCACTAACTAATGTCTCTTACAGATATATAGTTACACAAGTAGTAACTTGTGCACCTGAAAGAAACAAGTTAGTGATAGATTCCTTTCCTTAGAATAGATACCCCAGCAATACCAACCCCGGTGGTGGGTCTGCGAACCAATAATCACACCAGAAAGTCCTGGAGGACGGAACGGCCAAAGAAGCCATCCCTCCGGACTTGGCTGTCCAGGCAATAGTATCTTGCAAACGTGTGCAGCGAGGCCCACGTAGCCGCCTGGCAGATGTAGTCGCTGTGGCCTGAGTGGAATGAGCCCTCAGCCCAACAGGGGGTTCCTTCTTAGTCAAGGAGTAACACGCCTGAATACACAAGATGATCCACCGTGAGATGGTCCGCTTGTGCACCGCTTTCCCCTTCTTAGCGCCCACGTAACCAACAAAGAGTTGGTCATCCACCCGGAACTGGCGTGTGCGATCCAGATAAAACGAGAGCGCAAGTTTTGGATCCAGACGGTGGAGCCTCTCTTCCTCTCTCGAGGGATGCGGAGGCGGAAAGAAAGTGGGCATGGTGATGGACTGCCCGATGTGGAAGGCTGTGACTACGTTGGGCAGAAAAGAGGGCCTTGTCCGCAACACAACCTTGTCAGGATGGACTGAAAGGAAAGGAGGTTTACAGGATAGAGCCTGGAGCTCACTCACTCTCCTGGCAGAGGTGATGGCTACCAGAAAGGCAGTCTTCAAAGTAAGAAGGCGAAGAGGACAGTTGTGAAGTGGCTCAAAGGGAGCGCACATCAGAAAAGTCAGAACCAAGTTCTAGTCCCACTGAGGCATCACAAAGGGAACAGGAGGGAACGTATGTGTGATGCCTTTCAAGAATCGGTTAACAATAGGGGACTTTAACAAAGAAGGTTGAACATGCAACCTCAAAAAGGCTGAAAGAGCAAAAAGGTAGCCCTTGATAGTGCCCAGAGCAGAGCCCTGCTGGGCAAGAGAAAGAAGAAAATAGAACCTCAAAAAGAGGGGCATGGAGGGGATCCACAGCCTTTGCTGTGCACCATGCTACAAATCTGTTCCACCTGCAGGCGTATACCGACTTTGTGGAGGGACGCCTGGCTGCCAGAATGATGTTACAGACTTAAGGAGGCAAGTCAAATGGCCTCAACTGTCGCCGCTTAATCTCCAAGCATGGAGGTGGAGACTGGACAGGTTCGGGTGGAGGACCGTCCCCTGCTGCTGCGACAGAAGGTCCTCCTGAAGAGGCAGACAAACCGGGGGATCGACTGACATACTGAGTAGCTCGGGATACCAGTACCTTTGTGCCCAGTCCGGAGCCACAAGGATGACTTGTGGCGGTCACGCCTGATCTTCAGCACTCTGGGCAGAAGCGGAAAGGCGTACACAGACCGCAGCTCCACTCGCGATGAAAAGCGTCTCCGAGCGAGTGCCGCCTTGGAAATTCCAACGCGCAGAACTGATGACATTGCGCGTTCTCTTCGGTGGTGAATAGATCTAACCAAGGCTCTCCCCACTGCAGAAAGAGACCTTGCGCCACGTCCGAGTTCAGACGCCATTCGTGATCCATCATGCACTGGCGGCTGACTTCGTCCGCCCTGGCGTTCAGAGAACCTGCCAGGTGTTGAACCACCAGAGTCACGCCCTGATGTTCCAGCCATTGCCAGAGGCGCAGAGCCTCCTGGCAGAGGGTCCACGACCTCACCCCGCCCTGTTTGTTGCAGTACCACATGGCGGTGGTGTTGTCCGTGAACACCTGCCATACACTTCCCCGGACAGAGGGGAGGAATGCATTCAGTGCTAGACGAATCGCCCGCAGCTCCAAAAGGTTGATATGGAGCCGGGACTTCGCCAGAGACCAGAGGCCTCTGATCTCCGCCTCTCCCATGTGGCCTCCCCAGCCCTGGAGGGACACGTCCGTCACAACTACGTGCTCCGGTTGGGGAAGGGAGTGAGATCTGCCGCTGACCCAATCGCGGTCCGTGAGCCACCACTGCAGCCGTCTCGCAGTGCCCTACGAGATCAGGACATGGTCGGACAGGTTGATAAGTATTGATAAAGAAAACAATGGTTTTGGGTGGCCTCAACAGGTCCTAGTGAAGTAGAGTATAACTATAGTATTCAAATTAATCCTGGTAGACAGTTTTGTAAGGTAGCATACACATAGAATACTTTATTTATGTTTTTACAATTATGTTTTTCAGGTGCTCACACGTGACAAGGTGCTTATAGTGACTGAGTGAATATTGTTAAAAAAACTATATACAAGGTGTCACAAACAAGGGTATTCCCCAAAGAAATATATACAGTAGGATAGGGGAGTTTCCTTGAATGGGTCGACGGCGTTTCGATCTAAATAATTCTAGATTAGGATGTGAGCTTTCCTGAAAAAATGATGAATTTAGATTTTAATACTGATGCCTTACAAAAAACTTTCTAAACAAAGTGATATGGTGCTCCCAGTGGCATATAATTCATGCACATTTCTATAGAATTATTAGAAATAGGCAAACCGTGAATTAAACGCGCTTTTTTTTTTAGGGAGGGTAGGGTTCTTTAAGAATTAAGGTTATTTAGGTGCTTTTTGGCGTGAGTGCGTGCTTACTTCGCAAAGGTAGTAGAATTATTTTCTTCAGATATTGGCGAACAAGGTTCTCAAGCTGTTGTAACGGATTCCAACTGCCTAAACCAAGGGGGAGTCAATTAGACATAGGATGATCCCTTCTAAGTTAGGATATAATGGAGTACAGTTGGAAACTTACTCGGCGTATTCTTATCAAGGCTTGAGATTTAATTCTTGTTGAAGTTGGTCTAATTATAAGGTTTTAACTTTGTCTAGGAGCAAGGTGAAACCAAGGTTAGAAATTAATAAACAAGATTATTTAATGAGGAGACAATAGGAATAGAGGTATTTACCAATAGTATTCCATTAATGGTTGCAGAGGTTAAGATAATGAATAATGAATATAGATTATAAGCCGGTTTTTATCTGAAATAGCGAAAAAGAAGTGATTATTAAAGATCAATTGAGTGTGGTACATGCTTATAATTTCCGATATCCAAACTTTGGAGGAACATTACCCGATAGTGGTTGCTGTGCAACGTTCCGGCGGGAACTGGGGATAAAGAATGAGGGAGGCATTAAGAATTGGATATTGCCGCCCAGCTTTTGAATAGTGCATGGGGTAGAGGCATTCTCAGAAACGGCGCATGTACTCACTTAATCTCCGCAGTGCGCGGCTCAGCTACCTCTGCCTCGCTGCTTCGGCGTTCGGTAGCGCCAAAGCGGTTACTTCCTGGTTATTAGCGCATGCGCCGGCGAATTGTCAATTACGCACGTCTTCGTGGGGCTGTCACAACGCGAATGCCTGGCGGGAAGTGTACTGTATCAACGTGTATGCCTGGCGGGGAAGTGCACTCAAAGCGCAAGTTAAGATTTGGGTAGGAATTTCAGATGTCTGCAACTCTTAATACAATTCATTTCACAGTAACATTTAAAGGGCACACAAAATGTTAGTAAGAGTCACATTTTTTTGTATTTGATCTGCAAGGATATTTCCAAGCATTATGCTGCATGAGAATCACTGATGGCAATAGTTCGTGAAATTCGAATCATGGGTTAACCACAGCTGTTCCACTCATCAAGAGTGCTAAGTCCTTTCTCAATACTTTTGCACAAGAAAATCCATTTGCACTCAAGACGATTCAAGATTATCTGTTGATTGCCCCCTCTTGCATTGGGCAAAAGCTGGTCAACAACCTGCCACCGTAAATCATTTTCTGAGTGTCCATTTTCCACATAATGTTCCACTAGGGGTGCAGATAACACCTTGCAGCGAATTCTGCTCCTATGTTGCGAGATCCTGGTCTTTATCTGCTGCGTAGTTTGGCCAATGAACAGTTGTTGGCATGGGCATTGGATACAGTATATAAAATTTTTCGAATTACAGTTATGAATATGCTACTTACCAGTATGCATCTGTTCTTGGCATGTAGGGCTGCTAACATTCATATCTTTGCATTAGATCGCCACCTAGTGTTGGGTCCGGATGATCGCACATTGTTGTCCTGGAAGAGTCTTCGAAGTATCCTGAGATGGGTGGCTCCTCCCCTGGACTACAGTGCGCATGGGCATCGGCTCCATCCCCAGATTGTTTTTAGCCATTGTGGCAGAGGATGGAGTGGCAAGTGTAAAGGATGTCCATGCTAGTGATTAAATACAATAGTATATCTGCAGCTGCGACAGGCACCGGGGAGGAGGGTGGGCGATATGAATGTTAGCAGCCCTACATGCCAAGAACAGATGCATACTGGTAAGTAGCATATTCAGTTCGAGGCATGTGGGCTGCTAAATTCATATCTTTGCATAGAATACATAGCAGTCCCTCCATCAGCGGCGGTTGCCCGTGCCAGCTGCAGAAACCTGAAAAAGTGTCTTGAGAACAGCCTGCCCTACAGCCGCTTGCTGTTTGGAATGTACATCAACACAGTAGTGTTTTGTAAAGGTATGTGGTGTAACCCACGTGGCTGCTCTGCAAATATCCTCTAGAGGAATGTTTCCCAGGAAAGCCATGGATGCCCCCAACTTGCGTGTGGAATGTGCCTTTGGGGGTATTGTTAAAGTGCGCTTGGCTTTATGATAACAGATTTGAATGCACTTAACAATCCATCTGGCTATTCCTGCTTTGGATATTGGGTTGCCTTTGTGTTGTGGTGAGAAGGCAACAAAGAGTTGTTTTGTCTTCCTAAAGTGTTGTGTCCTGTCTATGTAGTACATCAATGCCCTCCGTACGTCCAAGGTATGGAGCATCCTTTCCGCCACTGTTTGTGGGTTCTGGAAGAATGCAGGCAAATCGATAGTTTGGTTGAGATGAAAATGTGACACCACCTTTGGGAGGAATTTGGGGTTAGTACGTAGTACCACCCTATTTGGATGAATCTGGATGAAAGGCTCTTGTATCGTGAGTGCTTGCAACTCACTTACGCGTCTTAGTGACGTAATGGCAATTAGGAAAGCAACTTTCCACGTTAGGAATTGCAGTTCGCACGAGTGCATTGGCTCAAACGGTGGTCCCATCAGCCTGGTGAGGACCACATTGAGGTTCCACACGGGAGCTGGCGGTGTTCTTGGGGGAATGACTCGTTTCAGTCCTTCAAGAAACGCTTTAATGGCAGGCACCCTGAAGACTGAGAGATGCTGCCTATTTTGAAGGTAAGCTGCGATGGCGGATAGATGTATCCGAATAGAAGTGTACGCTAGTTTGCACTTGTAAAGGTGTAACAGATAGCAAATGATGTTAGGGATAGATGCATCTAGCGGGTTTATGTCATTGTCTGCACAGTAAATGACAAAACGCTTCCACTTTGCGGCATAGCATGCTCTGGTTGACGGCTTCCTTGCCTCCTTGATGATGTTCATGCATTCAGGAGGTAGGTTCAGGTATCCAAACTCTAAGACTTCAGGAGCCAGATCGCTAGGTTGAGCTGTTGCGGATCTGGATGCTGAATTTCTCCATGGTTCTGCGTCAGAAGTCTGGGCGTGAGGCGCAGTCTTTGATGCGGGACCACTGAGAGCTCGAGGAACGTGGTGTACCATGCCTGGCGCGCCCACGTTGGAGCAACTAGGATGAGTGTCATGGAGTGTTGCCGTAGTTTCCTCGCCACCAGTGGTATCAGGGGTGTCGGGGGAAAAGCGTAAGCAAATTTGCCTGACCAGTTCATCCATATCGCATTGCCCTGCGATTGGGGGTGTGGGAACCTGGCGGCGAAGCTTTGGCATTTTGCGTTCTCCCTTGTGGCGAACAGGTCTATGTCTGGACGCCCCCACCTTCGGAAGTACGGCTGGAGTACTGATGGATGTATCTCCCACTCGTGCATTTGATGACTGTATCTGCTGAGCAGATCCGCCATCTGATTGTCCTTCCCCGGGAGGTGTTCTGCCATGAGGAAGATGTTCCTCTGAATGGCCCACTTCCACATGCTCTGAGCCAGGTGAGACAGCTGTGGTGAGTGGGTGCCTCCCTGTTTTTGGATGTAGTACATCGCGGTCATGTTGTCCGTCCGGACTAACACCACCTTGTTGCACAGATGTACAATGAAGGACTTGAGCGCCATGAAGATCGCCATCAGTTCTAGATAGTTGATGTGCATCTTCTGTTGCTGCGTCGTCCATAGTCCCTGCACTGTGTAAGTTAGCAGGTGTGCACCCCATCCCTGGAGAGATGCGTCCGTTGTCAGGATAACCTGTGGCACTGGCTCCTGGAACAGTCGGCCCTTGCAAAGGTTGTGTGGAGTCCACCAATGCAGAGAGTTGTATGCCCGACTGGTAACCAACACTAGGTCTGTTAATTGTCCCTGAGCCTGTGTCCACTGATTTGCTAAGCACTCCTGGAGCGGGCGCATATGCAACCGTGCGTGAGGGACTATGAAGATGCAGGAGGCCATCATGCCTATCAACTGCATGAACACTCTTGCTGGAAGTGAGTGTCCCGGTCTGAACTTCTGGATTAAAGACTGTATGCCGTCTATCCTGACCTGGTTTGGTTGTGCCGAGGCCGTCAGGGTATTGATTGTCGCACCCAGAAACTGCCGGACGTGTGCCGGCTGAAGGTGTGACTTCGGGTAATTCAACGAGAAACCCAGGTCGTGAAGGAGGTGAATGGTAGTCGACATGTCCGCGGCGCACTGCTGTTCCGATCTGGCTTGAACGAGCCAGTCGTCGAGGTAGGGGTAGACATGGATGTTCTGCCTCCTGAGGTGCGCTGCTACAGTCGCCAGACACTTGGTAAAGACCCTTGGGGCAGTTGTGACTCCGAAGGGTAGGACTTTGAACTGATAATGCGTGCCCTGGATAGTGAACCTGAGGTACTTCCTGTGGGACGGATGTAACGGAATGTGGAAATAAGCATCCTTGAGATCTAAGGTTGCTAAGAAGTCTCCTTTGTTTAACATAGGAAGAATCTGTTGCAGTGTAAGCATGTGGAAATGCTCTGACAGTATGTACAGATTGAGGGGACGGAGATCCAGAATTGGCCGTAGAGATCCATCCTTCTTTGGAATGAGGAAGTACAGGGAATAAACCCCTGTGCCTTCTTCCCCCACTGGCACGAGCTCGATTGCCCCTTTTTGCAGCATTACCAACACTTCTTGCTGCAATAAGTGCAAATGCTCTGCTGACATAGGTCTTTGCCTTGGTGGAATGTTGGGTGGAGTGGATTTTAACTCTAGACAATAACCGTACTGGATAAGCTGTCGCACCCACCTGTCTGTGGTGATGTTGGTCCAGACGGGCAGGAACTGCTGTATTCTCCCCCCGACAGGTGTTAAATGGTCGGGGGGCAGTGACAGAGAGTCACTGGTTGCTTGGGGCAGAGGAGCGTGAATTGTTGCCTCCTTTGCCACATCCTTTGTTGCTGTTTCCCCTGTAGCCCCTCTTGTTCTGTTTGGGGTACGAGGACTGTGCTCCACCTCTAGGGAACTGCGACTGTTGACCCATCTGTCCTCTGGTGACTCCACGGGCACCTGAGCGACGAAAATTATTGCCCCGAAACTGCTGAGATTGTAGGGCCCCCATCGATTTAGCAGTTTCAGTGTCCTTTTTAATCTTTTCCAGGGTGGTGTCAACATCTGGACCAAACAGTCTATCCGGATTGACTGGTTGATTAAGTATGGTTGTTTGAATGTCAGGTTTGAAGCCCGATATGCGGAGCCAAGCCTGTCTTCTGAGCATGACACTGGTGTTAACGGCCCTAGCGGCTGTGTCCGCGACATCAAGTGCGCACTTTATGGCCGCGTTGGAGATCAGTTGTCCCTCTTGTATAAGCAGTTTGGTGCCCTCTTGAAACTGCGGAGGCAGGTGTTCTACAATCTGCTCTAGTGTGTCGTAATGTGAACGATCATAACGTGCCAGTAGTGCCTGTGTATTTGCAATACGCCAGAAATTGGCAGCCTGTGCAGCCACTCTTTTGCCCCCTGCCTCTAGCACTTTGGACTCCTTATCCGGGGGAGGAGCTTCACCCGTTGTTTGGGAGTTGGCCCTCTTGCGTGCGTTTGCTACCACCAAGGAGTCAAGCGGCAACTGTCCTCGAATGTATGCAGGGTCTGCAGGCGCTGGTCTGTACTTTTTTTCAATACGTGGGTTGACCACCCTCGTCGTCGTCATATTCCGGATCGGCCTCGACCTCCGTCTCAGGCGGGGAGATTTGAAGATGATGGCTCTGGTCCTCTTCTTCTTGGTCGCCGAAGATGTTATCTGGATCCGGGGCCACTTGCTTGGCCCCAAGGCGCACCGCACGCCGAATCATGAGAGTCTTCTTCGACCTGAACTTCGCACAGGCCCGGCAACTTCCTTCGTCATGGTCTGGCGAAAGGCATTTATTACACACCGGGTGTACGTCTATATGTGGGTATTTGGACCCACAGAGCGGACAGAGTTTAAACGGACTCCGCTCCATGTTGGGAACTTAGTGTCGAGTCGCGATGAGAAGGCCTCGACGTCCGAAGAGTTGTAAGAAACTCCGGTGATTCCGGCTCCGGGAGACGGAAGAAACTCGAGACCGTACGCAAACAATACCGACGTGAAGAACCCAAAGCCTTTTGGCCGTGAAAAATGATGTTTATTCGGTTCCGACGGAGAGACGTCGAGACCGCATCCGAACCCAATGGCGGAAAAAAACAATCTGGGGATGGAGCCGATGCCCATGCGCACTGTAGTCCAGGGGAGGAGCCACCCATCTCAGGATACTTCGAAGACTCTTCCAGGACAACAATGTGCGATCATCCGGACCCAACACTAGGTGGCGATCTAATGCAAAGATATGAATTTAGCAGCCCACATGCCTCGAACGTAAAAGATTTCAGCTTATGTTTACAATTTTCATACTCAAACACCTTAGTATTGGTCGTGAACTCACATGCAGTGCAATTGTTACATTTGTAATGTCCTACAATGGGTGGAAGGTTCAGACATGTCTCTATGGTGGTATTTTTATTGGTTATAGTGGCAGCTCGCACTAAATGATCTTTGAGATTACGGCCTCTTTTGAAGGAGAATAAGGGCGTCCCTGTATCAAGTTCCAAGGGAGACAGTACAGGCCAATGTTTTTTAATTACTTTACACAGTTTGTTACTAACTGTGTAATGTACTGAATGTTGTCACAGGTTATTCTCTTCTCAAAGGGACTTCTATGGGGGCTATTTTTGCCCCCAATTTTGCCATACTTTTTGTAGACGATCTAGAATCTAACATCATTCTGAACGCTGGCAATCCGTATCGTGACAACATCCTTAGTTGGCTCAGATACATAGATGATGTGCTCATGATCTGGAAAGGGGATGAGGACACTAAGAGACTATTGCGAGTGGCTTAACAACAGTCAAACAGATCTGAGATTCACCTTCAACTTTGATAGACATCAGATTGACTATCTAGTTGTCACAATCAAATGTCATGAAGAACAATTGTATAACACACTCTTTAGAAAGCCCACAGAGCGCAATACGCTCTTAGAATATCACAGTGCACACCCAAGGGCTCTTAGGGATGGTCTTCCCTATGGCCAATTCCTCAGAATTAGGCGTAACTAAGTTTAAACAGGATTTCTTTTTAGAGGCTGAAACCTTATGTTCAAAACTGATGAGTAGAGGCTACCCCAGAAAGCTTGTGAGAAGAGCCATGAAACGGGCTTGGTATGCCCATAGAGAACATCTTCTACAACCAAAAAAGAAAGAAACCATAAGAGAATAACCTGTGTGACAACATTCAGTACAGTTAGTAACAAACTGTGTAAAGTAATTAAAAAACATTGGCCTGTACTGTCTCCCTTGGAACTTGATACAGGGACGCCCTTATTCTCCTTCAAAAGAGGCCGTAATCTCAAAGATCATTTAGTGCGAGCTGCCACTATAACCAATAAAAATACCACCATAGAGACATGTCTGAACCTTCCACCCATTGTAGGACATTACAAATGTAACAATTGCACTGCATGTGATTTCACGACCAATACTAAGGTGTTTGAGTATGAAAATTGTAAACATAAGCTGAAATCTTTTACTAACTAATTCGAAAAATGTTATATACTGTATCCAATGCCCATGCCAACCACTGTACATTGGCCAAACCACGTGGCAGATAAAGACCAGGATCTCGCAACATAGGAGCAGAATTCGCTGCAAGGTGTTATCTGCACCCCTAGTGGACCATTATGTGGAAAATGGACACTCAGAAAATGATTTACGTGGCAGGTTGTTGACCAGCTTTTGCCCAATGCAAGAGGGGGCAATCAACAGACAATCTTGAATCGTCTTGAGTGCAAATGGATTTTCTTGTGCAAAAGTATTGAGAAAGGACTTAACACTCTTGATGAGTGGAACAGCTGTGGTTAACCCATGATTCGAATTTCACGAACTATTGCCATCAGTGACTCTCATGCAGCATAATGCTTGGAAATACCCTTGCAGATCAAATACAAAAAAATGTGACTCTTACTAACATTTTGTGTGCCCTTTAAATGTTACTGTGAAATGGATTGTATTAAGAGTTGCAGACACCTGAAATTCCTACCCAAATCTTAACTTGCGCTTTGAGTGCACTTCCCCGCCAGGCATACGCGTTGATACAGTACACTTCCCGCCAGGCATTCGCGTTGTGACAGCCCCACGAAGACGTGCGTAATTGACAATTCGCCGGCGCATGCGCTAATAACCAGGAAGTAACCGCTTTGGCGCTACCGAACGCCGAAGCAGCGAGGCAGAGGTAGCCGAGCCGCGCACCGCGGAGATTAAGTGAGTACATGCGCCGTTTCTGAGAATGCCTCTACCCCATGCTCTATTCAAAAGCTGGGCGGCAATATCCAATTCTTAATGCCTCCCTCATTCTTTATCCCCAGTTCCCGCCGGAACGTTGAACAGCAACCACTATCGGGTAATGTTCCTCCAATGTTTGGATATCGGAAATTATAAGCATGTACCACACTCAATTGATCTTTAATAATCACTTTTTCGTTATTTCAGATAAAAACCGGCTTATAATCTATATTCATTATTCATTATCTTAACCTCTGCAACCAATAATGGAATACTATTGGTAAGTACCTCTATTCCTATTGTCTCATTAAATAATCTTGTTTATTAATTTCTAACCTTGGTTTCAGCTTGCTCCTAGACAAAGTTGAAACCTTATAATTAGACTAACTTCACCAAGAATTAAATCTCAAGCCTTAATAAGAATACGCCGAGTAAGTTTCCAACTGTACTTCATTATATCCTAACTTTGAAGGGATCATCATATGTCTAATTAACTCCCCCTTGGTTTAGGCAGTTGGAATCAGTTACAACAGCTTAAGAACCTTGTTCGCCAATATCTGAAGAAAATAATACTACCTTTACGAAGTAAGCACGCACTCACGCCAAAAAGCGCGTAAATAATCTTAATTCTTAAAGAATCCTACCCTCCCTAAAAAAAAAGCGTGTTTAATTCATGGTTTGCCTATTTCTAATAATTCTATAGAAATGTGCATGAATTATATGCCACTGGGAGCACCATATCACTTTGTTTAGAAAGTTTTTTGTAAGGCATCAGTATTAAAATCTAAATTCATCTTTTCAGGAAAGCTCACGTCCTGATGATCTAGAATTATTTAGATCGAAACGCCGTCGACCCATTCAAGGAAACTCCCCTATCCTACTGTATATATTTCTTTGGGGAATACCCTTGTTTGTGACACCTTGTATATAGTTTTTTTAACAATATTCACTCAGTTACTATAAGCACCTTGTCACATGTGTGAGCACCTGAAAAACATAATTGTAAAAACAAATAAAGTTTTCTATGTGTATGCTACCTTACAAAACTATCTCCCAGGATTAAATCCTTCCACGCTCACGACGAGCCCAGCTCTCTCATGCAGTAGCCTGCTGCTACACTCATGACTAGCTGAGCTCGTCATGAACTAATGGAAATGGGCCAAAGTCAGCGCAGCAGGGGAATTCCCATAGCATTGAAGGTGTTAATTCGAATACCATAGTTATACTCCACTTCACTAGGACCTGTTGAGGGCACCCAAAACCATTGTTTTCTTTATCAATACTTCAACCCCAGGTTTTACTAATGGTGTACCCTTGTTCTCCATAACTACTATGGTCGGACAGGTTGCCCAGATGCTGGGCCCACTGAAACTTTAGGTCCCACTGCAGAGCCCGCATCCGCCAACGGGCGTGATGCACCAGAAGGATGCAGGAAGCCATCAGCCCCAGAAGCCCCAGCGTCAACCTGACCGAAACTCGGGATAAAGGCTGGAAGATTGGAATCAGAGCCTGTATATCCCGAACCCGCTGTTCGGGTGGGTAAACCCGAAACTGCGCCGAGTCGAGAACCGCTCCGATGAAAAGGAGCTTCTGAGAGTGACACAGCTGTGACTTCGGCACATTGATGGAGAACCCCAGCTGGTGCAAGAGGTCTGCCGTTGTCTGGAGGTGGTGGACGACTGTCTGGGGCGAGCCTGCCTTCAACAACCAGTCATTGAGATAGGGGAAGACTGAAACCCCTAATCTGCGCAGATGAGCTGCGACCACCGCCATCACCTTCGTGAACACCCGTGGGGCGCTTGTAAGGACGAAGGGGAGCACTGTGAACTGAAAGTGCTCGTGGCCTACCGTGAACCGCAGGTAGCGCCGGTGGGCCGGCAGGAGGGGGATGTGGAAATAAGCGTCTTGCAAGTACAAAGCTACCATCCAGTCTCCTGGGTCCAGGGCAGCTAAAACCTGAGCCAGAGTCAGCATCTTGAACTTCTCCTTCTGGAAAAAGCTGTTGACGTTCCGTAGGTCCAAGATAGGGCGTAGGCCCCCTTTGCCCTTCTTGGGTACCAGAAAGTAGTGGGAGTAGCAACCACGTCCTACTTCTGGCCCTGGAATGCGCTCGATGGCCCCCTTGGCCAAGAGGGCCAAAACTTCGTCCTGCAGAAGCCGCAAGTGATCACCCGATACGCGGTGGTGTTGCGGTGGCATGGCTTGAGGGGTCGTCTCGAAGGGGAGGGAGTAGCCCCTCCAGACGATCTGCAGCACCCACCTGTCCGAAGTGACAGTGCACCAGTGAGTGGTGATTGCAAACCCTGCCCCCCACTGGCGTCACATGGGCCGAGAAGCACGGACTAGGAGGGTTTAGAGGCGGATGCTGCGGGGGAAGGTGTGAACTGGCCTCGCCGCAGTCCCCGACCGCCTCCACAGCGATTTCCACAGCCGCCACCGTGCTGGAGGTTAGTCTGTGGCGTGTGGCTGGCAGCACGTGTGGGGACGCCCCTTCCTTGGCCGCGAAAGGCACCCGTTTGCTGGCGCGGGCCGAGAGGCCCAAGGACTTGGCCGTAGCCCTGGAGTCCTTAAAGCATTCAAGCGCATGGTCTGTCTTGTCGCCAAAAAGGCGACGGCCATCAAACGGCATGTCCATCAGTGTGTTTTGGACATCTGCCGAAAAGTTGGCAGACCTCAACCAGGCGTGGCATCTAACCGCCCCCGTCGTTGCCATCGCTCTACCTAGTGAGTCTGTGGTATCCAGCCCACACCGGATAGAATATTTGGCTGCATCCCGGCCCTCCACAAGGGCTTGGCCGAGTTTGGCCCATACCTCCAACGGACACTCTGGCAGCACTTCCGCAACCGTCTCCCACAGAGAGTGGGTGTAGCGGCCCAAGAGGCATGCGGTGTTGGAAGACCAAAGTCCCAGACTAAGGGAGGAGAAGATCTTTTTGCCGTACTGCTCGTACCTCTTGGATTCCCTGTCCGGCGGAGCCGACGGGATTGCGGTCTGGGAATTGGAGGCCTGGATGACCAGACTCTCAGGGGTGGGGTGGGTGGACAGGAAACATGGGTCACCTGGGGCCGGGCAGTGGCGTCTGGCCACGTTCCTATCTACGGGCGAACCCGTAGCGGGCCTGGACCAAGTGCCCAAAAGAACGTCGGTCAAGGCCTCATAAAAGGGCAGCAGAGGTTCGGCCGAGCTGGACTGCGGTTTAAGGACCTCAGTGAGGAGGTTAGTCCTCACGGCCGCGGCGGGGAGCTCAAGGCCCAAGGCCTTGGCAACCCTCAACACCACACTATAGGTTGCCCCCTCCTCCGAAGCCACGGTAGAAGGGGAGTCAAAACCAGTGTCTGGAGAGGTGTCCAGGCCACTGGCCTCCCCAAGTTCCCCTGTCCAGTCCTCCTGAGACTAACACGCTTAGGTCAGAGGGTACTCAGACCCCTCCCAATCCTCCTCATCACCCATCTCCTGGTACTCAGGGTTTTCAATCAATGGGTCCGGCTCTTAGAAGTGAAAATCTCCATACGCCGTCGAAAGAGTCGGAACCGGAGCCAAGGAGGCATCGGGGGCGGCGCCGCCCGAGGACGGCGCCGGAGGCGACACCTGACGGACCAACGCCGGGTGGTGGTAAGGTCCACCGGTGACGATCCAGATCCCGAAGAGGGTCCAGTGAGGTCCCGCGGTGCTGGGCCCTAAGGCGCCGGCGGCGTCGGGACCGCTAAACCCTGCGGCGCCGAGCCCGAAGGCGCCGGCGTTGTTGGGACAGTGGGGCCCTGCGGCGCCAGGCCCGAAGATGCCGGCGGCGTCGGGCCGAAGCACCCGACTGTCGGGGCCGAAGACCCCGACCCGCTAGGGGCCCCAGACGGGTCCGCTGGGCCCGGAGGCGACGCGGAGCCTGTCGGAGGAGAAAGGGACCTCATGGCCATGAGGAAGCGCTCGATCTCCTCCAGCGTCGCGTCTCGCCCAGGGACAGGAGCTGGACGCGACGCCCGCGTCTCCCACGGAGCCGCGTGGGCAGTGTCACCCGAACCCCTGGCCGCATCGCTCAAGCGTCGGGGAGGGGGATGGGGGGGGGGGGGGGGGGGGTGAGTCAGAAGAGCGATGACGCCTCTTTGACTTCTTGTGCTTCTTACCTGACGACGACTTCGCCCCGGAGGAGTGGTGCAGACTCTCGGAGCTGTGGTGGCTCAGAGTACGCGACCTGTCCCTCGACCTCCCGTGGGACCGGGACCTCTCACGGCGCGGGACCGACTGCCGGAATTCGAGTCGCCTGCAGGACCGCTCCCGCCTGGCTTTCGAAGAGAGAGCCCGGCAGTCGGAGCAGGCCTGGTCGTCGTGGTCGACGCCTAGACAAGTTAGGCACAGGTGGTGAGGATCTGTGACGGACATCGTGCGGTCGCAATCCTCGCAGTGCTTGAAACCAGGCATCCCTACGGCACAGATCGGAGTCGTAAGACTTCGAGAAATGATCAAAAATGATCCAAAAAAATTGACTACGGGTTACTGCTTTTTCCAGATCTGCGCTTGCTGGCACGGAAAACGAAGAACTTACGTCAGCACGCGGAGGCGGCGTCTAAGTACTCTGATGACGTCATCACGGCGCCCACGACTACGCAGAGCCGCAGACGACGCCTACCGACGCGCAAGGGTACTGCTAGGCAAAAATGCCTTATTCTGTACTGGTGTCTCCATGTCTGGTTAAGGCAGGACCACATCATAATCATTCCATGGGTATGGTGGGTGTCCTGTGTTCCATGGGAACCTGTGTCCTGTATCTCCCCCTCTTCCTCATCTCGTGGAGAGGGTTAGTGTTTGTGTGGTGACTTTAGAGGGCTAAAAGTCATTAGGCTTGTTGCTTTGTGTTCTTGTGCCACTATTTTTGGTGAAGGCTGTGACAAAGATGGTTCCCAAGCCCATCTTTTACTTTACGTTTTTCCTGCATAAACTGATGCAGTCCTTCAAAGGCAATGGTCTTGTGTCCGAGTCTTGTTTCTTTGGAGAAGGTTGTGTGACCTCAGGAACTTTGTGTAGCTTTGGAACCCCAGAGATGAGACCCGCATATTTTTCTGTCTTTCCGAGGACTTTTTGATTCCGATGCTCTCTAACCTGGGCATTTTTTCGGATCCGATGATTAATTATGTGGAGATGTGTCTGCCGGTTATGCTTTGGTGCCGGTTGCGCAGTCAGTGCTGACTTGTACTTAGATGCCGGCACCCCCCATGCTGTGGCCCTGTTGCCCAATTGAGTTCAAGAACGTTCTCATCGCTTCAAGGCATGCTCATGGGATCGGTCTGAGCCAAAGGGCTGTGGTGCATCCTGGCGGGGGTGTTGAGGTGAGTGCAAGATCTTTACATGGGAGTCAATACTTAAAGCACATGGCATAGTCTTGGTCCTCAGCACAGATCCAGGGATCAGCCTCTGCGATGTGGGTTCCTGGTAATGCACCGGAGCATGTTCTTCTCCAGAGAATGAATCGGAAACAACATACTAAGGGGTTGTGGTGACCCCTCCACCTACTACCTGAGCGGCTGCTTCGCTGTCATGCGGTACTCTGTCTCGGCCACCAGTTCCATGGTGTGTGCCAGGCATCGATCCCTATGGGTCCGAAGAAGTGTATTCTTGTTTTAGAACAGTATACAAGCAGTGCACTTGCCTTCTTGGTGCTTTGGAAATGGGCAAAAATTACACACCTCGTGTGTGTCACAGTTTGCGTATTTGGCCCCACACTAATGGCGCCATCGGAAGAGGTCCTTTTTTGTCTCCATCACCCGGCGACTGTCTCTCAACAGGTATGTGTGCATTAGTTGCTGGGTAAGCGGTACCCGGCTCATCAGGATCCATGGGTGTGGTCTACTGGATCGCTGGTCGTGTTTTCGTGATCGTAGGTCGCATGGGCGTCGAATGCTTCAGAGCTTCGACGCAGTTAGTCTGAGCTCAATAGCAGAATGATTTTTCTACCAAAGAAGCAGTTGAACATGCGCAATACCTCGAGAAGAAAAAACGAAGATCATAAAACTTCCTTGAGAAAAAGAACTCGCAGAGTCCGGACCGAACACTAGATGGCAGGAGTATGCATAGCATAGCATGTGTATCTGCAGCAAACACATGCTACGACTACAGATTGTCTACACCTAAGTACCAAAGGGCTAAAAAGAAACTAGGAAAATAGGGTACCAGAGAAGAAAATACAGTTCTATTCTCCAATAAGTAAAAATTTACCAGATTCACATCAAAGGATAAACATGCTTGTCAGACAGGTATTAGTGAGGGAAGGAAGGACTGACAAATCACTCGTCATTAGTATTCATTTTAGAAGTGGCAAAGGAAAGAACTGGCCATCAAATCACATTTGATGGAGTCAATGACATAGAATTACAGATGACGCGAATAAAGGAAACGTTTATACCCAGAGGTTCTGAGTGATATATAGACAATACACGCAAAGTTTGATTTGTCACTCAGAAATTAGAGGTAGAAAAAAAATCCCATTATTCACAGCCACCAACCTACAATGTTATGCTTTGTATAGGCTCTAAATCTTCTGCTCTGCCTTGCACTCACTAATTGTTGCTGGAGGAGACACGAGGGAGCCATTCAAAATCTCACTTAGCCTCCTAACATGTTAAACCTTGTGTCCTGCCACGCACTTTCACCACCCACTGGCCATCCCTCCACTCTTCCACAGCTTTACCTTTTCCAAAATGTTAATAACATACCTTGCCACCTGTTATCCTTCACCAACACCCCTGGAATTTACACTTTCCCTGCCTTAATTAAAGAACTGCTGCCCCATAGCTCTTCTTGAAAATCCTTTGCACTTTCACTCCCTCTTCAAAGGCAGATGGATAGTACCTTTAGGCAAGCAACATTAGCATTGCATGTAGTTCGCTACAGACTGAACAGAACCTACATTATTTTTTCACCTATAGATGAAAGAAAACATGAGGACGGTTAAAGGTATCTAACATCCTGCTACTTCGGCACTTCTGGCGAGGTAACAGCAAAGTAAAAACAATTTTTGCATTGCCAACATTGGTGTCAATGTCCTAAATAACCAGATTAGGAATCCAGTATTCAAGCCAGTAGCTATTCATGAGAGCTAGACATAATAAATGGTTTAACTTTATCTGCTCCTTTTGCGAGGTCCAAGAGGCTCATAAATATGGTTGAAGCCTGCATAAAACAGATCAGGTACCAGGCTCACATCTGGCTATATACTGAAACAATGCACCGCTTTGAAAGCACTAGTTTTAAAGAACCGGATGCTGCTCATGCGCAGTTTCAGTCTTTCAAGGTGCCCTCATGCTGGTCCGTTGATTCAGCTGCAGCATTTTAAAGTGTCTCCTCCAATCCTAGATGAGAATCTAGTCTATTGCTGGCTAGATCGTGTAGGATTCGGAGTCAAGATTTCCTAGTCATACCAGGTTGGAATGTCCAAATTGCATTAGCCTCACCCTGAAAACCAATATACACTATCTGCTCACAATGCCAAGGGAGATTGCAACAACCACGAAACATACTACAGACATCCCACAGACTTAATTAATGCCTAAGACATGATATACGAGCGCACAGATGGCCTCTGGGCAGAAACGGTAGGCAAAACCTCCGCTGAGGTACAGTTTAAGTCTGGGGCAATGATCAACAGTCTTGTTGTCACACTATTTACCTGCCGACCAGAGAGGGCAAGCACTCGCACATAGGAAAGCAATATCACCGAGTGTACTGACATCGTAATTTAGCCCAATATCAACAAATATAAGAAATGGCCTGGAAACCTGCACTGCTTTTGAATGACTGCCATGGGGGGGAAAACTATCCGGTACAGAACAATTTGCAAAATGGAGAAGCAGCACTTTGATGTCACACTGGAGATTGGTGTTACACCAGTAAACAGGAGTGTGTAGGAGTGTGGAAGTGAGTGTGAGTAAGAGCTTAGACTTGGACCACACTAAGAATATGTTCAGATCAATCACATCAGCACTTAAGTATCACAAGAAGTTGCTGTTTTGCTGCCTAGTTAAAAGGAGAGCTTTAAGGTTAAAAATACATATCTTCTATTAAAGTGAATTTTTAAATATAAAGAATGGGTTACATAAAGTAAAAGTACATATATCTAATTAAAACTTAAAATATGTAAACTGTGTGCTCAAAATACTCTAATTAGGAATCAGAAATACTTTAACACTCCAAACAAAAATGTTTTACCACAAATTCCATAAGTAGGAAGCAAAAAACTCCTTGAAACAAAAACTGAAATCTTGAATGTGTGCGATAGAAGAATGTTACACTATCTTCTCGATCATGTTAATTTATTAAACAAGCATTAACAACCTATACGGTTATGTGCTCTTGTTGTGTATACACATGATAATTACTCATGACTCACAACCCTGTTTGATCTAACAGGTGTTTTGGACAGAGGAGTTTGAGGATTCTACTACCTATAATTATTCAACCGCAACTTTTGTTTTAAAGAAAAAAAGTTTATAATTACATTACTTGGACTCAAGACTTTAAGGATCAAACTATACCATACATGATCATACATTGCCTTACCCATTGAAAACGTGTTCAAAGAAATGCAGTTCCCCATTCCGGCACACCACGGCTAGCTTTACAGGCTGAAAGACAATCGTAGAAAACAGCTGCTAATCATAACCATCAAATTAACATTTGCATAAACCCATATGTACTTAAGGAATGAACAAATTATTTACCTTTGGCACCGCTCTTTCTGGTGGAAACTACTTCTAGCACAGACTCCTAACCTTTGGAATGTTCCCTAGGCGTCAGAATTTTCATCTCTAGTGCTGCCTGCTGATAGGCAGCGTAGCTCCACACCAACGCTAATCTGTTCTGAAACTGTGCAGAGCAGATACAGGCAACACTCAAGCACACAGATGTCAGTTACATTGGAGGCTGTTCACGCCCACATACACAGAGTCCCACTAGAAAATTTGATGTAACCAACGTAGGAAGCGGGAATTATGTTGCAGTTGCTCCCCCAAATTTTGACTATTAGATGCTGGTTTTCAACTCCGACTTTGCACTGAGGCTTGTTCACGAGACCTCTGTGTCATTGCTCTTTCCCCTAAACAAGTCTAATTGTAACCAAATTGTCATGGACTTAAGCACCCCTGTAGTCCCTAGTAAATGGTACCCCTGGTACCTAGGATATGGTACTAAAGAGGGTCCCCTAGGGACTGCAGCACGTCTTATGCCACCCCAAGAGACCCACAAACAAATTACATTCAGGCTGCTATTTCAGACTGCATGTCATTGTGCATATATGCCCCTGTGTGGTCTAGTTCAATTACTAAATGGTACACATTAACAGGGAAGCCATCTTAAGTAAATGTACTGGCCACTGGTCATTACACGTTCACCAGCTACAGGATGGCTTCACTGACAATACTAATAAATCTATACTGATGCTAGTACTAGATGTATTATACCATGCACCCAGAGGGCACCTTAGAGGTGCCCCTTGAAACCTTACTAATATGCTAGAGTATTGGCTGACTGGATCTTTCCAGTCTGCCACCACAGACGCATTTCTGTCCCCCTGCAGGTGAGCACCCATGCTCTCAGAAGGTCAGGAAAAATGCAGACTGTCGACCACAGGACCAAACATGTATGCACCCGAGCCCCTAGCCAGAGTCCACTGAAACCAATTGCGTCTGTGGCACTGAGACCCGTAAGAGTGGAGCCCCTCCTTTTGTTGTGCCGGACTGGTGCCCCAGTCCCCCTCTAAAGCCTTTTCTACAGGCACTTTTCCCATTGACTACAGCGTGTAGCGTCCAAGGCTACCACCGCTGAAAGCACCTCTGCACCCAGACAGCCCAGGGCAAGTACTGACTTGCCTCTTTTCGCTCCAGAGAACAGCACAAAGAGTAGACTGTCAACCTCCACGTTCTTTGGTACAATCTATATAAAAGCTTAGAGTTCTCTTGGGAGTCCAAACTGTTGAGTCTCTAAGAGGTGTGAAGTAGAGCAGTGAAAACCGGCAAGGTGATGTATTGACAGGCGTTGAACAGCGGTGGAACTACAGGCAAGAAAAATGCCAGTGTTCACAAAGCCAGCATGTCTGGGGGGGGTAGTTCTGTACGGAGAGTTCACAGCTTAAAGCTCACTCACGCTGCGCCGATGTCATGACAAATAACAGTCTTGAAAGTGAGAAGCCGCAAGGGACACCTATGAAGCATCTTAACCGCATCGCTGCTGCGGCGATTTTTGCGCTGTGCGGCTTTTTTCATTTTACCGCGTTACACGACGAGCTCAGCTCGATATCAGCACACGCCACCCGTGGCTGATGACTAGCTGAGCTCGTCATCAGCAGCGAAGGGGTTAAAAGGAGTGCACATCAGAATCAGAGGTATGACAAGGGAGGGGACAAATGTAAACCTTTCAAAAAACCATTAACTAGGTATTAACAAGCCTTTACAATGCAATGGTCTCGGCATTATTAAAGGTAGAGCTAGTGGCATTGCTCATGACTTTTTTTAAATCATAAATAAATGTCATTGTCATTTACATTGCCAATAGCTTAATCGCTCGCAAATGCATGACCTATTGCATTTACACGCGCACACAGAGCCACGCGCACACACAGAGCCACGCGCACACACAGAGCCACGCGCACACACAGAGCCACGCGCACACACAGAGCCACGCGCACACACAGAGCCACGCGCACACACAGAGCCACGCGCACACACAGAGCCACGCGCACACACAGAGCCACGCACACACAGAGCCACGCACACACAGAGCCACGCACACACAGAGCCACGCACACACAGAGCCACGCACACACACACTGACAGGGCCACGAATAACTGAGCCAGTCTAGCATTTCCCATTCAATTCAGTCAGTTGTAGGACTCCTTGAGCTGCACATGCTACAAGTATCAGAATGCAAAGCCTGGCGGGGGACCCTTCAAGCATCTACGACAAGTAGCCGTACGTGAGATGCCCTTCTGTCCTGACTGAATCCAACTGCCCGTCCTCCCAAAGCTGAGGCCCGGTTAGGAATGCTGGCTAGCCTCAGTCATCCTTCCCGCCCCACTTCCATCGTTATGCGACGGACAAACATCCGCACTGCCATATTTCAGCCTTAAATGGAAGGATCCCTCGCTGGCGACATGGATTTCCTGTTCCCTTGTAACGCAGATCACACAATGGATCAGTGAAGTATCCCTTACCCACAGTATAAAACAAACAAAATAAACCCTGCCCGTTATTTTGCGCACTGCTACAAAGCATCTATTATGCTATCCCCGAGCAGACAGCTGGGATACCTGCAGGGCAAGGCCAAACAAATGTATCCCTTGGGAGGCAGCGCGGCGCCCCCTCTGCCCTTACTTACCGTCCAGCGCTGGGCTGACGCTCAGCTCTATCAGTGTCTCGTGTTCCTTCTGGCCAAAGAGGCTCATGGTGGCTGCCGGGTGTGGAGCGAAGCCTTGCGGAGAGGTGCTGGCTGCTTCACAGCGCCCCCGGTTCCATGCGAGGGCTCGGATTGAGGGTAGAAGAGAATCCCCCGCTACTCCAGAGCCCCTGTTCTGTATGTGACTGTGAATACAGCCTCAGGCGGCTGCCTACCTTAAAGACACGGCAGACCTGGATCCGGTTACTTTTTGTCAGCTGAACCCGGTGCACCTTAAAGGGGCGCTTTGCTAGCCTGTGCTTTGAAAGAAGTGTGCATGAGGGACAGGGTCTCTCTGGAGGGTGGGATTGTAAACAGAGCAGGGGAGGGGTTATGCCGAGCCTTTGAGTCATTCAGTGCGTGTCACACAGAAAAGAGAAGGGCAAACTTCACTTGCAGAGGCTGCACAGTTACAGTAACAGGCTGGGAACTTACAGGAAAGCAATATTTGCAGGAACCATACATGTATTTTTAGAATGAATGATCAGAGCTAGTATTGTTTGTTTAGTAAGGGAATATGCTCATTGGGGGAGGGAGGAAGGAAGGGGGAGGCACCAGAGGGAAAGAAGAGGTGGGAAGAGACGGGGCAGGAGGACACCAGGGGAGGGATCGTGAAAGAGCCCCGTCCTTTTCAGACTGGGGGGGCGTGTTTTTTAGGTTTGAGTGACGGATGACGTCACAGATAGAGAACCTAAAAAACACGCCCCCGAATCTAGTAAAGACGGGGCTTAAAGGGAGTGACGCCCCTCTCCTCCAATGGGTGGCCAGCATTTACAAGGCCAGCCAATGGAGAAGAGGGGCGGGTTCAAGCCCCATAACTGAGAAACATAAAATCTCGGAGCTCTGCCCACATTGCTACGCAGTGTGACGCTGTCTTCGACCTAATAAACAATTAAATATAATAGTGGGCAAGTGTCTTGGAAAGGAATTCTGCTTGGCTTATCATGGTTTTAAAGTTAAAACATGATCGCACCAATTGGAACTGAAGCGCCATCTCTTGGAAAGGTAAGACAGTGGTACACTAAGGGCCATTCCCTGAAGGCCAATGGGTTTTAAAGCATTGTCTGGGCTGGATGCAGTACTCTGCAGATAAAACTAGTGACCCGGGAGCACAGTGTAGGGAATTGGCAGATGTTCTAAAAAATAAAATTAAAAAGTAGAAAGAAATGGAAGGTGTGTGTAAAACGATAAAATAAACATAAAAGGAGAAAATATAAACCTACAGGGCATACAATGAAGTGCATTTTCAGGAGAAATGTGCACATCTGATCAGACAAAATGCAATCACTCGCGATACAATAGGGACAATGGTTGAAGTGTCCTGACTCTGTGCCCCATGTGCTATGCTGTCCTGGGTGGAAACGGAATTTGAATGACAGTCAAACAGACCAATGGCTGAAGAGGGCAGACTTTGATCCCCTCAATGGATGTATATGGCCATTGATATTTTTATGGTTTGCTTTTTTTATTAAAACAGGGAAGACAATTTAAGTTGTAAGGTACGATCCAGCATGAAATTACAAATATGTACACAATTACAGTTGGCAAGAAAATACACATCTCCTAAGAGGGTCGAGCAAGTATTATCAGAGCACTAATCTACCACCATGCTTTGTTCGAGGGCGAATTCAGAACTCACGCCTACAACAGCAATCGCTGTGATTCCATGTAACAAAATACTTGTCTACAGGCTTTAAAACCGTGTCATAACATCCCTCTGTAACGTTCTATTGTCAAACATCTTCTCTTCACACCAAGTAAGTCAGGCCTACTACCATTGCCATATCTTCTTGCAATAAGCAAGATATATAGTGTTGCACATACATTTTATGAATAAACCTAGTAGTCTTATAGTGTTTGTCACAATGGCCAACTCAGGCCTTCTGTAATGAGTATAAACGTTTTCACAAGCAACCATCATGCATAAAGTCATCCAATTACAATTATGTACAAAATTACAGTTGGCAAAACAATAAACAACTCATCCTGAAAGGCCTAACACGAATTATCATAGTGCAAATACCCAACCGCATCCCCACCTCCAGCATTTGTCCAGTGGGGAAAGATGGGAGATGGGGGGTTGAGGGGGGGGGGGGAACCAACAACAAAACCCTGTCTACTATGTCAATGTGTGAAATTCCATGCAACAAAATACCGGTCTAGCGATTTAACACAATGTAATGAAGCGTAATATTACCAATCGAACCTTAAGGGTGTTTTGGTTTTAAGATGTGCTTTTCACATGCCAAACTATTGTCTACATCTTATCTTTCTACAATAAACAGATGAAACCTATGGCTTCTGGTGTGACTTTTCCCAATACACCAAGCAGGCCTACAGCCTAGATTACTGGTGCGTCGTCATAAACAACTCAGGCCTACTGAATTGATTGTAATCGGTGTAATAAAAGCATTTTTAACAGCATAAGTGCCTAACTTCTGTCCAACCAAATCTTGTAAAAAGGAATCTCGCCATGTCCTTGGAGCGCAGCTCTGTAGATAAGATGAGGCCAGGTGTAGGTGGTATAAAAAGAGTGTTTTGTATGATGGTTTTCTCGATGTGTCTTTGTTCTTCTTAATGCCATTTTTGCCCAGTCTGCGAGTGCCACTTACGTCAGGGAGTGCCTGCCATTCATTCTTAGCCTGCCTCCAAACAGAAACTGAACTGGGCAGCTCCTTTAAGATTACTCCTCGTGGGCCCCTTTACTTGGACTTAAATTAAATCAGCTCTCAAGCTCTACTTCAACGTGTCAGTGTATTTTCTCCACCGTATCTTCGACACGAGATGGAGGCAGGACAGAAGAGCAGGGCGCAGAAGCCAATCACCTCTTCATGTCTAGTCACAGCCCGTCCCATCTGGCTTAAAATCAAGAGAGCTGCTCTTCCTGAACAAAAATCACATTAGGAGGCACAGCACCAATAGGTGAAAAAAGTATTTGCAGGGATTGAGGCGGCGGTGAGACCACCAGGGCAGAGATTTCACTGTGAGAAAGTCAGCAGCAGTGCTTAATTTGGGGACAAACACTTATTTTTCCTCAATACGCTTTGACCCTAAGCAAGAGAGATAAAAACATAAAAGAGCGAAAGAAGGAATAGAAAGATGGGAAAAGAGTGACAAAAGCAGAGCGCTGGGATTAAAAAGACCTTAAAGTGTGAGTGGTAGAGGAAAGAGCTCCCCAACCTGCGATATCGTGGTCGGCAGGCTTCTGAGCAAAACCTTGGGCTAGGAGCCCCAATACTTATTCTTACACAAACTAAGCACTAGGTAGAGCGTGAGTAGATCGCTTTCTTGTATGTGAAAAGTCCTAGAACCCGCGAGATGGGAGGCTGGTTTTTAGGGTTCTTGCAATAAGCACGGAACAGTGCTCCGTGAAACGCAGATCTTACATGGGGTGTGTTTAGGCCACGCTGACATAGAATGGTCCCTACAGGCGTTCAGATTAAATGTGAGCCCGCCTTACAGTGTGGCAGGCTCCGCACACGTGGCTGAGCAGAGAGGCACATCCCGTGCAGCACGCACCGGCGTTGCTGGAACCGGCCTCTCCAGGAGGATAAGGGTTCAACTTCACCTCCGGTGACGCACATCTGGCATTCCTCCCGGCGTCCAAGAGGGTGCTCTTGGCAGAGGCCCACTGGAGCCCCTGCAGTGCAGGCCCCCCAACAACCAATCAATCTGAGTTGATACATATCTGAGTTTGGAAGTTCCTGGAGCCCAGGATGCACAGGGGGTGCCTATCGTCTTGCCGTACGCCAATGACTCTTGGCAGAGATTATCGCCAGATTTATGAGGACTTAGCAGCTGTTCGTATCAAGCTTAATGGCAAATAATCTCCTTTTCTGGCCCATTGATCACTCACTCCACAGTTAATTTTTGGTAAGAAGATCAAAGTCCGGCCTTGCTGCATCGATGCGCGTCCGCCGCTGGGAGCCAAAGAGCTTAGCGTGAGCCGGGGCAGGCGTCTGCACATCCAGCTTTCTGCCTCATCCCGGCGCCTGCCTTACATCTGGAGAGCAGAGGACGGGTCGGGAGCAGGGGTTAATACAGTGTTAATATTTTTAATTCCTTGTCAGTGCTGTGTATTTGGGAGCGGGCGGTCGATGCAGCCTGATCCGAAGCAGGAGGTGGGGGGCATCAAAAAGGACCAGGTTTGCCCTCCAGGAGAGCAGATCGATGGAAGGCTACCTGCCTACCGCGGCGGGCGATCGAGAGAGCGTGCTCTGGGTGCATGGGCGAGCTGCTGGCTGCCAAGAAAGCTGGATCAATACGCACCAACTCTTTAACACTCCTAGAGACCCAGCGGGAAGGAGAGACACGAGCAGCGCCGAATACTTCGAAAGGTATAGCGACCCCCGTCCTTTTCAGACTGGGGGGCGTGTTTTTTAGGTTTGAGTGACGGATGACGTCACAGATAAAAAGAACCTAAAAAACATGCCCCCGAATCCGAAAAAGACAGGGCTTAAAGGGAGTGACGCTCCTCTCCTCCAATGGCTGGCCAGCATTTACGAGGCCAGCCAATGGAGAAAAGAGGCGGGTTCAAGCCCCCTACACTAAGAAACATTAAATCTCGGAGCTCTGCCTACTGCTTACGCAGTGCGACTGAGTCCTCGACCTAAAAATGATGGCTTATCTGGCAACCGCAAAGAGTCTGAAAGAGCCGAAATGCACCCCATAACTATGCCCAGTTCAAACTCTTGCTGGATTAGGGACAAAGTAACAAAACATAACTGACTGTAAGGGGGTTTTTGAGGTCTATCTGTAGAGTACTGCACCAAGCAACAAATCTGACCCAATGATGGAGGGCCTAATTGGCAGCCTGATCAGAGGACAGATGCTTAAGCCCAGGAGTTCTGGATAACATACTCGTGGTGCTCAATCTGGGGCCACTAGGTCTTGGGCCAGGTTGGTCCTCACATTCTTGAGAACTCTGGGCAGGAGTGCATTCGGTGAAAAGGCATATAGGAGTCCCATTTTCCACTCAAGGCAGATTGTGTCTGAGTGAAAGATATCTTGGAAACGCCAGCACAGAGACATACAGACATTGCGCTCTGGCGAATACACCGAGCTATGGTTCTCCCCATTGGAGGACAGGATCTTCTGCCACCTCCAGGTGTAACGGACATTGATTCACTAGGCACTAATTGTTGATCTGGTCAGTACTGGCAGTCAACGATGCTCCCAGGTGGTTTATCATCAGGAAAACTCCCAGGTGGTCCAGCCATGTCCAGAGGTGCAGAGACTCCTAGCAGATGGCCCATGATGCATCCACTCTCCTGCACCCCCAGACCCGGCAAAGCCAATCAGGTTCCCAGGGCCAGTGTGCTTTCCCAAAACTGTATCTTTGTACCCCTGTACCCTCACTTAGCACATCTGGCCAGCGGTAAGCCCTTTGTAAAAGGTACCATGGGTTCCAAGGGCACTGTGACCAAGGAAGGCCTCCAAGGGCTGCAGCACCTATTGTACCACCCTTAGGGGCCCTGCCCCCCCCCCCCAGCCCACACATTGCCATTGCAGGCTGCATGTTTTGGTGCAGGGAAGAATGGAGTCGACATAGCACACATCTGTTTGCCATGCCTGCAAGCCATTGCCTGGGGCCTAGGTAAGTCACCCTCTAGCAGGGTGCAGCAGTCCCCAGGTGAGGGTAGAGTTGCATGAGCACTGTACAGCTTTAGTCATTTTAAGTGCAGTACAGCTATATTGAGTAGATGGTCTGGGAGTTGGATATTACTAATTCCACAACTCCATAATGCCTTTACAGAAATCTAGGTAGTTTGGTAGCAAACTTCTCAGCACAATAACCCTACACTGATGCCAGTGCAGGATTTAATGTAAAATGCACAAACAGTGAATCCTAGAGATGCCCCCTGAAAAGCGACCAGCCCTGGTGTGGTTCCTGAATGGCTGCCAGTCATTTGCCTCCACCAGACCGGTTTATGGTCACCTGGCTAGAGCGCTTCCGCTCTCTGGGTTCAGAAACAAAGCGCATCCTGGGCAGAGGTGTCATGCGCCTCCCCCAGGATGAGGGATCTTTGTAAGCGGTCCTGCCTTTTGCTGTCCCATGTAACTGGCTCCCACCAGTTCTGACCCCCACTTTGTGCCGGAGAATCGGCGGGAAGCAGAGCACAAAACAATTGTAGGTACCAGTGTGCAGATCTCTAATTTGTGACCTTTTTAGCTGATAAAAAGACCACTCCAGAGAACCTGGTTGTCAAGGTAGGAGTGATTTGAGAATGTGTGCACAGACTACCACATCACAGCCTTGCAGAAGTCAACAGGCACTCTGTGCCAATGTAGTAGCAGCAGCCTTGGTCTTGGTGAAATGGCCCACAGAACTTACTGAAGCCAATTGTTTGCCAATGCATAGCAGATCTTAAAGCAAAAGACTATGCACCGTGGCAAAGTACTTTTTTGCACTGCCTTACTTTTCTTTATTCCATAGAACCACAGAGGAAGGGTAGTAAACCCAATCATTTTTGGCGTGATTGATGTAAAAGCATAAAGCTCTTTTTGAGTACAGACAAAAGTCTCTTCTTACACAATTAGTGCGGTGGGGCAAGGAACGTTGGGAGGGTGACTGTTGGACCTGGCACCATTGGCGTGGGTCTCCTTCCATTTTTTGCTGTTGCCTCATGTATTTTTGCTGGTGTTCGATGCTTTGGGCACTGTGCCAATGCTGTCCAGTGCCACAGTGCAAGCGCTCCCTACTGTAAATTAATGTATTGATTCGTGGTTCCATGATTGGCTGGTTTGGTTTACCTGTCAGGCCCTAGTACAGTGTACCAGGAGTGCCCAGGGCTTGTAAACCAAAAACTGCAAGTGGGCTTGCAGCACTGATCGTGCCACCCACAGAAGCAGCCTGTAATAGTGTGTCTAAGGTCTGCCATTGCAGAGCCTGCGTGCAGTCTGGTACTGTCATGCGGACTGGGCAAGTGCACCCACTTGCCAGTCCCTAAATCTTCCCTTTTCTTCATATCAGACACCTCTATGGTAGGCCCAGTTAAAAGATAGGACATGCCCTGGTGTGTGTGGCATGTCCTAACAGTGACACTTATTTTCGTTTTTTTACTATTGCAAGGCTACCTGTTATCCATAGACCAGAATGGGCAGTTAGATTATTACATTTTTATAATCCTAACTGACTCAGAGAACATGGTAGAAATTTGAGTTTAGTATGCCTGAACTCAGAATGATAAAACACATATTTTAGTGGAGTTGGTTTTAACATTCTGTGTTTGAAAATACCATTTTTAGAAAGTAGGTATTTTCTAGCCTAACCTTTCAAGCCTGCCTCTGCAAGGTTGAGTATTCCTGGTCTGGTGTTTTTGAGTGACAGGGCTGGGAGTTTCCAAGAGACAGAATGAGTCAGCCTAGTGGTGAATAGAGAGATCTGCATCACAATGCTGGCTCCACTTCCTGTGGGGCGGCTGTCTCTGTCCTGCACAGTGAAAGAAGAGAAGGAATCCTGTCAACAAAGTGCTCCAAGACTGTGATTTCCCTCCACAATGCTGGCTCCACCTCCTGTGGGGCGTCTGATGTTTCTGCCAAGCACTGTGAAAGGAAAGAGTCATCATGTAAACAGAGTGCTCCAGTACTGGTTTGGACTGGGCAAAGGCCCTTCTGCCCTCAGAGGACAAAGGATTTTGACGTATAAGTATTGGGACCCTGATCCCAAGAAATTAGATCACTTTTGGACTACAAGAAGAAACCTTTGCTCAGGAGAGGAACCTGAAGAAACTGAGGAGAGACTATCCCTAAGCTGAAGTGCTGCTTGGGGACGGGGGGGGGGGGGGGACGGGGGGGGAATTGGCCTGAAGTGGTTGCCTGACTGCCAAAGAAAAGAGAAAGAACTTTGTGTACTTTATTTTCAACTTGTGAAGGATCTCCAAGGGTTTGGAAAAGAGCTTGACTCCTGCTGAAGTCTCAGGGGCAACAGACTTCAACCCCCAGAGTTCTTTGATAGTGCCTGCTGCTGTTTTGGGGCCTTCTGAGAGACTGTGCGTCGCCAGGAGCTGGAAGCACGACCTAACAAGGAAAAAGCGTGTCGCCGCCGCTGCTGCTGCTGTCTCATCGTGAATGTTGGAGCTGTAGCGGTCGTATTGCACCGCATCGAAAAAAGCGCCTCGCATCCCCCGGAGAAGCGCGCCGCCGTCTGAGCTGCTGCCGTCGCATCCTGGATGTTGCCGCTGTAGTTGTCGCATTGTGAGAAAGGCTCTCGCAACGTCAGAGAAGAGAGCCACAGCTGAGGCATCGCTGAGAAAGGGTTGACGCATCGAAGCACAAGTTACTTACCTTCGGTAATCTGTAAGAAACAGTAGTTAGTGTTAGATTCCTTACCTTAGAATAGATATCCCAGCAATACCAACCCCTGTGGTGGGTCTGCAAACCAAGATCACACCAGAAAGTCCTGGAGAACGGAACAGCCAAAAAAGCCATCTCTCCTGACTGGACTGTCCAGGCAGTAGTGTCTAGCAAACCTGTGCAGCGAAGCCCACGTAGCTGCCTGATAGATGTCCTGCAAGGGGACTCCCCGACCCAGGGCAGTAGTAGCCGCCGTGGCACGAGTGGAATGGGCCATCAGCCCAACAGGAGGCTCCTTTTTCGCCAACAACGAATAGTTTCTTACCTGTCGGTGTCGTTTTGCAGCCTGATGATCTTTCTGGATTCACTATGCTGTGCATATTCCGCGGTCTTGTGGTTGGGTCCGGATTCGTAGTCTTTTCTTTGTTTTGTTTTTTCGTCGCCCAGGTGGGCGTCGGCGTCACCCTTCCTTGGGTGTATTTCCGGTGACGTCGGCATGCTTCCTGTGGAAGCTCCCACCCTTGGGCGCCATCTTCGGATTCTTTTTTCCGTGTTTCTTTCGTCTCCGAAGTGATGGCAATGTTCTATGTAGGTGAATGCAAATGCTACTTACCAGTATGCATCTGTTCTTGGCATGTAGGGCTGCTGACATTCATATCTGTGCATAGATCGCCGCCTAGTGTTGGGTCCGGATGATTGCACATTGTTGTACTGGAAGAGTCTTCGAAGTATCACAAGATAGGTGGCTCCTCCCCTGGACTACAGTGCGCATGGGCATCGCCTCCATCCCCAGATTGTTTTTAGCCATTGGCAGAGATGGAGTGAAGTATGTGAGTGATGACCATGCTATGAGCATATATATATATATATATATGAATGAATACTGCAGCTGCTACAGGCGCCGGGGAGGAGGGTGGGCGATATGAATGTCAGCAGCCCTACATGCCAAGAACAGATGCATACTGGTAAGTAGCATTTGCAGTTTGAGGCATGTGGGCTGCTGAATTCATATCTGTGCATAGAATACATAGCAGTCCCTCCATTAGCGGCGGCTGCCCGTGCCAGCTGCAGCAGTCTGAAAAAGTGTCTTGAGAACAGCCTGACCAACAGCTGCCTGCTGTTTGGAGTGCACGTCTACACAGTAGTGTTTAGTGAAAGTATGTGTGGTAGACCATGTGGCTGCTCTACAGATATCTTCTAAGGGAATGTTACCTAGGAAAGCCATAGAAGCCCCCAACTTCCTGGTGGAGTGGGCCCTTGGTGGGATAGTGAGAGTGCGCTTAGCTTTAGCATAACAGATTTGAATGCATTTCACGATCCACCTAGCGATCCCAGCTTTGGAGATAGCGTTTCCCTTGTGGTGTGTGGCAAAAGCAACGAAAAGCTGCTTGGTTTTGCGAAAATCTTTTGTCCTGTCTACATAGTACATCAAGGCTCTCTTAACGTCAAGGGTGTGGAGCATCCGCTCCGCCAGCGTCTCTGGGTTTTGGAAAAACACCGGCAACTCAATTGTTTGGTTTATATGGAATTGAGATACAACCTTGGGTAAGAATTTAGGGCTAGTGCGGAGCACAACCCTGTTAGCATGTACCTGGAAGAAAGGTTCTTGGATGGTGAGCGCCTGCAGCTCGCTAACCCTCCGTAGCGATGTAATTGCTACTAAGAACGCGACCTTCCAAGTCAGAAACTGAAGCTCACAAGAGTGCAGTGGCTCGAAGGGAGGACCCATCAGTCTTGTAAGAACCACATTGAGGTTCCATTCTGGAGCTGGTGGTGTCCTTGGTGGGATGACTCTCTTGAGTCCTTCCAAAAAAGCCTTGATAGCAGGGATCTTAAAAAGTGACAGGTGTTGCCTATTCTGGAGGTATTCTGCCATAGCAGACAGGTGAATGCGGATGGAAGAGTACGCCAAATTGCATTGATACAGGTGGAACAGGTAACAAATGATGTTCTGAATGGAAGCATCTAGCGGGTCAATATTGTGGTTAGTACAGTAGATGACAAACCTCTTCCATTTAGCCGCATAACAAGCTCTAGTAGTGGGCTTCCGTGCCTCCCGAATGATGTTCATGCAATCGGGAGGAAGATTGAGGTAGCCAAACTCTAGGATTTCAGGAGCCAGATCGCCAGGTTGAGCTGTTGCGGGTCTGGGTGCTGAATGTCGCCATGGCTCTGCGTCAGAAGGCTGGGAGTGAGATGAAGCCTCTGATGCGGTACCACGGAGAGTTCCAGAAACGTGGTGTACCATGGTTGGCGAGCCCACGTTGGAGCAACCAGGATGAGAGTCATCGAGTGCTGCCTGAGCTTGCGTGCCACCAGCGGTATCAGAGGTGCTGGGGGAAAAGCGTACGCAAATCTGCCTGACCAGTTCATCCACATCGCATTGCCCTGTGATTGCGGGTGTGGGAACCTGGCGGCGAAGCTTTGGCATTTTGCGTTCTCCTTTGTGGCGAACAGGTCTATCTCTGGATGACCCCACTTTTGGAAGTACGGTTGGAGTACTGATGGATGTATCTCCCACTCGTGCATTTGATGGCTGTGCCTGCTGAGCAGATCCGCCATCTGATTGTCCTTGCCCGGGAGATGCTCTGCCATGAGGAAGATGTTCCTCTGAATGGCCCACTTCCACATGCTCTGAGCCAGGTGAGACAGCTGTGGAGAGTGTGTGCCTCCCTGCTTCTGAATGTAGTACATGGCCGTCATGTTGTCCGTCCGGATCAACACGACTTTGTTGCACAGATGTACTTTGAACGCCTTTAAGGCCATGAAGATTGCCATCAGTTCCAACACATTGATGTGCATCTTCCTTTGCTGTAGTGCCCATAGTCCCTGCACTGTGTACTGGAGTACATGCACTCCCCATCCTTGTAGAGAGGCGTCCGTTGTCAGGATAATCTGTGGCACAGGCTCTTGGAATGGTCGGCCCTTGCAAAGGTTTTGTGGATTCCACCAATGCAGAGAGTTGTATGCCCGACCGCTCACCAACACTAGGTCTGTCAGTTGCCCATGAGCCTGAGTCCATTGACGTGCTAGGCACTCCTGAAGCGGACGCATATGTAGTCTCGCGTGCGGGACAATGGAGATGCAGGAGGCCATCATGCCTATCAACTGCATGAACACCTTCGCTGGAAGCGAGTGCTGAGGTCTGAATCGTTGGATCAGCGTCTGGATACTGGCGATTCTCACTGAATTTGGCTGCGCAGTGGCTGCCAGAGTGTTGATGGTCGCGCCCAGATACTGTCGCACGTAGGCGGGCTGGAGATGGGATTTTGGGTAGTTCAGAGAGAATCCCAGATCGTGCAGGAGATGAATGGTGCGGGACACGTGGTCGACGCACTGTTGTTCTGTTCTTGCTTGAATGAGCCAGTCGTCCAGGTAAGGGTAGACGTGGACGTTCTGGCGACGGAGATGCGCCGCCACAGTCGCTAGGCACTTCGTAAATACCCTTGGCGCCGTGGTGACCCCGAACGGCAGAACCCTGAACTGGTAAAGCTGGTCTTGAATCGTGAATCTGAGATACTTCCTGTGGGAAGGATGCAGGGGGATATGAAAATATGCATCTTTCAGATCCAGCGTAGCCAGGAAGTCCCCCTGCTGAAGCAGAGGGAGTACTTGCTGTAACGTGAGCATATGGAAGTGCTCCGAGAGAATGTACCAGCTGAGGGGCCTGAGGTCCAGGATGGGCCTGAGGGATCCGTCCTTTTTGGGGATTAGAAAATACAGGGAGTAAACCCCTGTTCCCCTTTCTTGCAATGGAACGAGCTCTATTGCCCCTTTTTGCAGCATGACTAGAACTTCCTGCTGCAACAAGTGCAAGTGCTCGCCGGACATAGGACGGCTCCTTGGGGGTATGTTTGGTGGAATGGAAGTAAGTTCCAGACAGTAACCGTACTGGATAAGAGACTTGACCCACCTGTCCGTGGTGATGGATTTCCACGCGGGCAGGAACTGCTGGAGTCTCCCCCCGACCGGTGTTGCATGGTCGGGGGGCAGTGACAAGACGTCACTGCTTGTTGGCGGTGGTGGACCTGGAGCTGTTTCCACGTCCCCTGCCCTTGACGTTATTGCCTCTGTAGCCACCCCTACCCTTGTTGGTGTATGAGGTTTGGTTGTTACTTTTAAAATACTGAGTGGAGTGCGATGCCTGACCCCCTTGAGGTGCCTCTGGAATTGGAGCGGCGAAAGGAACCACTCAAACTGCTGAGACTGGAGGGCCCCCATAGACTTGGCAGTGTCTGTATCTTTTTTCATTTTTTCCAGCGTCGCATCCACCTCTGGGCCGAACAGGTGGTCAGGATTAACTGTTTGGTTCAGTATTGTTTTGTTTGAATATCGGGCTTGAACCCTGAAATTCTAAGCCAAGCATGCCGTCTAAGCAACACACTAGTGTTGATTGCCCTGGAGGCTGTATCGGCCACATCCAGCTCACATTTTATGGATGCGTTCGTGATGAGCTTTCCTTCCTGAATCAACATTTCTCCTGCCTCCTTGTACTGGTCAGGCAAGTGTTGCAGTAGTGATTCTAAGGTGTCATAATGAGCCCTATCATAGCGTGCAAGTAGGGCCTGTGTGTTTGAGATCCTCCAAATATTAGCTGCCTGTGCAGCAATCCGTTTCCCTGAGGCCTCAAATATCTTGGACTCTTTGTCTGGGGGAGGAGCGTCACCAGTGGTCTGCGAGTTCGCCCTCTTCCGAGCGTTGGATACAACCAACGAGTCCAGTGGCAAGTGTCCCTTGATGTATGTTGGATCCGAGGGCGCTGCCTTATATTTCTTGTCAATGCGAGGGTTGATGACACGCGCCCGGGTGGGCTCCTTGAAGACCTCCGTTGCGTGTTTGAGCACCCCCTTAAGCATTGGCAGCGTTTTGACTGACTTTTCAGCCACTGAGAAAGTGTCAAATAAAAAGTCAACATCCACAGGGTCTGAGTGCAACTCGACATCGTGGTTAGCCGCAGCTCTCTCAATTAGAGCGTTGAAGGCCGCCGAGTCCTCCGTCGGTGATGTCTTGGCCGCAAAAATCTGCGTGTCCTGGCTCGACTGTGGGTCTTCCGGGTCGCCTCCGGCCGACCACGGTTCGTGCTCCTCCTCCGGATCCGAGTACGCCGGATAGGTGTACTCGACGTCCTCATCGGCAGCATCGCCTGCGGTGGAACGCGTTGGCGAGTGTTCTAGGGCTTGTGGAGACATAGGCTCTATCGGGGCCGAAGTCCCCGCAGAGTCCCTCTTATTCTTGAGAGGGATCCGAAAATGTTCCAACACCGGCTCCGTGGTGATTTTTCTTTTGAGGAGAGACAGTTTCCCAGTATTGGCGTCGATGATGACCTCTCGACGCTCCTCTTCAGCAAGTGGCTGGAGCCGAAGCTTCGACACCACCAAGGCTGCTTTTGGTGTCAAGACCTCCTTCGAGGGCCCGCCATGTTTCGGCGCGAAAGCCTTCAGTGTCGACTTTGGCGGTAGGGTAAAGCGGATAGGCGTTTGCGCTTTCGCAGGCTTAGGCGTGTGCTTAGGCGCCACGGTGTCCGAATCGGGAACCACATCGTCCTTCCGTATCCGTTGCAGGGATTCCGCTACCTTCTTCGTTAAGGCTGGAGAGGGCTTGACCGTCTCGAGCAAACCCCCCGAGCCGGGAGTCGGTTCGACGAAAGGCACCTTCTTCGGGGCCGACACCTCACGCGCCTTGTCCCCAAGGGCCGGCGCCGGCTGATCCCGGGTCGCGGCGTCGCCCTGACGCTTCTTCGGAGCCGCCTTCGGGCCCTCGGCCCCGACGCAGCCGCGTCAGTCAACTTCGCCTTTGGCGTCGACCCCGAGGGCTTCGGGTCGGCCATCTTGGCGTGGCTCCTCAAGTCGGCCATTTTGAATTGTTTGGAAGTTGACGCCTCCAGAACCTTCTGCCCCAGCGCAACTTTCACTTTCGGTTTTGAAACCGAGGAAGCGTGACCCGATGGCTTCACTTTCGTTTTCTTGAACGGGAGTGGCGCCTCAGAAATGTCCGTGACCGGGCCCGGAGGCGGGGCTGCTGGACTTATAACGAGATCTTGGGTAAGGCCCGAAGGCGATCCCTCAACCTGGGCCGCATGAAGGGGATTGACCCCTGAGTCTGGTTGGGGATGCTCCTCCTCCGAGCTATCCCCCACGGTGGCAATAGCCCGATCGTCGTCCCCTACCTCGTCGCCGGCTTCGTCAAAGTCCTCATCACCCGCGTCGTAGGCATCCCCCTCGGACGCGGGACTAGAGTCCGAAACTTGTACGGCGTTGTCGTCTCCAACAGATTCTTCGAATATGTCGTCTGGTGGGGGCGCCGGGGTAGCCGATAACCGGGCCTGGAGTCTAGCGGCCCGACGAATCTTGAGAGTTTTCTTGCACCGGAATTTCGAACACGCCATATAGCTGTCTTCGTCATGGTCCGGTGACAAGCATTTGTTGCACACAGGGTGCACGTCGAGGTGTGGATATTTGGAGTTACACACCGGACATTTCTTAAACGGAGTCCGCTCCATAGCTGTAGCGTAGAGTAGGCCCGTCCGCGCCGAGAGCACGCGGAAGGGTAACAAGAGTTCGGAGCTGAGAGTCAGACAAGAAACCCGAACGCAACTATACCGACGCTCAGCCTAAAGACCTTTTGGTCTCGAGTAGAAAAGTTGAACAACTATCGATTCCGACAGAGGGAACCGAAACACATCCGAACCCAATGGCGGAAAAAAACAATCTGGGGATGGAGGCGATGCCCATGCGCACTGTAGTCCAGGGGAGGAGCCACCTATCTCGTGATACTTCGAAGACTCTTCCAGGACAACAATGTGCAATCATCCGGACCCAACACTAGGCAGCGATCTATGCACAGATATAAATTCAGCAGCCCACATGCCTCGAACACTTCTTTTAACTGCTTTGTATATGAAGTCATTTCTGGTCTTTTTTCTTTTTTTTTGACCACCTCTTTCTTCTCCAGCCTCATCTTTCTGGCGGAGGTGGGTGGGTTCGCTAGTGAATCCAGAAAGATCATCAAGCTGCAAACCTACACCGACAGGTAAGAAACTATTCGTTTTGCAGCATGAATCTTTCTAGATTCACTATGCTGTGCATAGATTTTGTAGCGGTTTCTCATTTCTGTGGCGGCTTGGTGGAAGATGAGCTTTGGTTTTTGAATATGTGCTGAAGCACCTTTTGTCCGACTTGTGCTTCTCTGTTCATCTGAACATCCACGCAGTAGTGCTTCGTGAATGTGTGCACCGAAGCCCATGTTGCCGCCAGGCATATGTCTTGTATGGGTGTATTAGCCAGGAAGGCTATTGTAGCACCTTTTTTCCTAGTGGAGTGGGCAAGTGGCCCCTCTGCTAGTTCTTGCCCTGCCCGTTTGTGGCAGAGTTGGATTGTTTGCGCGATCCATCGTGCAATAGTGTTCTTTGTTACAGCCTTTCCCATGAAACTATTCGCGAATGACACGAAGAACTGCTTTGTCTTCCTGTGTCCCTTTGTCCTCTCGATATAGTGCATGACCGCCCTTCTGGCGTCTAATGTGTGTAGGGCTCGCTCTGCGCTATTTGTTGGTTTTGGAAAAAACTCGGTATCTGTATGGACTGGTTCATGTGGAATTTGGACACCACCTTTGGCAAGAAGTGTGGGTTGGTCCTCATCACAACCCTGTCATTGTGTATTTGTATGTATGGTTCCTGCAGCGTTAGCGCTTGAAGCTCGCTCCCTCGGCGCAAGGACATCATGGCAACCAAGAAAGCTGTCTTCATGGTCAGCATTTCTAGTGAGGCCTTGTGGAGTGGTTCAAAGGGCTCCTTCATGAGTTCCGTCAGGACTATGTTCAAGTTCCATGCTGGTGGCGGCACCCGCTTGGGTGGTGCGATCCTCTTCGCTCCTTCCAGGAATCTCTTCACAACCTGTGACGTGAAGAAACTCCTGCCCATCTCACCCCTTGTATAGGCGACTATCGCTGCCAAGTGGACTCTTAAGGAGGACGAGCTGAGTTTTTTTCTCCAGTAAGTGCGTGAGGTATTTTAGCTCTGTGGAGTCCTTCATTTTATTGTGAAGTCTTTCCTTCCTGCACCATATTGTGAATCTCTTCCACTTTGCCACGTAGCACTTCCGTGTGCTGGGCCTTCGTGCCTCCCGAAGGACCCTGAGGGTGCTCTCTGGCAACCTCAAGTGTGCGAATTCTATGTCCTCAGGAGCCACGCCACTAGGCTCAGGCTCTCTGGCTCTGGGTGCAGTACCTCCCCGTTGTGCATGGAGAGCAGGTCTTTTCTTCTGCCGAATCTGTGGGGTGCACTCTGTGCCATCTCCATGATCTGCGAGTACCATGTCTGTCTGGCCCACTGTGGTGCGACCAGTATCAGGGTCATGTTGCTCGCTCTGCACTTGCTCAGTACTCTATCAGTGGTATCGGGGGAAAAGCGTAAGCAAATGTCCCGCACCAATCTATCCATAGGGCATTCCCAAGGGACCCCTCTTCGGGTTGTCTGGATGCGAACCTTTGGCATTTGGCATTCTGGCGTGTTCCCAACAGGTCCACTGATGGCGTTCCCCACTTGTTGAACAACCACTTCGTCTCCTGAGCATTGAGCTCCCACTCGTGGGATACCGATGTCTGTCTGCTGAGCCCGTCTGCCTGAATGTTCTCCTTCCCCGGTAGGTGTATGGCCAGTAGGTCTATCCTGAGGGGGATGGCCCATCTCCATATCTCCTGCGCCAGTGTCGAAAGCATTGTTGACTGTGTTCCACCCTGCTTGTTGATGTAGAACATCGCTGTGGTGTTGTCTGTCTGCAGCAACACCCTTTGCTTGTACAGTCTGGTTTGGAAGGCTTTCAGTGCAAGGAAGATTGTTTTCAATTCTAGATAATTGATGTGCTTTGTCGCATCTGTTGGTGTCCACAGAGCCCTCACTTTGAGCTCCTCCATGTGAGCGCCCCATCCCCTCAGGGATGCGTCTGTGGTGATGGTCACTGTTGGTGCTGGGGGTGTAAGAGGCTTTCCCTTTGCTATGTTCTCCATGGTCCACCATGCCATTTCCTTCTGCACTGCGTGCGTCACAACCACTAGATCCTCCCAACTTCCTGAAGCTTGTGACCATTGTTCCTGGAGCCGTTCTTGGATGGGTCTCATGTGAAGTCGTACATTTGGTACCAGGTGGATGCATGATGCCATCATCCCCAAGATCTTGCTCTCAGTCCTCACTGTCCGAGCTTGCCCCTTCCGGTAGAGGAGAGTTTCCCTCACCAGGGCCCTTGCTCTCTTGTCGCTGGGGAACACCCTGCCCTGTAAGGTGTTGATCTGTGCCCCCAAGAAGATTTTTACTTGTTCCGGCTCCATTGACGATTTTTTCCAATGGATGGAGAACCCCAGGTTTATCGGCGTGCTCGTCACTGTATGTGCGTCTTTCTTGCATTTCTGGTACGAGTTTGCTTTCACTAACCAGTCGTCCAGGTAAGGATATATGTGTATTCCCTGCCTTCGTAGGTGCGCTGCGACTGCCGCGAGGCACTTTGTGAAGACCCTCGGTGCTGATTTTAGACCGACTGCTAGTGTTGTGAACTGGTAGTGGCTTTCTCCGACCGTGAACCTGAGCATATGTTTGTGCTTTACGTTCATTGGTATGTGCAGGTAGGCGTCCTTGAGGTCTATCGTGACCATGAAGTCTCCAATCTGCAATTCCGGTAGCACCTCCTGCAGGGAGGTCATTTTGAATTTTTGTGTTCTTATGAATGTGTTCAGGAACCTGAGGTCCAGAATGGGTCTCATTGTCTCGTCGACCTTTGGCACGAGGAAATACGTTGAGTATATTCCCTTGTTTCTTTCTTTGAAGGGAACCCGTTCTATGGCCTCCTTCTGTAGGAGCTCTCTTGCTTCTTCCTGAAGCCGCTGTAGCTGTTCGTTTGCTAGTGGCTTTCTCTTTGGTCTCCTGCTGGTTGGCCTCCCTTCCAATTCTAAGCAGTACCCGAATTGGATGATGTTTAGTATCCATTTGTCTGATGTGATCTCTCTCCATTCCTGGAGGTAGAATCTTAATCTTCCACCCACTGGTGTTAGGTGGTGGTAGTTGTCCATTGTGTCCTGACCCCTTTGTACGTGCCGCCCCCTGGGATCCTTTCTGTGGGCGGGCACACGGATGTCTCTGAAGTCATTTAGAGGCGGGCTGCTGGCCCCCTCTTTTATGCTGTCCTCGTCCATTTCCTCTCCCTCGAAAGGACTGACCCCTTGACTGATACTGCCAGGACTGCTTCTGTTGACTCTGTTGCGCCTGCGAGTACGTCTCTTGGAAAGCCTGGTGTGAAGTACCTGGCTGGTTTCCACCTCTTCCGCCGGGCCTCCGTGACTGGGTGCCCCTCTTGTTGCCTCTGAACTGCAAAGCTCCCATGGATCGTGCAGTTTCATTGTCTTTCTTTAGTTGACTGAGTTTGTCGTCAACTGTTGTCCCGAACAGCGTCTCGCCGTTGAACGGAGTGTTCAAGATGCTGTGTTGCACCTCAGGCTTGAAGCCCGAGATTCTGAGCCATGCGTGTCTTCTTCCCGTGACACCCATCATCATGAGCCTGCTGGAGGTGTCTGCCCTATCTAGGGCCGTCTTGAGGCAACAATTAGCCGCATTCTTCCCGTCTTCCACCAGTTTCTCGGCATTCTGCCTGGCCTCCTGGGGTAGGTCTTTCACCAGTTTTCCTAGCTCCTCCATGATCTGGTACATGTGCCTGTTTATGAGGGCATTGGAATTAGCCATGCGCCATTGGGTCGCGGCATTCCATTTGATCCTTCTGCCCACTAAGTCCATCCTTTTGCTCTCCTTCCCAGGAGGTGGTCCAGAAGTAGTGGCCACGTTAGCCCTCTTCCTTGCTGTGGCCGTGATGATGGAGTAAGCTGAGACCACGCCTCGAATGTAGGCTGGGTCCTTTGATGAATGCTTTTACTTCTTTTCCGTTCTGGGAGTGACTGCCTTGCATGTTGCGGGCTCCCTGAATGCTTCCATCCCCTGCGCCAAGAATCTGTCGTGCATAGGTAGATACTGGCTCCTTGTTTGCGTGGGGAGTAATGTCTCGAGGAGAAAGTCCGCTTTCTGCTTCTCCTCGTCGAGCTCGAGTTTGAAAGCTGCTGCCGCAGACCTTATCACCGAGTTGTAAGCCCCGATGTCGTCCGGCGGCGATGGCCTCGAGGGGTATGTGTCTACCGCCTCTTCCGGGCTCTCGGTGTCGACATCCAGGTAATCCTCCTCCTGCTGGTCAGAGGTGGCCGACTCGGCGTCCAACCTGCTGTCCTCTTCCTCATAGCTGTAAGCCTCGTAGGGATTCTCGTCCTCTTCCTGGTCGTCGACCATTTCGGCGCCAGGCTCATGTTCCTCGACGTGTTAGTCTTCCTCCTCGACCAGTTCTAGCATGGGTGGCTTGGTCTTGTGGGGAATCGTGAAGGCTCTCATCTTGGCGTCGAAATCTTTTTTCCGCTGCAAGATGCTTTCCATTTCGGCTTCTAGTCGCCGTTTTTTCTTTTCCATCTCGGCAGCATTGTCCGCGCCGGATTGTTCGGCCACTCTCTTCGGCGCCTGGCTTGGCTGTGAGAGTTTCGGCGTCGAGGACTTGGACGTCGAACTGGGTTTCGGGTCCCTGGACGGCGTCTGGGCTTTAGGGTCTTTCTCCCTCGACATCAATCGGTCCTTTTCGGGGACGATCTTCAACGACTTCTGCTGCTCAACAGCTCTCGGCGCCAGGGACTCCTTCTCAGAGGATCCGCTGGGCCTGTGGGTAGCCGCGGACGCCAGGTGTCTCTGCGTCGGTGCTTTCGGGGTCTTGCCCTCGTTTTTTCGAGACTCAGTCTCTCGTGTTCTTGGGGAACGACGAGTCTCCTACCTTATCAGATGTCTTCGTGTAATCGGTCTCTACGACTGTGTAGCTGTCGTCTTCGGCGGCAGCGTTGTGCTCTTCCTCCGAGGACATCCCCAGCTCGTACAGCGATGGCGTCGGGGCTTTTCCTTGGAGGGTGGCGTGCGCTACCCTCTGGCTCTTCCTCACACGAAGGGTCTTCGGGGCGAAGGCGGAGCAGGCGTTGCAGTCCTCGCTTCTGTGGTCTACCAGTAAGCAAAGGTTGCAAACCGGGTGTTGGTCTTTCTGCGCGTACTTGTGGTGGCAGTTAGGGCAGAACTTGAACGGCCTGTTGTCCATCGAGTGTTTAGGCCTCCCTGGCCGCGCGGACGTCGAGGATCGTCGAAGTCCTCGATGATTTCTCCTTCCTTTCGCTGGTCAGTGGTCGGCGAAGTCTTTGTAGTCTTCTTCTTTCGATATCTTCTCCAATTTCAATCTTTTCCTAGTACTTTCTCCAAAAACGTCTGGAGCCCAACGAGAACGATCCAGACCCGACCGCGGAAAAAAGAATATGAAGATGATGCCCAAGGGTGGGAGCTTCCGCAGGAAGCATGCCGACGTCACCGGAAATACACCCAAGGAAGGGTGACGCCGACGCCCACCTGGGCGACGAAAAAAAAAAAAAAACAAAGAAAAGAAAAGACTACGAATCCAGACCCAACCACATGACCGCGGAATATGCACAGCATAGTGAATCGAGAAAGATTCACGCTGCAAAACTAACAGACCTTGATGCACAACACGACCCACCAAGAGATGGTCCGCTTGTGCACCGCCTGTCCCTTCTTAGCGCCCAAGTAACCAACAAAGAGCTGGTCGTCCACCCAGAACTGGCATGTGCGGTCTAGATAGAACGAGAGCGCACGTTTTGGGTCCAGACGGTGGAGCCTCTCCTCCTCTTTCGAGGGATGCGGAGGCAGAAAGAAGGTTGGCAAGATGGACTGCCCGATATGAAAGTCTGTAACCACCTTGGGCAGGAAAAAAGGACGAGTTCTCAAGATAACTTTGTCCGGATGGGCAGAGAGGAAAGGAGGCTTAGAAGATAGAGCCTGGAGCTCACTCACTCTCCTGGCAGAGGTGATGGCAACCAGGAATGCAGTCTTAAGAGTCAGAAGACTAAGAGGGCAATTGTGAAGTGGCTCGAAAGGAGCGCACATCAAATGGTTTGGAACACGTTTCAAGTCCCACTGAGGCATCACGAAAGGAACAGGAGGAAACATGTGTGTGATGCCTTTCAAGAACCTATTTACAACAGGGGATTTGAAAAGAGAATGCTGATCAGGAAGCCACAACAAGGCTGAAATGGCAAAGAGGTAGCATTTGATGGTGCCCAGAGCAGAGACCTGCTGGTTAAAAGGAGGAGAACCTCTGAAAGGAGGGCAGAAAGTGGATCCACAGCCTTTGCTGTGCACCATGCCACAAATGTGTTCCGTCTGCAGCCGTATACAGATTTTGTGGAGGATGCCTGGCTGCCAGAATCACATCAGAGACTTCAGGAGGCAAGTCAAATTGCCTCAATTGTCGCTGCTCAATTTCCACGCATGTAGGTGGAGACTGGACAGGTTCGGGTGGAGGACCGTACACTGATGGTGTGACAGAAGGTCCTCCCGAAGATGCAGACGAATCGGGGATCTACTGACATGCGGAGTAGCTCGGGATACCCGTATCTTCGTGCCTAGTCCGAAGCCACAAGGATGACTTTGGCCCGGTCACGCCTGATCTTCAGCACTCTGGTCAGAAGTGGTATAGGCGGAAAGGCGTACAACAGACCGCAGCTCCACTCGCGACAAAGCGTCTCCGAGCGAGTGCCGCCTTGGAAATTCCATTGAGCAGAACTGATGACATTGCGCGTTCTCTTCGGTGGCGAATAGATCTAACCAAGGCTCTCCCCACTGCAGAAAGAGACCTTGCGCCATGTCAGAGTTCAAATGCCATTCGTGATCCATCATGCACCGGCGGCTGAGTTTGTCCGCCCTGGCGTTCAGGGAACCTGCCAGGTGTTGAACCACCAGGGTGACGCCCTGGTGTTCCAGCCACTGCCAGAGGCGCAGAGTGTCCTGGCAAAGGGTCCACGACCCCACCCAGCCCTGTTTGTTGCAGTACCACACGGCGTGGTGTTGTCCTTGAACACCTGCACTACACTTCTACGGACAGAGGGAAGGAATTCCTTCAGTGCAAGCCGGATCGCCCGCAGCTCCAAAAGGTTGATATGGAGCCGGGACTCAGCCAGAGACCAGAGGCCTCTGATCTCCGCCTCTCCCATGTGCCCCCCCCCCCCCCCATTCCAGGAGGGACGCATCCGTCACTACCACATGCTCTGGTTGGGGTAGGGAGAGGGATCTGCCACTGACCCAATCGCAGTCCGTGAGCCACCACTGCAACTGTCCTGCAGTGCCCTTTGAGATCCAAACGTGGTCGGACAGGTGGCCCTGATGCTGGGCCCACTGGAACTTCAGGTCCCACTACAGAGCCCGCGTCCGCCACCTGGCGTGATGCACCAGAAGAATGCAGGAGGCCATCAGCCCCAGAAGCTGCAGCGTCAACCTGACCGAGACTCGGGATAAAGGCTGAAAGATCGGAATCAGAGCCTGAATATCCAGAACCCGCTGTTCGGGAGAATAATCCCGAAACTGCGCCAAATACAGAACCCCAGCAGGTGCAGGAGGTCGGCCGTAGTCAGGAGGTGGTTGACGACCGTCTGGGGCGAGCCCGCCTTCAACAACCAGCCGTTGAGATAGGGGAAGACTGGAACCCCTGACCTGCGCAGATGAAATGGAACCACCGCCATCACTTTCGTGAACACCCGAGAGGCGCTGGTAAGGCCAAAGGGGAGCACAGTAAACTGAAAGTACCTGTGGCCTACCGTGAACCGCAGGTAACGCCGGTGGGCCGGCAGGACGTGGATATAGAAATATGCGTCCTGCAAGTCCAATGCTACCATCCAGTCTCCAGGGTCTAGGGCAGCTAAGACCTGAGCTAAAGTCAGCATCTTGAACTTCTTCCGGAGGAAGCCGTTGAAGCTCCGGAGGTCCAAGATAGGGAGTTGGCCTCCTTTGCCCTTCTTGTGTACCAGAAGGTAGTGGGAGTAGCAACCACGTCCTACTTCTGGCCCAGGAATGCGCTCGATGGCCCCCTTGGCCAAGAGGGCGGTATCTTCCTCTTGCAGAAGTCGCAAGTGATCCCCCGACATGCAGTGCTACTGCAGTGGCATGGCTGGAGGGGTCACCTTGAAGGGGAGGGAGTAGCCCCTTGTAACGATTTGCAGCACCCACTTGTCCAACTTGATGGTACGCCAGTGGAGGTGATGGCGGACCCTGCCCCCCACTGGCGTCGTATGGGCCTGAAAGCTCGGACTAGGAAGGCTTTGAGGAAGATGCTGCGGGTGTGGACTGACCTGGCCGTTGTCCACCGGCACGGCGATTACCACGTCCGCGACTGCGTTGCGGTTGGTTCTGCGGCCTGTGGCTGGATGGACATGTGGGGGCGCCATAAGTTGGTAGGGTATGCTCAGACGTGAGTCCCTTGCTCACTTTGCCACTGGATTCAAGCAAGCCTGGCTGAAGACGGCTGTAATGCCAGAAACCGGTCCTAGGAAGCTTGTTTCAGGTCCAGGGAAGGCGTGTTTTGGCAGTTCGGGCTGGACTGTTCCCATGAGGCACAGGGTCAGACTGATTTGCATATGGCCATGTCTGAACTGGGGTGGCAGAGTGGGCTAAAGAACGGTGATGGATTAAACCCAGATCTGTTGACTAGGTGTGAGTGTTTGATTGGTTCAGATGCTCCGTCCATCACCACCCCCTTTTGTGGCTCCCCTCCCGTGGCCACGAAAGTGGCGAAAAGCAGAAGTTTGCAGACGCTGGCCCGACAGGCCCAAGGACTTGGCCGTAGCCCTGGAGTCCTTATAAAGCTCAACGCACTATCTGCTTTGTCATCAAAAAGGCGACACCCATCAAAGGGCATGTCCATGAGCGTGGATTGAACATCCCCCGAAAAGTTGGCAGACCTCAGCCAGGCGTGGCGGCGAACTGCCACTGTTGTTGCAATCGCCCTACCCAGCGAGTCTGTGGTATCAAGTCCACACTGTATGGAATAGTGTGCTGCATCCCGCCCTTCTGCTAGGGCTTGGGTAAGCTTTGCCTGGACCTCCAACAGGCACTGCAGCAGCACATCCTCAACCGTATCACAGAGGGGGTGTAACGGCCCAAAAGGCAGGCGGTGTTGACAGACCGCAGCCCCAAACTCAGAGGAGAACAGTTTCTTCCCAAACTGATAATACCTTTTGGATTCCCGATCCGGAGGAGCGGTCGGAAATGCGGTCTGGGATGTAGAGGCCTGGATCACCAGACTCTCGGGGGTGGGGTGGGTGGACACCAAGCAGGGGTCGCCCGGAGCCGGGGCGGTTGCGTCGGGCCACGTTCCGATCCACAGGGAGGCCTGTAGAGGGCTTGGACCAGGTGCCCATCAGAACATCAATGAGGGCTTCGTTAAATGGCAGTAGAGGCTCCGAGGAGCTTGCCTGTGGTTTAAGCACCTCAGTGAGGAGATTAGTCCTCAAGGCAGCGACAGGAAGCTCAAGAGCCAAGGCCTTGGCTGCCCTGGTCAACACCACACTATAAGCAGCACCCTCCTCCGAAGCCACGGAGGGAGGAGAGATGAATCCAGTGTCAGGCGAAGTGTGTAGACCACTGGCCTCCCCCAGCTCATCTTCCCAGTCCTGGCTCACTGCTGTGCCAGAGGGACCTCAGACCCCTCCAAGTTCTCCCCTTCATCTGTGTCCTGAAAATCAGGCAAAAATGACAGAGCCAGGTCATAGGTAAATTGGTCACCCATCGGCGCCAAGCGGCGCATCACCGGCCTCAGACCTGGAATGGGGCTGAACACGGGGCCGGCGTTGTCCGAAGCCTGTGCCGGGAGCGACACCATGGGGGTCGGCAACAGCGGAGGAGTCGTGAGGTCGACTGGTGACTGCCCGGATCCAGGCCTGGATCCTGTGGGGCCCTCTGGTGTCAGGACCAAAGTCAACGACTGCGCCGCGGGCCGGAGCCACCGGCCCGCTAGGGCCCCTAGTCGGGATTTCGGGGACCGAAGGCGATCCGAAAATCCTCGACGGAGGGAAGTGAGTCCTCATGGCAATGAGGAAATCACGAATCTCCTCTGGCGTCGCTCGCAGGCCAGGGACCGGAGGGTATGTGCCTGGAGGCTGCGTCTGCGGCAGAGCCGTGCGGGCGGTGTCGCCAGAGCTGCGAGGGGGGTCCGAAGAGCGATGACGTCTCTTGGACTTTTTTTTGTTAGAGTGCCTCGACTTACCGGAGGACTTGGAGCCCGACGAGTGATGGTGATGACTCGACGAACGACAACTGCAGCTCTGCGACTGGTCCCTAGACTTCCTCCTCGACTGGGACCTTGAGCGGCGCAGAGCCGACTGCCGGAGTTCGAGCAGCTTGCGGGACCGCTCCCGCCTAGCCTCCGAGGTCAAGGCTCGGCAGTCGGGGCACGACTTGTCGTCGTGGTTGGCACCGAGGCAGTAAAGGCACCGACGGTGGGGGTCAGTCACCGACATCATGCGGTGACTGGCCTCAAGGCTTGAAGCCAGGCATCCCTATCAGCACCAGGAGTCGATGTCGACTCGAAGAGATGATCAAAAAGTTGGTCAAAAAGTGACCAGAGTACTGCTCTTTCCGGATCGGAGCTTGCTGGCACGGAAAAAAAAAACTGACGTCAGTGCGCGAGGGCGGTGTCTAAGTACTCAGACGACGTCACCCCGGCGATCACAATGCCGTCGGTAGCAGAGCCGCAGACAACGCCTACCGACGTGCAAGGGTACTGCTACGCAAAACTTTCCGGATCCAGTCTGATGCCTGGGGATATTCGGTAAGGAATCTAACACTAACCTGTTTCTTTCAGATCCGAGACTTCTCGCATCATCGGAGAAGCGTGCCGCATCTGGAAGATCTTCACTTCTTTATTTCTTTGCACCGGAACTTTGCCGCATTTCCATCGCTGCAACATTGCGTGTTGTGGAAGCGCAACGCATCGTAAGGTACACTGACGCAACGTGACGCATCTTAAGAACTGAACTAAGTTAAGACTACCATTTTAAGTATAGTATTGTGGATTTCTGTCGTTTGTGGTCTAGTGTCAAGTCTATATAAAGAATACTTATTTTTGATATAAACCTTGTGTGGTGTCCATTTGTAGTGTTGTCACTAGATTACTGTATGTGGTCACAAATGCTTTACACACTGCCTCTGAGATAAGCCTGTCTGCTCATGCCAAGCTACCAAAGGGGTGAGCAGGGGTTATTTTAGGAGTATACCCACTTACACTGACTAGAGGCAAGGGTCCCTATATGTCACAAGTAACTATCTGTATCAACTAGAGACCCCCCAAACTAACAGTGACTGATTGCCAAATGTGAAAAGGAGTCACAAATCTCGACAAGGAGGAACTCCAGATCATCAGCACAAGTTTTACTGGAAAAAAAGACGGTGTATGGTAGTTGCACAGAGAGAACCTGGGGCTCAATTACACAACAGATGAAGTTATTGTGACAAAGTAGACAGTCTTTAGTGTCAGAAGGCACAGCAAACAGCTGTGCATCGGCTCGAAGGGAGAACACATGAGAAATGTCAGCACCAAATTATGCTCTCACTGTGGCATCACAAACGGCTTAAAGGGGAACGCACGTTTTGACCTTTTAATGAGCCGAATCACCACAGGTGACTTAAACAAGGACGGTTGGGTTTGGTAAAGACGAAGGCTGAAAGTACTGAAAAATAAACTTTAATCGTGCCCACCGCAAGGACTTGCTGAGACAAAAGACAAATCTAATAAAATATCCAACAGCATGGCTTGCGAATTGTTGGTCTGTGGAATTCACACCAGGACACAAATTTGTGCCACCAACTGGTGTAAGGAATATGCAACTTACCAGTATGCATCTGTTCCTGGTATGTAGGGCTGCTGACATTCATATCTTGTGCATAGATCGCCACCTAGTGTTGGGTCCGGATGATTGCACTTGTTGTCTTGGAAGAGTCTTCGAAGTATCACGAGATAGGCGACTCCTCCCCTCCACAACTTCTGTTTGCAACAGCTCAATCTCCATGCATGGAAGTGGTGATTTTGCAGGTTCAGGTGAAGAACCCTGCCCTGCTGCAACAGTAGATCCTCCCAAATTGGTAGCTTGAACGGAGAGCAGACACATTCTGCGGAAGTTCAGACTACCACACTCTACTGGCACAATAAAGGGACACTAGGATGACTTGGGCCCAGTTCATGACTTTTTTCACAACTCTGGACAAGGAAGAGAGCTGTAGAAGGCATACAGAAAGTCCCATGTTCTACCGGAGTCGAAATGCATCTCCTAGGAAAGACCTCCACTACAGCACCAACGAGCAAAAGTTTAGACAATGCACATTCTCAGAAGTGGTGGAAAGATCTAGACAGGGTTCTGAAGTCTCCCTGCACCACTTCAGATGCAATTGCCTCTTGTAATCTGCCAGATGCCTGTAGTTGAGCTTTCCACCCAATGTTCAGTGATTCCACCAGGTAATTCACAATGAAGGAAAGACCCAGACATTCCCAAGGCCTCCGAAGGTACAGTCGTCTAGCATACGACTCCCTTGCTTGCTGCAGTAACACATGGCAGTAGCTTAGTCCTGTAACAGCTACCGCTTGATAGATGGTAGAAAGACCTTTAGCGCCAGGCGAATGGCCCGCAACTCTTACAAACTGATATGGAGGCAGCTTTCCACCAGCAAGTCCTCTTATCTCCACCTCTCCCAGATAACCTTCCCCAACACAGCAGTGATGCATCCATCACATCTGGATGGGGAAGGGAGAGGGGTCTGTCACGGGGCAGGTTGAAGTCAAGGAGCCACCGCTGCAGACCTTGTGCAGAAGAACACTTGTTGGGGGGTGGCCTTGAGAGCAGGAATGAGTACACGTCCTTGACTTGGACGGGGACTTGCGCAAGGTCCATGACTTTGTTCGAGGTTTGGAAACGTAGAGCTTCGCTTCACTACCCCAAACTGACTTCAGGTGCATGAGGGAATACTTATCGCAGAGCCCACACACCATGTGTGGGTCCATTACCAACATCAGTTTTCAACAGTCATGACATGGAAATCTGGAGCCAATAATATCCCCAACTGTGTAATTGTTTGAACCCTGTATTTTTTAGACTGAGACACCATTCCCTAACACATTGGATTTCAATTTGAAACAGTCAACAAAACTGAACAAAAAGGGGTCAAAGCTCTGTATCAACATTTCATGGCACAGAAAGGAACTGATGTCAGCACACAGGGGTGGTACTATGGTACTTATATGTGGATCCTTTCTACTATGAAAAACTTTACACAGATGTACCTCTTGACAACAGTGAGAGGAATGGGCTCCCAGGAATACAGCATGACTGAGGAGCTGCTCCCCTTGTCTGGGGCCAAACCCAGGGCTTGCTGGGAATCAGAGGTGTCCATCTCTCCAAAGGCGTGGGGACACTTGTGAGCATATCCAGTAAGTATCCATATCATTTTAACTTAATCACGTCTATTACACTGCATAGTGTCTGCATCAAATGAAACTAATAGTTTACCGGTCGGTGTAATTTTGCAGCTTGATGATCTTTCTGGATTCACTATGCTATGCATTATTCCGCAGTCTTGTGGTTGGGTCTGGATTCGTAGTCTTTTCTTTGTTTTTTTTTTTTTTTGTAGCCCAGGTAGGCGTCGACGTCCCACCTTAGGTGTATTTCCGGTGACGTCGGCACGCTTCCTGCGGAAGCTCTCACTCCTGGGCGCCATCTTCGGATTCTTTTTTCTCGTGTTAGTCTTGTTACCGAAGTTATGGCAACGTTCAACTAAAGTTTTCACCGCTTTAACCTTTAAGGCTTCTTTTCCAAGTAGTGTCTTTGTTTCAACCACCTTATCTCTCCAACCTCATCTTTCTGGCGGAGGTGGGTGGGTTCGCTAGTGAATCCAGAAAGATCAAGCTGCAAAACTACACCGACAGGTAAGAAACTATTCATTTTTCTGAGTGAATCTTTCTGGATTCACTATGCTGTGCATTGACTTTGTAGCGGTTTCTCATGTTTGTGGCGGCTGGGTGACAGATGAGCGTTGGTTGTTGAATATGTGTTGAAGCACCTCTTGTCCGACTTGTGCTTCCTGGTTCATCTGTATATCCACACAGTAGTGCTTCGTGAACGTGTGCACTGAAGCCCATGTTGCCGACAGGCATATGTCCTGAATTGGTGTGTTAGCTAGGAAAGCTATTGTAGCTCCTTTTTTTACTGGTAGAGTGGGCACGTGTCCCCTCTGTTAGTTCCTGCCCTGCCTGCTTGTGGCAGAACTGTATTGTTTGGGCGATCCATCGCGCAATTGTTCCTTTAGTTACTGGTTTCCCCATGAAACTGTTAGCGAAGGACACAAAGAACTGCTTTGTTTTCCTGTGTTCCTTCGTTCTCTCAATGTAGTGCATGACAGCCCTTCTGGCGTCCAGAGTGTGCAGTGCCCTTTCAGCTCTTGTTGACGGTTTTTGGAAGAAACTTGGTATCTGCATAGTTTGATTCAAGTGGAACCAGGACACCACCTTTGACATGAAGTGTGGGCCTGTTCTCATTACTACCCTATCGCTGTGTACCTGTATGTAGAGTGCCTGTAGTGTTAGTGCCTGCAGTTTGCTCACTCTGCGCAGTGAAGTGATTGCTACCAGGAAAGCTGTTTTCATGGTCAGCATTTCTAGGGAGGCCTTGTGAATCGGTTCGAAAGGTTCCTTCATGAGTTCCGTTAGGACTAGGTTAAGGTTCCATGCAGGTGGTGGCACCCTCTTTGGCGGTGCGATCCTCTTTTCTCCCTCCAGGAATCTCTTAACGACCTGTGATGTGAAGAAACTCTTGCACGTTTCTCCTCTCGAGTAAGAGACTATCGCTGCCAAGTGAACCCTCAGTGAGGATGAGCTCAGATTTTTGTCGAGCAGGTGCGTGAGGTACTTTAGCACTGTTGAGTCCTTTTTCATCTTATTGTGTAGCTTTTCCCTCCTGCACCACAGTGTAAATCTCTTTCATTTCACTACGTAGCACTTCCGTGTGCTGGATCTTCGTGCCTTCCGAAGTACCCTTAGGGTGCTTTCTGGCAGTTTCAAATGCGCAAACTATGTCCTCAGGAGCCACGCTACGAGGCTCAGGCTCTCTGGCTCCGGGTGCAGCACCTCTCCGTTTTGCATGGAGAGTAGGTCCTTTCTTCTCCCGAATCTGTGGGGTGCAGTCTGTCATCTCCATGATCTGCGAGTACCATGTCTGCCTGGCCCACTGTGGTGACACCAGTATCAGGGTCATGTTGCTCGCTCCGCACTTGCTGAGTACCTTGTGTATCAGCTGTATCGGGGGAAAAGCGTAAGCAAATGTCCTGGACCAGTCTATCCATAGGGCATTCCCCAGGGAGCCCTCCCCGGGCTGTCTGGATGCGAAGTTTTGTCAAGTTTTGTCATTTTGCACTCTGGCGTGTCCCCCACCTGTCGAAGAGCCTTCTCGTCTCTTGTGCATTGAGTTCCCACTCGTGGGATGCCGATGTCTGTCTGCTGAGCCAGTCTGAAATGAAATGAAATGAAAAATTCCATTTATATAGCGCATAACCACCCGGAGGCCTCGCAGCGCTTTAGACTGATTATTGTATCGGGCTACTGGGTGAATTAGTACGCTTTTGAAAACAGGTAGGTTTTTAAATCTCTCCTAAATGACATTCGGTTGTTATTTTGTCTAAGGGTTAGAGGCAGGGAGTTCCAGAGTTTCGCCGCTGTATGAGTGAAAGAGCGGCCGCCCCAGCGGGCTTTCTTGATTTTTGACATGGTAGCCAGATGCAATGAGGCCGAACGAAGAGCTCTGGATGGTGAGTAAGGTAACACTAGGGGGTACAGAACTGCCGGGCCAGTTCGATGGAAAGATTTGTGCAAAATGCACATGGCCTTAAACTGTGTTCTGGCAGCCACTGGGAGCCAATGAAGTTCTTTTAAGGCATTCCTTGCTGATTGCCAACGGGGGATGTTAAACAATAGACGGGCGGCACAGTTTTGGGTGACTTGGAGTCTTTTAGTCACTGCTGCCGGGGCTCCTAGATATAGAACGTTTCCATAGTCCAGGCGAGAGAGTATCAGGGCCTGGACCATGACCCTTCTCGCCTGAAATGGAAGTAGGGGGAGCACTTTGCGGAGCATTTTCATTAGCCCCACACAAATGGAGGCCGTTTTGGTAGCTTGGACTGAGAAATCCAGCGCTCTATCAAGCCAGATTCCTAGGCTCTTTATTTGGTCCTTAGGAGGAGGGGGGACACCGAGGCATGTAGGCCAGCTAGAGGCTAAGGAGGTTGGGGAGGGGTTACCTAGTAACATAATCTCAGTCTTCTTCCCGTTGAGTTTGAGGTGGGAGAGTTCTGCTTCTACACGGTCCTTTCCTGGTAGATGTATGGCTAGCAGGTCTATCTTGAGTGGGATGGCCAATCTCCAGATCTCCTGCGCTAGTTTTGAAAGCGGGGTTGATTGTGTCCCCCCCTGCTTGTTGATGTAAAACATCGCTGTTGTGTTGTCTGTCTGGATCAACACTATCTGGTTGTACAGTTTTGTTTGGAAGGCCTTCATGGATAGAAAAACTGTCTTTAACTCCAGGTAATTGATGTGTCTGACCGTATCTGCTGGTGTCCACAGGCCTCTTACTTTGAGTTTCTCCATGTGAGCGCCCCAACTCCTCTGCGACGTGTCTGTGGTAATGGTCACTGTTGGCGTTGGTTGCGTCAGAGGCTTCCCCCTTGTTATGTTCCCCATGGTCAACCATGCCATCTTTCTGCACTGCATGCGTTACAACCACTAGATCCTCCCAACAACCTGTAGCTTGTGACAATTGCTCCTGTAGCCATTCCTGTAAAGGTCTCAGGTGGAGCCGTACGTTTGGCACTAGGTGTATGCATGATGCCATCATGCCCATGATTTTGCTCGCTGTTCTCACTGTCCGAGCTTGCCCCTTCTGGTAGAGCTGCGTCTCCCTCACGAGCGCTATCGTTCCCTTCTCGCTGGGGAACACCTTGCTCTGTAAAGTGTCGATCTGTGCTCCCAGGAAGAATTGTATTTGTTCTGGTTCCAGGGAGGATTTTCCCCAGTGGATGGAGAATCCTAGGTTCATCAGTGTGCTGGTCACTCTCTGTGCGTGCTGCTTGCACGTTTTGTATGAGCTCGCTTTGATCAGCCAGTCGTCCAAGTAAGAGTACACATGTATCCCTTTCCTTCGTAGGTGTGCTGCGAGGCACTTTGTGAAAACCCTTGGTGCCGATTTGAGCCCGAACGCCAGGGTTGTGAACTGGTAGTGGTCTTCTCCGATGATGAATCTGAGGAGGTGTTTGTGGCCCCTGTTCATTGGGATGTGCAGGTAGGCATCTTTTAGGTCTATGGTGACCCTGAAGTCCCAGTCTTGCAATTGAGGAAGTAACTCTAGTAGGGAGGTCATCCTGAACCTTTGCGTTCTTACTAACTTGTTTAAGAATCTTAGGTCCAGGATGGGTCTCAGTTTCGTCCACCTTTGGTACCATGAAGTATGTGGAGTATACACCCTTGTTCCTTTCCCTGTAAGGTACTGGCTCTATGGCTTGTTTTTGCAGTAGCTCCTTTGCTTTCTCCCGAAGGAGCTCTAGGTCTTTCCTTGCTAGTGGCCTTTTTGGTTTCCTGTCCATTGGCTTTCCCTCCAACTATATGCAGTACCCGTACTGTATGATGTGGAGTACCCATTTGTCTGATGTTATACTCTTTCACTCCCTGAAGTGTTTGTCTTCCTCCCACTGGTCTTACCTGTACGTAGGTGTCTAGTTCGTGTAACTCCTGTCCGATGTGTTTCTGCTCCACCCTGGGAGTTTTTGCTCAGGTGGGCACATGGAGTTTTATTAAGTCACTTAGAGGCAGGCTGCTGTCCCCCTCCCTTATTATGTCCACGTCCATTCCCTCTCCCGCGAAAGGACTGGCCTCTTGGTTGGTACTGCCAGGACTGTTTTTGCTGCCCCTGCTGTGTCTGTGTGTCTGCTTGGTGGGCTTGTTGGAACGCCTGGTGTGATGTTCCTGGCTGTTTTCCTCCCCTCCAGTTAGGTCTTTGTGACGGGATGCCCTTTTTAGTACCTCTGAACTGCAATACCCCCATGGATCTTGCAGTCTCGTTATCCTTTTTCAGAAGGCTGAGTTTCTCGTCAACTGGGGCCCCGAACAGCGTTTCTCTGTTGAACGGTGTGTTGAGGATGCTGTGCTGCACTTCTTGCTTGAAGCCCAAAATTCTGAGCCAGGCTCGTCTTCTCTCCATGATGCTCATCATCATGAGCCTGCTGGAGGTGTCTGCTCCGTCCAGGGCAGTCTTGAGGCAAGAATTGGCTACATTCTTCCCCTCTTCGACAAGGTTTTCAGCTCATTGCTTGAATTCCTGTGGCATGTTCTTTTAGTAACTCGCCCAGCTCTTCAAGGATCTGGTATTGGTGCCTGTTGAGCAGAGCATTGGAATTCGCCATGCATCCGTTCAATTCTTCTCTCCACCAGATCTGTCTGGAGGTGGCCCAGAAGTGGTAGGCACATTGGCCCTCTTTCTTGCCGTGGCTGCTATGGAGTCTGCTGAGACCAATCCCTGAATGTAGGGTGGGTCCTTGGAAGAATGTTTATACTTTTTCTCCGACCTGGGAGTGACTGCTTTGCATGTAGCTGGTTCTTTGAAAGCCTCTTTTCCCTGTGCCATGACACTGTCGAGCATGGGCAGGAACTGGCTCCTTGTTTGTGTAGGGAGCAGTGCCTCGAGAAGGAAGTCTGCTTTCTGATTTTCTTAGTCTAGTTTTACTTTGAAAACTGCAGCTGCATTCCTGATGACTGTTGTAGACCCCGATGTCATCTGGCGGCGAGGGCCTCGAGGGGTACATGTCGACGGCTTCCTCTGGGCTCTCAGTGTCGACGTCCTGCCAATATATATCCTGAGTCTCCGAGGATGCAGACCCGAGGAGTGTCCTGCGGTCGTCGTCTCCCTCCTCCTCGTAGTAGGAGGCCTCCTACTCTTCTTGGTCGTCTAAGGTCTTGACACCCACCGACTGTCCTTCGACGTCGTAGTCCTCCTCCGTTTCCTCGACCACCTGTAGTTTAGATTTAGTCGAGATTGTGTATTCTTTCATCCTGGCGTCGAAATCTTTTTTCCGCTGCAGGATGTTTTCCATCTCGGCCTCGAGGCGTCTTTTCTTTTTCTCCATTTTGGCCGCATGGTCTGCGTCGAATGGATCGGCCGCTCTTTTCGGCGCCGAGCCGACTTACGTCGTTGAAGGTTTCGGTGCCAAGCTGGCTCTCGGGTCCTTCGGTGGCACTGAAGGGCCCTTCGGGTCCTTTTCCCTCAGCGTTGTACGCTCCTTCTCGGGGGGAGGGGGGATTTTTGATGTCTTTTGCTGTTCTCCAGCTCTCGGCGCCTGGGAGTCCTCCTCAGAGTATCCGCTGTGCCTTGGTGTAGGCGTGGACGCCGAAGTTTTCGGCGTCTGCGCTTTCGAGGTATTGCCCTCAATTTTTCGAGACTCTGGGTCTCTTGGTGCCCTAGGGGTCGTAGAGTCTCCTACCTTCTTTGGAGTCTTCGTAATATCTGTCTCTACGACCGTGTAGCCGTCTTGTTCGGCGGCGGCGTTGTCCTCGTCTGATGATAGCACCAGGTCTCAAAGGGACGATGGCTGTCCCTTGCCTTGCATGGTGGCGTTGGCTATCCTCTGTCTTTCTCACTCGAAGAGTCTTCGGCGTGAAGGCGGAGCAGGCGTTGCAGTCCTTGCTCTCGTGGTCGAGCGGTAGGCAAAGGTTGCAGACCGGGTGCTGGTCTTTTTCAGTGTACTTGTGGTGGCAGTTATGGCAGAATTATGAAAGGAGTGTTTTCCATCTCATGCGTTCAGGGGGCCCCCTGAGCTTGCATTCTCCGATGGACGTCGAAGTTCTTGAAGTTCTTCTTCCCCTTAGTCGTTCTCTTCGATGATGTAGTCTCCTGTAGTCTTAATCTCTTTTCTTGCAAAAGTGCGTATTTTTCTTCTTTTTCCAAAAATGTCTGGAGCCCTTTCGGGAACGATCCAGACCAAACCGCGGAAAAAAGAATCTGAAGATGGCGCCCAGGAGTGGGAGCTTCCGCAGGAAGCGTGCAGACGTCACCGGAAATACACCAAAGGTGGGACGTCGACGCCCACCTGGGCTACAAAAAAAAGAAACTAAGAAAAGACTACGAATCCGGACCCAACCAAAAGACCGCAGAATAATGCACAGCATAGTGAATCCAGAAAGATTCACGCTGCAAAACCTTCATGGCCCTTATGATGCCCTGCTGTTCTACAGGCCCTGCACACTTTCTGCATCAGGACTGGACGTGCCCCTATGCAGTACTTCTGGTACGAGATTGGACACAGTTAGGGATATTACTGGCCCCCGATCATACTATGAAAAACCTCTTTCTACAGTCTGGCACCTGGGAAATATTCTAAAGGTGAGGAATCTGCTTTTTGAAGCATCCATCAAAACTAACTTTATCAGAATATCACTTACCTCTTCTTTTCTCTCCGATACAGTCAAGTCAATACAAACTGGCTCTTCTGGAAGTCTGAAGGATAAGATGGCATTCTTCTCTTTCACCTCTGATCTCACTTGCCTAAATAAACATTTGCACAACACTATCAGACTGGTTGGGTTGAAAAAAATTGCGTTCTTACAAAAGCGCGTTCAATGAACAAAGACAGAACCCCAAGGGCAACTGTACACAGATTTCAGTGACTTTTGTAATTGAATGGCTTTTCCCATATGAACACAAACTTACAGACAGAATGTAAAGATAGGGCAATGATGACACTTCGACTTTAAATACTTCAAACAATAATTCCGGGTAAACTGGAAGACTATTTTGACCTTATTTAGCAATGAAGGTTGTATTGTACTATTGGTCGACAAAGCATCTACATCGGAGTATCAACGCCCCACAAAAAAACAGTACACTTGACATATGTGGCAGTCTCTGAAGAAATGATGACAAAAAAACTCCTCTAAAACAATTACGAACATAATTCGGTTGGGTGATTTCAAAAAGCTCTCATTTCAGGTAATTTACTTTTTCATAAAGTGGGAATAGGCCGCATAGGTTTATGAAGGGTCATAATGGCAGCCAGAAAGTCAAATTTTACAACGAATCATCATTTGCAGTGTCAGACTGCCAGTACTAAAATGGTTTCCCTTTTTGAGGTGCATGCTGAGGGCATGTCATCTTCTTGGATGAATGGGAAAAGTAATAGGAAAGGGGGCAGGTTCAATACCACCACAACAAGAGCAAGGTATTATGGTGCACTTGCATGTTTACATATGCCCTTCCTTGGGGTCTGCTGGGCATGCTCAGACACAGCCAAGGAAATTTAAGTCTTCATTACATTTTCAGTAATTCGAAACCACAAAAGCAAGGTATCATCACAGCATCAGCCAACAGCGACCCCAAGGTGCACAATTCCATCTTGCCAAAAGAGTGGGTCTCCCCATATATACAACTAATCAGACAAAGTCTGTGTATCAGATATTAGTTGTAGATGTACTTAAAAAACAGTTGGCAGTGACTAGTCTGACTGGGAAAATCGACTTCTGTGGAGAAGCATTTTCGAATTTCTTTTTCAAAACACTATATAAAGCATTTATAAAACATCTTCGTCAGGATTTAAATATCATGGAAGTCAAAACCAACTATTTTAACAAAACCAAAGTCTCACAACATGCCTGTTATGCTTTTTCTTGGTCAAACATACAATAAACAAATTCCATGAACCAATTTCAAATATGCGGTGGAGGCACACAAGCTTTCAAAATGAACAAAATGCCATAGGGAGGATTAGCAAAATAAATTAGATTTGTCAAGAGATTAAGAAAATAGAAACATACCATACACTGAGTAACCGGTCATGCACAGCTGCTGACAAAAAATAGAGGCCTGTGATTCCATCGAAGGGCTGACTTTCATTCGGAGGTCGTACTGTTGTGAAGATGAGTGATGTGACGGCCGTCGCATGGCCTGTGAATTGCTATCACAGAAACAAAAATATCTTATTAAAACTTTAAATATAATATTTAAACAGTTAAGGCTGGAAACAAAAGTGTAGGGCTCCCAGTTTTCTATTTTTACAGATTTAGACAAAACAATTATTTTTAAAAGCAGAAAAATACAGAAGATTTTGCTTCCTGCGAGTGACTAAGCGGTCCTTCATGAATTCCAGGACAACAGCTGAGGAGACAGCATGAGGAGTTGTTAACAGGATGAGATTTCCTTAAATGCAGGCATATGTTAAAATATATTTGTATATTTTGCTAATATTTATATGTGGGTGTAGTGTTTTGTATTTTGTATCTGGCTGCTTAATTTGCTCAAATAGGACAGGTATCAGAGGATGTGTATGTTTATCAGTCAAATGTGGAAATATACAATTTTACGGCTTCATTTAGTTTAGTGTACAGAAAACCTGGATAAAAACCTACATAATGTCCCAAAAATAAATATTGTCAGAAAGATATATATATATATTTATATATATATATCATGTGATCAAGGCAGGGATCTGCCTAAACGCGTCGTGATGAAATGGTCGCACATTTTGAAATACATTAAAAGAATCACCAAACTGGGTCTACCTCGTCTCATTGCAAGTCCTTGGTGAAGTTGTGGAGGAGGCGAGCTTCTGAAGTATATATATATATATATATATATATATATATATATATATATATATATATATATATATATATATATATATATATATATATATATATATATATATTTTCACTGAAAAAAACCATTGGTTATAGACCATATATAGTTAGGGATTAGCCTTTTCAAAACCTTATTTTACTCACACAAAACCATTGAAATTTCATATATAGTTAGTTCCACTAACTATATATCGCGCACCCGCAATCCACTGATGATGTCACATATTACATCATTCATGACATGGTTAGTGACATCACTGATGACATCACTGATGACATCTCAAATGACATCACTGATGACATCTCAAATGACATCACTGATGACAACATCCAGTGACTATGTTTCTGTAAAGTTAAAATATGTCTTACATATTGAAGAATGAGTGGATGTATAAGTGTCTGGATGAAGGATTTAGTAGGTGCATGACTGACTGTATGAGTGAGTGATTAAATGTGTCTCACTGAGTGCATGGGTTAGTGACTAAACTGTTTTAATTTGTGCATCATTATATCTGTTGTTCTACAAACTGCTACATATGTTGATCAGTAGCTATATGAGTAACTGTATGGGTTATTCATTGGTTGTCCAAGTATTTGTATGGGAAACTGAGTGTGTGTGTATGGGTGGCTGGGAGGTGTGTGACTCTGTACATAGATGTGTGAGTAGTTGATTCACTATATGTATGGTTTCAAAAGTGCATGTGCAAACAACTGTATGGGCGGTTGACTGTGTGCATGAGTGTATTAGTGAGTGAATGGATATCTCAGTACTACATGTCAAAGTAAGTACATAAGTAAAACACAGTACATGTGAGAGTTGACATATATAAATAACTGTGCATAAGAGCCAGTGAATGTGTGAGTGGCTGTATGGATCATTGTGAACATGTATCAGGGATTGTATAAGAGAGTAAAGTAAATGTGTTAGTATATGTTTGAATAAGTAAGGTGTGTATAACTGTATAGTTGAGAAAATGGAGGTGTGATTGATTTTTTTGCATAACTGACTAGGTGTGTGAGTAACTCCATGGATGAGTGACAGTCTGTGACTGTCTATTTACAGTGATTGTATCTAAGGTTATATTAGAGTCTGAAGAGGTTCATGGTATTATCACATGAATTATATCATCAGTGATGTGATCAGTCATGTCAAATGAGATGTTATCAGTGATTTTATCAGTGATGTCATTTGAGAAGTCATCAGTGATGTCATTTGAGATGTCATCAGTGATGTCATTTGAGATGTCATCAGTGATGTCATCAGTGATGTCACTAACCATGTCATGAATGATGTAATATGTGACATCATCAGCAGTGGATTGCGGGTGCGCGATATATAGTTAGTGGAACTAACTATATATGAAATTTCAATGGTTTTGTGTGAGTAAAATAAGGTTTTGAAAAGGCTAATCCCTAACTATATATGGTCTATAACCAATGGTTTTTTCAGTGAATTTTCAAGGTTTTGTAAATGCAAATTCCTAACTATATATGGCCTATAACCTATGGTTTTTTCAGTGAATTTCATTGGTTTTTTAATAGCAAATATCAAAAGCTGTAAAATGTCAAGTACGTGATGGGTAAAAACTTTTTCGTGTTTATGCACGCTGATGTGCTTTGAACGCTGCCCCCCTCCCCTCTTTTCTCTTAGTAGTACTCTCTCTTTGCAGATAGTGAAGAGTAGTTAACGCAGGCCTTTACCCCCGTTGTAATCCGTCCTGCCTGCTTGTCTCTCCATTTGATTGATTATTATCCAAGCATTTACTGTTTTACAATTGATTCTCTTTGGTTTATTCTCTATTTACAAACAAGCACAAAGTCGCAATACTCTGTTTAGTCTTTGCAGATTGTGAAAAATCGTGTAAAAAAAAAAAAAAAGTAATCGAGCAAAATCAGTAGGCCACTAATTGGATCTCTTTTTGACCTCGCTAAAATAGAAATATTATAAACAACCCTTCATGAGAAATACGAAAATAGTGAGATGAACTGAGCTCCACACCATGAGGGCTGCAAGACAGCTCGGCTCCGTCACCCATCCCGCCCAAAATAACGACAAACCCTATGCAAATATTAAAAATATAGACAACACACCAGCAAAGAAACAGGGTAAAACATTTTATTAAATAACTATTTACATAACGTTGGTTTATAAGATGATGTCAGTAGTGGACCGATGTGTGAATAGGTCGGAAGCAGCACAAGGCGCCAAGATCCGGATGGCAAGTCCTGGATGTTGGGTGCCATAGTTCAGAGTTCTGAGTTTGAGCCTTTTTCAATGCCTGTGCTTTGTTGTTTCCCCTCCATCAAAAACAAAAAAAAAATATAAAACTGTGCAAAAATACAAAAAAATCAAAAAATGTTTACAAAAGCAGTGCTTGTAAGACTGTGTGAAGCTTATTTCCACCTACTGCAGCTTCACTATTCTCAAAGTAAGTGAGGGTCGTTTGTGGACCTGACTGCATTTGAAAACAATGTTATATGGTACCTCCCTAAACCGCTTGACGGAGGCCCCCCGAGGGGCGGTGTGATGGCACGGACTCGGAGAAGACGCTTGGCTCCGACCCCCTCCCCAAGTCTTATAGCACTGGTGTAGCCTGAGATCGCCCCGACATAGGCGGCCGGCTCCCGGGGTCCGCGGAACTTTTTGCCTTTTGATGACTCTTCTATTCTGGACTTTGTCCCACAATCCGTTTGACCTGAAGACACGCTGTAGTGGGGCGTCCCTTTACCGTTTTAATTGCCATTCTGCCCGCTTTTGCTACACTGTGCCTCTTCCGCCATTCAGCTGTTTACCGCCCGCTCTTGCGACTACAGCGTCTCGCTCACCATGTAGTTAAGTTGCTACCGCTCTTGCGGTGCAGCGATAGGCGGCTGCCACAGGACTCTCAAAATGCGGCCGGCTCTTCGGTTTTGGGCCTGGTCCACTAAAATGGCCCTGGGACACCTTGGAACTCGGACGCTTCCCTGATAGGGCTTGGGTCCCATTCTCGAAAGCGTCCCCTCAGCCGTGAAGATTCTACAAAAGTCTTGGGGGCCCCCCGACTACCGCAGGCTTCTGGTGGGGAGCGGCTGCCATGTCTGCTCGTGGAATGGCCACGACGGAGCTACGAGATGGTAGTGCTCTCATGCTGACGCCAGCTTTAGTCTGAAACATCCAGAAACACTGTAGACTACCAATTCGATCAGTTCCGGTCGCGCCCCAACATGACCCGGAGGAGAAGAACTTTCCCTCCCCTCTTTGACTGATGGTTCTTGTTGCCTGTCCCCTCTGTTGTCATTTAACAGAACTTTTTGGACTGCTGAAAGGGGTTGTGTTCCGAACGCTGGTTGGTGGAGACATTTTGACTATATTCTTGACCTACGTTGTCGCGTAATGCGTTATATGACACGCCGCGTTAGCGCACCCGGAAGTGATCCGGGGCGCGGCGCGCAGCGCGTAACGTAAGCATAACAGGTCATGTGACTTGTTAATAAAACTTTTCATTGGTTCATTTTACTTTTGTTATTTTAATGATGAAAAGCTTGGTCATATGACCTAAAAATTACGCTTTTTATTGTTTTCGAACATTATTTTTTTTTAAACATATATGTTATAATATTCCAGGCTAATGTACTTTCCCGGAAAATTTACAACTGTCCTGCAAGTAAAATATATTCCTTTTTCGAGAAAAAGGGCGTTTCTTCGTTCCATGACGGAGCCGTTGAGTAAAAGAGACTCGGCCTGCTGTCTTAGTCGCCGATACGCCTGATTATCAGATTCTTATCGATCACTTTATGTTGCAGGAGTGGAAAACACAACTGCCCTTGACCATTTATCTTTACTGCGTTCCTACATATTATACCTTTTATCCGTCATGTAATTGGACTGCTTTATTTCACTTGCCTTTTACTGATTCGAAAACAGTGACTAAAAGTAAAAACTTTACCAATGTAAATACTACTACCGTGTTTTGTTTTAAAAACCTTTATTGTGAAAATGTCAGTATACAAATACGGGCCTATAACCACGTGGGCCGGCCACGGAGCAAACTGAAATCGTATATGATGAGGAGACATTTACACTGTAGAGGAACGTAACGAGCGGGCCATTAGGTTGCAAGAACTAAGGTGTCTAACAGTTGCGGAATCGGTGGACGTACATTTTGTAATTAAAATAAGACAGGGCCACTTACAATAAAATTTTCTAGATATACATTTGCGGGCAAGGAGTTACGAGTCCCATTTATACCGGCGCCATTTTGGGCGAGGCCGGGCAGGTCCAAGATATAGTCAAAATGTCTCCACCAACAATCGGCCAGACCAGAACCCCTTTCGGCCCTTTATGCTACAAGATGGTGTCTTCCATTCAGAAAATATTGTTGGCAGCATTTTGAAAGGAAAGATAAACAGCCGTTCTCCTAGTGAGTCTCACATTGTTACATTTAGGAAGAATGTTGAAGAGTAATATGTGGAAAATCTGAAGCCATTTTTCTACAAACTCTCAATCAGCCTTGGATGGAAAAAAAAATCCTGAAGAATGTACAAACTGAAAACCAATTTTTGTCTGTATAGCATCAACAGCAACGCTTGAGTCAGCTTTGTGTCAAGCCGCCATTTTCATTCAATCAATAGCGTCCCCCTGCACACATTCAGGAACCTGGTCGTGTCTTCAGGTGAAACGGATTGTGGGACAAGAAGCCGAAAGGAAAAGGAAAAAAGTTCCGCCGGACCTCGGGAGCCGGCCGCCTATGTCATGGGCGATCTTTGGCCACACCAGGGCAATAGTGAAGCTGCAGCAGGTGCAAAAGAGCTTCAGACAGTCTTACAAGCACTGCTTTTCTAAACATTTTTTTGTATTTTTGCTGTTTTATATTTTTTTTTGTTTTTGATGGAGGGGAAACAACAAAAAACAGGCATTGAAAAAAGCTCAACAGTGCAGGGCGCCTTGTGCTGGTTCCGACCTATTCACACATCGGTCCACTACTGACATCACCTCATAAGCCAACGGGGCACCCCACGCCGACTTTCGGCACAGCATTGTAGGATGGCCACACCAGTGCGGCAACTTGCTGGACACAACCTCGGTGCCATCCGGATCTCGGCGCGTTCGAGTCACTGTACCGCAAGAGTGACCGGAACTCAGCTGGACACGCCGTCTTTCAGCGCAGCATTGTAGGATGGCCACACCAGTGCGGCAATTTGCTGGACACCACCTCGGTGCCATCCGGATCTCGGCGCGTTGTGCTGCCTTCGGCCTATTCGCACATCGGTCCGCTACTGACGCCGCCTCACGTGCCAACGGATTTTCTACGCTTTTTGTAGCCCTATGCCGCATAACAGGTCATGTGACTTGTTTATAAAACTTTTCATTGGTTCATTTTACTTTTGGTTTCCTAAAGATGGAAGGCTTGGTCATATATGACCTAAAAATAACACTTTTCATTAGTTTAGAACATTTTTTTTTCCCCAAACGATGAAAGCCCCACCTTGTTTCTGGATGATTCAGACTGAAGCTGGCGTCAGCATGAGAGCACCACCATCTCGTGGCTCCGTCGTGGTCATTCCGTGAGCAATCATGGCAGCCGCTCCCCACCGGAAGCCTGCAGGAGTCGAGGGCCCCCAAGACTTTTGTAGAATCTTCACGGCTGAGGGGACGCTTTCGAGAATGGAGCCCAAGCCCTAGAAGGCAAGCGTCCGAGTTCCAAGGTGTCCCAGGGCCATTTTAGTGGACCAGGCCCAATACCGAAGAGCCGTCCGCCATTTTAAGAGTCATGTGGCAGCCGCCTATCGCTGCACTGCAAGAGTGGGAGCAACTCAACAACATGGTGAGCGAAACGCTGTAGCCGCAAGAGCGGGCGCAACTCAGCTGGATGGCCGCCACCTGGGGAGGCCCGCTAATAGCAAGGTTTATCTGCGATAAAAATCGCCGATGTGCGGCGATAATTTTTGTCTCTAAACAAGTTAGAGACAAAAATTATCGCTAGTTGTTGGTAATATGCCCCCGGGTTTTTGCTTGCAGAAATCGGGAGGCGGGAGACTAGCACTGAAATCAGTAGTCTCACGCCTGAATCGGGAGGGTTGGCATGTCTGGATTCTCTACAGCTGGGGCCATAAACTACATCCGCAGGGCTAGGTGATAGCCTGGGACCAGCCTGGCATCTAAAATGGCTGCCGTGCACGACAAAATTGTGGCATTGGAAAAAAGGCAAGATGGCGCAGACAATGTTTATCAATAAGGATTCATTTATAACAAAATATTTTATCGCAGTGACAAATTGGCGGTCAACACTTCCTGATTTCCATCGAATCGAACGTTAACAGACGTCACGCAGCAAAAAAAAAAAGCTCACGCACAGCCGCTGGAAGAGATGTATCAACATATATGAGCCTCCTCAGCCACCCTCAGAAAACATAGGGGATTAGGATACGTCTCCCGCACCCCCTTATACGTAGTAATTTAATTAAAACGAAGCACAAAATGGCGAATTCCCGTTTCGCTACCAGTTTGCGGCCCAGTTCGCGGCCCGTGAAGCGCTTCTACCGTGAAAAATCATTTTTTTTTTATTTTCCCCACGGGACCCTTTAATAACCCCAACAACATTCCTAGGGGGTCAAGAGGGGTATACCTTGCCCCCTTTCATTAAATTCCCCCTTCGTTTTTCACCTCTTCTTCTCTCTCGATCCTACCGAGAGATAAGATGGCGACCACTCCGGACTGTTTAGAATGTTGACAGACACCGGGGAGCCAATCAGCTTCGCATCGCAAAGTTCCGTTTCGCGAAAAGTAAGCGGACCGGAGCGCAGCCCGGAGCGCTGTTACAGATATATATCTTGTTTTGAACGTTAATTTCTCAAAATCCACTGGAGCACATATATTGAGACCTAGCAAAGGCACATCGGGCTAACAGTCCCTATAATTTTGCCAAGTTTCGTGCAAATCCATTCAGCCGTTCGAGCTAAAAGTGAGGCCAACTGCCCTATGGAAATTAACATGGGAAAAACGTGTTTTGGGACCCCCCCTTTTTTCTCGGCCCCCCCTTGACGAAACCCCCCCAAATTTTCAGGGGCTGCTCAGAAACAAAATGTGCCATTTTCCTGAAAATTTCAGCCGATTCCATCCACAAACGCCAAAGTTATTAGACATAGAATTTTCAAAAGTTCCATAGACAAAAAATCCTAACTATATATACCTACTGGCGACAGCCAGTAGGTAATATATATATATATATATATATATATATATATATATATATTCACTGAAAAAACCATAGGTTATAGACCATATATAGTTAGGGATTAGCATTTACAAAACCTTATTTTACTCACACAAAACCATTGAAATTCACATATATAGTTAGTTGCACTAACTATATATCGCGCACCCGCAATCCACTGCTGATGATGTCACATATTACATCATTCATGACATGGTCAGCGACATCACTGATGACATCATGCAGTGACTATGTTTCTGTAAAGTTAAAATATGTCTTACATATTGAAGAATGAGTGGATGTACAAGTGTCTGGATGAAGGATTTAGTAGGTGCATGACTGACTGTATGAGAGAGTGATTAAATGTGTCTCACTGAGAGCATGGGTTAGTGACTAAACTGTCTTAATTTGTGCATCATTATATCTGTTCTGTAAACTGCTGCATGTCTTGATCAGTAGCTACATGATTAACTATATGAGTTATTGATTGGTTGCCCAAGTATTTGTATGGGAGAGTGAGTGTGTGTGGGTGGCTGGGAGGTGTGTGACTGTGCATAGATGTGTGAACAGTTGATTCACTAGATTTATGGGTTCAAAACTGCATGTGGAAACAGCTGTATGGGTGGTTGACTGTGCATGAGTGTATTGGTGAGTGAATGGATCTCTCAGTGCTACATGTCAAAGTAAGTACATATGTAAAACACAGTACATGTGAGAGTTGACATGTATAAATTACTGTGTATAAGAGCCAGTGAATGTGTGAGTGGCTGCATGGATCATTGAAAACTTGTATCAATGATTGTATAAGAGAGTAAATATGTGTTAGAATATGTTTGTATAAGTAAGGTGTGAATAACTGTATAGTTGTGGAAATGGAGGTGTGATTGATTCTTTGCATGACTGACTAGGTGTATGAGTAACTCCATGGATGAGTGACAATCTGTGAGTGTCTGTTTACACTGAGTGTATCTAAGGTTATATTAGAGTCTGAAGAAGTTCATCGTATTATCACATGAATGATGTCATCAGTGATGTTATCAGTGATGTCATTTGAGTTGTAATCAGTGATGTCATCAGTGATGTCACTGACCATGTCATGAATGATGTAATATGTGACATCATCAGCAGTGGATTGCGGGTGCGCGATATATAGTTAGTGCAACTAACTATATATGCGAATTTCAATGGTTTTGTGTGAGTAAAATAAGGTTTTGTAAATGCTAATCCCCAACTATATATGGTCTATAACCTATGGTTTTTTCAGTGAATTTAAGGTTTTTTAAATGCTAATTCCTAACTATATATTGTCTATAACCTATGGTTTTTTCAGTGAATTTCAATGGTTTTTTAATAGCAAATATCAAAAGCTGTAAAATGTATTTTTCTTTTAAAGGAAAAATATATTTTATATCTTTTTAATATAATTTTTTATGCATCTGCCAAACTCTGACCTCTTAATAGTGCACTGTGGTGGAATGATTTTGGGACTATGACTGGTGTTGGTCCGGAAATGCTTTTAAAGGACACCTTTCATCAATTGACACTTTTTCCCCAAACTGCCTTGGTATATTCCAATATATGCCAAAGACAGAAATGGAACTGGTCCAACCAATTTTGTCCACAAATTGGGAAAGCACAGAAACATGTGAATAAATCTGTTTCTGCTTACGAGAGACTTTAGAATGGGTTTAATATACAACAATAACTTGCGTTACAACATGCAATACATCTACAGAGGAGATGGTGTGCACTTCTCCGATGAGGGGAGTAGAATATTCTTCCTGAATTTAAAACTGTGCATTGGAACCTACTTGTAGGCACCCAAATTAGCCACAGAACCCAATAGCTCTTTTCAGAGCTACCCTACCTCTGATCATTCAAAACATTTATCTTTTTCTAACTTTTTTCACTATTTTTCACCAAAGTACGCTCCCCGGTGCGCGTACCGCGCGCTTCCCACGCGAATTTTTTTTTCTTTTTTTGCCTATATGAGCGTCCTAAGCCCCCCTCAGAAAACCTAGAGGGTCAGGAAGTGTCTTCCCTGCCCCCTTCTACCCATTCCGAACATTGTTTGCCCTCCATCTTGTGTCTCAATTCTACCGAAACACAAAATGGAGGACTCCCGTAACGCTGCCGGTACGCGTACCGGGGCGCGCACCGGTGAGCGCTCGCTAAAAAAAGGTGGGAAAGTAATTTACAGAAAAACCACTGGAGACACTTTCATCAAACATAGAATAGGCCCTACTACATAGCAGTCCCTACTATTTACCCAAATTTGATGGAATTCCATTGAGAAAATTATGCTGTAGACCAGACTAAATATCCTGAGGTAAATTACATGACAAAAACACATATGAAGAATTGACAACCAATTAAAATGTTACTTTCATTTTCTACTATTATTTCAAGACATTTGATTGGTTATGTGCCTGAATATATATATATATATATATATATATATATATATATATATATATATATATATATATAAGAGAGAGAAACACAGCCATTTTGACTACTACTTCCTGAAGTACATTTCAAGAGCATTTTCACTGACAACTTTAACTTCTTTTTCAAAGGTAAGATATAATTTAAAAAATTTGGAAGGAGAACTAGGTTATGCACTTTAAATTAATTTAGGAAAACGTTTTTAGATAGTTACATACTGTCCCTCTATAAGAGTTAGTCATTGAGAAAGACTTAATTATTTAAATTATTGATTGAGTTAGGCTTCTGTGGTATAATTATGAATTTACTTAGGCTTCATCACAGGCACTTTTTAATAGTTCTACTTCCTGCCCGAAACCATGCACTGCCCAAAGATAACTTCACTGTTAAAAACTCACAAGTACCTGTCTGAACTTAAACCCAACAGTGCCCTATCGCCACTGATATATTTATTTTTTATGCAATTTACAGCAAGAAAATGGAAGCACAGCAAAAAGAAAATACAATTTCATTTCAAATTAAGATTGAAAACAATCCTAACGAAGAAAAAGAAGAAGTAGACTTTATGGATGAAACAGTAGACCAAGAATTAATAAAATGTGCTGAAGAATGTGATTCTTGGAATGAAAAGGAGGACATACCTGATGATTTAATGTTACAAATTCGCTTAGATTTTGAAAAATCAGAATACATTTAAATTTTAAAAGTTAAAATTGTTTGAGACATTCTTTTTAATATGAAAATTATGAAATAGTACCCAAAAAGATAAAATATAAAGTGAGACTTAAAATATACTGTGCAACTTTTTTGTGTTACATAGTAAGTTTGCTCATAGTTACTTCCTTTCTCCCACTATATTATCTCCAATGTGTATTTAACATCTCTTTATCATCTCCTGCCTCCATGTTCTTTCTGCTTCAGCAGTCGTCAAGCCCTTATCTCTTGACTGGGTAAGAGTATTCTGCATCATTCAGAAACTCTGTCCATCACCACCCCCTTTTCCAAAATCGATTTTGTCCACACTAAGTGTGGGAGGGTATACTCAGACGTGAGTCCCTTGCTCATTGCACCATCAGGATTCAAGCAAGCCGGGCCGACGACGGCTTAAATGCCAGAAACCGGTCCCCGAAAGCTGGTTTCCTTCCCAGTATAAGAATTGGCTTGGTAGTTTGGTTTGCCCTGTTCCCATCATGCACTGGGACAGGAACAGACTAATTTGCATGTAGCCAGGTTCTGAGCTGGGATGGTGCAGTGAGCTAAAAAACTGTGATGGATCAAGCCCTGATCTCTTGACTGGGAAAGAGTATTCTGCATCATTCAGAAACTCTGTACATCACCACCCCCTTTTCCAAAATCGGCTACAAATAACAGCCAGTAATTGAAGGGATTAAAAGTTAAATAGATTACCTAAATCATGGTCTCAGTTTCCCACATGAAGTAAACATTAAAAGGAGATCGCATATATCTGAACTTGGAAGAGTGCGGAGAAAAGCCTAATCGAACCAAGTCAACCAGGGATAAGACATTTAATCAACCATGCTTACAGAAGGTAAAGTGATTTTTCCCTAAAGAATGTACAACTTGAAAGCCACATGGCAAACCCTGGCTTTAGTAAAATGAGTACTGAAATGTGGATTTTAGCAAAGTGCAAAAATGTAAGAAAGTTTCATAGTTCGAACAAACCAAATTAGTATTTTATAACTGAGGATCGAAGAAAGGGATGGTGGATTGTTTCAGGTCACTATTTAACATTTTAAAGAGAACAGGACAGGCTGCATTGTTGTGAAGGTTGACAGAAAGTTTTTTTAATTCATTCTTTGCTTCACTGGGAACCAGTGGATTGTTTTCTAGGCCAGTGGCATATCATTTATCTTTTTTATCTTTCAAGGCCTCATGCAAAGTCTAAATGCTGGTTTCTGGATCCTGTGAAAGTTCTTTTTTAGGCACTCAAGTGAATACTCCGTTATTGTAATCTAGGCAGCAGAGAGCGAACACTCATGATTTCCCACCAAATATTGAAACTGAAGAAGATACTTTCAAAACACAAGGCATTTAGAGATGGTGCTTTATACACCTTACCCTCACCCAAAAAGTGTACAGGTACTTCATTTTCCTCAAGGGGGGTGGAGGTCGCTCCCGGGACTTATAAAGGGACATCATTTACAACGGTACTGCTGTGACCCTGAATTCTGCCCTGGTTGACTGAAAGAAAATTTGAGCTCACATCCAGGCTGCAGAGGATATCGCTTCTAAAGGAGCAAGACTTCAAAATAATAGGTCTGAAACCTGCATGAACAGATGGCTTTGGGGCTACTGTGTGTAAATGTAAATGTGGCGTATTTGTATAGCGCGAACAGTGACCCGGAGGCATCCCGGCGCTTGTACTCCTACCACAAGGGAACCCCTCCTGGCTTTTCCGTGTGGGCTGTCCACTCCTGGGCATCCCATGGTGAAACCAGGCCTCCCTTGTGTATCAGGGGGCCTTTGTGGAGACTAAGCAAGCTATTGCCCAGAGTTGCAGCGTGGGACCCATGCTTAGAATCGGCACTGAGGCGAGAATATCCGGTCAGAGGAATTTAAGCCCGAAACCCGCCGAGGCGGGAATCGAACCCTGGTTCCTGGCCAGCGTTCTGCATCAAGGTCTGCCGCTCTAAGCCTTGAGCCACACTTCTACTCAACTGTATTTATGATTCAGAATCACTGTTGATCCAGAGAGCCTTGTTCCTCTTGAATGATAGGATGCACTAGAAAAAGGTTGTTCGTGTATTAGGATCATTTAACAGGACATGTAAATTGCATGACAGAAGTAACGTGTAATAAAACAAGTGCTGACTGATTGAAACTGAAGAAAGAAAAGGAACACTACTAATTTACATCATGGGTTACATACACATTTACATTAGCAAAATTCTTTCAAAAACTTTTTTTACATATAAAACAAAGAAATCCAATGGCAACGTTTTATTTGATTACATTTCTTCGGTTTAAAGAAATAAAAACACACTTGAACACACTTTACACTGGGAAAATCTAATTTAATAGACAATGTGTTTTCTGTCCCAGTTCTGGAGTACTATAGGCGCAACCCAGAGCATGGCCAATAGACTTTCCATTAGTTGCCCCTCAACTGCCACATAATGTTAAAGGAAAGCCAGGAACCCCAGACCTTTGGAGCTGTACAACTTTATCAGCACCTAGTGTTCCAGGAAAAGTCTTCTTAACTTATGGTAACGGTTAGTACCTCAACTAACTTTCATTGCTGGCTGTTTAGCAGCGGCTAGTCCCATCAGCAAATGAGTGACTGCACACAGGGGAACTACCCTGAATGAAACAGTTGGTACACTTGGCGTTTTAGCTCAACACATTCATGGAACCACATCAGGCTGATCTGCAACGCTATTGATTATTGGTTGTGTTAACACTTGTTGGAAGCAGAAATACTTAGCAGTGGAAACATACTCTGTAGACTTCTTTGGTCTCCAAATCCCACAGTTTGATTGTTCGACCAGCCGAAAGCAACATTTTTCCATCTGGGCTGATACACAAACAGTTGACACTGCTGTTATCACCTTTCCATTTGCTGTTTGGAGAAACAAAATGAAGAAAAAAGTTAGTGATTTACCGCTATTGAAAGCCCATTTTCTTTAATTATCAAATCATATATAAGAACGTGGAAATGCAGATGGTAAAGTTACAAATCCAGTCAAAGAGTTTGTCAGATAGGTGATTTTAAAGGACTGCATTAGGATTGCTCGTGTTTAATCCAGGATGGTAAATGTGGATCCATGAAAGAATGGTAAATGACAGAATTTCAGGTTAATGATTCAATGTGTATCAACTGAACTTCTTCTAATGTATAATACACCCTAGACCTATGGGCATAATATGATGGAAACATAAGAGTATAAAGTGATGTATATAACTGTTTTGACTAATGTTCTGCAAGATTAACAAAAGGTGGCTTAAGTAGGGCAATGAAGGTATAAATGCATTAGATCTTCAAACACTTATTTTTGTTTGCAGTGAAAAGATTTTAACTTGTGCAACTGTTTCTAATGGCTACGGTTATTTTCCAGCAAGTTACTCATCTTGTTTTATCCTTTCTCCCTCCTCCCCTCCAATTCTCTAGGACCTACAGCCTGCTACGCCATTACTGTGTCTTAGTCTTATTCTGTTCGACAGTTTTACAAGAAAACCGAATCGGTCACATCCCAAAGCATTGGGCCTGATAAAGCATTTAACACCATTTTCCTAATAAACCTATTTTTAATATGGGCTGCATCATTTTCAGCTACCACGCACCAAATATATGAAAAGAGTAGGCTAGAAACGGTGTTTACTACATTCAAGTCAATTTTACTTCAACAATTCAAATAGGTGTGTTGCTTTAATGTTTCGCTTCTAAAACAAAAGTTTAACCCCTTGGCTGCTGGGGCTATTCCCCGCTGTGCTGGGGTGCGGGCCCGCACAGCGCCCCCAGCTCGTCATGAGCCACGGTGCTCAGGTGCTCATGACGAGCCCGTTTAATGGAACGCCCAGCACAGCACGGTAATTAGCCCAGTGGGCGAACATTCCAAGGGCCATGACGAGCTCAGCTCGTCAAGAGCACCGGAGCACCATGGCTCATGACGAGCTGAGCTAGTCATGGGCATGGGAGGGGTTAAATATCAAAATGTGACAAGAAAACGACATTATGAAAAATGGAAAAACAAGAAAACAGAGGGTAAAGGGGCATGATGGTATCGCATTTGTAAGAAAATACAGTATAGAAAATTCCAAAACGAAATGGGAGGAAAAATAATAGGGAAAAAGAGCACCGGAAAAAAAAAAAAGGACTCAACGAAAGACTATACAATTAAGGAAAAAGGGGACAATAGAAGAGCAGAAATAAGGAGTAAGAGCGAAAGTAGTAATACTATTGATAAGTGAAAGAAAATTAAGTTGTGTTTTTTGGGGGCAAAAGTGCCAAAAGCGAGCAACCTTTAGGCATATTCCAAATGCCAGCTCCTGGCACATAAGAAAAAAGCAATCTAGAATAAGCAGCAAGGAAAGGGTCCACCCGACTGCCCACGCCATCATTAAATATCTTTAATATTGTCAAGATCATGGATAAAATCTCGGTGACAAGTCTCCCCAGAGTCACACCATCATTGGTTTGTACCTCATAAGGAGGGGTTTGTACAAGGACGCTTGCTCAAGAACTACCTCAAGACTTGTCAATCTCCTATGGGAAACGGAGCTTTGACTCACTGGATGCTGAATAGGATTTGAACAGATGGGGCTCTATTCCGGACCCATAAGAGCACTGATCTCGGGCACAACTATATAACAAGACTCTTCTGTATGAAAGTGTAATTACTAACATTAACTGCAACAGGTTCCTATCTAAACCAATAATGGTTAGGCGAGGCACTCCCCAGGGATGCCCCCTATTACACCCTTGTTCCTTTTTACCCTGGAAAGACTATCAACTTTCAATTGCCAATCAGATGAAATTCATAGATCAATACAGTTTCTGGCCAGATCAAAGTGCTCTTGTATGCGGACAATATACTCACTCACCAAGTCTGCCTCCATAACAACTGTGAAGTCAATGATTCACTTGTTTGCCAATTAATCTAGCTATAAGATTAAACAGGTTAATGTGAAGCACTACCTATGTATAGTGTTTCTACCAGAGTCACAATCTGGGTATATGTCATGCAATGGAGTTCCTAGAGGGTTCGAATACTTCTGTATCCACATTAATAAGCGAGTGGAAAACAAATGTGTTCCCTTGATAACGAAGACTTCATAAAATGCACTCTTCTTAATCTGTCAATGTGGGGAAGAATACAGCCCATCAAAATGACAGTGGCCACCAGATACAAATACTAAAAAATACAAAACTGCAAGCTCAAATTGACAGCAGGAGCTTTATTATACATATTGTCAGAGTGGAGCATTGGGAATGCAGGAAGGGGGGTGATGACTTGCTTTTGCACCCTGGGGCACTATGGTAGAATAGAAGGGACACACAAGTACTTGGACAGCACCTTCCACAAACTGGATTGCATCTGTAGCAAATGTGTTCTGGCACAATACTGAGAAAAGTGTGCCCTGATTTGCATGGTGTGTAGGCCAAATCAAACAAATATTTTGCACCAGTGCCATACCGAAGATGCAAGCGCAGAGGCAAAATGTTGGTCAGGAGCCACACTGACTACACCACAGAGAAGTGGCACAGTCAGTGTGCCACTGGAGGACACCCTTTTTGAGAATACACATGAGCCCACCAACCAACATGCAAGCGGGGGGAGGCAGTCTTTGGCCCCCACTTAGAAATGGAGACCGTGTTGCTACCTGCGGTGAAAGGCAGCCATGCGGCTTCAAACTGTCAGTCTTCCTGTCATTAACATGTTCAAAATAGTGCATACACTGCAATATGGAGTAGAGGCCCAGACTGCTCCAGGCACACACACTTATGGGTGTGCTGAAGTGCAGTGTTGGACGGTGTAATCGGTAAAGAAGTCGTACGGTGCATGTATGAAGTAGGAATAAACCCAGACTAAGACCCCCTAGAAACTATAGTTCCACACAACCTCTAGTGGCCTCAGAGAGGCAATTTCAGTTACATTCCCTTCCATATAGACGTAGTAGTGTCATATTTTTATTGCTTCATTGTTTGCTCTAGCACACCTTTTCAATCCCAGCAGGCAAAACAGTCTGGATTATCTGGGCTGTCAACAACAGTCAACCTATACATAGTCTGCAAAGTGAATATACTTTTATGAACTTCTTCAAAATATGGCACCATCAACAGTGGTCTGCGGTCTGGCCTACACAGTTCTGTTATTATAGAGCGGTCTTCGAAACCTACCCAAAATAATTGCATTGGCAGCCAATAGCGAGACTAGAGTACTTCCCAGATGACTGGTTGTCCCATTACAGGACCATGACAGGTATGATAGGGAATCTAAACTGTAGTTCCTGAGTTTCCAGGTACTAAATAACAGGTACTGGTCCACACACAAACTACAAAAGGACAACATTTCTGGCTACTTGAACTGCAGGAGATGCAGCGAAAGGGAATGTAATCTACTTCATATTTTTAGGTTAGTCTGAGAAAGGCCATCTTTTTTGCACGGTATGCCCCAACTTTTTGCAGAATTGCTGATGTGCTTCGACTGAGTGTGCCCTGGCCTCTGCCAATCAGGTGCCCAGGGCCTGTGTTCATTCCATAACACATTGTTGAAACTAAAACCAAATTGGCATCTCTGGCCACATGTCAGCCCCTGGTAAATGGTACCCTAGGTACCCAGGGCATTGTGACCAGAGAAGACCCCTAAGGGCTGCAGCAGTTATTGTGCCACCCTTAGGGGCTCTGTAGCCTGACACACACACTGCCTTTGCAGGCTGAGTGTCTTGGTGCTGAACTAAACAAAGAGCCGACATGGCACACATCCCTGTGTGTCATGCCCACTGCCCTGGCATACATTAGTCACCCCTCTAGCTGAGTGCACTATGCCAGTGGTGTGGGCAAAGGTGCATGAGCCCTGTGCCCCTACAGTATCCAGGGCCATTCCTGGGCACAGTAAGTGCAGTGATGCCATTAAGAGTATATAGTGCTGGGAGGTTGTCATTACGAACTCCACAGCACCATGATGGCTACACTGAAGACTGCCAAATGCACTACAGAGGGCATCTTAGAGATGCCCCCTGAACCCTAACCAAGTCCCAGTGTCCTGACTGTGTGGCTACCGAGGCTGCCACCAACAGACATATTTCTGGACCCCTGGGTCGAGAGCTTGCCGCTCTCGGGGGCCTGAAACAATGCACATCCTGGGACGAGGTGCCAAGCCTCCTCCCCCAGGATGGGCAGGGGAAGCATCAAAGGCATGCAGTCTTTTGTGAGCTTCTCCAGGTCGATTGCTGTACTCCGCAACTGACTCCCCACCGGTTCCGACCCCCACTCTAGCGGCAAGACAAGCGGGAAACCCTAGGTGAGGAAAGGGGGTGTGCCAGCCTGTGCCAACTCCACCCCTCAGGTGGGAGAGGCGAGGTGAAGCACAACTCAGGGCTACCGCCATCTTGAGGATAGGTAGCCCTGCCCAATCAGAGGTAGGCTCCTACCCGCTCCCACAGGAGAAGAGCAGGATAGGGGGTGTATTCACCACTGGACAGGGATCCATTGGTCCCTGCCCTTAACCTACCTGGAACGCCCCTAAAATTAGTATATATTTTATTTTATTTTTAGCTGTTTTATAACGCGCTCTGTTACTACCAGAGAATCCTGGCGCGAATAGGCACCCTGAATCTTCATTCCTCAGATCCCTATTTGAAAACAAGAAGAAGAACAAGAAACAAGAAGACCTGCCATGCAGCTGCTAACAAGAAGACACCAACTGACTTAGCCCCAGAACCCTCCAGGCCTGTTGATCCTTGAACCTGCTCCTGCTTAACCGCCGGCATCTCCTGCGGATAGCAACCTTGAAAACCCTGGAGGACCTGCCTGCCTTGCTCATCTAAAGACTGGGATTACCACGAGCAGTGGTTCTGCTCAAACAGCAACAAACCCTGGTGCCTGCCAGGAACCGCGAATGCAGCACACTCTACAACCGTCGAGCCCGGCCCGTGCCTGAGTGGATAAAGACCCCGAGGACGTCCTCCCGGAATCCAGTGCCCAAAGACCCTCCTCGACAATCCTGACACCTGCAGCCTCACAACCAGGGACATCTCCAACCGCGACCAGCTATGGGTAAGATTTCCCATCGCATAAAGACACCCCTGCACCCGGCGCCCCACGGCCCCCTATGCCCAACTCCTGGGTGTCTACCTATTCTCCAAGATCCCAACTTACCTCTCGAAGTGGTGGTCACACCTGAAGAATCTGTCACCGAGCCTGCAGCATTTGTTCCATTTTGAAGTCTCCCACTGAACAACATTGAGCACCCAATGGCTCAAAAGCACCTGGCACCCAGCTGCCCGTGTGCCGCTGGAAGTGCAGCAACTACCCTATTCTACTTCCCCACTTGCCCTGTGTAAGTGACCAGGAGCTCAGCTCCCACAGCCGCGTGCCTTGCCTGCTAGCAGCAACCCACCGAAGGCCCCCTATCCTCTGTAGGATAACATTGGACCTACTCTCTCTGCATCCGACTGCCCCTGTGCAGCCGAGGGTGTAACAACTGTACCTACCTGACCTTGGGAGACCCCCGAGTCTATGCCCAGAACCTTAACTCTGCCAGTTGAGTACTTACCCAAAAGTAGATAATTCACTTTTCTTCCATATGGTAACATGGACTGGTTTCACTCAGAATTTCTTCTAAGTGTGGAGTTTTGAAACTTTAAAATATTCATCGACAATCAGCCGAACAAACTCTGATTTGCCCACCTGTTATCAGGAGATCCCAGTGCTGTAATATAACCGTGATTTACTGTTAACTCAATTTTCCTCCATAGGAATCCATTGTCTGGTTTTCACCAAGTGTCCAATTTCTAAACTTACAAATATTCCTTAAAAGTCGCCTGTATGACTTAAACGCATTCTTTCAATTGTTTACAGGAGATACTCGGTGTTGGATCCTGGATACAGCACTGGTGTAAGAAAAACGAATAGTTTACCTGTCGGTGTAGTTTTGCAGCTTGAAGATCTTTCTAGATTCACTATGCTGTGCATATTCCGCTATCTGGTGGTTGGGTCTGGAATCGTAGTCTTTTTTTTCGTAGCCCAGGTGGGTGTCGACGTCACACCATTTGGTGTACCTTCGGTGACGTCGGCATGCGTCCGGAAGCTCCCACCCTTGGGCGCCATCTTTGGATTCTTTATTTTTCTCTTTTGTGTCCTTGTAGTGAATCTATGGCTAGGTTTGTTAAACCTTCCTCCCATGTAATTCTTTTCACGTATCTTGTAAGCTTCAACTTGCTTTCTATTCCATGTGTTTCCACCTTCTTCTCCAGCCTCATCTTTCTGGCGGAGGCGGGTGGGTTCGCTGGTGAATCCAGAAAGATCTTCAAGCTGCAAAACTACACCGACAGGCAAGAAACTATTCGTTTTGCAGCGTGAATCTTTCTTGATTCACTATGCTGTGCATAGATTTTGTAGCAGTTTCGTTACTTCTGTGGCGTCTGGGTGGAAGATGAGCATTGGTTGTTGAATATATGTTTAAGCACTCTTTGTCCTACTTGTGCTTCCTTGTTCATCTGTACATCCACGCAATAGTGCTTAGTAAACGTGTGCACTGAAGCCCATGTTGCCGCCAGGCATGTGTCCTGAATTGGTGTGTTGGCCAGAAAGGCAATTGTTGCTCCTTTATTCCTGGTCGAGTGGGCCTGTGCCCCTCCTGTTAGCTCCTGCCCCGCTTGCTTGTGGCAGAATTGTATCGTTTGTACGATCTATCGAGCTATGGTATTCTTAGTCACCGGTCTACCCAGGTAACTGTTAGCTAAGGATACGAAGAACTGTTTTGTCTTCCTGTGTTCCTTCGTCCTTTCAATGTAGTGCATCACTGCCCTTCTTGCGTCTAGAGTGTGGAGCGCCCTCTCAGCGCTTGTCGTGGGGTTCTGGAAGAAGCTAGGAATTTGAATACTCCGATTCATGTGGAACCTTGACACCACCTTTGGCATGAAGTGCGGGTCTGTTCTCATCACGACCCTGTCACTATCTGGATGTAGGGTTCCTACAGTGTTAGTGCATGTAGTTCGCTCACCCTGCGTAGCGAGGTGATTGCTACCAGAAAGGCCGCTTTCATTGTCAGCATTTGCAGTGATGCCTTGTGGATGGGTTCGAAAGGTGCTTTCATGAGCTCTGTCAGTGCCACATTCAGGTTCCAAGCCGGCGGCGGCATCCTTTTAGGTGGCACTATTCTTTTAGCCCCTTCCAGGAATCTTTTTACTACTTGAGATGTAAAGAAGCTTCTCCCTGTTCCTCCTCTTGTGTATACCACAATCGCTGCCAGGTGTACCCTCAGCGAGGATGAGCTTAGCTTAGCTTTTATTAGGTGGGTGAGGTATCTTAGTACCGTTGATTTCCTGGTCAGCTTTCTATGAAATTTTTTCTTGCAGCACCATTAAGTGAATCTTTTCCATTTTTCCTCATAGCACTTGCCTGTGCTGGGCCTTCTTGCCTCCCGCAGGGTGCTCTCTGGTAGTTTTGGATGTGCGAACTCTCCAAGTCCTCAGGAGCCAAGCTGAGAGGCTGAGGCTCTCCGGCTCTGGGTGTAGAACTTCTGTTTTCCATGGAGAGTAGGTCTCTTCTTTTTGAGAACTTGTGGGGTGGACCCTGCGCCATCTCCATTATCTGTGAGTACCAGGTCTGCCTGGCCCATTGTGGTGCCACTAGGATGAGCGCCATGTTGCTCGTCATGCCTTTGTTGAGAACCCTGGGGATCAGTGGTATCGGGGGGAAAAGCGTAGGCAATGTTTTTGACCAGCTTATCCATTGGGCATTCACCTGGGATAGTGCCTCTGGTTGTCTGGATGCAAAGTACTGGCATTTTGCATTCTGGCGTGTTGCAAACAGGTCTATTGTCGGAGTGCCCCACCTCCTGAATAGTCTTTGTTTCCTGTATGTTGAGTTCCCACTCGTGGGATGCTGAAGACTGCCTGCTGAGCCAATCCGCTTCTACATTGTCCTTCCCTGGCAGGTGTACGGCTAGCAGGTCTATTTTGAGTGGTATTGCCAATCTCCAGATATCCTGTGCCAAGCTTGACAGAGGGAATGATTGAGTACCCCCCTGCTTGTTGATGTAAAACATCGTTGTGGTGTTGTCTGTATCAGCACCTTTTGGTTGTACAGTTGTTTCTGAAAGGCCTTGAGGGCAAGCAACACTGTTTCCAGCTCTAGGTAATTGATGTGTCTGATCACCTCCGCTGTGCTCCACAGACCCCTCACTCTGAGCCTGTTCATGTGTGCGCCCCATCCCTTCTGGGATGAGTCTGTGGTGATGGTCACGGTTGGATCCGGTGGCGTTAGAGGCTTCCCTATTGTTATCCTCTTTGGTCTACCACTTCATTTCTTCCTGCACCTTGTGCGTTACAACCACTAGATCCTCCCAAATTCCTGTAGCTTGTGACCATTGCTGTTGCAGCCACACTTGGAGTCGTAGGCGTACATTGGGGACCAGGTGAATGCATGACGCCATCATTCTTGCTCACTGTCAGAGCTCGCCCCTTCTGGTAGTGGCGTTTCTCCCTCAGTAGGCTGGGTGTCCTCTTTTCGCTGGGTAACACCCTGCATTGGACGGTGTTGATTTGAGCTCCCAAGAAGATCTTCACTTGCTCCGGTTTCCATCGAGCACTTTCCCCAGTGTATGGAGAAACCCAGGCTTGTTAGCATTCTTGTGACCTGCTCTGCATGAACCTTGCATGTCCTGTAAGAGCTTGCCTTTATGAGCCAGTCATCGAGGTAGGGGTACACGTGTATCCCCTCTCTTCGCAGATGTGCGGCCACTGCTGCGAGGCATTTGGTGAATACCCTTGGTGCGGACTTTAGACCGAATGCTAGGGTTGTGAATTGGTAGTGATCCTTGTTTACTATGAATCTTAGCATGTGCTTGTGCTGCCTGTTCATGGGGATGTGCAGGTACGCATCTTTGAGGTCTACGGTGGACAAGAAGTCCCCAGCCTTTATCTGTGGGATGACCTCTTGTAGGGACGTCATCTTGAATTTTTGAATCTTTACATACTTGTTTAGGAACCGTAGATCCAGGAAGGGTCTTAGGCTTTCGTCCACTTTTGGCACCAGGAAGTAGTTTGAGTACACTCCCCTGTTCTGTTCTTTGAATGGGACCGGTTCGATGACCTCTTTGAGGAGGAGTTCTTGAGCTTCCTCTTGGAGCAATTGCAGCTCTCTTCCAGAGTGCTCTTTTCTTTGGCTTTCTGTTTGGTGGTCTCTTTTCCAACTCTATGCAGTATCCGAACAGTACGATGTTGAGTATTCACTTGTCTGTGGTTATTTTTCTCCACTCCTAGAGAAAAAAAATCTCAGCCTGCCTCCTACTGGTGTTACATGCTCTTTTGTGTCTTGTCTGTGTAGCCCTCTCCTCTTTGTTTTCCCGTGCTCCTCCCGTGGAGGGTTTGAGTGGGTGAGCACCTTTTTCCGTGTGAAGTCAATTAGAGGGGGGGTGTTCACCGCCTCTCCTATGGCCCCGTCCGTTTCCTTTTCCTCTAAAGGACTGGCCCCTGTTCTGATAGTTCCAGTTTTGCTTCTGCTGGCCCTGGTGACCTTGGTTGTCACTCTGTTGACCCTGGTGGAACGCCTGGTGTGATTATCCTTGCTGGTTTGCACCCCTTCTGTTAAGCCTCCGCATAGGAGTGCCTCTCCTCAGCCCCCTGAATTGCAGAGCCCCTATGGACCTTGCCGTCTCATTGTCTTTCTTCAGTTGGGTGAGTTTCTCATCAACTGGGGCTTCGAACAGTGTTTCTCCATTGAAAGGTGTGCTCATGATGTTCTGAACCTCAGTTTTGAAGCCAGAGATCCTGAGCCAGGCTTGCCTTCTCTCTGTGAGCCTATAGCCATCAGTCCGCTGGATGTTTCAGCCCCATCCAAGGCTGTCTTCAGGCACGAGTTAGCAATGCTTTTCCCTTCTTCCACAAAGTGCGTTGCCCTCTGAAGGTATTGCTCTGGGAGGTGCTTGAGCAATTGACCGATCTCATCCCAATGTTGGTATTGGTGCCTGTTCAGGAGGGCGTTGGAGTTAGCCATCCGCCAATGCATTGCGGCGATCCTCTCAACTTTTATGCCCGTCAGGTCCATCCTCCTGCTTCCCTTCTCAGGTGGTGGCCCAGATGTTGTTGGGAAGTTGGCCCTTCTGTCCGTTGCAGCGATTATGGAATCTGCTGTGACGGACCCCTTGATGTAAGCAGGGTCCTGGGAGGAGAATTTGCATTTCCTTCCCCTGATCCGTGATACTTTTTAGCATGGGCAAGAACTGGCTTCTTGTCTGTGTGGGGAGCAATGTTTCCAGCAGGAAGTCTGCTTTAGGCTTCTCCTCTTCCAGCTTAACCCCATAAGCTGCTGCTGCCTTCCCGACGACCTCATTGTATGCCCCAATATCATCTGGTGGCGAAGGCCTCGAGGGATATGTCTCCACAGGCGCGAAGACTGGACATTCGCGCGCTTTATAAGTGGACAAATCAAATCAATCAAACAGGCTACTCCGGGTTTTCGGCCTCGATGTCCTGCCATTCCAGGTCTTGGGCCGTCGAGGATCCTGAGCGGTAACTTGACTGCTGCTCCCCATATTCACCCTCTGTGTAATAGAGGTCCTCTTCCTCTTCGTGTTCCGAGGGCTCCGGAGTTTTCGGCGGCTCTTCCACGTCAAACTTCTCGTGTTCCTGCACTTCAGCGACGCCCGTCGCTGGCTTCGAGGGGATCCTGAAACTTTACATCTTTTCCTCGAAGTCATTCTTCCTCTGAAGGATGTTTTCCATCTCGGTCTCGAGCCTTTTTTTCCTCTCTCTAACTGTGCGGCCTGCTCGTCGTCAAGCGTTTCGGCTGCTCTCTTAGACTGTGTCATCGACGTCGAAGCTTATTTCGGCTCCTTCTCCTTCGAAGTCGAAGTCACTTTTTCGGGGGCTTGCTTCGACGACCTTGGCTTTTCGCCGGTCTTCGGCGCCCGGGGGTCCTTCTCGAAGGATCCGCTGGGCCCTTTATCGGGGGATGCAGCTTCGGTTGTCAGTTTTCGGCGCCGGTGCTCCCTTCGAGGCTCTGGACTCTGATTTTCGAGAGTCTGTCTCAGGCTTTCGAGGCCCTGTCGAGGTTTTCAGGGCCGTAGACTCTCCTACCTTGTCATACGTTTTCTTATCGGTCTCTGCGACCGTAAATTCATCTGGACCTTCGGCGATGTCCTAGTTGTCGGTGGAGAGGCCCAGTTCGTAAAGCGTCGGGGCCTGGCCTTTGCCCTGCATCGTGTAGTGAGCTATCCTCTGCTTCTCTCGAACCGGAGTGTCTTCGGTTTGAAGACTGAGCAGGCGTTGCAGTCTTTGCTCTCAGGGTCGATCGGCAGGCAGAGGTTGCAGACTGGGTGCGGGTCCTTCTGCGTGAACTTGTGGTGGCAGTTTCTGCAGAATTTAAAGGGTGTCTTGTACATCCCTACGCTCAGGGGGCCCCCTGTGTGCGCATTCTCCAAAGGGCGTCGAAGATCTCGAAGTTTTTCCCCATCTCCTCTCTGATTGTCTTCTCATAATCTTCTTAGGTCTTTTCTGTCGAAAAGTTGCTGTATTTTCTCCTTTTCTCCTCCAAAACTTCTGGAGCTTCACGTGACGATCCAGACCCAACAGCGGAAAAAAGAATCTGAATATGGCGCCCAAGGGTGGGAGCTTCCACCGGAAGCATGCAGACGTCACCGAAGGTACACCAAATGGTGAGACGTCGACGCCCACCTGGGCTACGAAAAAAAGAGAAAAAAACTACGATTCCGGACCCAACCACCAGATAGTGGAATATGCACAGCATAGTGAATCCAGAAAGATTCACACTGCAAAAGTAACAATAACATTTACCTGCTAAGTGACTTTCCTCCCATAGGATAACATTGGTGATTCTATGTGAAAAAGTGCCAACTTTTCAAATACAATAATATTACTTAAGAATCACAACTGTAACGAAAACGCTTTTACTTAATTGTTTACAGGAGATGTCCCAGGACTGAATCTAGGATCCAGTCCTGTGGTTAGAAAAGTAATCTATAAGCGGGGGAGGGGGAAGGGAGGGCTGTTGAGCACGAGGAAGCAACAACAGACAAAGGGGCGTATGAGGGCGCACCAACAAGTGGGAGGGGGATGGGGTGGATAAACCAGCACGTGGGCACCGGAGGAGGGCAGGGAGAGTGCAATGAAAACAAGCTACGTTTGTGATAAGCATCACTGGCAGCCTGGAATGCCCATGTGTGAAGAGGGTTCCAGCTGCTGCTTTAACAGCAACTCACCTTTCCAGTTTGATATGTCCAGGTCGGGGACCTTACTTTTCTATTCTTCATGGCGACAGTCCCCCTGCCTACAAAAGGCCCTCTAAATGTATTCATAATAAAGAAGCTGCAGGAGGTACGCAACTATACCGAAGAATACCCCTGAAACCAATGAACTAAATAAAAACGTCCCCCTGAGCACGGCAGGAATGTCGCGAGTTGCAATGTCAAGAGATTGTTTCAAAAGTTTAATCCAAAATTTAGGCAAGGATCTTCAAGTGGATTGACAAAGGTATTTTATTCTTTGTTTGATGGGACGATATTCATTTCATCATATCATCACTCCATAGAGCCAACTTAAATGCATATCAGCATACATTTCCACTTCGCCCAATGCATTTCGTGCACTGTTTGCCCTTCGTCAGGGGAATTCTATACAAAAATAAGGCAAAGAAATCATGAGTAACCAACCGACATTGGTGTACCTGCACCTTCACCCAGGTGAACTCGGAAGGTGTAACGAAATAATAATAGACAAGGCACTGAACCGTGCCAACTCTCAGGGGAGGAGGGTCAAATGGGGCGTCTATAAATTGCCATGCAAACAAATTTACTAAAAGTGTGTACTGACTGTTAGAACGAAAATCATGGACATACACAAATCGCAAGTGTGTCAACCAAATAAATGAATAAAAAAACGGGTGTACCATTGTTAAGAGCACTATAAGAGCTCAAAAATTGTTGCCTCACATGTTATTGTAAGGAAAAAATACTGGCTGTACCAAGTGTGACAAACATGCTAAAATCGCAGTGTGTAAACCAACTCAATGACTAGTAAGTGAACGCGGGTGCATCCTAGTTATGAGCTTGTAGCAATTTAACAAACAAACGAAATAAGGTGACAAGAGGGCCCAAAACATGCTAAGTCAAGGCTGATGGTAACTTAACTTACTTCAACGAAGTGGCAGTGACTCGAGGCTGGTGCTGGTGTTCGAACAACGGTGCAGTGCACGGGACCCTAGATAATGTACTGGTGCAGAGGTAGGAAATGTACTACGTGTTCAAAGAGTAATGATATAAAGGGTGCAAGTGTGCCGATAACCAAATAACAAACAAGAGGAATGGTACCAATAAATAAATCATAGGGCGCAATGCAAATAAAGTCAAAGTACACAAACAAACATTACATACTCAACAAGCCGGTTAGAACAACGCCACACTTTTAATGTGTTAACGCTATTAAATGGTTCTGTTATTCACCACATTTTTGCCAATACTGCCATCTTGTGTCCCTTGGCAGTATTTTTTTTGCTGAAAAGATTACTGATACCGTATAGCTTATGGATTGCATGTCCTCTGGAGAGCTACACTATAATTGTGCTGTAGCATATGCGTCACATCCTAAGTCTAAAAAGAAAGATCAAAGATGCAAGGATACGGGAGTGGGTGGGAGCTGTGCAAGCCAAGCATTAAAAATAATAACATCATATTATTCTTAGAATTAAGAGAAAAGAAACGATCTGCATAGCAGAATGATAGTGGGGAGGAGGGGGGGGGGAGAAATGCGAAACACAGCCTGGTGACCGTGAGAAGTGTGAAGTAGGGGGCGGGGGAGTGGATGCCTGAAGTGAAGCTGCTGGCGGCACCACGCTGGGGAAGCAACAGATGGGTGGCTTTGATGTGGTGATGCAATGGGGAAGCCTGTGGGGAAATGGGCTGGCTGGGCTCGTTCACGAGAGGCTTGTGGTCACGTGATTCTCCCGCTTTTCACATGCACTGTGAAGAAACTGCAGTGGTTTGACTAGTGGATCGAGCACTTGAATTCTCGCCATTTTCCAATGGAAAAGGCGAGACCTAAAAAACTATGATTCCGGACCCCAACCACCAGATAGTGGAATATGCACAGCATAGTGAATCCAGTAAGATTCACGCTGCAAAAGTAACAATAACATTTACCTGCTAAGTGAATTTCCTCCCATAGGATAACATTGGTGATTCTATGTGAAAAAGTGCAAACTTTTCAAATACAATAATATTACTTAAAAATCACAACTGTAACAAAAACGCTTTTACTTAATTGTTTACAGGAGATGTCCCAGGACAATCTAGGATCCAGTCCTGTGGTTAGAAAAGTGATGTATAAAGTAACTAATTGCATTTAACTAGAAATTCTTATTGAGCTCAATGTTATACTGTGTTTGAAATTGTGTTGCCTATTGCAATAACTGTAGCTATTGTATTCAAAAGTCTATTGCCTATTTGAAAAGTATTTAACTAAAGTATCTCATTCTGAGAAAGTATATTTTGATACCTTGTTGGTTTTAAAAATAAACTATATATTTTTATACAAACAATTGGCCTAGAGTTCAGTTCTTGAGTGTGCAAGACAATTTGCTGACTATGTGTACAACAAATGCTTTACACTGCCCTCCGATACTGCCTTACTGCTCGACCAAGCAACCACTTCAGAGAGTAAGGTTATATCTAACTTTAGCTATAAAACTAAGGTACCCCCTGTTTCTTTGAGGTCCAAGAGGAGGGTGATTGAGTAAATACAAAAAGGAACAACCTCTTGTCAAACCCATCTGATTTAGAAGTTGGCAATAGCTCTAACAATATCTGATATACAGCACAGATACAAGGAAAACGAAAGAGAAGTGACTCATTTAGATTGTGTTTTATTTATCAAAAGTATATATATATATATATATATATATATATATATATATATATATATATATATATATATATATATATATATATAGATATATAGATATTTTCTGTTTTTATAAAAATTATTTTTTCATCAAAAAATACATAACCTGAAAGTATTTACAATAAATACTTTCATGTTTGCTGGTATTCCACCCGCCGACATGTAATTGCACTGGTTCTGTACTTTTAAGCAGAGTTTTGGGCGCTGGTACTTATTCTTAACTCTGCTTAACCCCAGGCTCACTTCCATTCCCACGTTGTCCGGGGGCAATCAGGCTTGCTCCCAGTTGCCGAAACCCAGGCCCCCAACCACAACCTCAGCCCAAGTTCACCGCCTCCTTCAGTGCCCCCAATCATCCGCACACGCCCTGCTCCCTAACACTGTGGCCACGCATCCGACGCTGCAAACGAACAAAGCCAGTATACACGCCCCGCTGCAGTGCTAAAGTTTACCTGTCATCCCGCTCCAGTCACCTTACTTCGCCGCTCCTCCCCGCGGTTCACGTACCTCAGGCCGCTCCAGTGTGGCTAAGTTCTCCGCTCCTCCCCGCGCTGTTGTCTGCTGCCGCTGCAGTCCAGTCCTCCTTACTTCACCGCGCCTCCCCGTGGTTCACGTACCTCAGGCCGCTCCAGTGTGGCTAAGTTCTCGGCTCCTCCCCGCGCTGCTGTCCGCCGCTCCTCTCCGCGGTCCTGTCCGCCGCTCCTCCTTGCGCTCCCGTCCTCAGATGATGATGTCAGCTCGTATGTGGTTAGCGCACACGGCCGGAACTACTTCGAAGGGACTACTTTTTTATTGTAAATTTTTTAAACATATATATATATATACATACACATATATATATATATATATATATATATATATATATATATATATATATATATATATATATATATATATATATTATATAGCCTATGCCCATCTACTGGGCCTCCCCTTTCCAACGCTGTATTGGGTGTTGCGATTGGTGGTGTACTTTGAGTTTACCTGGCTCAAAGGACACAGTTATCTCTTTATAACAGTATTATAGAAGTATAGATAATTTGGTTTGGTACGCCCCTGGGGCTCAACGTATACTGTGCTAATTTACTGTGTGCTAAATAAGTTTACTGAATGTACTTTTGCCTCTAGCCTCATGAAGAGACTAGAGGGATGTGTTTAGAATAAATACACATATTTTATATATATATACCTGGTGTGGTTCTTTCATTTGGAGATTCATGAGATTATAGACTAGTAAAACAAGCTGTTTTACATTCCTTCACGACTTCGCCTAAAGTCTCCTCTCCACAGCTACCACAAGGATAGCTTTCTATATAGGCTGTATTTAAACCTACAATCAATAAGGGTCGTTTGAACAGGTGCAAGGTGCCCAATAGAATAGTGGACAGCATATGCCAGGCCAACTTCTCACAAGTGAGGAGTGTAAGGGTGTTGAGGGGTTTTAGAGTTCAAGATCGGTGGAGTTTGGGGACGGGGAAGGTTTTTAAGGTTAGCGAATAGGGTGGAGAAGAGTTTTTAGGGTTCAGGATAGGGTAGAGTTTAGGGTTCAGGATGGGGTGGATATTTAGGATTATGAGGAGCTTTAAGGATTCAGGAGGTGTTTAGATGTAGAATTGTTTTTTTAGGGGTAAGTAGTTTAGGGTGATGAGGAGTCAGGGGTGGGGAAGTCCTATCTCCCGATGCCCGAGACATCTAGATTTCTTAGAAGGGCAAGATGTTTTAATTTCTAACTTGTCCAAAGGACAAGTAGACAGTCTTACAGTAATCTGATACACAGCTGTTCAACCCTTTTGGTCACACCTAGTTAATAAGGAGCTCTGAGCACTTTATTGGCAATGAAAGGTTCAATGCAAAATCTGGGGCCTGCACTTTAATTTACCCAGAACAGAACTACAACAGGATGGAGCAGAGCTCAAAGTTGCAGCTCCATATAAAACATCCACAGCACGGTCAAGTAAGAGTCTTTTTGCTTTCTCCCCGAGGCTCTTGTGTGGCTTCCAGGCTTTTCTTCGACCACAAGACGCAGCTCCAGAACACAGACATCACTGGAATCTAAGAGGCTGCCTTAAGGGCCTCTTGGCTTCTGCTCCGACTTTAACCTTGTAACCCCCCTGCCTTTTATTCTGTGCTTCACCCTTAAGCCTCAAATTGGCTCTAAGATCCCTCCTCACCCTCGCCTCCGGGGGGCCTACAGTAAAGCGCATGCTTTCCCTTCTCATGCAGCCCCCGCACAACCCTCCTTTACACTTTGCTTTGCCTGTACACCTTATGTTTCACGCAGGGCCCACCCCACCTACCTCTGTTGCCCCCTCCGACCACCCTGGCCCGCCCCCCTTGGCCTCTATTTTACCATCCAGGGCTTACATTTAAGTTAATACGTTTGCCCATGGGGAATTGATGCAATCCTCAGGCGCACCCTCATTTCTCTCCTTGCACTGGGCCTAATCTCCCTTTGTGCGTGCACCAGGGACATCTTACCTCGCAGCTGTAGCAGCTACAGCAGCTGCGGAGTTCTTAATGGGCCTCTTCTTTCTGCATGTTCAGACAAAGGTTCATAATGAACATGAAATGGTGGATGGATATATACATGGATGAATGAGTGAAAGGATGTATGTAAGAATGGATGAGTGAAATAATGGATGGAGGAGTGCAAGGGTGAATGAATTGATGGATGGGGTGAAAGTGGATGGATGAGTGAAAGAATTGATGGATGAGTGAAATGATGAGTGAAAGGATGTATGTAAGAATGGATGAGTGAAAGAATGGATGGAGGAGTGCAAGGGTGAATGAATTGATGGATGGGGTGAAAGTGGATGAGTGAAAGAGTGGATGGATGCGTGAAATGATGAGTGAAAGGATGGATGGTTGATTAAAAGGGTGGATTGATGGATGCGAGAAATAGTGGGTGGATGGCTGATGGAGTGGGTGGATGGCTGATGGAGTGGGTGGATGGCTGATGGAGTGGGTGGATGGCTGATGGAGTGGGTGGATGGCTGATGGAGTGGGTGGATGGCTGATGGAGTGGGTGGATGGATGGATGGTGGTGTGGACGGATAGATAGATGGGTGGAAGTATATATGGAGAGATTGATGGGTGGAAGGATGGATAGATTGATGGGTAGATAGTTAAGTGAAACGGTGGATGGAGGGATAGTGAAAGGGAGGATGGATATGAGTGAAAAGGAGGATGATATGAGTGAAAAGGAGGATGGATATGAGTGAAAAGGAGCAAGGAGGGGTGGAAGACTGAAGAGCAAAAGGATGGATGGAGGGATGAGTGAAAGGGTTGATGGATAGGAGTGGAAAGGAGGATGGAGGGTGAAAGATGGAAGAACAAAAGAATGGCTGGATGGAGGGATGATTCAAAGAGTGGATGGATACGAGTGAAAGGGTGGATAAAGGGGGTGAAAGTGGATGGATAAGCGAAAGGATGGATGGACGAAAGGATGGATGGACGAAAGGATGGATGGACGAAAGGATGGATGGATGGACGAAAGGATGGATGGACGAAAGGATGGATGGATGGATGAACGAAAGGATGGATGGGCGGATGGATGTATGAATGGAAGGAAGGAGGGATGGATGAGTTTGAATGATCGATTTGGAGCTGGAAGAATAGGTTGGGCCCAAAGGGCGTCGTGAACCACTTGCTTTAGCAGCTGCAGTGGGGGGTGGAGCTCTTGAGCCTCTTCTGTCTGCAGCTCGGCAGACAAAGGCCCATAATTAGCGTGTAAGGGTGAGTGAGTGAGTGAAAGGATGGATGTGTGGGTGAAAGGGTAAATAGATGAGTGAGTATGAGTGTAAGTGTGGCTTCCTAGATGGATGAATGAGTAAAAGGATGAATGATAGGGATGGACGATGGATGTGTTGATGAAGGAAAGGGTGAAAACATAGATGGGTTGCAGGGTGGATGGATCAGTGAGTAAAAGGATGGATGAGTGAAAGGGTAAACTGATGGGTGAGCAAAAGGATGGACAGATGGCTGAGATGGATGGATGGATGTTTGGGGATCGATGGGTAGATTTGGATATGGATGGATGAATTGACAAACAAAATGGTGAAAGGCTGATGAAAGAATGCATGGAAGCCAATGTAAAGGTGAAATGCTAGATATCAGTTGGTGGAAGAATGGGTAGATCTGCAGAAAAGAGGCAAAATAAGGAAATCACTAGTACTCAAATCCTTATATACTATGAGCCTGACATAACCAGAGAGGTTATTATTCGAGCTCTTATATAATGAGTGCTGCCAATTTTTGACGGCGCACTACATGATGGCACCAAAGGCACAAGAGGATTTTGTACAGGACAAGTAGATATATGAAGCTACCTGTCCCATGGACGAGTAGATATTTTATTAAATTCTACACCCCTGGCAGTTCTTATGGGTCATGAGGAAAGCTTGTTAAAGCGCAGTGAGGGTTTTTTAGGGTTCAAGGATGGGTGAATTTTGAGTGTGCTGAGATGTTAAGGGGTATGAGATGGGTGGGGTTTATACATAGAAAGGGGATTTTTAGGGTTCAGGAATGGGTGAAGTTAGGGGTAGTAAGTGATTTTACGTTTTAGTGATACTGGATCTTCGGGGTAGAAAGGGCTTTTAGGCTTCAGAGATGTGTAGTTTAGGGAGGGATCCTAGGGGGCAGGGATTGATGGTGTGTATAAGATGCGAGTTCAGCAAAGGTTGGGTTTTACAGATGGTGATGGGTCAGCAAATTAAAAGCATACAAAGTAATAGACGATGTAAAAGATAAAGAAATAATGTCCCCTGAAGTCAAGAACTGAAATAAATATATCCGACAAAACTGTTTCTGAAAGTAAGACGTGCAACCATTAGATTTGCACTTATAAAATAAGCATTCAAAAGCCAATTCCTACAAAAAAGACATTCTATGAAATGGTTCCCACGAACATGTAAATAAATGCCTTTCATTCCAAAAATGTCCATTAAACAGTTTAGATTAAATCGTTTCTCAGTAATGGCATTCCATAAAATCGTTTTTCTATGAAGTCATATACAACCCTTACTCTTATGCAGAAGAGTACAGGTGAATGCCTTGTATCTATTTTGTGTTACAATGAGGCCCAGTGCTGCATTTTACACTATATATTTTTCAGTTTTATATAGCACGAACACAGCTGAAGGGCATTGTAGCTCTTGACACGAGTACCAGTTTACAATACACATGGTCAGTTTCATTTTATTATAAGAACTGGGGAATAAGTGATTTGCCCAGAAACAAAAGCTGTTGAAACAATGCCAGGACTCGCATCTGGTTACCCAGATCTTCCGTCAGCAGATCTGGCCCATATTTCTTCATTTGTGTGTGTAAGTCATACACAAATGGTAGGATTGTATATGACCACACATAAAGGCTCTGAAGTAGGAAAAAACAGCATCAGTAACACATACTGGAAATTTCACTCAGTCTTACTTAGGAAAACTTGCAATGGTTTGGTTTACAACAAAACTTATAGACAATGCTGAGCACTGCTGCATAAAAAGGACGAATCATTTTTACTTCCATACAGACCAGGACTTTCACGACCCACCCAAAATCAGGTGCAGACACAGTTTTGCAAACACTGATCTAGCACCTTGTGTACTTCATGTAAGAACTCCAAACAAATGTATCTTACTGACTGAACTGCCCAGTGTCATATGGATAAAACTGAGCTCAAATACAAGTCTGCTTAGAATGGGTTTACATCTCCATGGGATTCACCTTCACGTGCAAGAGAGTAGTTTGCAATCTTCCATCACAGGATCTAAGTAACCAGAAATGAGGGCATCTAAATTAAGTCAACAAGGAACTGGCTAAAATGATTGACTGCTTGCTTCTTTTTACGTTCCTCATGCCCTTTTGACTCGATGGCCAGCCTCTACAATTGGGTGATCAAAGACTCAAACGCTGGCATGATTTTTGTTCACACCCAGGGTTCTCTCCGCCCTTAGAGGTCCACAGGGCTGCTACACATCTTGGGACACACATTCAGGTATAGTCCACATCTCAAGTGGAAGATAAGCATAGATGTTAGATGTTAACAGGCAAAGCTGGCCAACTTGGCTGTTGTGGACCTTATTAACACTTGTTTAGCTGAACTTACTATATAGAGCACATTGAAACTCGGTTTGTTGCTTGATGCTGTAAAAGATTCCATACTGTTTCTCTATAGAAAGGATCTGTGGGAAACAGTATGCATTGTACTTATGGCTCACTCCTTGCATTTTTTACTTATTTTTATAGATAGTCAGAAACATTTTCCTGTCTGCATTTTCTTTTTTTAAATAAAACTGAATTTAGGTTTGTTTTTGAGTGATTCTAGCAAGGCCAATAGCTGTTCCGATTGCCAAATAAGGCGGTAAAAAAGACATTTTAGAAATGTGCATGTTTTCATATATGTGTATTGATTTAACAGTTCATATCACTGACCCTTGTCGGGAATTCAAATAAGAGAGTACATATAGCAGTTAAATAAATGTGCAAATATACTGGATACCACTTAATTCTTTCACACAACCCAAATTCAATATGGAACAAGCATTTACAATGCAACGGTCTCGCCTTTGCAAAAGTTAGCGCTTTTGGCATTGTAAATGACAAATGTTTTATTTATGTGTTGAGCAGTAGAGAGTGAGTAGTAGAGAGTGAGTAGTAGAGAGAGTAGTAGAGCGAGTAGTAGTGAGTAGTAGAGAGAGAGTAGTAGTGAGTAGTAGAGAGTGAGTAGAGAGTAGTGAGTAGTGAGTGTGTAGTAGAGTAGTGAGTGTGTAGTAGAGAGTAGTGAGTGTGTAGTAGAGAGTAGTGAGTGTGTAGTAGAGAGTGTGTAGTAGAGAGTGTGTAGTAGAGAGTGTGTAGTAGAGAGTGTGTAGTAGAGAGTGTGTAGTAGAGAGTGTGTAGTAGAGAGTGTGTAGTAGAGAGTGTGTAGTAGAGAGTGTGTAGTAGAGAGTGTGTAGTAGAGAGTGAGCAGTAGAGACTAGTGAGTGTGTAGTAGAGTGGTGAGTGTGTAGTAGAGTGGTGAGTGTGTAGTAGAGTGTGTAGTAGAGTGTGTAGGAGAATGTGTAGTAGGGAGTGTAGTAGAGTGTGTAGTAGAGAGTGTGTACTAGAGAGTAGTGAGTGTGTAGTAGAGAGTGTGTAATACAGAATGTGAAGTAGAGAGATTGAAGTAGAGAGATTGAAGTAGAGAGATTGAGGTAGAGAGATTGAGGTAGAGAGATTGAAGTAGAGAGTGTGGAGTAGAGAGTGGAGAGTCTGTAGTAGAGTGTAGTAGAAAGTAGTGAGTGTGTAGTAGAGTAGTAGAGAATGTGTAGTAGAGTAGTAGAGAGTAGTAGAGGGTGTGTAGTAGAGTGTGTAGTAGAGCGTGTGTGTAGCAGAGTGTGTAGTAGAGTGTAGTAGAGTGTGTAGTGTAGAGTGTGTAGTAGAGAGTGTGTAATGTAGAGTGTGTAATGTAGAGTGTGTAATGTAGAGTGTGTAATGTAGAGTGTGTAATGTAGAGTGTGTAATGTAGAGTGTGTAATGTAGAGTGTGTAATGTAGAGTGTGTAGTAGAGTGTGTAGTAGAGTGTGTAGTAGAGTGTGTAGTAGAGTGTGTAGTAGAGAGTGTAGTAGAGAGGGTAGTAGAGAGTGTAGTAGAGAGTGTAGTAAGTAGTGACTGTAGTAGATAGTGTGTAGTAGAGAGTGTCTAGTATAGAGTGTGTCGAAGAGAGTAGTGGCTGTAGTAGTGTGTAGTGAGTGTGTAGTAGAGTGTGTAGTAGAGAGTAGTGACTGTAGTAGAGAGTGTGTAGTAGTGTGTAGTAGAGAGTAGTGACTGTAGTAGAGTGTGTAGTACAGTGTGTAGTAGAGAGTAGTGACTGTAGTAGATAGTGTGTAGTAGAGAGTGCGTAGTATAGAGTGTGTCGAAGAGAGTAGTGGCTGTAGTAGTGAGTGTGTAGTAGAGAGTAGTGACTGTAGTAGAGAGTGTGTAGTAGTGTGTAGTAGAGAGTAGTGACTGTAGTAGAGTGTGTAGTACAGTGTGTAGTAGAGAGTAGCGACTGTAGTAGAGAGTGTGTAGTAGAGTGTGTAGTAGAGAGTGTGTAGTAGAGTGTGTAGTAGAGAGTAGAGTGCGTAGCAGAGAGTAGTGACTGTAGTAGAGAGTGTGTAGTAGAGTGTGTAGTAGAGAGTGTGTAGTAGAGTGTAGTAGAGAGTAGAGTGCGTAGCAGAGAGTAGTGACTGTAGTAGAGAGTGTGTAGCAGAATGTGTAGTAGAGAGTAGTGACTGTAGTAGGGAGTGTGTAGTAGAGAGTAGTGACTGTAGTAGAGAGTGTGTAGTAGAGAGTGTGTAGTAGAGAGTGTGCAGTGATTTGAGTTTTACATCAAATTAAAAACGGGAACGGAACAAACTCATCCTATACATTATTGTGGTAGGTGCCCACGCATATAGGGTTAAATGATGCGTTAGATGCCACAGGTCCCACCAACACGCTTCCTTTATGATAGGAGAATGCCCAACATCGCGGAGATTTGCTCTCTGCTCTTCCCGGATATTTGTATTTTCAAATGTATAATGTTATCCTGCTAAACGAAGACGATGCTCAAACTATAAAAGAAGAGGGTTTCACAGATATGTTAGTCCTTCCGGGCAAACGAAATGACCCAAAGAAAGATCAAGTGACAGTTTAGAGCTCCAAGTGAGTCTTAATAAAATCAGTGTCTGGAACGCATAGCATCAAAAAACGAGCGGGGCATCAAACTGCAGTGTCATTCAATCAAAGCTTCAAGGCTTCTGAGCACTAGCCGAGAATTATTTTTTGTGAAGCACTAATCACTGTGGAAGGTGCCCCTGCTATCCCAGATGTGAGAAGTCAGTCTGATATGAAAATAAGCAGTATTTGGAATGAATGTATTTGGCAGGGGGAAGGTGGGGCGGCGCAAGACCGTACTGACGAGTGAACAGGAGCCATTTTGTACCGAGTGATTCTGCCTGTGTGCATGTAGACAAACCAGGCAGCAGCATGAGCATGTGATTCGGTAAAATAACAAGCATTTACAATGCAATGGTTTTGCCTTTGTTAAAGTTAGAGCTATTGGCATTGCTCTTGACACTCTGAAGCTCCACTCTGCACTCTGAAGCAGAAGCTCCACTCTGCACTCTGAAGCAGAAGCTCCACTCTGAAGCAGAAGCTCCACTCTGAAGCTCCACTCTGAAGCTCCACTCTGAAGCTCCACTCTGAAGCTCCACTCTGAAGCTCCACTCTGAAGCTCCACTCTGAAGCTCCACTCTGAAGCTCCACTCTGAAGCTCCACTCTGAAGCTCCACTCTGAAGCTCCACTCTGAAGCTCCACTCTGAAGCTCCACTCTGCACTCTGAAGCAGAAGCTCCACTCTGCACTCTGAAGCAGAAGCTCCACTCTGCACTCTGAAGCAGAAGCTCCACTCTGCACTCTGAAGCAGAAGCTCCACTCTGCACTCTGAAGCAGAAGCTCCACTCTGCACTCTGAAGCAGAAGCTCCACTCTGAAGCTCCACTCTGAAGCTCCACTCTGAAGCTCCACTCTGAAGCTCCACTCTGAAGCTCCACTCTGAAGCTCCACTCTGAAGCTCCACTCTGAAGCTCCACTCTGAAGCTCCACTCTGAAGCTCCACTCTGAAGCTCCACTCTGAAGCTCCACTCTGAAGCTCCACTCTGAAGCTCCACTCTGAAGCTCCACTCTGAAGCACCACTCTGAAGCACCACTCTGAAGCACCACTCTGAAGCACCACTCTGAAGCACCACTCTGAAGCACCACTCTGAAGCTCCACTCTGAAGCACCACTCTGAAGCACCACTCTGAAGCACCACTCTGAAGCTCCACTCTGAAGCTCCACTCTGAAGCTCCACTCTGAAGCTCCACTCTGAAGCTCCACTCTGAAGCTGAAGCTCCACTCTGAAGCTCCACTCTGAAGCTCCACTCTGAACGGTCAGACTCCAAAAATCGGCCCTAATCACAATAGTATTATTTCACCTGCGTGAATATAAGTCTTTGAAATTCTGGCCAGTGGTAATACACACAAGTAATATAAAATTGTTGTTCCAAAGAGCATTAAATGGGAATAAAACCAGTACCAGACCCATTGACGCCTGCACCTTAAAAGTGAAACTGACTGAAGCAAGCGCCAGGGCCACGTTGAAAAAAAAAGCCACACACATTAGATGCAGTCAAGGCGCGCTCACGAGGTCAGAAGGCACTCCACATGAACAACTACCAGACACATTGTTTCATTTCACTTTGAAAGTGCAGGCGTCAAAGTGAAACTGACTAAAGGAAGCGCACGGCCCATTAGATGCAGTCAAGGCGCGCTCACGAGGTCAAATCTCCAAAGGAGAAGCTCGTGACAGCATGACTACAGCAGAAAAAGCTCGTAACAGTCTGATGTCCACAATATTCCCAGAAAAGTGGCAACATAAGTTGTCTCGCATAGACAGCAAAAGCTTCGCTTTTGCTTTCAAAGTGAAACTGACTAAAGGAAGCGCACGGCCCATTAGATGCAGTCAAGGCGCGCTCACGAGGTCAAATCTCCAAAGGAGAAGCTCGTGACAGCCTGACTACAGCAGAAAAAGCTCGTAACAGTCTGATGTCCACAATATTCCCAGAAAAGTGGCAACATAAGTTGTCTCGCATAGACAGCAAAAGCTTCGCTTTTGCTTTCGTCTAGGCGAGACCTAAAAATAGATAAATTAGCAAAATATCAAGATGGATACTACAGACTTATGTAAAAAAACAAATACCATAAAACGGGGAGCCTTAATTATACTGTTGTGAGATTGGACATGTTGATAATACACGTTCACAAGAACACCATCTCACACTCCATCATGATTTAAAGACCGAGATTGCTGTCGGAGACCAAGCTCTCGGCTGGCTTCAGAGCTTCCTTGGGAATCATACTAAGACTGCTGTTTGGCAAGGCCATGACTACTGGACTTATGATTGGTTGCCATCTGAATTAGGTACCCCTCATCAACCCAAAAAAGGCATCCTAATTGACAACAGCCTAACAATGAGAGCGCAGGTGAAATCTATATGTGGCACCTGTTTTGAGATAATGAGCACGCTCAGAAGAAATTTCAATGGTTGCCTCTCCACACAAGAAATAATCACCCAGGCTCTTCTGGTTAGCCACTTAGATAATGGAAAGTCCCTAATCGTAGCAGCTAATGATTCTCTCGTCAAGACCAGTGTTTCAAAATACCGCAGCTCGTCTTGTTCTCAGGCTCCCACCTCGTATCTCCTCAGAACCTATTCTCCGATCATTGCACTGGCTTCCTTTCAGAAGTGAGCTATTTTTGAGCTACTGTGGCTGGTACACAGATCTTAGGTAAAGGACCGGCATATCTTCAAAACAAAATTTCAATGCATCGGCCCACAAGAAATCGGAGATCCATTTATCAATTCTTGCTCCGCCCACACCCTATTGCTACAGTCAGATATGGGGGGCCGATCTTTCTCATACTTGGCTCCTTTTCATTGGAAACTACTCCTGTTTCACATGCGCATTTGTTCAGGTTTTTTTGGTTTTGAAAAGCTACTCAAACCCTGCATCTTTTGACTGCACTTTTTATTCCTCTCTCCTCTAGGTCTGCGCTTCATAACCGAGAAACCCATTGTGTGGTGATTTGTTGCACTATATAGCATTAACTGCAGTCAGATCCTTAAAGTGTAGGATTTAAGAAGAAAGCCTATAGAGTACGCCTCCACAAAATTAAGATGTACCACTTATAGATATTTGTGAATTGCGCTTTACAGGGTAGAATTTTCAGTATTCAAGTAAAGCACAAACTGCAAGTCCTTACTGCAAATATTGAGGTCCATCAGCTGACCTCAATAGCTATATGTCCCTTAAGAGTTTAATATACCAGTCATGAGCGTGTGCCAATTGTAAGAAGATTCAATAGGGCCAAGGGACTCAATCTAGGGGGTAGCTCATGACGTATAAATATCCAACTATAACAGAATTTGGATATCTACAATTCAATTACACAGCTGTGCCATTTTATGCCACAAGTGTGATACCTGTCTTTATGGCTCGATATCTGAACGCAGCTCCCCTTGACTATGGGGCCTGCCTCATGCACCCCACAACCCATTTTAAAAAACAGGAGCACAAGGGGGCAAAGCTTGTTGAGTTCCCAGATTGAAGTGCTTCCGCTGTGCACATATGATGTTCTTGTATGATGAATGTGAATAGAAGTGAAGTACAAGTATGAGCCATGAAGCCAACAACTTGAGGTTTGGGACCACTGGGGCACAAGACAGTCTGCTTGTGGTGCTCAAAGAATCAGAAAACTCATCCCTCAACAGGCAAAGCCTACACCTTCCTGTCTTTCTACATTGCAGTTGGTGCCACAACAATCTACTGGTTCATTTAGTGGCAGTAGTCTAGTTTGAACCTTGAGAGGGGGATGCAATACTACTCTTTGGACAGGTAGAGAAACCTATCCACTGCACACCTGTGAGCCCTTCTGTGAATCCAACTATATGGGTACCTTACTTCTACTGCCAGTCCGGCAATGGGGAGTGTCAGGAAAATCACCCCTTCTAGGGCCACTTCCAAAAAATGTATAAGCCCTCGCAGGGTATTATGGAGCACTCCATTCCAGAGCAGTGAATAATGTAATGTGAGGTCCATGCTGCTCATTTATTATGATTTATTATTTCTTTTTTAACATGGAGTACCCCAATGCATACCCAGAACATCCACATCTTAAATTGAGGGTCGTGGTGGGAGTCACAGTACATTGCAGTTGTCTGTTGCTTTTCTTTTGGTTTACTTTCCACCCTACGCGTTCAATATACATTTTTTGCCTTTGCAGTTTTTATAACTTTCACATATGTTATTATTTGTAGTTTCTTCCTTTGATTTTTAACTTTTTGCACTTAACACGATGATGTTGCACCTTGTAGCTGTGTGATGATTGCTTGCGTAGGTTGTCTATTGTAGGTCAGTGCTATTTGTAGTTCCTTCTGTTTTCGGTTACCTTGTTTACAGTACATCAAGATTTATAGCTCATTAAATCTGTTCTCCAAGCGCCATGCCATCTACTGCACTGGGCATCTATTTTAACAACCGTGCATCCCTATAATGAGCTACGCTATGTCACGTATGAAGTGATGGCCATGAATGACACTATACACATCTGAGAAATTCATATTTGAAGTGATGGGTGATAATTGTATAAAATGTATACATTTGTTGAATGTTTGTTTTTATTATTTGACTATGTGGTTTGTAGGTACTACGTTGTAATAGCAGGCCCGTATGAAGCGGGCGAGAATCTCTTCCACCGCAACAGCCAACATTGCAGGCCCAGGTAGTACAGCTAGCATTACTTGGATAATTTGCTTTGATACTGGTAGTTTTACTTTTGAAAAAAGCACTACAATTCCTAGAAGGCAATATAAAAGATGTGCTCTGGCTGTGGTAGAATGATATGACAGTCAGTGCACCAACCCCACTGGCTCTGTACAACGCAAAAGCCACTCAACATTCTAAATCTGGCCTTGTGTTTTTTTTAACAAAAAAATGTTTTTCCTTTTTAGCATATTTGCATGTTTTTTTCAGCGTCCTTCCTCCTGTGTATGCATGTGCTGCATGGCTAAACACTTAAAAGGTCCCAAATACGAGACCTATTGGCTATGCCAATGCCTGTGTTTCTCTTCTTTTTGGTATAGACAATTAGCATACTGGGCGCACAGACTTCATTACCACAAAGTGAAAGTAAAAGGATCGGATTTGCTCAGTTTATTTTCACTACATTAGTGCTCGTGGGAATATCTCAGACCCTGAGCACGGACTGTGGTGGGGGAAGATATCTTTAGAAATATCTCAATAGCAAGCAAGACACAGGATTCTTTTGGTTGTTTTCACACACAAGTTTGGAGAGTGAGCCTACAAGATCGCCCCACTTGCCACAGCGAATGGCTGCACTTTTTGGGCTTCGGTAGGCCTCCACATTGGGGAAACCTACTAGATCCCACCATTTCTGAACACTTTGGGATGTTCAGGGTGGGGTGCTTTGCATAGAACCCACAGCATGTTCTTGCCCACAATGCCCTGCAAACCTCAACTTTTGCATAAACTGACATTTTCTCTGCATTTCTGTGACGTAAATTTCTGGAATCCACATGGATACACAAAATTCCTACCACCCAGAATCCCCCTACTTGTACTGATTAAATGCTGCCCCACTTGTGTGGCTGGGCCTAGAGCTCGCAACAAGAACAGGTCAACTAGGGGCAATGGCAGTACTCGCTTTGTGTTAACTAGACTACGGCTGGGCATTGTCCACCACCTTGTTGCCTTCCCTAAAAAGGAAAAAGCACCCACCAGCAATTATGCCCTGTCCTTGTGACGGTGTGTCAGCCCGAACCATACAGCACTTCAATTTATTCTGCAGTTTTTAGAAGGGTCTGAGGAAATATGATTTAAAACAATGTATCCCTAAAGGCAAGATCAGGGATTCCAGAGATGCTTTTTAATTTATATTTGCACTAGAAAGGCCTATGGGTTGTGTCAGAACTGAAAACTATATTTTGTGTGACACCTTAGAAAAAGCATTGTACAGTAATGTGTTTTATGTGGGGGGGTTAAAGCAGGTTTCTAGTATCCTTTAAATTGCTGTATGTTTATAGATGATTACAGAAGTAATTAAAGAAAGGTCATCCTCACACGGCTCAGCGCTGGGCTGAAAAAGTCTTGGTAGTTATGGGGTTAATGAACAGTTCAAAAATCCAGTAATGCTATAAGAAAGATGTTGAATAAAATCAGCAAATGCCTCGGTACTGACAATTCCTTCTCTATCTCCTCAAATGAGGAAATAAACCTATCCCATATTGACTAACCTATGGTCTTAAAGTACGAACCTAGCCAGCAGTGTGTGTATCCAGTGTGGGCAAATGATGTTACACTGGGATCAAAGCAAATACATTAAAAAAAAAAAGGATGTGATTCATAGTCCAAATAGTCTGCCATATTTTAGGATAGTCCAAAAGTGTTAAAACAAGTATGTTTTAAATAGGCTTCATTGACCTGCCTTTTGAAGGGCACAGCAACATGGCCAAAATCTTCATTAGGGAAGAAAACCATAAGGGGCAATTCGTGCTGTTCTTTGAACAGCCAATAATATAAAAATAAAAGCAGAAATATAGTACACCCGAAGTAATGGAAGCAACCTTCCACGCTTGCTGTGGGGAAGTTGTAAAAACAAATTGCACAGCAAGGTTATATAGCCAGATAACCCATTGTCAGCTTGATTCCACATTTCTAGAGAATGCTTTTAAAAGGTAGCGCGGGTTGAACCTAAAAAGATAAAGATACAGAGGAAGACTAATCTAAATGAGGTTAAACCTACCAATTAAGTCCACATGTAGTCCATCCCATTTTCAGAATGACGAGTTTTCACATTGTGCGTCGTAATTGAGGCTAGCAGTATTTATAGAAAAGTGGATTATTATGTGGTGTGGTTGTGACACCACTATATAATGTCAGTCTTGATCAGTTCATGATCGGTTTCTTCGATAAAACCCTTAGTTCAGTCATGGGTATCCGTCGCACCGAGCAGTCGGGTCAAATCAAACAACATTTTTAAGTACTAAAAGAGTAAATAGGTAAGAAACGCAATCCAATAAAAATAATAAGACGCCAACTTATGAAAATAGCTTGTATTTTTATCTTTAAACAGACACCAAAACAACAAACATGTATTGAGGAAAAAAGGAGATATTTTTCTAAGGTAAGTACAATAAAATGTAATCAGCTTAGCGGTTATTGAAGCAACAGTCCAGAATGACTAGATAGAACATTCTCTTGGATGGGCCACGAGTAGAGGGCCAGTCACAGGAACCACACAGGTCCAGGGATACAGTTGCCAGTCGGGTCCAACAGTCAGTGCACTTTTCACGTTCACACGGTCCAGAAAGAAGTGGCCATGAAGCTTTGAATACATGATGCTGAAGGCATCATGTATTCCCACTCTTGTATCCACAAATCTTAGGGGTAGTTTCCTGCCTTGGGACTCGATCTCCCACTGGTTAACTGGTGTCTCAGTTGCAGCAGTCTCAGCAGTTCTTTACAGGATAACAAATCATCTTCCAGGGAGCCAGGGTCCACTGGCTATTGGTCTCAGGGACATGGTCGTCAACTTGGCACATCCGCAGTCCAGCATTCCTCTGCAGCTAGACTATCGAGGGATGCAAGTTTCCTTAGCTTTTAGTGGTCCTAAAGTTAACAGGAGGCCAGTCAACTAGCCCTTGAAGTCACTTCTTCAGTCTTGGCACAACTGCAGTTCTTTTCTAGGAGGAGGAAACAGCAGGCAAAGTCGTCTTTACCGGTCCCTCGGGTGCAGCAGGTGCAGTCCAGTTTTTGGTGCAGCCTATCTTTGCTGGGTCAAGTTGCAGCAGGGAGGTCCTTCTGTCTTACTTCCAGCCCAGTATGATCTGAGGACTGAGCTACATGGAAGCCATTTATGTACTCTTCGTGTTTCTGGGAGGAGAGAACTCACTAGACAAGGGGCAACTGTTCCCATGGGGAAACTATTCCTACTTTAGATCGCGCCTTGGGGATTTGTCTACAAACTATCCCATTGTACCATTCTTTGCCTGAATCCAAAATTGATCAGCTAGTCTTCCCGTGCAAGGAACTCTGGGCAAACCCCTTAGGTCTAACCAGTATAATGAGCCACTCCTCCTGGAATATTGGTTTTACAACACGTTTTCTCCCTCTGGAGGCGATACTAGAGGCGGTATGGATGGGACCAACTTCTGAACATACCAGTCGCACTTAGACCCAAGCCATACCTGACTGATAAGCCCCAACTAGGGCGAAACTGGTCCTGGGTTATTCAGTCCCAGAGAGGATCTGGTCTGGCAGTTCAGGTTCGAATGTTCCCGTTGGGGTAGGGTCAAGACTTACTTGTATACGGCTGAGTCCAAACTTAGGCGGCATGGTGTGTAAAATAAGAATGGCCTGATTCATTACCAACTGCTGAGATTAATTCAGTTATCAGATCCATCACTTTATTGCATAATTTGGTTTGAAAAGCGGAATATATTCTCATAGCATCATCCCGGTTTCCTCCCTGAAAACCAAATACTCAAACAGTTCTCAACCTTCTTAGAGGTCACACTCTTCATATTAACTTTGCAGTCTTCCACTTAACTTCGGGTAGCATGCACCATCTACAGCAGGCATGTGGAGTGCGATGGAATATCAATCAATCAGACATTTGTATAGCGCGCTACTCACCCGGAGGGTCTCAAGGGGCTTGGGGGGCGGGGGGGGGCGTCTACTGTTCGAACAGCCAGGTCTTGAGTTGCTTCCTGAAGAGAGGTGGTCTTGGGTCAGGCGGAGGTGGATGGGGAGGGAGTTCCATGTCTTGACAGCCAGGTAGGAGAAGGATCTTCCTCCCGTTGAGGCTCTTCGGATGCGGGGAACGACGGCGAGGGCGTGGCTGGTCGATCGCAGTTGTCCGGTGGGGGTGTAGAAGGTCAGGCAGTCGTTGAGGTATCTGGGTCCTTGGTTGTGGAGAGCTTTGTGTGCGTGGGTGAGGAGTCGGAACGTGGTTCTCTTGCTGACGGGGAGCCAGTGCAGGTCTCAGGTGTCCGGTGATGTGGCTGCGTCGGGGGATGTCCATGATGAGTCGTGCTGAGGCGTTCTGGATACGCTGGAGCCGGTTCTGGAGTTTGGCTGTGGTTCCGGCGTAGAGGGAGTTGTTGTAGTCCAGACGGCTGGTGACTAGGGCCTGGGTGACAGTCTTCCTGGTTTCGGTGGCGATCCACCGGAAGATCTTGCGTAGCAGGCGAAGGATGTTGAAGCATGACAAGGACACGGCGTTGACTTGTCTGGTCATTGAGAGGTAGGAGTCCAGGATGAAGCCCAGGTTGCGTGCGTGGTCCGTTGGTTTGGGTGCGCTGCCCAGGGCGGTGGGCCACCAGGAGTCGTCCCAGGCGGAGGGTGATGATCCCAGGATGAGGACTTTTGTCTTGTCGGAGTTCAGTTTCAGGCAGCTGTTCGTCATCCACTCGGCTACGTCTTTCATCCCTTCGTGTAGGTTGGTTCTGGCGGTTGCGGGGTCGTTGGTGAGGGAGAGGATCAGCTGGGTGTCGGCGTAGGAGAGGATCTGAGGTTGTGTTGGCGTGCGATGGCCGCGAGGGGGCTCATGTAGACTTTGAACAGCATGGGGCTCAGTGATGAACCCTGCGGTACGCCGCAGATGACTTCGTTGGCCTCGGATCTGAATGGGGGGAGGCGGATTGTGTTCTTCCGGTGAGGAAGGAGGTGATCCACTCCAGTGCCTTCTCCTGGATTCCGATGTTGTTCAGGCGCTGCACTAGGGTGCGTGGCAAACAGTGTTGAACGCTGTGGAGAGGTCCAGGAGGATGAGGGCTGCTGTTTCCCCGTTGTCTAGCAGGGCTCGGATGTTGTCAGTGGCTGCGATGAGGGCGGTCTCGGTGCTGTGGTTGGCACAGAAGCCGGATTGTCAGGGGTCGAGGGATCCATTCGTCTCGAGGAAGGCGGCCAGCTGTCTGTTGACGGTCTTCTCGATGACTTTGGCGGGAAAAGGAAGGAGCGAGATGGGGCGGTAGTTTTTGAGGTCGGTGGGGTCCGCTGATGGTTTCTTCAGCAGGGCGCTGAGCTCGGCGTGCTTCCAGCTCTCTGGAAAGGTGGCGGTGTTGAAGGAGGCGTTGATGTCCCGGAGATGGGGTGCGATGACTGAGTCGGCTTTGTTGAAGACGTGGTGAGGGCAGGGGTCGGTTGGTGATCCGGAGTGGATGGAGTTCATCGTGCGGATGGTGTCTTCCGTGTTGACCGGGGTCCAGGTGCGGAGGGTGCTGGTGGGTGGCGTTGGTGCGGGCGTAGGGTGCGTTGGCTGTGTGCTGAAGCTGTTGTGTATGTCTGCGATCTTGCTGTGGAAGAACGAGGCGAGCGAGTTGCAGAGGTCTTGCGAGGCAGTGATGTAGTTTCCGGCGCTTGGGTTCGAGAGCTCTTTGACGATATTGAAGAGTTCCTTGCTGTTGTGGGCATTGTTGTCCAGTCGTTCCTTGAAAGTTTTTCTTGGTGGTGCGGATCAATTGGTGGTGTTTTCGGATGGCGTGCTTGAGGGTGGTCATGTCTGTAGTCTGGTCCCTGCGCCCGGCTTTCTCGAGGGCTCGGCAGTTCTTGATAACTATACACAGAGATCCCCTAATACAGTAACTATTTTTTTTTACATTATGAGAAGGACCTCCTGTGTTTAAAGAGGAAAGGTTTTTAAAGGAAGAGATTTACTTAAATTGGAGGAGAAGGAAGGCACTTCAGACATCTTGCCTACTTGCGCTCCCTGGAAAAAAGGGCCCACATTCTGTACTGAGATTGAGGCCTGGAAAGATGCAACAAAAAAAAAAAAAAAGGACTGTTAGCATCAACATTACCACGTAGAAGCATCTGCTCAGGGTTAAGGATCAACACATTGGTATGAATAAGTTAAATTCCCTCCGGATCTCATCGCAGTTCATGGTCATTAGATCCACCAGATTTTCCATCACCGGCTAGGTGCTTGCACAAGCCTCGCATCGTGTTACTTTCCGATTTTTTCAATGAACTCCTGGCATTCGTTCTTGACGAATTACTCAGTGGGTTGCTATAGATGAGCAGGGATGGTATTCTGGTTTGCTCCTTATTAGATATAGACTGCTTCAGACTAAGCCTGAAGTGGTAGTTAAATTTCATGCTTTCGGTAAATCTGATGAAAAAAAGCCTCCAATGATTCTTTTGATTCGGGAGCACATTATTACCCAATGCAAGATGTGATGAAGCAGGTGGGAAACGTTTTGTCACCGTGGTATCCTTTGCTGTTTGGTGGGGGTTGTCAAGTTGCCATTTGAGTGCCACCATGACTTTAAACGGTACAGATGTGTTCTTTTCTCTCCTGAGTTTAAACAAGACTAGATTTTTGGCTAAACTGGCGAGATGTTGTTAGTTTACCTGCAACTCCAGTTCTGTAGTAGGGGTATTTCTGTTATAGTCCTAATCTGTTAATAGTTCAAGTTCAAGTTCCAAAATTTGTATAGCGCACTACTCACCCAGAGGGTCTCAAGGCGCTTGAGGGAGGGAGGTGCTTTACTTATCGAATATCCATGTTTTTAGTTGCTTTCTGAAGGAGAGGTGGTTCTGTGTAAGGCGGAGGTGGGTGGGGAGGGAATTCCAGGTTTTTGCCGCTAAGTAGGAGAAGGATCTTCCCCCCCATGGTGGATTTGTGGATGCGCGGAATTGTGGCGAGAGCTTGATTGGACGATAGTAGTTGGCGGGGGGGGGTGTAGAAGGAAAGTCGCGTGTTGAGGCATTCGGGTCCTAGGTCGTAGAGGGCTTTGTGTGCGTGGGTGAGGAGACGGAACGTTATTCTTTTGTTGAGAGGGAGCCAATGGAGGTCGTTCAGGTGGTCGGAAATGTGAGCTTGCCGGGGGATGTCCAAAATGAGTCTGGCTGAGGCATTTTGGATGCGTTGGAGTTTTTCTGTAGTTTGGTTGTGGTTCCGGCGTAAAGGGTGTTTCCGTAATCCAGTCGGCTTGTGACCAGTGCGTGGGTGACCGTCTTTCTTGTTTCTGTGGGGATCCAGCGGAAGATTTTTTTGAGCATGCATAGGATGTTGAAGCATGATGATGAGACTGCGTTGACTTGTCTGGTCATCGAGAGGGAGGAGTCCAGGATGAAGCCCAGGTTACGTGCTTGGTCTGTTGGTATGGGTTCGGTACCCAGGGCCGGTGGCCACCATGAGTCGTCCCAGGCAGAGGGGGATGACCCTAAGATGAGGACTTCCGTTTTGTCTGAGTTTAGTTTTAAACGGCTGTTCTTCATCCACTCGGCTACTTCTTTCATTCCTTCGTGTAAATTGGTTTTGGCGGTGTTTGGGTCTTTGGTGAGGGAGAGGATCAGCTGGGTGTCGTCTGCGTAGGAGATGATGTTGAGGTTGTGTTGGCGCGCGATGGATGCGAGGGGACTCATGTATACATTGAAGAGGGTGGGACTGAGTGATGATCCTTGTGGTACGCCGCAGATGACTTCGGTGGCCTCTGATCTAAAAGGGGGGAGGCGGACTCTCTGGGTCCTTCCGGCCAGGAACGTAATGATCCAGTCCAATGCTTTTCCTGGTATTCCGACTTTGCTGAGGGTCCCGCCCATGTGCGTGGACCCCAGAGCAATGAAAATAGTCTCTTATGTTGTCCTCTTCTGCAGTCCTGCATAGACACTTAAGAGAAAATCAAAGACAAATAATGCAGACTGACATTAACAAGGCTACATTGGCCCGCACTTTATCCTGAAGTGAAAAAGGATAGCCAAATAATGTAGAGACTTACACATTTAACAGAGTTTCACACAGAGAAACTCCCCTTCACAAAAATCCTTTGTCATGATAGAGAGGAAGGGTTGGACAGGCAAGCCCCATAGGCTGCCATCATTTGTCTGGAAAAGGGATACTGTGCCTTTAAGGAACCCTTCGGAGACCCTGGATATCCCATGATGCACAGCCAAAGGCAATTTATTTTCAGATATTTTTAAAGTGTATTGAGCCAGGCCTATAGCATTCAGGAAAACATTGTTTCATCCACCGGGGAGGAGGGTGGGTCACTTATGACTATAACAGAGATACCCCTACTACAAAACTGGAGTTACAGGTAATAAACTACTCCTGTAGTAGGGGATCTCTGTGTATAGTCATAATCTGTGAATAGAATGGCAAGCCCATCCCAAACAATCCAAATCCAGCGGTGGAAGAAACAAAGAATCACTACTCCGCAAATAAATTCCCCATTGAAGCCTGCCCAACGTGCGCATCTGTCCTGGCATCAGAGTCTAGGCAGTAATGCTTAGCAAAGGTATGGACAGACTTCCAAATAGCAGCCCTACAGATGTCTGCAATGGGAACATTACGCAGCAAAGCCACTGTAGCCGCTTTGCCTCTGGTTGAGTGAGCCTTAGGCTTACCCCCTAGAGTCTTGTTAGCTTTCTGGTAACAGAGTTGTATACCGGATACAATCCACCTAGAAATGGACTGTTTGGAGGTTGCAAGACCAGTCCTGACCGATCCATATTTAACAAACAACTGATCTGACCTACGAATATCCTTGGTCTTATCTAAGTAGAATTTCAACACCAGTCTCACATCAAGTGAACAAAGGGACCTCTACGCCTGAGAGGAAGGATGTTGAAAGAACGTTGGTAAAGTGATCGTCTGATTGACATGGAAATCCGATATCACTTTAGGGAAAAACCTCGGGTGAGTCCTCATGACAACCTTGGATGCATGAAACAGCTCTTGGCAACACAGAAACTGGATCTCACTCACCCTGCAAGCCGATGTTAAAGCCACAAGAAAAGATGCCTTCCAAGATAAATGCTGTAAAGAAGCCTTACGAATAGGTTCAAAAGGCTCCTTCATCAATCTAGACAGCACCACATTCAGCTCCCACGGAGGCTAAGGACACCTAATGGGAGGAAACACCTTCTTCAAACCTTCCAGAAAATCTTGGTTGACAGGGATTTGGAAAATGGAAGTTTGTGAAGGGCATTTCCTAAATGCAGTTAAAGCTGCGAGGTGAACCTTAATAGAAGGAAAATTAAGGCCAGATTGAGCCAAATGGAGCAAGTATGGAAGGATGACATTTTCCTTGCAAGATGTAGGATCTGCATCCTTAGAAGCGCACCAAATGCAGAACCTCTTCTATTTGTATGCGTAGGAAGTCCTCATAGACTGTCTCTTTGCCTCTTTTAGTATCTCCATGCAGTTCTGTGGAAGATTTAAATGTCCATACTGCACTAGCTCAGGAGCCATGCTGACAAACGACGAGAGGTTGGGGTGCACCATCTGCCCTCCGAACTTTGTGAGAAGGTCCGGCCGATATGGAAGCCGAAGATGGGGCAGGAGAGACCAGTGTAGGAGGTCGGTGAACCACCACTGCCGAGGACATTCCGGAGCAATGAGGATCATCCGGGCCCTGGATTGGGACAGCTTGATCAGCACAGCTGGGATCAGGGTAAAGGGTGGAAAAGCGTATAGACAGCTGTTCGACCAGTTGATCCACAGTTCATTCCCCAGCATCCCCGGTTGGTAAAACTTGGAGGCGAAGTCTCGGCATTTGCTGTTGTCGGCAGTGGCGAACAGATCTATTTCTGGAGTCACCCATCTTGCGAAGATGCTTCTTAACACCTCGTCGTTTAAGACCCACTTGTGATTTTCTCGAACAAGCTGAGTGCGTTTGCCTGAGCATTCTGCAAACCTGGCAGATGGGTAGCAGTTATCGTTAGTTCCCTGGCAAACAGCCAGTGCCAGATCGCTTGCGCTTCCTGAGACAGTGTGCGTGATCTCGAGCCCTCCTGCTTGTTGAGGTAATACATCGTTGTGTTGTCAGTCTGCACAAGCAGGGAGCTGGCACGGAAGGACGGGGGGGGAGGCTTTCAGCGTCAGATGAACAGCCCTGAGTTCCAGAAAAGGTATGTGATGCAGTGGAGGATAAATCTGGTGCAAGGACATCATGCAAATGTTTTCCCTGCGAATCCATTTGTTTGCTTGTCGCAAATCCGGAGTGGGCCTGAACTTGTTTTTGTCCTTTTTGCGCGCAAGAAAGAACCTAGAGCAGAGCTTTCCAAACTGTGTGTCCCGACACAGTACTGTGTCGCCTGCAAATGGTGGGTGTGTCGCAGGATGAAACAATTATCAAGGGCACTTAGCACATAACTGCTGATAATTAAGAGGCATTCCTTTCAAAGAGTGTCTCGGAGTCTGCCGCAGCAGAGCAGACTCTGAGACACTCTGCTCTATGGGGGCCGGGCGATTCACAACAAAACCTCATTAACAAGTAAATGGTCTTTTAAAGACCTTCGAAGTACTCAGGCGCGGCTGTGTGTGTGCCCGGGAAGCGGTGACAGAGGGTGACAGGCAGAGGGTAACAGGCAGAGGGAGGGAGATAGAGGGAGGGAGACAGAGAGGGAGGGAAACCGTGGGAGACAGAGAGAGAGTGAGAGAGAGGGAGACAGGGGGAGGGAGTCCGGGATAGACTGAGGGAGGGAGAGGGAGACAGAGAGAGGGAGGGAGACAGACAGAGAGAGGGAGACAGACAGAGAGAGGGAGACAGACAGAGAGAGGGAGACAGACAGAGAGAGGGGGACAGAGGGAGACAGACAGAGTGAGACAGAGAGAGAGAGACAGAGAGAGAGAGACAGAGGGAGGGAAACAGAGGGACGGAGACAGAGAGAGGTAGACAGAGGGCGACAGACAGAGAGGTAGACAGACAAAGGGAGGGAGACAGACAGCGGGAGGGAGACAGACAGAGGGAGGGAGACAGACAGAGGCGACAGAGGGATTGAGACAGAGGGATGGAGACAGAGGGATGGAGACAGAGGGAGACAGATGGAGGGAGACAGACGGAGGGAGACAGACGGAGGGAGACAGACGGAGGGAGACAGACGGAGGGAGACAGACGGAGGGAGACAGACGGAGGGAGACAGACGGAGGGAGACAGACGGAGGGAGACAGACGGAGGGAGACAGACGGAGGGAGACAGACGGAGGGAGACAGACGGAGGGAGACAGACGGAGGGAGACAGACGGAGGGAGACAGACGGAGGGAGGGAGGGACGGAGACTGAGGGAGGTAGACAGATGGAGGGAGACAGAGGGAGGGAGACAGACAGAGAGAGGGAGACAGACAGAGAGAGGGAGACAGACAGAGAGAGAGAGGGAGACAGACAGAGTGATTAAGACAGAGGGAGACCGAGGGAGACAGCCAGAGAGAGAGTGGGAGAGAGATAGAGAGAGGGAGGAAGGCAGCGAGAGAGAGAGAGTGGGAGAGAGATAGAGAGAGGGAGGGAGAAAGAGAGAGAGGGAGGGAGACAGAGAGAGACAGAGATAGGGACGGAAACAGAGACAGACAGAGATAGAGACAGAGACAGACAGGAACAGGCAGAGACAAATAGAGGGAGGGACTGGGGTAAACAGACAGAGGCAGAGAGGGAGACAGGGACAGACCGAGACAGGGACAGACAGACAGATAGAGGCAGGGACAGACAGAGGCAGCGACAGACAGAGGCAGCGACTGAGACAGACAGAGAGGCAGAGAGGGAGACAGAGGGAGAGAGAGGGAGAGAAGGTGACAGAGGGGAAGGGAGGGAGACTGAGAGAGAGGGAGACAGACAGAGAGAGAGGGGGACATAGGGAGGGAGGCAGAGGGAGACAGTCAAGGGGAGACAGAGGGAAGGAGAGGGAGACAGACAGAGGGAGGGAGACAGAAGAGGGAGACAGAGGGTGACAGAGGGAGAGAGACAGACAGAGGAGGACAGACTAAGGGAGGAGGGTGACAGAGGGAGCGATACAGACAGAGAAAGACAGAGGGAGGTAGACAGACTGAGGGAGACAGACGGAGACAGACAGAGGGAGACAGAGTGAGAGGGAGGGAGAGAGAGAGAGAGGAGACAGGGAGAGACAGAGGGAGGGAGACAGAGACAGACAGAGATAGAGACAGACAGACAGAGACGGGGACAGACAGACAAATAGAGGCAGAGACAGGGACAGGGTCAGACAGACAGAGACAGACCGAGACGGAGAAGGAGACAGAGAGAGGTAGACAGGACAGACAGACAGATAGAGGCAGAGACAGGGACAGGGACAGACAGAGACAGAGACTGAGAAAGACAGAGGCAAAGAAGAGACGGAGAGGGAGACAGAGAGAGGGAGACAGAGGGTGACAGAGGGAGAGAGAGATAGGGAGCGAAACAGACAGAGAGAGAAGAGGGAGGTAGACAGACAGAGGGAGATAGACAGAGACAGACAGAGGGAGACAGAGGGAGGGAGACAGAGGGAGGGAGACAGAGAGAGGGAGACAGAGAGAGGGAGACAGTTTGAGAGAGAGAGAGAGGGAGACAGACAGAGTGAGTGAGAACCCCCCTTAGATGGTTCGGGCTCACTCGCTACACTGCCTTACTGTGTCCCAAAAGCATGCATCTCCAAAAAGTGTGTCATCAACATGAAAAGTTTGGAAAGCTGTGACCTAGAGTATAGACCCTTTCCCCTTTGAGATGTAGGGACAGATTCTATCGCCCTTTTTCTTAACAGGGTATCGACCTCTGCTTGGAGTTCGCGTAGCGGGTATTGTGAGCGAACATGTGGAATAGATGGAGAAGGGCTGATAAAACCTAGACTGTTCATTGCAAACAAAATTCAGCACCCACTTGTCCAGAGTAATTTTTCTCCACTCTGCTAGGTAGTTCTGAATGCTCCCCCCCCCCCTCCCACCCCTCCCCCCCCCCCTCAGGGCTTAGACCCAGCCGGGCCTTTATTCTCTGATGTGGACTGTTGGTTGCCACTGCCCCTTTAGCGTCTCTGAAAAAGCTGCAGCTGAAACTGCTGTTGCTGCTCAGCTTGACGACCCTGCACGCGTTGGAACCGCTGGGAGGAATAACGTCAATGATTGGGGCGGAAAGTTTTACGCTGTTCTTTGGGCTTCTCCAAGCCAACAGCCTTGAGCGTCTCAACTTCCGCCTTCATGCGAGCCATTTCCTCGTCTGCATGAGTACCGAAGAGCATGGAACCCGAAAAGGACAGATTGGTTTCAGGGAGGTAAACCGCAACCAGGCTTGCCGCCTCAAAGTCACACCGTGATAGTATCCATGGGCTGCCAAGAGAGATGTCTGCAGCCACACGGATGATTTGGTTTGACACAATCATGCCCGCATTAAGAACCTCCTGAAAGTCCTTTCGCTTGTCTCTCGGGAGGAGTTCAATAAATTGCTGGAGAAACTCCCACAAGGAGTGGTCATAACGGCCAAGAAAGGGCAGTTGAACTTGCTGCCTTCATGAAGTGGCTGCTGTACTACCTTCGTCCCCGCTGAGTTCAGTCTTCGGCTCTCTTTGTCCGGTGGCACTGTGGACGACGGAGCCGTAGAGTGTTTTTTTGCGCCACCAGTATAAGCGAATCCAGAGGAGGATCCGTCCGAAGGAATGCAGGGTCAGAGTCCGGGGGGCTATATTTCTTCTGAAGTTGTGATGGAGCAGACTTAGCAGAGGCAGGCGTCAGAAATAGTTCCATAGCCAGTTCCTATAAACCAGGCACTAGAGGAAGCAAGGGATTTGAGAGTTGCTTCCGTTGCAGTGTCTTGAAGATGACAGAAGTGGAAGGGGTAGGTGCAGCCAGCGCAATCCCCAGTTTAGCCGCTCCCCTTAGCAGCACATCATGAATGGTGGTGATATCATCAACAGGAGATAACCTCGTAGGAGGAGAGTCCGACAAGGTCGGTGAATATCTTCACCACTAGAGGAATCCATGTCCCTAGTGCATCTTGAGCGCGTTCTCTCACGGCGGCGATGTCAAGATCTGGTGGAAGACCTATGCCGGCTACAAGAGCGATGTCTCGCCCGGGAGCGAGATCTGGGCCTTCTGGGCACAGGCAGAATCACCGGCGGCGGTCTGGGCGGAGCCAGAGGTGGAGTTTGGGAGGCAGCGGAGAAGTCAGAGTCCGAGACCGTGGAGGAGACAGTTGAGGGACCAAAGGTTGCACCGTCTCCGGAGACCTAGATGGTGAATAAGTCCTGGAGTATTCCAAGTCAGAGGAACAAATCACTCTTCTCCTCTTACCGGCAGGCCTCGAAGATGGCGCCCTGGAGGCTGTCTCCCCTGACGGAGAATGCCTGTGCCGCAGATGTGGAAATGCTGACCACAGAGTGTGACCTGCTGCTCGGCGGCGACTTTGCGCTCTCAGGCAAAGATCTCCTTCTTGATTTCGACCTGCGCCTCGACGGCGAACGGTGGTGTCGCCTCGACGGCGAACGGTGGTGTCGCCTCGACGGCGAACGGTGGTGTCGCCTCGACGGCGAACGGTGGTGTCGCCTCGACGGCGAACGGTGGTGTCGCCTCGACGGCGAACGGTGGTGTCTTCGAGACTCAGACAACGATGATGTGTCGACGTAGTCTGCGATGTCCTAGACGTCGAACTCGTCCGAGGTCTAGACGTCCTTTCACACAACATCGTTTAGACCCAGAGCCCTGGCTCGACGGGGAGCATATTGTCGTCATACCTTTTGACGTCATAGCCATTGATGTCGACCCGGACCAATGTAGTTTCTGGGCCTTCTTGGGGCTGTGGAGCCTCCAGAGGCCGAAGCACGGGAAGTGGAAGATGATAAATTCCCTCCATGCCCAGAGGTCCCACCTGCATCCAGAGGTCTTCTCTGCTCCAGGCCTTGAAGACGAATCTTCTCCCTGTCACGCAGGGTCCTCCTGGAGAATGACTAGCAGATGACTCAGGAGTCAGGAACATAAGATGGAAGACAGAGTATGCAAACTCTCTGAGAGTCTGACTTGGCCTTCTTCCTGCCACACTCAGGGCACTTGTCAAATAAAGCTGGCATTTAAAAAAAAAAAAAGAGGTGGCTTAGCTGCTCAAAAAAAGATAGCAAATGGAAGATAAAGGCCCCAGACGTCGAGTGAAACACTAAAACTTATCAAAAAGGTCCAAAAATTGAATTTATACCAATAAAGGTAGAGCTCAAAGCTCCAGGGTCCTGCTAGCAAGAGCCGGAAAAAAGAACTGGAAGTTAGTTGCCTTTGGCTGTGCATCATGGGATACCAAGGGTCTCTGGAGGGTTCCTTAAAGGCACGGTATCCCTTTTCCAGACACATAGTGGCAGCCCATGGGGCTTGTCTGTCCAACCCTTCCGTTCTATCATGACAAAGGATTTTTGTGAAAGGGGGGGGTTTCTCTGTGTAAATTATTTGGCTATCCTTTTTCACTTCAGAAGTCCTGGCCAATGTAGCCTTGTTAATATTAGGCTGCATTATTAGTCTTAGATTTTCTCTTAAGTGTCTATGAAGAACTGCAGAAGAGGAGACTATTTTGATTGCTCCGGGGTCCACGCACATGAGCGGGACTATTCACAGATTATGACTAGACACAGATCCCCACTGCAGAACAGGCCAGTCACACTACATGGTCTTGCAAATAGCCCTTTCTCCTGCATGAGCATCAGCTGTTGTGTCTCGCTCAGCAGCAGTTTGTCAGAAATCATGCAGTGTAGCAATCGGACTAGCTGCCTGGCTGCCCTATAGCTCCAATATCACTGGTGAAATGAGCACTGGTGTACTGGTGTATGAAGGTCTGCACATGAGCACAAAGAACGACCAACAGAAGTTAGTACTACTGTAGTCCTTTGTTTTAAAATCACGATGACCATTATCCACTGCCACTAGAATTCAGCAAACTTCAAACACTTGGTTCTTGCTAAGCAGCACAACTTTCTCAAACTACTCCCAACCTTTTAACATTATATGGCAGTCCTCACTCTCCTGGGTCTCATTTGACACGGTCTCAGGCCCCCATCCCCATCAAGCTCCTGCACGAGATAGGCATTAAAGGACCACTCTCCACCTTACTCCTCAGAAGCCTACAAATAAACAGCAAAATCATCTTCAAATGGCTCCCAAGCAATACTAAAAACAAAAAAAACAGGTCATTCACACCCTAGTCACCAGCAATCTGCGCTACAGGAACAACTCACCATAAAACAACAAGCCATTCACCCATAGCCACCACTTCCAAAGCCAACACCTCCGAATCACGGAGGTGCATCGTTCTCAACATGCGATCCCTGCACATACACGCCGTCGAGATCTGGAACCTCCTCGTGCCAGACATCGCCTTCTATAGAGAAACATGGACCAACGACATCCCCACTGCCGATTGATACAAGATCCAGAGGAAAGACTGCCTAAACCACCCAGGAGGAGGACTCGCCATCGCACACAAGATCTCCCTCAGACTCTACACCTCCACCACGAACGACTCCCTCTTGAAAACAGAACACCTTCACTTCCAGATACATACCAGTCCTAGAACCACCCTGCGCGGCAACCGCGCTTACAACCCGCTGGACCTTGTGCCCAGTTTGCCACGACCATCACAGACTTCATCACCCCACCCACGTCATCGCCTTCATGGACTACACACTCATCGGAGACCTGAACTTCCACCTCGTCGACCCCAACTCCACCACCTTCCTGGACAACCTCACCAACATCGGCCTGAAACAGATCACCATGCCCACCCACAAGGCCGGACACACCCTCGATCCCATCTTTGCTGAAGGTAACATTCATTTCAGCCACACCACGCAACCCCCCCCTGGACAGACCACCGCTGTGTACACTTCAACATCAAAAGACCCACCACTCCCAAAACGGCAACGCGGAGGCAAAATCACGGAGTAGCAGCTCAACCACACCCTCAGCCGTACCTCCCCCACCACCTCGACCAACGCCAACCTTGCAGCCAAAGACCTCCACAGATGCATCTCCAGCTATCCCCCCTTTGCAGCAACAAAAGCCGGCCTACCGTCTCCTCCTGGACTCCAGTCACCACTGAAGACACCACTTCAACCATGAAAGGCATCCACTCAGGGGGCCCCATGGACCCCTGCCTCTCAAACATCTACCACAGAGCCGCCACTGCCATTACTCCGGAACTACAGCACACCATCAAAAAACACCACTTTCAAGACCAGCACCTTTCCCGGCGACTGGAGATGCGCAGAAGTCAGACACCTGCTCAAGAAACCCTCTGCAGATGCCTCGGACCTCAAGAACTACCGACCCATCTCCCTCCTCCCCTTCGAGGCAAAAGTCACAGAGAAGCTAGTCAATGCCCAGCTTACATTCATCGAAGAAAACTCTAGCCTCGACCCCTCCCAATACAGATTCCAAAGCAATCACAGCACCAAGACCACTCTACTCGCCGCCAGAGACGACATACTCACCCTCCTCGACCAGGGACACACAGCAGCCCTGATCCTGCTGATTCTCTATGCAGCGTTCGATACAGTCTCATCGCCAGACTCCACGGTGCAGGCATACAGGGAACCGCCCTCTAATGGATCCGCTCCTTCCTCACCGCCAGATCCTGCCACCTTTCCCCTCAGAACCCACGGAAATCAACTGCAGAGTGCCCCAAGGATCGTCACTCAGCCCCACGCTCTAACATCTACAAGGCCCTCCTTGCCGCCATCGTCAGACAGCACGGATTCAGCATAGTATCCTACGCCGAAGAGACCCTGCTAATTCCTCTCCCTCATCAATGACCCCGTAACCACCAGACTAAACTTCCAGGAAGGAATGAAGGACGTTGTATCCTGGAGGAACAACATCTGACTGAAGCTCAACTCAGGGAAGACAGAGGTACTTGTCCTCGGACCCTCCCCCTTCTCATGGGACAACACCTGGATGCCCACCGCCTTCAGCAGCCCTCCCATCCCCCACGGACCATGCCCAAAACATTGGCATCATACTCTACTCCTCCCTCTCCATGACATGAAAGGTCATCGCTGTCGCCTCCAGCTGTTTCAACGCCCTCTGCATCCTCTGAAAGACCTTCAAATGGATTCCCCCCGCCAAATCAAGGAAGACAGTCACACACGCACTCAAACAGACTGGACTACGATAACTGCCTCTACGCCGGTATCAACAAGTCTCAGCTTCAAACACTCCAGACCATACAGAACACTGCAGCAAGACTCTTCCTCGGTATCCCTCGGCACGAGCAAATCACCCAACACCTGTACAACCTCCACTGGCTCCCCGCAGAAAAGAGTCACTTTCAAGATACTTACCAAGGCCTACAAATGCCTCCACAACATCAGAACCCAATACCTCAATAAGAGGATCTCCTTCCACGTACTTAAGAGAAACATCCAATCCGCGGAGCTCAGCCTCGCCGAAACCCCACGCATCCGCCAACCCAGGACAGGTGGCAGAGCCTTCTAAATCGCAGCCAAGACCCAGACCGAGCTCCGAATCAACATCATGCTCGCCCCTTCCATGAACATCTTAAGGAAGACACCCAAGACCTGGCTTTTCGACTGAACTGAGCTGCTAAACCGCCCCTCCCAACGCCACGAGACCCTCATAGGCAAGTAGCACGCTTACACTTTCCCTGATTGATTGAACTGAGCAGCCGGACTCATCCTCAAACTCCCACACAAAAACCACATCATAACACACTCTACTGGATCCCGATGCATAAACGTGCTCATTTCAAAATGCTCAAACACACATTCAAATCACTAAACAATTTAGGCTCCACCTAACTGAACAGATGCATTTTCTTCCATCAACCACACAAACAACTCTGCTCTGCAGGATTTCTACTCACACACCCTCTACACATACCAGAACCAAGTCAGGAGGACGGGCATTCTATTACATCGCTCCTAATGAGTGTAATGAACCCCCACTCCTAATCAGATCCACTTCCTCTCTTTTTCAATTCCACAAGAATCTGAAGACCTAGCTTTTGAATGAACCAACCTATCACAGGCAGGGCTACGCACAAACACCTGCTCAGCACCAGGATACTCTTGCGGTTGATAGTGCACTTTACAAAACACAACATACTCACCACTTGACTTTGCATGTATACGCGTTCCATTCAATGATGTGTTTGTCGTCTGAACAACTGTACAAGCAACCATTGTCCCGGTGCCATCGTATACAGTTTACTTTACTTTCATGGCCACTTACCTAAGGGAGATACAAAGCAGCAACATGGTTACTAGACATCCTACACTGTCTTACTAGAAATATTACAGTTTTTACTCCACGTGTTAATTTGTGTTAGAAGGGGTAGTCCCAGAGGCCAGGTTATGTCTACCCGACTCCTCCGTGACCCACCTCTCCCACCAATTAATGCCTGTAAAGTTGCTTTTGCTGCAGGGCATGTCGAGAGAGACAGAAGTAAGGTTTCCTTGCCATTGAAAAATCTTTCAAAAGCAAGGGGAACCAAACGAAAAACAAGCAAATGAATTAAGCCTCCATATAATGGCTAAATCACAATAGTAGGTGTCCCTGAATAATAAAAGAGTGGATAAATTGTGTGGAAAGAAAAGGCTGCAAACCAAGATCCCAAGTCAAAGGATGAAAGGCCACCCTCAGGAGGCATGCTTCATCACTGGGCCGCTCCAGATACATGCGTGGAAAATGCTGGGGTGGGATATCACCCTCAGAGGGAAGCTCATGCCGTGTTTTGCTTAGGGTAAGTTAGGTTAGAGGTTTTGTCCAACAAGCTGCTACTGGTGTGGTTGAGATAAGTGAAAGTGCTGAGGGGAAAGCAGTAGCTTAAAACTACAAATTGGTAGAGAAAAAAAAAAACTTAACTGACATCCCCAATGGTAAGTTAAAAGAGGGACATGGGAAATTGCTAGGTAATGGGGGGGGGTGCTAGGCCGCCAGGAGTAGCAATATGGAGGAGGGAGCTGGATAAATGTGTGATAGCCGAGAAAGAAGTTTTATCGCACGTGGGTGTCCGAAGAAATTGGATAGGAAACGGTCCAAATGGAACATGTGCAGAGGAGAGATATGTGTGTCCCCATTAGTAGAAGTGGAATTACGAAGGAACAGAGACAGGGAGCAGGAAATGTAAATCTGTGTTGCTCGAATCTATTGGTTAATGTAAAAGATACATATGCTTTGTAATGTGAAATAATTGCACAACAGTAAATGGTCTGTCACTTTTTGTAATAAAATTATATATTTTTTTTAAAAAGAGGGACATGGGTTAATTGTCCCCTAGAGAGGGGTCAACACTTCTGCCTAACCGACAAACTCAAGCAAGATGTAGAAGGATTCTTCCGGACCAATTGTCCCTCTCTGCTTGCGATACCCACAGTATGGGAAGAAACAGGAAAACAAATGATTAAACCCAGGGGCCAGAAATAATCCCTTTTAACCTCCTGTTGGGGATATCAATAAAAGTCCTGTTTTCCACCAATATGCAGTTTTAAGCTTACACTAACTATACCCTCTGTACATAGACCTACTTGAAACACTTACTCGCATGCAGATGGGACCATCAAAAAATCAGACAATGAATAATGCACACATAGTTATTACACCATGAAAAGAATGGTAAAGTGGAAATATGAGATCAGATGTTCAATTCCATTTTACCCTTTTACGACTTATAACAGTGACGTTCAACTATGATGGTAATTTTGCATTGGGATTACAGAAGAAAAAAACTTCACACGGTCCTGCACTTTTTATTTATTGCTGTGTGGGGCACCACATTTCTTCTCAAACCCTTTCTGTGCTTGGGCTTTTTGAGTTCCAGATATCCACTCAGCCTGGCTTCATCAGTTGCTACAGCATTAGCGGAGGATGGAGTCACATCACACCCAGCACTGACTGACCAGAGTACAAGACCTGCATAGCACTGGATAGGCATGGGAGGTATCCGCTAGCATTCGAATAGTTCAAGTGAAAAGCTTGCCAACAAAGCGTATATGTATCATTAAGCAACAAAGCGTACAGCACAAATTATGCATACAATAGAGACCATATATAGGGAGGTTGGGCTGCACACCGTAATTTTGTCTGATTAATCCATTTTTTCATATCAAGCGTGCTCAAATGGTACCGTGCCCAGCTTCTAAGACACATGTGACATTAAATCTCTATACAGGGGCTTTTAGGCCCCAAACCATGGCACAGTCGCTACTGCAAATGCAAACTGTTTTATATTTTGTTAATCATTTCCATCTTTTCTATTCCATTAATTCAGTTTCTCAGTCATTTTTAATCATGTTCCATCCATGAGCAAGGAAATACCAATTTTCTAAAGCTTCTCATATCTTTGATGGGCTATCCGAGCATCTTCATTCAAAAATACGTACTGGAGGCGTGTTTCAACATTAGCAGTTTATTTAAACCCAATGCATTTCGGGCCTCCAGGGGCCCTTCGTCAGGGGAAACTGTGAAAGTTAATTAAACAAATATTATAACATGCAATACGCGACTAGATAAACACACAATTCTTTCACTTTTGGCAAGTTAAACTCATTTAAAAAGATATCACAATACAGTCAACGTGCAATCTACACTATACTTTTAAATGCATGAAATCATTCTCGTGTTAGCTTTTTATCAATATCTTATTCACATTCCAAGCAGTCTCAATCATATATGGACTAATATATTACCTAGATGTAACTACCCTCCTCCCTTATCCTTAATCTAATATCTAGTGCTCGAGGAATCCTCCTTTATCTAGTCGCGCATTGCATTTTCTAATATTTGTTTAATTAACTTTCACAGTTTCCCCTGACGATGGGCCCCTGGAGGCCCGAAATGCATTGGGTTTAAATAAACTGCTAATGTTAAAACACGCCTCCAGTACGTATTTTTGAATGAAGAGGCTCGGATAGCCCATCAAAGATATGAGAAGCTTTAGAAAATTGGTATTTCCTTGCTCATGGATGGAACAAGATTAAAAAAATGACTGAGAGGGGGGGTGGTCTAGATGGCGGCTTAGCAAGACGTGTTCACCAGAGGCTCCCCGTCCCCGTTCCCCGAATTGAGTCTAAATGCAGACCGTTTCCTCTTCTAGCAGCGGGGACAACACCGGCAGAAGCAGGAGACTCCCCAGCAGTGGTCGGGAACCCAGGCGGTCCTCTGGAACGCAGCGGTGACCGGCAAGGCGGAGCCACCGGAGGAGACCGGCGGAGAAATGGGAGGTGGTGATCTCCCGCCTCGGCGAGGGAGGCGGGCGCATCCACCGCCTCCAGCTACTGGCCTGTGGGGCTGCTCCGAGACTCTCCCTGGTTGGAATGGGGATCCAGGAGAGGCGTTCGCTGGGACGTAGCGGCGGACCTCGGAGGACGGCCTGAGAGGGGCGGCGATCACGAGGCCGGACTTGGAAGACACGCGAGGCCCCGGCTTGGGCCTGCCCGGCAGTGACGGCGCTTCCGAAGGTGAGCGAGGCGGCGCAATACGACCCGGGAGTGCACCGCTGAAGACTTATCGAGCACTTCGGCGCCTGAAGGCCCTGTGGGGTGTAGCGGAGACCCGGGGCGGCGCGGCCAAACGAAGCAGGCAACGCCATACGGCCCACAGCAGCCGACCGAAGCACGGCGCCACAGCTGCGGAGGCCCGAGAGCGGCGTCGCGGGAGGTTGGTCGGACCCCCGAAGAGGACGCATAGCCACAGGCGAATGTGCGGACTTCCGTGGGAGTGAATTGAGAGGGAATCTGCCGCACCCCTGAAAGGGCGCACGCCGAGACCGGGCTCCCTGGCTGAGACCGGCCCATCACGAGGCGCTGCGATCCGGTGTGGCCCGGGCCCGGACCCGGGAGGAACTCGTTCCCCCCACCCCGGCTCTCCCACCGCACCTCGACAGGGTCCCATTTGGGAGGACAGCAAGCAGCCTAACCCCGAGGAGATAGGATGTCCTCTTCCAATCGCAAAGGCAATCGCACCATAACTGAACTGCTGGGCAAAGGCCCCTCAAAGACCGACAAAAGCATTGACAAACTGGCTCAGGCTCCCCCGCCTAAAGGGAAAGATCACGGCGAGGGAGAGGCCCTTGCGACCAAAGCTTTCATGTAGAATCTCTTCGCCTCTCTCAAGGAGGACTTCAAATCCCTCCGACAAGAAATGGCGGGGGAATTTAAGGAGCTGCGCCGGGACGTCGATGACTTGGGGGACAGAGTGGCCGCCACTGAACTCGGGGGACAGGCAAGGAGCAAGGAAGTGGAATTTCTGAGACAAGAAATGATCAGGCTCAACGACCAACAGACTGATCTCCAATCGCACACGGAGGTCTGGAAAACGGCTCAAGGCGCAATAATATCCGGGTCCGAAATGTGCTGTCCAAAGCAGAGGGGGACGACATGGCAGGATACTTGCAGACCCTGTTCCGATCGGTGCTGGACGAGAGCGAGGACTTCGAAATCTGCATCGATGGAGCCCATCGGGTGGGCCCAGCCCACCGAGCTCGGGGTCCCCCACCGGACATTTTGGCCTTCCTGCCAGACTACCCCCTCAAGGACGGATTCTGAAAGCAGCGCGGCCCAAACAACCTCTTTGCTTCCAGGGCCACGAGGTGGAACTTTTTCAAGATCTTTCGGCAATCACCCTGCAAAAGCGGAGATCGTTCAAAATGGCCACCGCCTTCCTCCGCAAAGAAGGGGTGCCTCACTCATGGGGGCATCCCTTTAGACTGATCTTTAATTGGAACGGGATGCTTTATCAGCTGCGCTCCTTGAAGGACACGTGTAGCCGACTGGGCTTATCGCCAGAGGAGGACCAACCAGATGAGGAGGATGGACATTCATCTGGGGCCCCGTCCGGTTTTCTCAGGACACACGGCGACGGTTGGCAGAAGGTGAGAAGAGGACGTCCCTCCAGGAAACACCTCAAGCCGAACCTGGAAACGATGGAGCAAGAAAAAGCAGCAGCAATCCAAGAAGTCTCCAGGGACACTGGCGCCAGTTCATGAGACTTTGATGATACGGTCCTGATTAGCTAAGTATGGCAGCTCATTTGGGGGCGGGGGTCTCGAGCCGTCGAGCCGCCATTGCCACATAACCCACTCTTGTTATAATGTACTGCTGGCCCGGACAGACCTTGGGTAGGCCTGGGACAATGTACTATATTTGTTGTTCTTTGTTCAGCTCTACAAACATTTTGTTTTTTGGGGGGGGGGGGGGTGGAGGGTGGAGTGGAAGCGGCACTGGATTTCGTCGTAGGCCTTCTGGGGGACATGATGTGGATTGATTTTGCGCTGCGCCAGAGGGGGGGGGAGGGATTACGGGGAAGAGGGTGAGAGGCCTTACTGCTCCTGCTGAGGATCCGAGGGGGCAACCGCAAGTGGTAATGGGAAGGTATGGCACGCTACAGGGGGGGGAACGGGACTGAGTGCGGCTTTCACTGCAGTAACTCCAGGGTCTGCCCTAATATGCCGCTAACTATAGGGACTTGGAACGTCAAGGGGCTTAACTCCCCGCAGAAACGCCAGAAGATCTGGAAGTACATGTTAGTCCGCCAATTAGATATAGTGGCTCTCCAGAAGACTCACTTGTTAAAGACGGAGGATCATAGTCTTAAGCATAAAAGATATCCTCATCTAGAAGGCCTCGGCCTCCACTAAACAGAAAGGTGTGGCTCTCCTCTTCAGTCCGGGGGCACAATTCCAACCCTTGGCCACTCCGGGTGACAAAGATGGAAGGTGGCTAATGGTCATGGGCCGCTTGAAGGGTAAACTTTGTACGTTTGTCACACTTTACGCCCCCAATACGGGGCAAAAGGACTTTTTACACTTATTGCTGGGGAAGGTGGTCGATTTTGCAGAGGGACCCTTATTTCTTATGGGGGATTTCAATCTAGTGTGGCAACCGGACCTTGACAGCACACACGCACGCCGCTCTGACACAGGTTCCTTCCCAGAGGCCCTGCAGACACAAATCGGGGACATGGGCCTACTAGATACCTAGCGTACCCTATATCCACTCACACGAGACGACTGCTTCTCACACGTGCAGCAGACGTACTCTCGACTAGATTACATTTTTATGAGTCAGTCCCTGTGGGGTAACATTCAGGATGCAAAGATACTCCCTATCTCAGTTTCCGACCACGGTATGTACACTATGTGCCTTTCCTGGCTAGGTAACGCCCCCAAACCGGCCCGTTGGTACTTCCCGGAGGCCCTGACAAGGGACAGGGATTCCATGACACAGCTGAGGGAGACTACAGCTGAATTTTTTACCCTTAACACTCCAGATGCGACCTCTGAGTACAACACGTGGGACGCCTTTAAGGCGGTACTGCGCGGTAAATGCATCTCGCTCAACTCAGCCCTAAATAAACGTCGGGCGAAAGAAAGGGAGGGCTTAGAGGAGGAACTGGAGAAGGCTGAGCAAGCTCACAAACTCAAACCCACTAGGCAGACACTACGCACCCTCACGGCACTCAAGGGTATGTTACATGCCATATACAACAACAGGGCAGAATTCACCCTCCTTAAACTACGCAATCTATCCTACACCCAGGGCAACAAGATAGGGAAACACCTTGCTAGACAGCTGAAGGACAAGAGGGAAAGGGAATACATAGGGGGCCTTCAAGATGAGGAAGGGAACATACTACATAGAGACGAGGATAAGGCGGGACTCTTGGAGTCCTTTTACGGCTCGCTGTACTCCGCGGACACCCCCAACACGACCCACCAGCAGGCCTTTCTCAAGGATCTCCCTGTCCCGCAAGTCTCCCCAGAATGGAATGAGACTCTTACAGCGCCTATTACCCTGGAGGAAGTATAAACAGCTATCAAAGCACTGAAACCCCATAAGGCACCCGGTACGGACGGGTACACGGCAGTCTTTTATAAGACCTTTGCGGGGGACATTGGTCGACACCTAGTCCGGCTTTTCAATCAGATGGTCCTGGAAGGAGACACCCCTGCCTCCATGGCGGAGGCGGTAATTGCTGTACTCCCCAAGCCTGGAAAGGATGTCACTTGCTGCTCTTCCTACCGCCCCATTGCCCTTTTGAACATAGACGCAAAATTGTACTCCTCTATTCTGGCCAGGCGGCTGACGGACCTTATGCCACTCATCATCCATCCCGACCAGTCGGGCTTTATAAAAGGGCGCCAGACACATAACACCCGCCGTATCGTCCATTTAATCAAAAAAGCCAACAAATTTAAAATTCCTGCAGTATTAATTGGTCTAGATGCTGAAAAAGCATTTGATAGAGTCGATTGGCAGTTCTTATGGGCCACCCTAGCACGATTTGGCAGCTTCTCCGCATTCATAACGATGCTCCAGGCCAATTACAGACGTCCCACTTCCAAAGTCTCCGTCAACGGAGTGCAATCCTCCTCCTTCGGCCATACCAGGGGAACCAGGCAGGGTTGCCCCCTGTCCCCCATGTTATTCTCCCTTAGCATAGAACCCTTAGCTATAGCAGTAAGGGAGCACCCGGGAATCGAGGGTCTCCCCTTCACGGGGGAGTCCCATAAAACTTCCCTCTTCGCGGACGACGTTCTCCTCTCCTTATCAAATCCGACTAGTTCACTCCCACACTTGCAGGAAGTTCTCAGTTCCTTTGAGTTGGCGGCAGGCTTTAAAGTGAATCGGAGTAAATCCCATATACTCAACCTAACCCTCTCCCACACGGAGTCCCTGCTTCTCCGATCTTTAACACCGCTGGCATGGGCGCCCTCCTCCATACAATATCTAGGGGTGCAACTCACGCCCACACTGGAGAAATTGTATTCAGCCAACTTTCCCCCTATCCTCGCCCGTATCCAAGCAGAACTGACAAGATGGAAGCCGCTCTTTCTCTCCTGGCTGGGATGTGTGCACGCCATAAAAATGACACTCCTCCCCAAATTACTATACTTATTTCAGGCTCTCCCCATAGAATTAGAGGAGGACTTCTTTAAGCGCATTAAAACAATGATCCTGAGCTTCATTTGGCAGGGAGGACGGGCCTGTCTCGCCTTCTCCATACTTCGGCGGCCGCAACGGGAGGGAGGAGCAGGGCTCCCTGATCTTAAACTTTATTATAAAGCAGCCCAATTGCGCATCTTAGCTGAATGGACGCAGATGGAGTCGGAAAAGCATTGGCTCCACATGGACCGCAGTGTAGCAGGCAGGACGATATGGGACTTGATTTGGCGCGCGAAGAAAGATAGGCCCATAAACGCATACCTCAACACCCCGACACGCACCACTCTCAAGGTATGGGACACTAACTACAAGGGAGGGTTGGACAACTTTCCCCTCGCCACGGACACCTCTTCATTTCTCCTCACACTTCCCCCCCTGCACTGATGGAGGGACCATTTGACGCCTGGAAGGAGGGAGGTTGCCTCGCTCTGACACACTTATTCCACAACTATGATCCACTCACCTTTGAGAACTGCACAAGAGAATATGAGGTGGGGGACCGTGAAAGGTATCACCGTGCACAACTGTTACATTGGGCCCTAGACCCCCGGATCAGGGAGGGAGCCACTAGACCTCACTAATCTTGAGTTACTCCTCCTTAAAACTAAATCTATGAAGGGGGCGATTTTGGCGCTATACAAGCTTCTACCATCTACGGAAACTAGCCCTCGCCCGAGATACCAGGCCTGGTGGGAGGGGATGGCCCAGCGCAATATCTCGGAGGACGACTGGAGCCACCTATGGTCAGATATCCTTAAGTTTACCCAATCCACAGCACTCAGAGAAGCCCACCTGAAAGTACTGATGGACTGGTATTTATACCCGTCCAAACTTGCCAAAATATTTCCCGGCACATCGGATCGCTGCTGGAGGGGATGTGGCCTCTTGGGGGATTTCCAGCACATCTGGTGGGACTGCCCCTCTATTCGACAATTCTGGGAGGAGATCCTGGCACAGAAAATCCATCCTGGGGTACCCAGTCCCGACCTCCATGACCGAAGCCCTACTGCGAATTAGGGACCCTACACTAGAACATCAAACCTGGGCCGATAAAAGGATCATTTGGCTATGAATGGGGCGGCTAAACTGGCTGTAGCGGCGGCGTGGAAGAAGGAGGCACCTGCAATGTCCCTGTGGCACTCCCGCCTGTGGCAGTTACTTAGCTTAGAACGTATGTCCGGCATAGTCCGTGAAGATTTCAAGAACTTTGAATTCCGTTGGGGCCCTTTGGTCTCCTTTCTGTCGCAGGGTCTGCCATCAGCAGTATGCCCTTCCACGATCAGGGCCCTTCACTTATTTCAAATCTAAGATCCACTCCACAAATGGGACACACTTTAGTGCCGCTCCACCACCACTGGGGAGGGGGGGTTTGGGGGGGGGGGGGGGTCTTTGGGGGAGTTTCGGGGGAGGGGGCACAAGTTGGGGTTCCTTTTTTATGTGGCGCCTTTTTATTTCTTTTTGACTTGATGTGCACTACCCACTGACTATCTTCTTCAAGTTCCTTGGGGGTCTTGGCAGGCCAGTGGCGCAAACTGGCTTCTTGGCAGTCACGGGAGCACTGACTGAAGAGGGAGCGTGGGGACGCCCAGAGACTTGATAGCATTCTTCCTGATGGTCCCCTGTATGTGAAGTGTCAACCGCTCCCCATTTGTCCCAACACCAACGCCTACCCAAGTGATATGGCCTGAGAATGGGTACACGGTAGCTAAGGGGCGCTCAGATTTATTGTATACCAGCGATGCAACTGTTTTATTTTGCACTTTGGAGAGCCCCTGTGAGGGCATGTGGGCGGATTGTGCCACAAGTCATGTTTTGAAAACCACAATAAAAAACTACTTTGACAAAAAATGACTGAGAAACTGAATTAATGGAATAGAAAAGATGGAAATGATTAACAAAATATAAAACAATTTGCATTTGCAGTAGCGACTGTGCCATGGTTTGGGGCCTAAAAGCCCCTGTATAGAGACCATGCCAAGTTTATTGATAATCGCAAGCATTCTTATTGGGGCAGTTTTATCAACAGATAATGGCAACTTCACTGACTATGCACAGAACATTGCCATTTTTTAATAAAAACCCTGAGAATATGAGCAATTCTTCACTGATTAAATTATTTATTTCAGAGTTCTCTAAAGAGGGTATCCTTCATAGTTTCACATGCTTGAGTAATTACCCATCGTCTAGGTGGGGTCTTCTGTTACATACAACAGCACTGGAAAGTAGCAATTAGTTAGAAAGAGATGATCAATCAATTTAATAGAACATCGACCTTATTGAAAATGACCCAAAATATAACAGGTGGAAATTTTCTGAATTCTACTCCTCGCGGGCCACAACAGGTCAGATTACAAAACATATGCATGAGCACAGTATAGAAAGAGGAGCCTCCAAACTGGGACAAAGATGGGATAGCTGCATGTGAATCTATGAAAGATACCAAAACTGGAGAACTAAAAGTACGGTCAAGCAACATCATTTCTCTCCAGCATTGGTTCTTTCATGGACTCAGATGCTAGAATCCGATTAGCTAACAGTATAAGATACGACCAACAAATGAAGGCAGGATAAGGCAGCACTCACCTATCAAAAAAGGCTGCTTATCCAACAGAGGTAACCCTCGCTGATTCAGTGCCCAATAGTAGTGCCTCGTGAAAGTGGCTGCTTTTCATGGACACGGTTCTGCTCGTCAGTCAATGGAATTGAAGCATGAAGAGCCGCCGTTGCTTTAACTATAGTGAAGTGGCACGGACTATTCTTGTTGAAGGACGGTCAATCCTCACATAAAATGTAAATGCAGCTTCTATCAACTTGGAACTACTTTGTTTTGGAAAGTGTGAACCCTTATTGTGGTATCCACAGGAAAAAGCACAGTTGATCCGACTGTCTGAATTGACAAGTACTAGCCCTGTAAAATCGAAGGCATCTCTCTTACATCCAACTAATGGAGTGGCATGAATGCTCCATTGGAGGGGAGCGTGGCCAGCCAGGCAACATGGCTGGCGCAACTTGCTAGAGCTCCGCTAGCGAGGCCCTAATTTATCCTGTCCTGACCCGGGAAGTGTGCAGGGAGTGTGTCGGCAACAAGCAGAGCGTTTGCGGGTTCGCCTGAGGATCCCTCCGGTGCCGCAGGAGCCGTGCGGCGGGACGAGGGAGCCGAGAAATCATCACAGGCAAGTAGAGGCAGGAAACCGGAGAGAAGGCGCGAGACCCGGCCGGAACCCGAGGGGACCGAGGCCCGCCCCCGACGGTGCAGGTGGCGACTGGCAGAGACCGGGGGCACAAACGATAGCCGGGACGGCGCTGCCGGAGCCCGGGTGAGAGGCGCCTTGCCTGATACGCCGTGCTGACGCCGGTGAGCTGAGTGGCGGAGTCCTGCGGCGCTTCTGCAGGGAACCCGGAGGGAGAGCCGCCATCTTGAGGCTGCACGAGCCGGACTACTGTGGTGCCCAGAGCCCTGCACTGTGCGGCACCCGCTCCTTAGTGCCTACGGGGAGCGGAGCTGGGGAGCAGCAGGCGGCGAGCACGGGCCGCTGGGGCCCTCGGACGGAGGGAAGGCAGGAGCAAGCCTAGACGCGTGTGGGGCTGGTAGGAGGCGCCTCGCTGTAATGGCTGTGTAACGGCAGGTTGAGCCGTGTGAGTTGGAGGCGGCTGGAGAGAGGAAGCCGGCGCTGCCCGGTGAGGCTCAAGTGGCGGTGCTGCGTGGGCGCCGCTTGGGGGGGCCCCGCAATGAGATCCGCCCCGAGGCACGTGCCCCCCCTCCACCCTCGGCGAGGCCCGCCCTACCCTTCACCTGCAACGTGCCTACCATCGGATTGCGAGCACTACCGGGCGGAGGAACCTGCCTGGCCTGCTGCACCGGACATAACTACTTCGGTGTGGCCACATCTGCAGAGCAGTGGGTGGAGCCCCTGCTGCTGGACCGGCGCTCACCGGACCTGCCTAGCTGCATAAGCCCGGACCCTTCTGGAGACGGTAGGCTGCGGCCCTGGGGAAGCGTGGGTGCGGCAAATTGCGGACGACGCGTGCGGGCACTTGCCGATGTCCGGTAGTGCGACTACAGAGTACCCTGCAGCTGGCTAATACCGAGGCGGACCTCGCTACCTGGGAATAACAATCAACTGAGGCAGCTGACAGCGAGTGGCCAGGCGGGTGGATGCCCACAGCGCAGCAGCTTGTCATGGGCATACTCAAAGACAAGGCGCAACTGCGCCAGCAGGAGGCAGCTGGGCCCGATGTGACGCAAGAACGAAGGAGGACAACCCTGGACCCAGCGGCTGAGCTGGCGGCAAAGATGGACACAGTTTTGGCAGCGGTGGAGCGCATTGGCACGACCTTAGAGCAAACTAAGTCGTCACTGGAGGGCCGGATAGATACGGTGACGTCGGACTTCACCCTGCTGCACGCGGACCACCGTTAACTGGCGGAGACAGTCACAGAACAGCGCCAGGCGATACCAACCGGTGGTGCGCAACCATACCACGGCACTGCAGGACCTGATGGATAGGGTCCACGAACTGGAGGAACGCACCGAGGACGCAGAAGGGTGCTCTTGACGCAACAACGTCAGAGTGGTGGGCCTACCGGAAGGAGAGGAAGGGACAGCGCCTGAGAGATACACTGAGGCGTGGCTGAGATCAATCTTGCCGACAGGAGTGCTGTCCCCACAGTTCGTGGTGGAGAGAGCACACAGGGTGCCCGCACAAGCCCGGAGGGCGGGAGCTCGACCCCGCCCGTTCCTTTTCAAGCTACTCAACTACAGGGACCGGGATGCGGTACTCCGAGAAACCCGAAAGATTAACGACCTCCAGGTGGGCAACAGTTGTGTAATGCTCTACCCGGACTACACCGCGGCGACCCAGGAGAGGGTCCTACATGGCAGTGAAGAGGCAACTCAGAGACCTGGAACTCCCCTATTCACTGCTCTTCCCATCACGGCTGCATGTGGTTGCGAAAGAGGGCACGGGCTTCTTTAACACCCCGGAGGAAGTCTGGGACTGGCTGGAGGAGTCCGGGCAATGGTCGGGGACGCGGCCTGCGGCTCCAGAAGGCGGCGGATGGCAGGTGCAGCGTTCTAGGAGACGGAGGAGAAAGAGTGGGCCTGGACGAGGACCGAGCCTGGGACAGGCGGCACCCAGCCCGGAGAAAATAAGACAGGAGCGGCAGGAGGCACTGGAGGCGGTTGAGACATTGGGAGCGGGGAAAGGACATGGCAGACCGGACCATGGACAGCAAGATGGTGCCGCCGCCAGCAGATCCTCCTCACCATCCACGATAATGTCGGACGATGCTCTACAGCAGATAGGGACGCCCCAGACGGCGGAATACATAGTGTGATACCTGAGACCCTCATGCTAGTTTTAATGCAAACTGGTGAACTGTGTATGTTCCACTGTATCCTTTGACCTTCTATTAAACACGTCACTGGGCGACGCTGCTGTCCTGGGGCAGCTCACACAAGCTGACACTGTACTTAAATATGCTGTCACACTGCCAACACACAGACGTGCTTCCCGCTAGGCCGCGCGCCATTACACGCACTCTCGGGCCGGCGCCTGGGAGGACTCACACATGCCGGCACACTCTACTGGTGGGGCCAACTGACCACACCTCAGCAGGGACGGGCCGTGCGGAGGGAGTCATAGATAACACTACTGACTGCGCGTTCCCCAAGCGCACACATACAGAGCTCACACTACCATAGGTACTAGGTTGGTTGACCAGTCTGGAAGCGCTCTCCGTTGGGGGTACGCCCATAAAAGTTATGAAGTTGGTTTCAGTTCATATGTTCCAGATGCGGCATTCAGCGCCACCTGACCGAGGGCCCTCCCCCAGACACCACAAGATCGGCACCCCGCCCCCCCCCCGGGTGAGAGCAACACACCATCGATCCTGACATGCACTAACGTCATGACTTGGAATATCCGAGGCATGCATACCCCGTTGAAGCGTTACTCTGTTTTTGCGTACATGCAGCGCCACCACACAGGGTTTGCACTCCTCCAAGAAACACACATGTCCAGAGTGGAGTTAGAGAGGCTTCGCAGGCGATGGAGGGGACAACTTTATGGCACGACCTACTCAGCGCATGCGCGAGGCACCCTGATCTGGGTGAGGGCGGGTATCCCCTTCACACACAGACACGCAGATAGACAGGGAAGGGCGATATACGCTTGTGCGGGGGAACCTCAATGGGCAAGAAATGTTACTGGGCTCCATTTACGCCCCTAACACAGAGCAGCCTGCCTTCCTGGCGTCTTTAAATCAGGTCCCTCAGCAGTATACAGGCTTGCCTTGGTTACTCAGGGGAGACTACAATATGGTGCTGGACACACAATTAGACCGCTCTTACCCGCCCCTGCGCGCAGCGGCAGCAACCTCACTGGCGCAGACTTTTAGAGACTGGCTGACTCACTGGGGCATCCAAGACCTCTGGAGTACACAGCATCCCACGGATAAAATATATTCCTTTTACTCGCCGGTACACAGCCTGCACGTTAGACTAGATAGGATAGTGGGCTCCCAATCATTGCTCCCGCTCATAACCAAATCAGATTACATAGGCAGGACGCACTCAGACCACAACCCCCTGCTATTCCAAGTTGGTTGGATGGCCGATAGACCCCCGGTGCCCACCGGGTGGCTGCAGGCGGCAGCGTTGGAAGATGCGGAGTTCCGGGCCTCCCTGGGTAGCGCCATTCTCTCCTATTTTGGGGAAAATGGGGGCACAGCGGGTGACACTAGGGTGGAATGGGATGCCCATAAGGCAACCATACAGGGACACTGTATGGGGACCGCGTAAAACATCCGGGCACAGGTGTCTGCGTATCTGACCCGCATAGAATCTGAACTACATCAGTACGAAAGAGAGGGGGAGGGAGCAGGTAGGCCTGCGCCTTAGTTAGCGGAACTGCGAGGCGACCGGAAAACGCCGGGGCTGGACGGCCTGCCGGCTGAGTATTACAAGGCGAACAGAGACGTCCTGTTACCACTACTGCTCCAGATGTTTCAGGAGTCGATAGCTGAGGGCCGACTCCCGCCCTTGTTGAGGGAAGCGTTTTTAGTGTCCCTACCCAAGCCTGATAGAGACCCGCTGTCTATGGGCTCCTATCGCCCACTGGCGATGCTCAACACGGACTATAAATACTGGCCAAGATGCTTGCTGAACGATTGGCGCCGCTAGTCCCGCATCTGGTCCACCCGGACCAGAACGGTTTTATGCCGGCGAGGTCCACTTCCCTGAACATTAGGAGATATTTTCAAGTGGCGGCGGAGGCGACGATGGTGTGGCCGAGAGCAGGGTGCTTGATGCTAGACCTGGAAAAGGCCTTTGATAGCCTCGAGTGGGGGTACCTTCGAGCGGTGCTGGAGGGGTATGAGCTGGGCAGTGACTTCTTGGAGATGGTTGGGCTTCTGTACAGGAACCCTGTGGTCCCGTCCGACTGGGGCCATATGTCTCGGAGGAGGTGGCGATAGGCAGAGGCACCCGACAAGGGTGCCCCCTGTCGCCGCTGCTCTTTGCGCTGGCCATTGAGCCGCTGGCGGCAGCCATGAGGCAACAGCTGACTGATGGGATCCCACTGGGCAATGGCGTGCACCAGGTGTCCCTGTATGCGGACGACCTCTTGGTTTTTGTCAGGGATGTGAATGATATGCCGGACCAACTAGCCCCACTGCTGAGCCGTTTTGCCGACCTCTCAGAGCTCAGAGTCAATGCGGGTAAATCCTGCCTCTACGCCTTCAATGAAGAGACGGGAGTTCCCGAGTACAGCCTGCATGGAATGAGAGTGCAATGGCGAGCGGATTTGTTTAAGTACCTGGGGATCCAGATATACCGGCAGCCGGCGGACCTGATGGACGGGAATCTAGGCAGAGCAGTTACAGCGCTCAGGGCGCAGATGAGTTTCTGGTCCACGCTTCCCCTGACAACCACGGGCAGGGTCGCTTTGACCAAAATGGTGATGCTTCCCCGCCTCCTGTACTACTTCACGAATCTGCCGCTGTTTGTGCCTGCGGCCTTCTTTTCCAGGCTCAATGGGATCCTGCGTGACTTTGTGTGGGGCGCGTCCAGGCACCGACTGGCCCTGGGGAAGCTATTTCTCCCCACAGACAAAAGCGGCCTCGCTGCCCCCTGCTTTGAACATTACTATCTGGCAGCGCAGCTCCAATGGGTTGCACGCTGGTTGGCGGGAAGGGAGGACACTGCCACAATGGAGCCGCCTTATGCCTTGGAAAAGATCACTGCACGGTTTCACCCCCTGGCGGACAAGGCCAAACGTGCCCCGCTCCTGCTAGGGGTGGCATACAAGTGCTTCCGTAGGGCACTCTACCTCACGAGGAAAGTGCTGCCATACGCGCCTGCAGTCCCGCTGGAGGGCTCTCCGGGGGGGGGGGGCGAAGGAGTCCTCACGCATCGCATGCTAGAGCAGTGGCAGGCGGCGGAGGTGCAGACGCTGGGCGACCTGTATCAGGACGGAGCCCTGCTCCCCTTTGAGTCGCTGGTTGCGGAGGCCGGGCTCCCCCCTGGGGGATTCCTGATGCATAGATCGCTCACAGCCCGAATGGCGGCGAGATGGGGGGATATAACGGAGGAACCGGGCAGCACCTATTGATACAGTACCTCCACATCATGGGTAGGGGCAGACACCTCATCAAATGGTTTGCTGCGTCCCTGCGTTTACACAGAGCTGGACCTGGCTCCCCTTCGCAGGAAGCGGAAGCAGGACATGGGGAGGCCGCTGGCAGACAGAATGGGAGCGGATACTTAAAAGCCCGGTGCGCATACCCAGGAACATGCGCTTCCGCCAGATCCAGGTCTATATCGTCCACCGGGCCTACCTCACTCCGGCTTTAATTGATAAATACTTTCATAGGGTGGATGAGTCTTGTCCCCGCTGCGGCGAGCTCGCCGTGGACCTCCTTCACCTACTGTGGCGCTGCCCGCGGCTCAGCGATTATTGGACGGAAGTGCACTCCCGGCTAGTACAATGCACAGGCCGTGAGATCCCTCGCGACTGGCCGGAGTTCCTCTTACACCATTTTAAACGGTCTTCAACTACCAAAGTGTTGTCCCGTTTCCTGGACCTGGGGATGGTCACGGCGGTGAGACTCCTGACAAAGCGGTGGAAGGCAGGGGACCCACCCAGTGTGCAAGCGTGGACCCTCTCCCTACTCTCGTGGGGCCGCACGGAGTGGACCGCTATCAGGAGGGAAGAAACGGTAGGACTCCGCAAAGAGCCCATGGCGGAACGCTGGAAAGGCATGATCAAGACACTGCAGGAAATAGGAACTGGCGAGGTTGTGGATGTGACTGGAGACATGGAAGGTGAAATGCCTGACCAAGATAGGGGGCACACAGAAGCCGCTGCTGGCGGCAGCAGCGACACTAGCAGGGCTGGCGACAGCGCACAGGCGGAAGCCCATGACCGGAGCGCGACGCGGGGGCCATAGGCAGTGGGAATACATGAGCGCCAGGAGCAGAGGACAATGGAGTGGGGGGTGCGGGTAGCCAACCGGACAGGGTGGGAGAAGAGAAATGTACTTACTGTCTGTCAAGGGGGGAAGGGGACCTTGGGAAGGGGAAATGAGGGATTGATTTGTATTGCATCCAAAGGACGCTGCCACATCTAGTTATTGCTGTTTATTGCAAATGTTTTGGTTGCAACTGAGTTACGTTTACACGAAATGGCACCCCGAGTGGAGAGGTGACGCAAAGACTTGCACGAACTATGGCCATGCACGAAGGCCCGAGACTCAGTCGACTGACACTTAGGTCATAATATAACGGTGTCTAAATAGAGAATGGTGATGTCAGGGTACGGATAGCGGAACATTGGGATAAAACGTTAAATGTGCATGGTGCGTGCAATATGTTTTTTGAAATGGAGACAAAAATGCCAATAAAAAAAAAAGTTGACAAAAAAAAATGGAGAAATCCAAGAAGAAAAAAAAAAGAAAAAAAAAAAGATCTGGAGACAACAGGCTTGTAATCAGTGTGCTTTACACAATAGCAGTAAAGAACTTCTGGCTGATATTGGGGTTAGAACTACAACTGTTTTCCCAGCAACTTATTTCAAGTCCTTCCTATGTATGAACTTCAAAAGGGTTCTTTATCTGTTACGACAAGGATTTATTCTATTCCCAAAGTACTAAGGCCTTCTTACTGCTGGTAAAGCCCTCCAGAGACATCTGTAAAAATCTCAGCCTACATGACAACAGGGGGGTGGAGCTGTAACAGCGGAAACTGGAGATAGCCACAAGTTGCACTTTCATAGATAAAAGTTCTAGTGGTGATTCAACTAGATACAGCTGTTACGTTTGCAACTGATGTGTTGGGCATGAATTCAATGCAAGGTATTCAATACACATCTGGTATGGAAGTGTTCCCACTTGTTTTTTCAAGTCTTACTTTGGAATGCACTCTGGCTCGAGAGAGTTGCCAGGATGTCCAGGCCACAGGTTTTCTAAACAGTGGTGGGGCAAATATGTCCACAAGGCAGAAGAAATGAGCACGTATTATAAAGGGACAATCGCCACCGCAGACCTGTGCATGAAGAAGAAATGTTTATTCCAATATTCCAAGTAAATCCAATACTCTGCGAGCAGTCACTTGCCGACACCTTCAGCCGCAGGCACCCCCAAATGTCTGCTCACTACCCAACTGAATGTCTGAGCAGTGATGCAGGGTGGAGGTGTTCCGAGCCTGACCCACTGTGAGCCATTCCTCCAACATCATATAAACACGTTTAATACAGAATATAACACACCTTCCCCTTTCCCCAATACACAAGAATTAACGTGACAGAGACCACCTCCCCCCACCAAAAAAGTTATCCGAAAGCAATAGAAAAAATCTGCAACAAAACCAGAAAGAATGATAAACTAAAAGCATATCAAGTCATTACACAGAGTTTGAATCTATCCAGAACTTTGCAGACCAATGTATATGAGGAGCCACTGAATATTTTGTACCCCACAGGTTTCATGCATGTTGGTCCGGGACCCTTCTCATGGACTACTCTTGCACAATTTCACTATTGGCCATTTTGCAATTTTACAGCACAACCACCCTAGTTTACTTCTTCCACACAAGGAGCAGGACCAAATCTGAATTTACCCTTTACACTTTTGGCCATCAGGTAATTCCACATTCACATAATTGTCCCGCTCCAACACTACACTCTCAGTTCCTTAAGTGACATCGAATACCTTTCTTTACTTCTTGTTTGACTACCCTTATACTTCTAGCCAGCTCAGTATCATGTGTCTGGACTCCACTGGTTTTGACTTTGGGTAGGTTGTTAAACAAAGCTGGCCTCAACCAATCGGAGAACCCCTGCCTATCAACGGAGGAAAAGGCACAATACCAGTCACACTAGGAAGAGTATTAAGATATGACCAAAGCATGGTACGCAGAGCATTCCCCACATGAACACCTGTAAGTACAGCTCCTCTCACACAGTCCGAAATCATCCTATTAGCCCTTTCAACTTGACCATTTCCTTGGGGGTGGAAAATACTGCACCTCGAGTTTGATCCCAGCTCATATTAAAACTTCGACCATCTCTAAGGAAACAAACTACACCCTTTTTTCCAACAGTACTGAAGGAAACATTCCGCAAAAAAATCTGTGAGGATTATAACACTTGCGGTAGGTTCACAAATTAACAACTTTAAGCCATTTAGATAAATGATCAATCAAAACAATTGTAAGTTGAGGACACCAGGAAAGGGTTTGATTGCATATGGTCTCCACTGGTCAGATACCTTTTGGAGGGCCTCCCATTGACAGCTTGTAATCCACGGAATAGGGCCCTCCATCTATTCCTTATCTAATTATTCACCAGCGTAGAGAGCTAGGACGTCTGTGTTGCATATGGGGGTATAGATTACGATTCACCCATCCCTCGCGCCCATTTCGTTTCTCTTTTCATTTGCACCATCTTTACAAAGGCAAACATTTGCTATTCACTCCACTGAAACTTGGCCTTGTTTTTTTATAATGCATTCCGGGTTCAGCAATGGTCGTGAACATCTTTACAAACTTGGCACAATATTCACACATTTCCCAGGAACGCCATCAACTGTTCTGTGTCTACAGATGCATCTTCTATAGTTTCAAAAATCCTGGGTGCGGACCAACACCTTTGTCAAAGATGAAAAGGCGAAAATATTCCACTTCAGGCCCACCAAACACACATTTGTTTTAGTTTGAGACCACTCGCACTCATGGCAGACAAATCAGCTTTCAATTTCCTTCGAGGTTCAGAAATTTCCTTGCACAAACACATGGTCTTGAAACACATTTAGTCTGGTTCACAACGTCACTCGTGATTCTTTGGGAAATCGCTACAGAGGAAGCAAGACCAAAAGGCATCCTAATGAATTGGTACAGGCAATAAGGTGTTAAAAAACAGTAAGATGTCTTGTTGGTTTTGCCAAGACAACCTGATATGCTGAACACAGATCAAATATCGAAAACACTAGCTCCTGACAATGTTCAGAGCTTTTCTTCAATTTTTGGTAAGGGATAACTATCCACCCAAATTGCTTGGTTTAAACTCCTAAGATCAACGAACATTGATTTCATTATTCATCCGTACCACCACAATAAGTGAAAGACACAGAGAAGAGAAGACTATTGGTTCAATCACACCATCTTTGCATAGATTGTCCAACACATTTTTCAAATTGTCCCTCACACTCAATGGCGGCACCTCAATTTATGTTTCACCGGACACACCCATCTTTCAAATCCCTTCAACATTCCAGACAGTTCAAATATGTGGTCATGTCTCTAAAGCAGTGTGTAAACATTTTATATATGCCCTTTCAACTGACTGTTCTTAACAGTCAATACCTGATGTACCACACCCGGTTTAAGATTTGGTGGTGCCACCCAAGCATATCTGATCCATTTTGTGAGGCATGTACTTTACCCTGGGCCCTCCAGACGTTTAAAACCAATAACATTCTTGAAGAAAACTACTAAGTCAATCTGTGGACCATCATACCTTTGTGGAGATATCTGTGGCAATAACATTTCTGCAACATCGCAGTTAAGAACATTATCTTTGGATAGGATAATGATCTTAGATCCAGAAAGGTATCATTAACTTCCCCACTCTAAATATCTGTATGGGATCCTTGGTCATTCTCATGAATTCTAATAGAATGTACTGAATCATTGATATCACTGTTACTGTTTTCAGCTTCTTGTGCTGAAAGTACTAATATCTTTAGCTACAACATGCCCCTCATTCGTACACAAAGCAACACATTCATTTCATCAGCAAGATCCTGGTAAAAGTCTTCTGTTACAAAGTTCACTTTGCCTCTTTTTGCTTGGCACATCCTGCTAAAACTCCAAACACACACCGGACATTTCTTGAAAGAAGCTAAATGGTACTTGGACCATATTAATGACGCAGCAATAGTGGGTTTAGAAGCTGGCTACACTTTGAAACTAGAGTAATAATACACAATTAGGTCTGAACCCACTCAGAGATATTAGTTCTAAAGAGGTGGAAGTCTATTTCCATACATGAAAGGCTGAGCAGTTATTGTAGGGAAAAGCAAAGGCAGATGTTTGAGCGCCTTCTGGGTTAAAGCTGGAACCACAATATAGTTTCCTGTCATTAAGGCTTTGCCATTATGCACAATAGCCTATAAGAAGAACTTGACACTGACATTTCAGCAGACTTCAGGTCACATTATCGGTATTGTTGGCTATACCTTCTGTCTTTCAATGGTTGGTTGATTAACCATGATGCTCTACAACATAGCTTAAAGGCATTGGCAAAGCCAACAGCTCTGGCTAATGTCCCAAAGCTACACCTATTGGCTATGCCAGTGCTTGTCATGAGTTGAGTACATTATTTAAATAATATTTATATCTAATTCCACTAATAACTAGACTGTTTAGATATACGGCTTAGTCTGAAGTAACTTGATCTCTATCTGTAGCCCAAAATCACAACTATGTGCAACGCAAAGATGCCTGATAAAGCCAGTTTCGAACAAAGCTGTGAAATCAATGTATTTACATCTTTAAAATTAGGTATAATATAAAGCAAACATGACACCTTGGCCAAAAGATTAGTTCAGATGGAAAAACTAGTATATGCAAACCAAAAGCTCAGTTGGTTCAGCTCCGAATAAGATATGTAATCTGATTTTACAAATTATGAATCTATTAATTATAAAGTGCAGGTAATTGTTATAAGGTCACCATAGGAAAGTGGCCTACAAGTTAAATGTAACAGTAAGAAGATGCAGTTCTTACCAGCTTGCTCTGTAGTTCTCCTTTTACAACACTATATAATAAAATGCTGCCGACTGCTGTACCAATAGCCAACAAATCCAACTGTCCAGCCGACTCTGCAGCTTCAGATTTCCTTTTCTTCTTTTGTGGGCCCTCCTGAAACAGAAAGACAAGAATTAGACTAGACTAATAAAACTGGCATGGTGTTGAGAGACCATTCTTGCAGGAGGAAGAAACCACGGAGTGGGCACTATGTATTTATTACAGATGCACTATGGTCTGGTTCAAGTACCCTACTGCATAAATTATTGCAAATAAGCACATTTAACTTCTAAATTTAGCAACTAGCAGGAAGCTGAATTGTGGCTTCACTTCTCCCAATGATCCTAGTGGAATCCTTAGCTCCCCCATAGCTCATGAAGAATGGATTTCTACTACATGATAGACACACAAACACTACATGCAGACACTACACATTCCTCTTACCTAAGGACAAAATAAAATATTGAAAATAACTGAAGTTTACATTAACACAGATAACATACAAAATTGTAACTTAAGCAAATCTATGGGTAAAATGTGTCAAGAAAATCAAGTATTGGTAAGGTAATAATTGTAATAACAATAATAGTAGCCAAGTGAGAACTATTACCACACAATGAATGCTAGGGATACTCCAAGAGGAGGTTGTTCCCATCCTCTTCTTTTTCCACCCTCCCTGTTGGTAATAGAACTTATCCCTCCACGCCCAACACTCACTTCATTCCACAACCACTTGTAGGAACGCATGGTCTTTTCGCACAAGTTAGAATTTGAATGCAAGATCTTGCTGAATCTGGATAATCTGGCTGCTAATATCTCAAATTTTGCTTTCACCCAAGTGTACAGTCACTGAAGGTCTATTAAACTTTGCAAGGTTTGGAGAGTATGCCCCCACCCTTCCAGTTATAACGTGTTTGACACACCTAATTCTAACTTTGTTGCTTTGACTACATGTTTGCAATCAAAATGTCCATTGTAGACTCCCTGAGCTTTGCTGATATTTTCTTCTAACTTATGGTGACCAATTCCCTCAAAACTACTGTCATTCATGCAACATTAAACTTTGTGTAAGTTTCGCTTCTCTTGAACACTTTAAAAAAAACTTCAGCTTGTATAGGGAAGCATCACGCTGTACACAGTTTTCACCAAGCCTCATCTTTTAGCATTAAAGCGGTATTTGGTTTCACTTTGAAATATTGCCTTCTACTACAGACAGCTTTTTTAGTCGCACGATCTGTAATACAGGGCAGCGCAGGCTCCAAAAGAGTTTTTGGATTGTAGTTATTTTAGCTTTACGCCAGCACAAGCACTTCTTCCATCAGCACGGCGCCTGCATCAAGGCTGTCGCTCTAAATATTCCATGAACCACTGTGGTCGTGAAGGAAGCACTGTGTTGATAAAATAAAGGCGCAAGACCACTTTATTCGTCTGTGCCAAATCTTTGCCAGATCTCAACAACATCTATGCAGCAGAGCGATATGCGTTCAAAATCAACAGATCCTTATGTAGGCAAAATAAACTACAGCTTCAAAACTCACACTCTTCCGTTGGCCAAGGTTAAATAGTACTAAAAGCAGTATAGCGCAAGTAGATCTACTATGCCCACAGTGGAGGGTGAATTTGAAGGAGGAAAGTTATGAAGAAAGAACAAGCAAGGGTTCCCGGTATCTGGTAAAGTGGGATTGTTTCATTGTAAAGAAGGAGTATCTGATTTATGATGGTCTCTGGAATAAACTTGAAGTATTGGATGATCAGAAGAGAGCAAATCATGCCAATTCAAGACTTCTGTCTAGTACAGAGGTAGTTTCATAGAAGTGAAGTCTGGTTGGTATTGTTAACGCATCGTACATATGTTCCATTTATGATATAGATCTTTCAGTATATAACTTTGGAATTTAAGAATAAACTAATTTCTTACAAAGTGAAAAAAGTAGTTATTTCTGATTTAAGCTTAACCTAGGGAGGCCCTTTGGGCAAGTGCCTGCCTGCACCTTTTAGCTTGCCACTCCAGAAGCAGAGCACACCAAGTGGTGTGGGCCCGCAGTCTGACCCGGTTTGAAGAGCTAGGGGGGAGCCCGATAGGCGTTATGACCACCACACAAAGCAGAAAAGCTAGCGGCCACTAAAGAGATCCGCTGAGAAAGCAGTGCTGATGTAGTAGATCCCTGTGCACTCCTGGGCGAAGCCGCCCCACGGGTAATACTTCAAGAGGCAGAAGGAGGGGTCCAGGAGCTAGCATGTGCTTCCAGCAGAGACCTGGGGCCAGAGGGAGAGAGGAGGCAAAACTCAAGAGATTCACCAGCTGAAAGAGGGTACCAACTGCAAAAATATCACTGAGTTCTATAAGCTACTTCATGGGGCGGTACTAGGTGAAGTATTTGCATCACGAAGGCTGATAACAGGGCCAGACTATTAGAGCAGACCACTGAACACAAAGCCAAAGAGAAGACCGCGCTTTACCACTGCACTTTCTCCAAGCGCAGGTAAAATCAAAAGCTACCAGTACTTCACAGACCCCAAGTGAAATCAGCCTGTTCCACCTACTCAACAAGGGATTTTCTTTTTTGGGGATGCAGCCCATTGGGCAAGGGCATTTGCTCCTTCTTGCCACCTTGGGAGGAATGGAGGAAATGTTCTGTCGACCACCAATCTGCTTCCAGGTGGCTAGAAAGCTCATTAGGACACTTGAGTTTACCTGGTTTCTTTTTCTTACATGGGTGAGGGGAGAGGGAGGGGGGGCCTGGCACCGAGCAAAATCCTGTCTCTAAAATGGGCACATTAGTCTTCCTGCTCCCCTGGGCGAGCAGATTGTAGAAGATAAAACAAATAACCTGATAAAGTCTGCTCAGTCGACCATGGCAAAAATATGCCAGTTGCTGTGCTTTTATGAACTACCTAGGAGGGGTAGAGCAACAGTGAGTGAGGGACAGTAATACAAGAAGAAGAAGCATCACATTGGGGAGATGGCAAGAAAACACATGCACTGCGATGGAGAAAGGAAAGGAGAACTCATTGTGGTTAAATATCGAATAAATTATAAAGAGAGAACTTGCACCTTTTGGCAAGGTAAACTCGGGGACCACAGCGCCAATCCACACACCCAATACATTTTTATAATCCTCAGGGTGTGTAGATGGACATAGGCTCCATAAAATAAAATTAAAACGTAAATTAAAAAATTTAAATTTAAAAACAAAGTAGTCCCTTGCAACTAGCGCCGGCCGAGACGTCTGCGTGAGGGGAGGAGCGGCCGGCGTTCACCAGAACCAGGAAGAGCAGCGCGACGTCTGAGTGAGGGGAGGAGCGGCGAGAAGCAGAACCAGGAAGAGGCGGAGGACAACAGCGCCGGTATGAGAGAACCAGAGGAGCCGGCGGGAAGCGGAGGAGCAGTGAGAGGTACGTTGCGGCTGCACCGCCGTGTTGCGTAGGTCTGGGCGGGAGGGAGTCGGCAGGTGCATCGCCGTGTTGCTGAAGTCCGGGCGGGAGGCGGGGGGGAGTTGGCGGGTGCACCGCCGTGTTGCTGAAGTCCGGGCGGGAGGCGGGGGGGGAGTCGGCGGGTGCACCGCCGTGTTGCTGAAGTCCAGGGCGGGAGGGAGTTCTGCCCTGGGATAATGCAGCCTGCAGCCTCCTTCTGGCCCAGGCAACGCTGGGGCGGGCTGCTAGTATCAAATAAATTAAACTACCAAAAAAGGGATACCAAAGATATACATCCTGAGAGAACCTTCCAACTCTGTCCTTAGGAGTGCGAACAAAAGTCAACTGAAATTAATTAAAATTCAAAATTTCCACCCATGGAGGCTTTGATATACTGGATGGTATGGGATCTAATTGAAAAAAAAAAAATCGAGAGCTTGTTGCGTATACACCACAGTAATTACGATTTTCTATTTGGCATATTCTTACAGTACCTAGATCTATTTATTTTAGCATCACAGATTTCTCAAAGTTGTTTTAAGACCTAGCAGATATATACGACCTATTATTCAATTATTATGCACAGTGCTGAACGTTTTGTGCTGCTGGATGTGGGAAGTTGAGTAGCTGGAGGCTTGAACAGGGTGGTTGCTCATATTTGGGACAACACTTTTTGGCCCCTAGTGAGGGTCTCATAGGACTGTGCTCTAATGCAGCGAGTGAAGCACCTGCTGCAGATGGTAACTGGATCTACATCAAACATAAGGCCTGATTTTTGCACTTAATGGATCTTTATTTTCGTGATGAGCAACAGCAGTTTAAGACTCTACTTCCTTGCTTGCTGTACTAGTGGAAGCACCCATAGAGAAGTAATCACCCAGGAAGCATGTTCAGTATCATATATGGGGACGTGTGCAGGAGGGCTGACAGGGAGAATGAGGCATATAAAGCATCCTACGAGACACTTTTGCATCACATATACAGAACAGACAGAATGGTGACAAACTATGATGCACACTGGTTAACAATGCCGAAAGCCACCTTGCAGGACCTTCAACAGAATGAAGTAAGGATCTTAAGGAAGAAATGAAGGGAGCAAGGAAAACAATTGCCTACATGATTATCTACCATTTCATCAGATACCAAAACAAAGAAAAAACGCAGCTGTGGTATGAGAAACTACAGAAGAAGGTGGGAGCTGAAAAATCTACTACCATATGGTTAGGCATAACAGATAACCAAATGTACGCACCAAACCATAAATGTGATGTTCTGAAGAGCAGGGAAAGGACAAATAATACCTGCATTGACAGTGTGAGGGAAGGGTTTTGATGATGATTTTAGTTGCCAACATTGAATGTGAAGGGTCTGACCATGTCTGAAACTGGAACATGCAGATGAGGTGGCTCTCCAGATACACTCGGTGTCTCTGTACGCCGACGACCTATTGTTATATATCAGAGACCTCACATGCATACCAGCGGCGATCACAGACGTCTTTCGAACGTTTGGGGATATGTCGGGACTCCGTGTTAACTGGGCCAAATCGGGAGCCTATGCATTCAATGGCGAGATGCCACAGTGTGCTGTGCGCATGATGGGGGAGACGCTCCGATGGCACCCGACGGTATTTAGGTACCTAGGGATCTTAATATATCGTGACCCTGTGGATCTCCTGGAGGGCAACCTCGTGAGAGCCATATCCTCGCTCACGGCCCAGGTCACATTCTGGAACTCCCTCCCACTGAATGTGCCGGCCAGAGTGGCGCTAACCAAGATGATAATGCTCCCCTGGCTCCTCTATTATTATACTAATCTGCCAGGGTATGTGCCGGCACGCATATTCAAAGGATTGGAAACCCTCACCAGACGCCTCATCTGGAATAAGGGAAGGCCCCGGGTAGCATTGAAGACCCTATACGCGGCCACAGACGCTGGGGGCTTGGCGGTTCCAAATCAAGAGCTATATTACTTAGCAGCCCAGCTACAATGGGTCGCTTACTGGCTGAGCAGCAAGAACCTGACGGACACGGCCACTGGCGACACCACCCTGTCTCCCGTACAGGTACTAACGCTCTTCCACCCCCTAACGCAGAGCCGGCATCCCACACAGGTCCATGTGGCGGTAGCGAAGCGATGCTTCACACGGAGCCTCAGACTCACCATAGACACGGTGCCCTATGCTCCGAATCTACCTCTACTAGGGACTCCCTTAACACTAGCATACTGTCCTCGGCCGAGCTACGCAGCTGGACTACGGCAGGCTTAGACGACCTGGGCGGCCTGTATAACGACGGTGAGCTGCAGCCCTTCGAGACCCTGGCCGCAGACACGGAGCTGCCAGTTGGTCAATTTCTGGCGCACGCCAGACTCCTCCACGAGCTGACGAAGGCATGGGGTGACGTCAGCCGCGAACCATCCACTCATCTACTCATCCAGTACCTACATGTGATGGGCAATGGGTCCCACATAGTGCATTGGCTTGCTCAAGCACTACACAGCCATACACAATTTTCCTCCCAAAGACTGAGGGAAAAGTGGGTGGCCGACCAAGGCACAGACTGGACGGACAAACAGTGGGCCGCAATATTAGCGGGCGCCAGAGACATCCCCCGCAACGCGCGATTCAAAACCATCCAATATTACATTATCCACCGCGCATATTTATCTCCGGACAAACTGAATCGCTACTTCGGGCTCACCTCTTCGGCGTGTCCCAGATGCGGCCTCCTGGACTCGAACTTCTTGCACGCGCTCTGGAGCTGCACCCACCTCACCTCGTACTGGTCGGCGGTCGCGGACATGTTGACTGTGGCCACAGGCGATACCCTTCCCAAGACGTGGGAAGTGTGCCTACTGGGACTCTACAAGAGGACCAAGCAGACCAAGCTACGGGCGCGATTCTGGGACTTAGGCCTCATTACGGCCAAGCGCCTGATCACGAAACGGTGGAAAAGCGCCACCCCGCCGCGCCCTGCGGACTGGCGTCGTTCTCTTGGCAACTGGGCTTGTGCGGAGAGTGTGTCTCTACACAGGGAAGAGACCGCTGGCCTACGGAAGTACCCAATCGCCCAAGATTGGGATGCTGCCCTGCTTGCGTACCATCGAGCGTGCGCCCAGGCCGGTATAGAGTACCATCCCAGCGCGGTCTAGAGGAGGCCCAGTTGACTGCTGTCCAAACCTGGTGCGGGCTCTCCCCTCCCCCCCCCCCGCCTCCCCATTCCCCTGTCCCGCCCCTCCCCCCCCCATCGCTTTCCCCAACAGATGAGACCTCACACACCGGAGATGACACATACAGCTCCCCACCCCGCCTTCGGCCGTTTCCCCCCCCCTCCCGCCGCCTTGCAGCGGCACCATGTCCTCAACTGCCCCCGCCCCTGCGCGACCCTCACAGGATGCACCACACATAGCTAGGGTTCTAGGTACACTACCACACAAGCACATACTAGTCCACAAGTTGTTGAAATGTTTCCCCCTCCCCCTCTTCTTTTACTACCCAGTTGTACCCCTTGGTTGACACAGAGACTGTCCATACTGTCCTCATATTAATGCTCGATCCCCCCCTCCCCATTTACGTTTCACATACTGCCGACTGGATGCATCCATGAACGGGAGGTGGACTCACAGCGACCCATACGACGACGGAGGGTATGGTCCTGCCTCTGCCAGTTACTGTGCTAATCAGGGAACACAACTTTAAATAATGACCGTTAGCTTTCGTGACCACGTTGGTCCTTTCGCAGTGCTATGAGCTGTAAGCACTGCAACATGAGACATTTCCTGGCACCGTCACTCACGGACTAATGCATCTCCACTGGCTATTGTTTATTCCCACTCATGTATAACTGGCATGTCAATATGTGCTATTTGCTGAATACCGTTTGTAGTAGTACTGCATTATGACATTGTGTGAATACTTGCTGACTTAACTGGGGAACTAAATAAAGTTTGGGACCGTTGGTCTTAAAAAAAAAAAAAAAAATGGTGGCTCTCCACCTATTTATCAATAATGTTACTAAGTTATAACTCGCTCCAAAACAAGCAAAATGGACAATCCATTGCATAATAGACTTTCTTTTCCCCAAAAAGATACACTGTGGATAAAGAGGACATCTAATTGTTTTTTAAGTGCAAACAACACACTGCTACAGGGTTCGCAAACGGAAACATTTGGCTTAGGTCTTTCACTTGATCATGCACAAAGTGATGGATAGATATGGGGGAAATGTGGCTTTGAGGACATTGACATTAGAGGGGATAATCTAGTATTTCAGATTCTGCTATTTGGAGAGAAAGACAAGAGGGTGAATACCAATAAACCTTTATCCTGTAAGATAATGAAAAAAGGTTCCAGGACATATTTCATGTAAGGTCTAATAAAAGGGGAGCTCAGAAATAGAAGACAGGCGGAGGCAGGAACCCACAAGGGGGATGTTTAAAACAGGGATAGCATTACAAACTATCACAAAATACATGGAGCCAGACTATGGTTCTTTTCTTGAGCTGGCTGAGATTTGGGATAGAATTAAGGTGGCAGGGGCAGGAAGATCATGTCAGTGGTTTTGAAAGCTAGGAGGATGCACTTTAGCAAATCGCAAACTTAAGCTTGAACTAAAGGAGGTAGAAACAGTGAGCAAGGTTACTAGACAACAGGATACTCCAAGCCATGAAAAGGTCTAGCACACTATAGGTGAACAAATCGGAGGGCTCTCTGGGTATCTTAAATGAGGGGAATGCTGATAAAGAAGTGGAAAACAAGGGTGAAAGGGTATATGGTGGCACAGGATAGGACAGTGGCAGGACCAAAGCTGCCATAATCCATCCTTATGTTAAGAGTCTGTACTTTATGGCACAATAAAGTACAATGGAATGAGAGCTATAGGGCTAACAAGTATTAGGTAATGTTAAGATCTTGCACCCGATTGAAAATGCTGCGAAACGCATAAATGCACTCCCAGTATTGCTTGATGCCAGTAACAAGAAAGCCTTTAATCAGGTGGGATAAGACCACCCGAGGACTACAATAAATAGGTTTGGTTTGTTGAGGGGCCTAATAGACAGTGATTAAATAATGTCATCTGCTCATGTGATGTTCAATGGGCTTCTCTCCAAACAAGTCAGGTTTTAGGGCACTAGACAGAGCTGCACCCCATCACCACTCTAGTTTATTCTGGTAATGGAACCCTTCAAGAACAGAGAAATGAGGTGTAGGAAGCTGGCTCTGTATATACTATACCAAAATGAGGTAGTGTGCACAGAGTCCAGTGGAACCCCAAAGGTAGGCAGGGGTAAAAGTAGATCGCACCTTACTCTATTTGTGGTAGTGTGGGCGAGCAGTAAGGATTTATCGGAGGGCAGTGTTAAGCATTTGTTGTAAACACTCAAAGACTGAACTCAGACCAATTGTTTGTATAAAAAAAAATGTAGTTCTTTTATTTCTAGAACTAAACTAAGCCTGGCACAGGTAAGTTCAATTTCAATTCAAATATCTTTATTCGGCACTTAAAAAGATACCATAAAAGTACATACATAAAAAGTACATTTAAAAACATTTAAAAACCACATTAAAATGATTAAGAGAAGAGGAAGGGCATTGAATTCATGTCAAAAAATGTTCTGCTATCAGTCTCTAATTACAGGGCATTACAATCATTTACTTCTCTTGTGTTCCTTAACCTCATAGCCACCTTAATAAAACTTATTATACAAAACAATGTGTGAGCATCTGAGGCTTCCTGTAAAAACAGTAGAGCTGTTTTTGCCTGTCTAAATTTAGCTTTTTTAAGAATCCCCACTAAAAACGTACGTCTGGGGTCTGAGTAAAATGAGCATAACAGTACAAAGTGAAGGGTATCCTGCGGAGACCTACTGTTGCAGCCGCAGGTACCCTTCAACTCCAGTGAAGGGGTAAATCCAGAAGGGACAGAGAGTAGGTGGTGTAGCATATTAAGTCTGAAACGGGTCATATAAAATCTGTCCTGTGCATTGTACATCACAGCTAAATATGGTTCCATTCCCTGTTCCTTTTTCAATAAGCTGTAAAATAGAACTATGTTTACGCTTTTCCATGACAGCCCTACCCGTAGATGTCCATTCACCAAACAGTTTTTTGACCAACGTCTTGTTCTGGGCATTTAGGGTTTCGGGTACGGTGAAAAAGTTTTTGCAACCGATTGCCTCCAAGGAATCTTTTACATATTTTATCCAGGGGATATGGCCCCCTCCGTCACGATTCAGACAGTCTTTAATGATTTGCCTGTTGAGGCCAGCCTCTGGGTTAGTCCAGATTTTGATCCAAGCCAGGAGCCGCCTGATCTTTATTTGGTCTTCAATGTAGGGCTCTCCCAGTTCTTCATGTAAAATATAAGATGGAGTACTCTGTGGCACTTTAAGTATCCTTTTAAAAAACTTATATTCCTCCACCTGAATCTGGTGCAAATGCTTATTTGTGAAACACCACACTTCTGACCCATAGAATGCTTTAGCGCAACATATTGACCTGTACAAGTTAAGTACTTGCTCCGGCGACCATCTGCCCAGTCTTCTCCCGTAACCCATTATGGCCCCTGATGACGCCACCAATTTTGCCGCGTGTTTTTCAAACAGGGATTTAAAATCTAATTGCTCATCAAATAAAACGCCTAAGTAGGAAAAAGACTGGACCTGGCCTATTTTGTGGGTCCCTATCCTATATACAAATTTCCTTTTTGGTCTTGCCCCAACTGACATAACATAGGATTTTTCCAGATTAGCTGACAGGTCTAGTGAGGCCATGAAGTTGACAAATCCATCAATCAGCTTCTGGAGCCCCAGCGGTGTTCGGGCTAACACTGCGTCGTCCGCGTAAAGCACTGGACGATGGCCTATTTGAGGGGAATCCACGCTCAGTTTGGATAGCTCCTTGTCCAGATTATTGATATATAAGGAAAATAAAAATGGCGCTAAGATGCAGCCCTGCCGCACTCCGCTCGTACATAGGAATGGTTCTGTCTTACTTCAGTCTTGGTTATAAAACGGACCGTTGCTGATGTACTCCAATGTAGGGCCTTCAGGGTGTCGACTAGCTCTTGTTCCACCCCCAGGCTGATCATCAATGCCCATAATTTTTCTCTGTTTACGCGGTCAAACGCTGCGGAAAGGTCCATAAACCCCAGGTGAATAGCCCCCTTGCTGGCTATAGTGTACTTGGCCGTCAAGAGGTATAAATTCAGACACTGATCGGTGGTTGATCTTCCCTCCCTGAACCCATATTGTATATCTAAGTATTTGGTTATCCTCTGCCCAATCTTGTAAACGATTTAAAATGGCACGGCCCAACACCCTCGCCGTCACGTCAATTAAAGATATGGGGCGATAACATTGGTGGTCATCCCGATTCCCTTTTTTATAGATTGGTACAATAGTCGCCGAGGACCAAGAGCGGGGCAGCCCTGCCACAACTGCCTCGTTCAGGACCCTCGTGAGAATGGGAGCCCACAGCTCAATTTTACTCAGGTAAAGATCAGGGGGTATACCGTCCGGTCCGGGTGCTTTATTTTTAGTTAACCCCAAGATAGCCAATTCCACTTTTCTGCCATAGAGAAATCTAGCCGTGCAGTCAATTTTGACCTCTGCCCTTCATCATGAGTGGTTTTCCCTGTATGATTATACAAACTCAGGAAGTGGGTATGCCATTGTTCTGGTTAGATGGTATTCAGTATTTTGGTGCGCTTGGGTCCTGGAAGCACAGTTTGTTTATGACTTTCCAGACCCAGACATATCTCCTCTTTCTGCCGCCTCTTAGGTCCTCCCAGGCTTGTATTTGAAGGCTTTCTTTATGGGATTTCAGGGCCTTTTTATATTTCGATCTGCAATGGGCTATTCTGGAGTTATCCCTAGGGCACTGTTTTAAACTATATTTGAGATCTTTATGTGCCTTGATACAATCTTGGTCAAACCAACGAGATGTGGTGACTGTTTTACTTCTTTTAGAGGTCTTTAATAGACCGTCGACAAGACGTGCTATTTCTTCAAATGCGCCGACCACCATCGCTCCCTCGTTGTTTTGATCAAGGCATACATTTATAGCGTTTAGCCCTGCTGTTACTAGACACCTATAGAATTTATCTCAGTCTATCTTGGCCCACCTAAGCCTCCTCCCCTGATCTACCACCTTTTCTGTTGCATCTACTCTACTCAATGGTTTCTTGCAGTTTAGACATTTTAGTTCCATAACCAAGGGGTTATGATCACTAAAAATGCTAATTTCAATCACCATACTGCTGATCCAGTTTCTAAGTGTGGGAGAAACGATAAAATATATGTAAGAGTGGCAACCTCTGCCCTTAAAAGTTGGGTTAGGTTCCCCACTACTGCCTAACTCAATCAGGTCCATTGTGTGCACCAAATTGTGCCTTTTTGTCACTTTGTCTATTTCCCATCCCTCTATGGAGTGTGCAAAGTGTGGTCCTTTTGCCACTGTGCCCCGCAACCAGTCCTTATTTAATGGTCTCAAATTCTCACAGAGGTGACAATTAAAATTCCCTATGAGAATGACGCACGGGGCTCCTGCTACCTTAGTTGATGATAACTGCACATCTAGGCGGGAATCCAATTCTTTTATAATGTTTCCTCTACTATTTGTGCCTACCGCATTATACCAATTTACCAATAAAATATTGGTCCCTTTGGAGTGGGAGCCTATTGCCTGCATGTTTTTTGAGTTCCAGTTGTGGTTAAACCATACCCCTTGTATGCGGAGGTCTACATATATTAGTAGTCCTCCAATCGCTCTCCCTGATGAGGACCTTACAGCAGGAACTGGGAAGCATTTAAATCCCTCTATGAAGTACTGATTGGATCAGTCCCCCAAGTCTCCTGCAGACATATAATGTGGAAGCTGGTGATATACTGTCTCCATTCCTGGCAATCATATTTAGCCGCCAAACCTGCTATATTCCAGGATATAACTGAGACCGTCCTGACTGACCAACATATTTGGTCCGTCCACTGGTGAGCGCGTTTTCCTATCCTCCCCAGCTGTCATTGGGGCCACTATATTTTCTGCATTTGGCCTTGCTAGTATGTCTGGGGATGATGTAACCCGCTTAACTTTTCTGCGTGCCTAAAGCTCTGTGCGCTGTGTCCCCCCTTGTTGCTCTGGGACATCCTTCTTACTGACTGACTCCCCTGCTGCTGCTTTCTTCTGAGGTGGTAGATGTTGTATTTCCCAGCCATGAAGACCCTTCAGCAGATAATCCCCTGGCAGATTGTGGTGTACAAATTACGTCACAGGCGAGACAGTCCACCTCATCCAATACACAGAACCTATTCCAATGGGCATGAAGTGGGATAGCAGGATCATATACAGGTATACCCTGTTGCACTCTATTCTGCAAGTCATGATGATAAACCCTACTGGCATGAACCCTATTTGTGTACACTGGTCTCTGAGGTGTAGTGGGATAGAAATAGGATAGATGCAGCGGATCTATGTGTTTGTACTGCTTGGAGGGGCATTACATATGTAGTTGAAGTTCACTGCAGAGGTGTCCCTAAAGTTTATTGTTATGATATCTCCTGCTATCGTTTTTACTCCTTTCCCAATCCACTCCCCTCCCCTCTTCTGATGGCAAGTATTTCCCCAGAGATATTTGGGGGTAACTGCCTATTCGCCCTTAGCCATTGCACACACTTATTTTTTTAACTCAAAATGGTTTTCACTTTTCCCTTCCTTTAGGGGAAGAACCGCCGTTAGTACTACAACGAAGGGCAGTGCTTCTGGGGGGAGATTTATAGTATGGAAGCGAGCTGGGCCTGTTTTCTCTGAAACATTTTAGGCAGGGTATTTTTAGTCGCATTATTACTCTCCTTCGGGTTAGAACCTATTTTGCCATTTACAGCTATATGGTTTCCCGCTCCCTGGTTAATAGGAGCCTGAGGGGTAGTAATGGTGGGGCAAGAGGATAAGGGAGCTCTTGTGTTTTTTGCAGTAGTAATTTGTGTTCCCATCTTAGTATTTTTTGTAGAGGGATTTACAACTGGTGCTACCTTATCCTTATGTATGTTATTTGATGTAACCCTTTCCTGCTTGGCCAAAACTGGTGTTCCTGCTGGAACCACCGGCTTTGACATTCCTACCCCCCTATTGTTTATTATAGAGGTTAGTCTGTCAATCTTTGACATCAGGGGTTTGATGTGAGGAATAATAGTTTCTTCCAATCCTGCCTTTAAGTCGGCTACCATATTTGCCACCCAACAGGGTATACCTGGTGTGGTATTAGGTATTGGTGTCACCAGGTTATGATTTACAGTGTGATTTTCCCTCTTTTTTTTGTTATTTACTGAGGTTTCTTTAAACCTTCTCGGGCCTGTATTGTTCGATCTCGGCTTTTCTATAACAGGCGGAGGATTTGAATCTATAAGAATGTCCTCAGCAACTCTGGGAGTCCCTGTGGGTGCCTGTGCGCAGGGGAGATCCGCGTAAGAAGACATAAAGCAGAAACATATGTCCGGGACATCTGTTACAGCAACTGAAAGATCCTCTCCTAAGTCTCGGATAGTTATAATTGGTGGTAGTGAGAGCCTTCTTTCAGTGTTGACAATTGCCGTAGCTACTGCCCCTATAGCTTGTTGCAACATCTTATCTATTGCTGTGAGTGCAGGTAGGGGCTGTGGTGTGGCGGTCTTCTGTCTGGTGCTAGAACGTAGCGGAGGCATCTTAGCAATTTTGGTCACCTTTCTCATTATTTGATAATCGGTGCTTGTCTGATTTAGGAATTTTCTCACCAACTAGAGAAGGTATCTTTCTGGCTTGAAAAACCGGCAATATCACCGAAAACTTTTAGGGGCACAAATGTTTTACGAGATTATCAGTAATACCTTTGCATAAGTATGCGAGGCGGAGGTGACGGTGATTTTATGCGCCACCTGGCGCAGTTAGTAGCGCGCGTGGGCTGTCTGGAGTTGTGGTTTCAATCTCGCTCTCCACTCGGCGGCCGCAGATGTATTTGGCAGCCGCAGCAGGAGGCAGGCTTGTCACCCCGGCGTTCCGGTGCAGGAACGAAGGGCAGTTTCACAGGTGAGCCCCTCAGCCCAGCAAGGGCTATGATGTCCGTGGTGCCGTGTTTGTAGAAATTTGAGGAAGGATCAATCAATGGTCCTTGGAATGAACTAATCCAATATCATTTGTCTCAATGCAAAACAAATACTTCGTATTGTCAAAACACAACATACAAAGACACAAGGTGTATACGAAAAGTAGTTTTATCAAAAATTCATTAAAATAAGTGACTTCATATACAGATGAATAAACAAATAAGGTTTAGGACTGTGGGTACACACATAAGTAAATTACTACGTGACTCAACAGAACCTAAAAAGCACCTATCCCAAAATACATTGAGTAAAACAAGAAAGGGGATAAGATGTGTTGTATATGAAGTCACTTATTTTAATGAATTTTTTGATAAAACTACTTTTCGTATACACCTTGTGTCTTTGTATGTTGTGTTTTGACAATACGAAGTATTTGTTTTGCATGGAGACAAATGATATTGGATTAGTTCATTCCAAGGACCATTGATTGATCCTTCCTCAAATAATCCGAATTATCAAATACAGAGAAAATAAAGTCCCTTGAAGGCACTCTTACCCTTTCATTTGAATCACCCAAGCCCTCAAGGGTATTTCGGGTCGCTCACTTTTTGTTAATCGTGTTTGTAGAAAAGCTCCCCCAGCTCTGCAGGAGGTGACTGTGATTTTATGTGCCACCTGGCGCAGTTAGCAGGGCGCGTGGGCTGTCGGGAGTTGTGGTTTCAATCTCGCTCTCCACTCGGCGGCCGCAGATTTATTTGGCAGAGGGAGGCAGGCTTGTCACCCCGGCGTTCCGGTGCAGGAACGAAGGGCAGTTTCACAGGTGAGCCCCTCAGCCCAGCAAGGGCTATGATGTCCGTGGTGCCGTGTTTGTAGAAAAGCTCCGGTAGAACAGTCGGTATCTAAATAAAATTAATCCAAGCTGGGTCATTCCAATTACTGGTTCGTTCTGGGGGTGCATTTCGGTGTCCGTATCAGTGGACCTTCTGCAACTTTGACTCGTTGAGAACTTGAACCATCATGTGATCAGCAACCCAAGACCTTACGGCATCAGTGGTGCCTGCGAGAAGCGGAACGAGCAGCGCACTTTCGAAGCAGGCCTGGCGGCGAAAAGGTTGTGGCTCCCCTCTAGCAGGACCCGTGGCCTCCACGCTCAGGCGTCACCCTACTGCCGAATAGGTAAGTTAAATAAATGCTGTGCAATATATTATGCAGGGTTTACAAGTGAATGCAAGTTCAAACGCAGTTGTTTGAAATACAGGTATGTCAAGGTATTGAAATTACAGTACAGATTACTTTTTCGTTACTTTTTCTATTCTATGATATGCCTAGATATCACACTGGGACATTTCTTAGAGAAAAGTGAAGTAAAACCAGTTTTGCACAATTTAAATTTTTCAGGTTTCCATACAAATAAGCTCCACACTTGAAACATTTCAGAGAAAAACAGTCAATAGGCTCCTATGGGGAGAAATTAAGTTAACAGTTCCCAGGTAAGTTATCGGGCTTTGGGGTTGACTTTCAGGGGAAGAACAAGGGTTTCCCCAGGGTCAAGGATGCACCCGTGTTTGCACCCGGCTGCCCTAGTGCAGCTGAGGGTGTGAGTTCTTCGGCACAATGTTATCCAATGGGGATAGGAGGCCTCTGGTTGGTGGGTGCTTAAGAGCAAGCCACTGGGTTGTGGAAGCTAAGCTCCTGGACTTAAGCTCAGGGTGAATGGGGATCCGGTTTAGAACAAAAAGTGCAACCGCAGCAGCGGCTGTATGCAGGGTGCTGGTTTGGCGCCAGGTGCCCTGTTGATTGCAACGCTGATTCTTCATTTTCAACAAAGTCTGCAGAATAGATGACTGAGATCTTCTGGAGCTGACCACTGGTTGGAGAGGTAAGGTGGGAGGCCTAGGGATGCTGGGACATCGTCGGTTGGGCCACCCAAGGACGTGGGGCTTCAGGTACAGGGGTGTCTTTAGGTGTCGGGTTTCTCTTACCATCCTCTGTCACGGTTGGGGGTGGGATCCTCCAGAAAGAGGCTGCAGGCTTCGCTGGGAGATTCGAGGTTGGTCAGAGATCACCAGATCTCGGGTCAGAATTTCAGGGGAGACCTCTTGTGGTATTGGGCTACTCTAAATTGGGCCATGGGCGACAGGTGCAGAGCGGTGCAGACTCATGGATTCAGCCGGAGCGTTGGGTGAACAAATCTGGTCACTGGAGACTTCTTTGGAAGGCAGGGCAGGTCCGAGGTGGGGACAGGCCAGTAGGACTGGGGCAAAGTCAGTGGGTGTCCTCTTATTAGCTTCGGCATGGATGTTCGGTCCATTTCTTCTTGGTCGTTGCTGGTTTTTTGAGGCAAGGTTCAGGGGTTCCCCTAAATACTAGATTTAGGGGTGTTACAGATAAATAAAAGGTTGGGACCAATGGGTCTCTTCCTAGGAGTATACTCCCTTTTATGCAACCCTCCAGTGGGAGAGGGGCATATGCCTCACTATGGTTGACTGGGTCCCCCAATCTGCAAGATGGTAGGGGGCTGGGAGTTTGCTCCACCTCTCCTTCCCCACCTGAGGGGTGGGGTTGGCAAAGGTGAGCACACCCACCTTCCTCACTTGGTTTTCACGCTGGTTCTCCTGCCCAAAGTGGGGGTCATAACCGGTGGGGACCAGTTGCTGGAAGCAGCAAAAGGCCTGGGGAGCTCACAAAGGCGGCAAGCCTTTGAAACTCCCCCTTCGGGGACCCTGCCCATCCTGGGGAAGGAGGCTTGTGACCTCATCCCAGGATGGGCATTGTTTCAGGCCACCCGAGAGCAGCAGGCTCTTGACCCAGGGGTCCAGAAACATGTATGGTAGTGGCAGCTGGGGAGCAGTCACTCAGCCTGGACACTAGTTTTAGGTCATTTTACCAGGGGCATCTCTAAAATGCCCTCTGTGTGCATTTTTCATTAAATCCCACACTGGCATCAGTGTGGGTTTAATGTGTTGAGAAGTTTGATAACAAACTTCTCAGTTTTCACTAAAGCCATTGTGGTACTGTGGAGCTCATAATGAGGAACTACCAGCACCATATACTCTTAACGGCATTACTGCACTTACCATGTACAAGAATGGACTTGGACACTGTAGGGGTACAGGGCCCATGCACCTGTACCTTCACCACTGGTATAGTGCACCCAGTTAGAGAGGTGGCTGATCTATGCCAGGGAAGTGGGGTGTTTGCATTACACACATGGATGTGTACCAGGTCGACTTCAATTTGTTCTGCACTAAATCGCACAGCCTGCAAAGGCAGTGTGCAAGTGTAAAGGTACAGGGCCTCTAAGGGTGGCACAATAAGTGCTGCAGCCCATAGAGGTCTTACCCTGTCACAGTGCCCTGGGTACCTGTAGTACAATTTACCAGGGGCTGACCTGTGGCCAGAGAGTGCCAATTGGGTTTGGTCTTCAATGAAGTTTTAGGAAAAGAACATAGGCCCTAGGCACCAGATTGACAGGAGCCCAGGGTACACTCAAAGTGCAACAGCGGTTCAACAAAAAAGTGGGGGCAACCATGCAGAAAGAGGGCACCTTCTGACAGGAGGCACTTCGGGATTATGAGTGCTTAAGTTCGCAATCAGGAATAAAGATATATTTCTTTGAAGAGGTCTTGTTCGGATTTTTGGATGCTGAAGAATACTATGGAGTTACATGCAAATCTGTGGAGAATGTGTCAAAAAGGGTGTCGTTTAAGCAGTGGGCCCGTATAGGTTGGGAAATCGTAAGGAGTTCTCGGATGTTTGGTATGTGCCAACAGAAAGGAAACTTCACCAGTAAAGTTTTGGAAGTTGGGAGAGGCTAGCAGTATACAACTAACTGTATTCCTATCTCCACTGACACCAATTCCTTACAACCCAAAGATGCTTTTGGGAAAGAAAGGAGGAAAACACACTAGCCAGAGACTACCGGATGGTATAATAGGTGCCAGTATGTTTGAGGGACGTGACATTTATTAATTTGAATACTGCATTAACAGCTATTTTATTATGTATGTATTACATACTACCCATGGACGGGGTGGGGAAGCACTTGCCCACATGGGTAGCATGCTACACCATATAGCGTGTGCTTGGAAATTTACTTTCTTCGTATTAACCTATATGGAAAGTGTTTCCATGTAAGGCAGCATGACCACTGAGGTGCTATTTTCGTGTTGTGGGACGCAGCGCGTAGCAGTATGGTGAACAAAAGTGCGAGGGGCAGATGCACACCTTGCATTCTGAGATTTGTTGCCAGACAGTATTTCTTCCTGTAAGTCTTTGTGGTATTTGTAGTTATTATAGAAGACAGCCTAGCCCCTCTTATGTGTGTTGCTTCGGGTAACCATGCGCTTTATAAATGCCATTTTATTTCATTCATTAAGGGCGGCTATGCTACAATATTATATGGTTGTACAGGTATTGAGTATGGAAGACTGTCAAATATATGCCTGGATGAACTGTAATACAGTCATCCTATTTGACCAATATTGCAGAGAGATAATTGATGGTCAGTGTATATAGAAAGCAGGACCTGCAGTGTCGGACCAAGTTAGAGTCCTACATTGGCCAGCGCTGTTCCCAAGTTTCTACAGTATGCTTACTTTATAGTCTTTCAGTTGCACTGGAGTGGTGTGGCTCACTAGTTAGAGACGGCAGACCCGTAAGCAGAGAACGGCCTGGGACCAGGGTTCAATTCCCGACGCGGCAGGGTCGTGGACCAGGGTCAAACAGACTCTATAATTCTCGCCTCGGTGCCTACTCTAACCAGGGCACACACTCGGCAACTCTGGGCATTAAGCTTGCCTAATCTCTACAACGGCACCCAACAGACTCCAGGGATGCCTGGTTTCACCTTGGAGATACCCAGAAAGGGACCATCTCACAGGCATTGATGATTGGCTCCTGAGGCGGAAAGCCGGGAGCAGGGACGAAATTTTAAATCTGTATTCTGTGTCAAATTACTGTGTTTTTAAACCTGACATCCCTTCTTACCTGCATCTTGGCATCCTAGAACAGCGCTACTCGCTGCAACGACCTCTTCGCTTCAGTCGCCATTCCCGAGGGCGAGGCGAGACACGCCCCCTCGGCTGGCCACGCCCCCCCGCCACGACTACAAATAGCGCGCGCCAACGCTAGGCGCTGCATTGATGATTGGCTCCTGAGGCGGAAAGCCGGGAGCAGGGACGAAATTTTAAATCTGTATTCTGTGTCAAATTACTGTGTTTTTAAACCTGACATCCCTTCTTACCTGCATCTTGGCATCCTAGAACAGCGCTACTCGCTGCAACGACCTCTTCGCTTCAGTCGCCATTCCCGAGGGCGAGGCGAGACACGCCCCCTCGGCTGGCCACGCCCCCCGCCACGACTACAAATAGCGCGCGCCAACGCTAGGCGCTGCATTGATGATTGGCTCCTGAGTCGGAAAGCCGGGAGCAGGGACGAAATTTTAAATCTGTATTCTGTGTCAAATTACTGTGTTTTTAAACCGGACATCCCTTCTTACCTGCATCTTGGCATCCTAGAACAGCGCTACTCGCTGCAACGACCTCTTCGCTTCAGTCGCCATTCCCGAGGGCGAGGCGAGACACGCCCCCTCGGCTGGCCACGCCCCCCCGCCACGACTACAAATAGCGCGCGCCAACGCTAGGCGCTGCATTGATGATTGGCTCCTGAGGCGGAAAGCCGGGAGCAGGGACGAAATTTTAAATCTGTATTCTGTGTCAAATTACTGTGTTTTTAAACCGGACATCCCTTCTTACCTGCATCTTGGCATCCTAGAACAGCGCTACTCGCTGCAACGACCTCTTCGCTTCAGTCGCCATTCCCGAGGGCGAGGCGAGACACGCCCCCTCGGCTGGCCACGCCCCCCCGCCACGACTACAAATAGCGCGCGCCAACGCTAGGCGCTGCATTGATGATTGGCTCCTGAGGCGGAAAGCCGGGAGCAGGGACGAAATTTTAAATCTGTATTCTGTGTCAAATTACTGTGTTTTTAAACCTGACATCCCTTCTTACCTGCATCTTGGCATCCTAGAACAGCGCTACTCGCTGCAACGACCTCTTCGCTTCAGTCGCCATTCCCGAGGGCGAGGCGAGACACGCCCCCTCGGCTGGCCACGCCCCCCCGCCACGACTACAAATAGCACGCGCCAACGCTAGGCGCTGCATTGATGATTGGCTCCTGAGGCGGAAAGCCGGGAGCAGGGACGAAATTTTAAATCTGTATTCTGTGTCAAATTACTGTGTTTTTAAACCTGACATCCCTTCTTACCTGCATCTTGGCATCCTAGAACAGCGCTACTCGCTGCAACGACCTCTTCGCTTCAGTCGCCATTCCCGAGGGCGAGGCGAGACACGCCCCCTCGGCTGGCCACGCCCCCCCGCCACGACTACAAATAGCGCGCGCCAACGCTAGGCGCTGCATTGATGATTGGCTCCTGAGGCGGAAAGCCGGGAGCAGGGACGAAATTTTAAATCTGTATTCTGTGTCAAATTACTGTGTTTTTAAACCTGACATCCCTTCTTACCTGCATCTTGGCATCCTAGAACAGCGCTACTCGCTGCAACGACCTCTTCGCTTCAGTCGCCATTCCCGAGGGCGAGGCGAGACACGCCCCCTCGGCTGGCCACGCCCCCCCCGCCACGACTCCAAATAGCGCGCGCCAACGCTAGGCGCTGCATTGATGATTGGCTCCTGAGGTGGAAAGCCGGGACGAAATTTTAAATCTGTATTCTGTGTCAAATTACTGTGTTTTTAAACCTGACATCCCTTCTTACCTGCATCTTGGCATCCTAGAACAGCGCTACTCGCTGCAACGACCTCTTCGCTTCAGTCGCCATTCCCGAGGGCGAGGCGAGACACGCCCCCTCGGCTGGCCACGCCCCCCCGCCACGACTACAAATAGCGCGCGCCAACGCTAGGCGCTGCATTGATGATTGGCTCCTGAGGCGGAAAGCCGGGAGCAGGGACGAAATTTTAAATCTGTATTCTGTGTCAAATTACTGTGTTTTTAAACCTGACATCCCTTCTTACCTGCATCTTGGCATCCTAGAACAGCGCTACTCGCTGCAACGACCTCTTCGCTTCAGTCGCCATTCCCGAGGGCGAGGCGAGACACGCCCCCTCGGCTGGCCACGCCCCCCCGCCACGACTACAAATAGCGCGCGCCAACGCTAGGCGCTGCATTGATGATTGGCTCCTGAGGCGGAAAGCCGGGAGCAGGGACGAAATTTTAAATCTGTATTCTGTGTCAAATTACTGTGTTTTTAAACCTGACATCCCTTCCTACCTGCATCTTGGCATCCTAGAACAGCGCTACTCGCTGCAACGACCTCTTCGCTTCAGTCGCCATTCCCGAGGGCGAGGCGAGACACGCCCCCTCGGCTGGCCACACCCACCCAACCTCCTCACCCACCGGTATAAAGCATGTGTCTTGGTAGGAAGCGCAGCGGACGAGCGCAGCGGGCGCGACTTTTGCGCGCCGAAGGCGCGCCTAAGGCAAGCCCGTCTGCGCCCGTCCACGGCCGGACGGGGCTAGGGGCACGACTCTATGCCAAAACTACATCCTACTCTTCAAAGGATCTTATTGCCCTTCAAGGTCAATGGCTACTTCCAGATCCCACCCGCAGATTGATCTCCTCTTTAGGCCTTGCCTCCACTTCCCCCATAGCCCCTCATCTCCCGCTACATGCTCCCCCGTCACCCTGCCCCACCCTGCCTCTTCCCCCTGACCCCCCCCCCCCCGTTCGCCGGCATTGTCTGTCTTCTTACTCAATACCAGGTCAGCGGTCAAGCACCACCATGAGCTGTTCGTCTTACTCGATACTGAGAAACCTGACCTACTGCTCCTGACCGAAACTTGGTACTGTGACACTTCTCTCCCTGTTCTCCTGGCCACCCTACCCCCCTCCTATGTGGCCCTTCGAGCCGACCGGCCGGCGGGCAAGGCTGGCGGTGGGGTTGCCCTGATCGCTCGGTCGGAGTTGAACTTCCAATTACTTCCCTCACCCCCCATTCCCCCTGCGGACTTTCTGGTAGCCCGCTCTCTTTCTTTTCCCCCCCCCATCACCTGTCTATTAATGTACCGGCCCCCCTAGCCCTCGCCTGCATTCTTGCCGGCCTTTCAAGACCTATTGGCCAACTTGGTGGTCAACTACGCTTCGGTCTTGGTGCTAGGGGACTTCAATTATTGGCCCTTTGACCTACACGAGTGCTCAGCCTCTAAAGAGTTCACAGATTGCCTCTCAACCCTTAATTTCGTGTCGCACATAGCCGTCCCCACTCACTCCCATGGGCACACATTGGACCAGGTCTGGTCCCTCAACCTCCCTGTGGCCTCGGTCACTGTCTCGCCGTGCCCTTGGTCCGACCATGCCCTCATTTCCTTCTCTATTCCCCGTAACGTGATGTCTAAAACTCCGCATGCCAAAAACACCTGGGCACGGAACTGGAATAGATTAGATTACCCCTCCTTGACCTCCATGCTACGCGACTCCACTCCTACTCTTACTGGCTTAACATCTACCTCTCAAGCCAAAGCCATTAACATCTGGCTGGCGGATGGCTGCGACTCTGTGGCGCCCCTACGCCGCATCTCCATCCGCCGACCTAAGGACTCTAATAGATGGTTCAATGACCACCTAAAAGATCTTAAACTGAGCGCCCGACAGGCTGAAAGGCAATGGAGGAAAAATTACGATCCCCTATTAAAAACCCACTTCTTATCAGCACTGGACAAATATAAAACAGCGATCCTGGCTGCTAAGTCCACCTACTTTTCATCTAAAATTACCTCTGCCGAAAACAAACCCAGGGAAATCTTCGGAATAGTGAATGACCTGGCATTCTCAGACCGAACCTCGCCCAATATCCTTCCCTCCCAACTTCTCTGCGACCAGCTCAATACCTATTTCTTGGATAAAATAGCAACCATTAAGCTCAATATCCCTCCACCCTCCTCTGCCTTCGTCGATCCCGCCCCCCCTCCCCTCCCCTACCTTCTTACCTCTATTCCTCCCCTCACGCAGGACTCTTTCCTGGAGATACTCCCTAAAGTGAAGTCGGGATCTCCCGCGGACGTCTGCCCAGCACGAGTCCTGCAGCAAATCTACTCCAGCTGCCCTGACCCCCCCATTGCCTTCCTCAACAGCTCCCTGGCACAGGGCGTAGTGCCCTATCCGCTTAAAGCAGCTACCATAGTGCCCATCCTGAAGAAATCTGGCGCTGACTCTTCTATCTCGGCCAACTATCGCCCCATCTCCCTGCTACCCTTCCTGGGCAAGGTGATGGAACGCCATGTCACCGCGGTGCTCAGCGCCCATGTTGAGGCAAATGGGGGTTTGGCTTCCCGCCAAGCTGGGTTTCGTCCCAGGCATTCGACCGAGTCAGTCGTGGTCTCAGTCTTAGACAAACTCAGAAAGGGTATGGACGAAAATAAACACCAGGCACTGGTCCTCCTTGATCTTTCCGCCGCCTTTGACACGGTGGACCACACCATCCTACTCACCCGTGTCAAGGCGGCCGGCATCGGGGGATCAGCTTTGATCTGGCTCTCCTCCTTTCTGAGGGAACGCACTCAGGCGGTCCGGCTAGGCAACTTCACGGCTACTCCCCTCCCTGTCACTTGCGGTGTTCCCCAGGGTTCCTCGCTCTCCCCCTTACTTTTCAACCTTTATATCTTTCCTCTCATCTTTGCACTACAGCAGCTGGAGGTCACCGTCTATAACTACGCGGATGACCTCCAGCTCATCTTTGATCTGTCCCCTTCTCCTCTTTCGGTCTCCAATTTCCAGTCAACTATGACATTCATCAGGGACTGGATGAACCACAACCACCTTAAACTGAACCCGGATAAAACCGAGCTGGTTCTCACCGGTGGTTCATCCAGTCCCTGGAACTCTCTCTTCTGGCCCCCTTCTCTTGGCTCTGCACCGACCCCCTCCACCACGGTCAAAACACTTGGTGTCAAAATAAACAGCCAACTCACTCTTCATTCACAAATCAACTCTGTGGTGTCCTCCTGTTTCCTTTCTCTCCGCACTATCCGCACTGTCTCCCGCTTCTTTTCCCCCCAGGCACTCAAGATCATTATGGCCGCACTTGTAATATCTAAATTGGACTACGCAAACGCTCTTTACCACGGTATCCCCGCTTACAGTTTGCGTAGACTCCAGACCGTCCAGAATCAAGCAGCCCGGCTTGTGTACGGCCTCCCTCGCTATCACCACTCCACCCCCCTTCTCAGGGAGCTCCACTGGCTCCCCATAAAGGAACGGGCTCTATTCAAGATCGGGTGCATGGTCTTCCAGGCCCGCCAGGGCTCTGCCCCTGCCTTCATCTCCTCACTAATCAAGTCCTATGTACCCGCAAGAGATCTTCGGTCTTCCTCCAGGTCCCTCCTCCAGATCCCTCGCTTCACTCGCAAAAAGTGGGGCGGGGCTAATTTCTCCACCCTAGCTCCAACCTTCTGGAACTCACTTCCTGACCATCTCCGCTCTGCTACTCAGTATCTCCCTTTTCGCAGAGAGCTGAAAACGTTCCTTTTCAGCCAGGCCTTCCCCACTTAAAACTCCCGCAATATCCTTTCATCTCTCCCTGGTCTTTTTTTCATCTCAGTTGCCGATCCCCCCAGCGCCAAGAAACCGCAAGGTGTACGCTGCGCTCTACAAGTATTTTAAATTAGAAATTAAATTAGAAATTAGAAATTGGAAAACCAGGACGGGTTCCCCAGCGGTCTTCAGCGCCAGGATACTCCTTGGAGTCACAGTGCGCTTTACAAGTACACCCACATTTACATTTACTAACTGGGATAGGACACTGACAGAGCCGTCTGAGGTCATTTACCTGTACCCAGTGGGGATGGGTGTTTATGCTGTAGCCTGAATTGGCTACAATTGTATTTGTGACCTGACTGATGAAAGCAGACCATACAGGACCTACGTGATATGGGATGGCCATGGAATTTTAATAAACATCTGGCTGAAAGTTGTAGTCTGGATTATTATATTCCAGGGAGTTGGGTATTAAAAGTGACTATCTTGGGAACAACCAGGTTTCCACCTCTCTACGTAACGTTGGAAGTTCTTGGACACAGCGGATCCTGGCCAGTAAAGAGTTCCTATGCTTTGCTGCTTAAATCTAAAGAGAACATCCTGTGATGGTTCTGCTGTAGGGTAGGATGACTATCCATGGGTTTAGACTGGAGCAGAGAAGTCAGTTATGTTTTTGCAGTTACATTTTATTTGAAGGTAAAATGGTGCATTTTCCTTATACGTTCTGTGTACTACTATGCACAGTGCTTTGAACATTGATGTTCCCTACCCCTAGGCACTGGAGTCTCAGTATGACTGGTGATACATTAACTAAACCGAAGGAGTAGTCTTGCTGCTGCATTCTGAATTGGTGTGCTTTACAATTAATGAATCTGGGGGTACTACGGTAGATGCCACCGCCTTGGCCAATATTGCAAGTGAAGCAGGAAAATGGCCTGCAACTTTTGGAGGTAGCCTAGAGAAAGATCCAGGGTATGGTTTACGTTGCAAAACCGGTGCTTCTTGTCACTGTGTTCACATGAGATATAGATCGTTGGAGTCATGATCATGTCTTACTCACCTCTCAAGATGTTTGGGAGCCAGGGATAGGGAGTGTACACATTCCTGCAGCATATATGTGTAGTAAGACGTTTGCGCAGTCTGTGGGTTATCATCTTTCACAGTGTTAAGCTTTAGGTGAATATTCAATATCTATTTATTTACGGCATAGAAGTGGTTATACTGTCCAGGTTCAGGTGGGTATTTTGAGTGATCATTTTTAGCATGATTTGAATGTCATCCATGAAGTTGTAGTTTTAAGAAACAATAAATATAATATCCATGAAGTTGTAGCATGGGATTGAAGGATTTTATCAGTTCTGGTATATAAATGAAGCAGATTTTAAGACCAAGATGAGAAGGAATCGGTGTATAAGAAATTTCTCAGGGGATCCCCTGTATACTGATCTCCAAGCAAACAGGTGTATGGCAACGGAGAATTGAAGACTGGATTAAGGCAAAATCGTTTTAATATAGCTGTGCAGCGCTTAGCGTTCTCTACTGCTGTTTGTCCAAGGGCAGAGTTCTAGCTTATGGCAGTGGGATCACGTAAACTTAAGGCGATACATGTGAATGAGGTGCTACAATCGACATTACGAGAGAATTACAAACTGACATGTCCGACAATAAGAAACTATTGAGAACATAAGGGGTACCCAAAGACGCCTATTATTGATTATTGTTGCTAGACATTTGTACAGAATATAGCTGCAAGCTGTGGGTCTGGAAAGCCCCCCTTTCTCAATTGGAGTTAACCTGTTTTATTGGACCTGCCTTAGTCTTTGGAAAGTGTACACCGTTCTCACGAGGAAAAAAAAATAAAATATAATTATTAAACTCAGAAGACATTTGTGCGATGAGACAATATAGGAGCTTGCGGTACCTAATGAAAATATTGAATGAGCATATCCAGAGCTCAAAAAACTTACAACTATAGACTTGCCTAAGTGTGGGCATAGGAAGGACTTTAAAAAAACTTGTTTTTTAAAGGCTGAAGTTCAATTAGCATTCATGCTCACGGGCGTGTAGGCTGATAAGATAGATTAATGTGTTCACCTCTTGCAGTGGAAGCAGAAAACTACAGGTCACTGCTTTATTACAACCAATCTCACTGTGGGCTAACAACTCTTGCTGGAGAGGGTGGATGTAATGTCAAATTGCTATAAGACATTAGGCGCTGGTTTAGATTCTTCTTGCTGGAAAGATGCCATCTTCATTGAGAATAGTCAAATGTAGTGTAGCGAGTACACAACCCCATAACCTGCAGCTCTGTCACAATAGAAAATAGGTAGCGTCAATGCAGATTCATGGTAACTCTTCCAAGGCAAAAAAGCAGTTGCATAGATTTCTCAAAGCAGCTTCACCCACACTAGAATCTACTGTCAGAATCAATACCATAGTGTACTGTAAACGGAACAGATTTCCAATGGCTGACTTACATATGCCCGTCAACCAAGTCCAATCAAAGGATATGCTGTCACAGGTCACATTTACATGACTGGGACGGCTGCACCATCACTTTCAACCATTTGAAATGGAGACTGGCCAATAGAAGCGGAGGATTTGTGTAAAAATTATACGACATTGGGCTGTGGAACTGGTGACTATTTATGGACTGCAACTGTTTTTTAGAGTCTTTCTACAAACATAAATAAGTATATGCAATGAAAAATGGAGTGCCTTGATGCTGTAAATGTGCCGAAACTATTTAAGGGCTTACACCCCTAAAACCAAACATGCATGTTTGATTTTAAGAATGCCATTATGCACAGACAGAATGAACTAAGAAAAATCCCAGTGGTGAAAATGTTTTGCCTGTTCTTGAATGGCATGTGCTCATATTGTGCACAGACTTGGGCTGCTTCCTTTCATCTGGCTTTGGTGTGCTACACCTCCACTTACACCCCCCCCCTTACACCCAGACACCTCCCCCCGCCATCTCCCAACTCCTCATGCACCCCCATCTTCAGAGTTTTGGTGAACTGACTTTAGTATATGGTCAAATATGTTGCAGAACTCCTTAAATTAGGCAGGAGGCATGATGTCAAGGCTCTACGCCTGGAAAAAGGAAGGGTTGCAATGGCCTAGTTTAGGGGCCCGCCAACATTTAAAGCTTGGTTACAGGACAATGCTTATTGCTCCGGACCCCTATATAGACACGTCTAGAAACAGCTACTGTCCATGTATTTATTACTTCAGTCTGATGTGAATTCTCTGTAATCCCTCTACCCTCTCACAGGAGCTAGAGAGTAGCTGCAATCACAAAAAAATATAGTATGGGTTTTGTCCACCTTTTCTCCCTCAACCTGCCGAGTGGGTCAACCATGTTATGACGAGCTGTAAAATCTTGTCCAAACACAGGCTTTAACTGCTTATTTAAGATGCGAGGTCTTACTATAAGATGCCTTGCTTGAAATGAAGTAGGCCTCTACTTTGTGTTGTAACTATGAAAATTGATAAATTAAAGAAAACAGCATTATGGTAAATATATATGTAAAGCGTAAAATCACCATGAAGATATCCTGACGTTCAGCAGGTGTATGTGCCCAACCATGCTTACGGTAGGTTGGTAAATTGGAAAGTTAGGTCTTCAGCTTCTGGAGCAATTTTAGAAAAGAGAGGGCTGATCTGATGTGGAGTGGAAGGCTGTTTCATGCTTTAGAAGCGAGGTAAGAGCGCCTGCGCTCCTGATCTAGTTCTGTGTATGTGTGGGATGTGTGCAAGTAGGAGTCCTATGGAGCAGTTGTCTGGGTGGTTTGTGGAAAGAAATAAGACTGTTCGGGTAAGTGGGACCTAAGTTGCGTAGCGCCTTGAATGTATGTGTGAGGCGTATGAAATGAGCTTGTTTATGCATCAGGAGCCAGGGGAGTTCCGTGAGGTGTGTTGTGATGTAAGTTCGGCGGACGGTTGTGGATGAAGCTGGCTGCCGAGTTCTGGATGATCTGTAGTCTTCTAGTGAGTTGCATTGTGAATCATAGAGGGCGTTCCTGTAGTTCATAAATACAGCAATAGGGGAAGCACAGAAAAGGTAGACTGAAACACCAAACAAATCACTAATATAATAACACTACAGTGTAGAAAATCTGAATACATGCATTCAATTCACTGATTCTAAGAAACATACATTTCAATCAATTTTATTATTTCATCTTCCACAATAATGATGTCCAGCCCAGCCTACGCGTTTCGTCCTTGCAACAGACCTTCTACAGGGATCCAAATTCTCATGATTCTTGCAAGAACCTCCACGTCAAGGATCTTATTAAATTCCTATTTTTTAAGTATTCTACCTCTTGTACGCAATGTACTTCATGCATAAATGAAGCGACCAATATAGTAAATTTTATTAATAATGCATATATACAGATTTTGGACACTACAGTGTTGATATTACATTTGTGATTTGTTTGACGTTTCCGACTACATTTTGAGTGCTCTCCCTACTGCAGTATTTGTTCGAGTGGGGTTTCTTGAGCAGTGGAACCTTGGAGGTGGAAGCACATCAGTTGTGAAATATAAGTGGACTTTAGCTATAACTGCCTTTTGCTGTTAGTTTGTTCATGTAATCCAACCTGCTGGAGACTAGGGCACAAGTGACAGTTTTTCAGGAGCCATTGGAGTCTCTTCCTCATCATCAACCGGGTGTGGAAGCAGGATGTAGGGACAGTGTTGACTTGTGCGGTCAAGTCCAGTTTGCGGTCAATGATTATTCAGAGGTTCCTAGCGTGGTGCGGGTCGGAGTACGGCCTGCCACTAGTTGGAGTCCCATGGTGAGGCGTTCATGCTGAAGACACTTTCTACTGTTTTGTCTGTGTTGAGCTTGATTTCATCCAGTTAAAGACTTCAGTCATGCAGGCAGTGAACTTGTTTCTTGTGCTAGGGGTCTTGTCAGAGGCAGAGTAGGAGGTGTATGAAGTTAACATAAGTGAAGACAATGTAGTGTGCTTTAGTGGTATTGTCCAGAGGGATCAAATGTGTTGTAGACGCTGAACCTCGAGGCACTCCACAGAAGAGTTTGCTGGCTTCCAAGGAGTAAGACACAAGGCTGATCGTTTGTGTTCTACCCGTTAAGGAGCAGATTCAGCAGGTTCCTGGATGCCAATCTCGTGCAAGAGCCAGATGGGATGCAAGTCTGTATCAAATGCTGCAGGAGAGGTCCAGGACAATGAGGTCTGCTGTGCCTACTCTGTCAAGAATCATGAGGGTGCCCTCTGTGGTGATGAGGACTGTTTCAGTACTGTGGTTGGGCCTGAATCCAGACTGCATGGAGCCGAGGTGCTAGTGGTTGTGGTCGACGAGGCATTGGTTGATTAGTTTCTTTAAAACCTGCCAGGTATGGTAGGAGAGAGATGGGTCTGTAGTTCGAAAATGTGGCTGGGTCAGCGGATGGTTTCTTGAGCAGAAGCATAACAGTGGCATGTTTCCATGTGTCTGGGGATGTGGCTGAGTCCATTTAGAATGGGCGTTACTGCTTAGCTGATCGGTACAAGTTCTTCGGTGCAGGAATCCAAACTAAAACACATGGAAATGTTTGATAAAGTGCAGGATTCATACGGGTAGGGCGGGAAAGGGGAATTTTATTAAGTCCCATATCATGAAAATGCATGCAACAAAGTAAGAATTTTTCTACCCCTCTTATCGTCTATTGAGGTTTCAGTTTGTCTTTAAAAAATGGTATATTTCAAAACATTCCCCACTAAAACCTAGAAAACAGAATTTGTTTCTTAAAATAAAACCTGTGGAATTCAGTCCAGGGTGTCTTGCATTGTACATTCAAAGATTCCAATACATAATATACAATTATGGTATGACTTTAAAATACACCTACGTGGCCAATTGCAATTTCCACTTTAGGTGGACCACAACAAAAGCACTCAAAAGTACCAACGGGCTAGCACTGTCAATGTACAACTAGGTCTTGTCCTCCGGGATGCTAAAATTAAGACAAGTTTTATTAGACCCTCTGAGAATTCTGAAATCTTTTAGTTTAGAAACCGATCCTGCAATAAAAGAAGATGCAGGTGTGATTTCATCTTTACAGCTACAGTTTTAGTCAACATAAGGCACTCTACTTGCTTATGTGGACCAAGCCACAGAATTTGAATGTTTGCATCAACACCACTAAGTAAATACATTATGCAATGGATAGAGAGGTGAGGTGTAACCCATTGCACATTACAGAACATTGGACCATTGCTGAAATTTCTTCTGGCACAATTTCAGTCCCAACATTTCAATGTGTCGAAATTGGATGAAGCCCCATCCAGTGTGGGCTGTGAAGACCTCCTTTACAAAGCTCAGCTGCCAGACTGCCTGAGATAAAAGCTGGTGGGAACATAACACCAATGAGGCGGGAGCAGTAAGCAGTTCTCAGAGCTGCCTAACCATTGCCACCATTTCCATATCGCACAAAGTCTGCAGAAGCCAACTTATTGTGTAATTCTTTGGTGACTGAGACATAACTTTCTCTAACCATATCCTTTGGGTACAGTCACTGCTCTTAATTTTTCTATCAAACCTTCTCCTGCCCTTTTCAGCCCAAAGGCTCAATCTATTAAACGCCCTTTAGCATAACATACAATATTTCCTGAGACCATCATGTATTTCCTAGAACATCTCATTCAGTCTAGGGTATGCTATCTCTACCTACAAGGCGGGTACCTATCAACAACACTGCTCCAGTATGCTTAATATATTTCCAATCACTTTTTCCTTGGTAACACTGATGCTGAGGCAAACAACTTAAACTTGTCGTCTTGTTCTCTACTCATAATTCAAAACAGTTTGACACAAAAAAACATTACCACCCTCAAAATTCCAAATAGGTTATATATATTAACGAAAAACGCCCAGGAGCTTGAGGCCGCACAGCACTGCAGGTGAGTAACAACTCTATTTAAACCAAGCAGGCAGCTTAACATCCCTTTAAAGTCCATGGCCTGACGCGTTTCGATGCCGCTGTTTGCATCTCCTCAGAGGCCGTGTCAGCGGAGGTGATTAGTGGCTACCGCATCTCCCCTGCGTATTTTCGTTATAGGGGGCTTTCAGTGCTCCTCCTTTGGTGGCAGTTCATTTTTAAATGCACGCTGAGATTTGAGGTCTCATTTTGCAATTAACACCCTCTAGTGGGTAACCTCTGCTGCAGCTAATTATGGACAATTTTTTTATATATATATATATATATATATATATGGGGTGCGTTATGTGAACAAGCTCCCTTGTGGAGTGAAACGCGTCATGGACGACACCATGTCTTTATTTCATCTTTGTGAAATAAATATTTATTTCTATGGATGATATCGTTGCTGCCTCTTCTTTGATTGAATAAAGAACCAGTACGTCAAGAGGTCCTAACCTGGTTTGTTTTCCACCACGGATTGGTGAAACAGGAACATTATTCTATATATATATATATATATATATATATATATATATATATATATATATATATATATATATATATATATATATATATATATATATATACATATACATATATATACATACATACACACACATATATATACATATACACACATACTACTATTATAAAGAGAGAACAAATCCGTAAATTTAAAAATATAATTTAAAAAAAAAAAAGTAGTGCCCTGAAAGTAGCGCCGGCCACGACGTAGCGCTGGCCGCAACGTACGTGATGACGAGGAGGAGCGGCGGTGAAGTGAGGAGCTCTGGGAGGAGCGGCGGCTCAGGTAAGTCTCTGGGACACGGGATGGGAGGGAGCCGGTGTGGGAGGTTGGCCCGGAACAACTGCGGTAAGACTCAGGGTCTGGGGGCACTATTTCAGGCTTGCGAGGAGGAGCGGCGGTGAAGTGAGGAGCTCGGGGAGAAGCGGCGGCTCAGGTAAGGCTCTGGGACACGGGACGGGAGGGAGCCGGTGCGGGAGGTTGGGCCGGAACAACTGTGGTAAGGCTCAGGGCAGCATTTCAGGCTTGCGTGCACTCCCGCCCCGGCCCGCCACGACATTGTCCAAGACACAATGTCGTGGCGGGCCGGGAGTGCACGCAAGCCTGAAATGCTGCCCTCAGCCCCAGGCAACGCTGGGGAGGGCTGCTAATATATATATATATATATATATATATATAAAACAATGAGCAGGATCAAACAAACAAGAAAAGCTAACAAGCATTGGAAATGCAATAGGTCTCGCATCATTAGAGTTAGTGCTTTTAGAATTGTTTATGGGTTTTTTTTGTAAATCTTAAGCATTTTTGTTTCCTGTAGCCAATGCAAAAGAATTACAAATAAAAAAAGCCATAAACATTTCTAAAAGCTCTAACTGAAATGGTCTGAGACCTATTTCACTGTGTGAGAGTGAGGGTGAGTGAGGGTGAGGGGTTGAGGGTGAGTGAGGGTGAGGGGTTGAGGGTGAGTGAGGGTGAGGGGTTGAGGGTGAGTGAGGGTGAGGGGTTGAGGGTGAGTGAGGGTGAGGGGTTGAGGGTGAGTGAGGGTGAGGGGTTGAGGGTGAGTGAGGGTGAGGGGTTGAGGGTGAGTGAGGGTGAGGGGTTGAGGGTGAGTGAGGGTGAGGGGTTGAGGGTGAGTGAGGGTGAGGGGTTGAGGGTGAGTGAGGGTGAGGGGTTGAGGGTGAGGGGTTGAGGGTGAGGGGTTGAGGGTGAGGGGTTGAGGGTGAGTGAGGGTGAGGGGTTGAGGGTGAGTGAGGGTGAGGGGTTGAGGGTGAGTGAGGGTGAGGGGTTGAGGGTGAGTGAGGGTGAGTGAGGGTGAGTGAGGGTGAGTGAGGGTGAGTGAGGGTGAGTGAGGGTGAGTGAGGGTGAGTGAGGGTGAGTGAGGGTGAGTGAGGGTGAGTGAGGGTGAGTGAGGGTGAGTGAGGGTGAGTGAGGGTGAGTGAGGGTGAGTGAGGGTGAGTGAGGGTGAGTGAGGGTGAGTGAGGGTGAGTGAGGGTGAGTGAGGGTGAGTGAGGGTGAGTGAGGGTGAGTGAGGGTGAGTGAGGGTGAGTGAGGGTGAGTGAGGGTGAGTGAGGGTGAGTGAGGGTGAGTGAGGGTGAGTGAGGGTGAGTGAGGGTGAGTGAGGGTGAGTGAGGGTGAGTGAGGGTGAGTGAGGGTGAGTGAGGGTGAGTGAGGGTGAGTGAGGGTGAGTGAGGGTGAGTGAGGGTGAGTGAGGGTGAGTGAGGGTGAGTGAGGGTGAGTGAGGGTGAGTGAGGGTGAGTGAGGGTGAGTGAGGGTGAGTGAGGGTGAGTGAGGGTGAGTGAGGGTGAGTGAGGGTGAGTGAGGGTGAGTGAGGGTGAGTGAGGGTGAGTGAGGGTGAGTGAGGGTGAGTGAGGGTGAGTGAGGGTGAGTGAGGGTGAGTGAGGGTGAGTGAGGGTGAGTGAGGGTGAGTGAGGGTGAGTGAGGGTGAGTGAGGGTGAGTGAGGGTGAGTGAGGGTGAGTGAGGGTGAGTGAGGGTGAGTGAGGGTGAGTGAGGGTGAGTGAGGGTGAGTGAGGGTGAGTGAGGGTGAGTGAGGGTGAGTGAGGGTGAGTGAGGGTGAGTGAGGGTGAGTGAGGGTGAGTGAGGGTGAGTGAGGGTGAGTGAGGGTGAGTGAGGGTGAGTGAGGGTGAGTGAGGGTGAGTGAGGGTGAGTGAGGGTGAGTGAGGGTGAGTGAGGGTGAGTGAGGGTGAGTGAGGGTGAGTGAGGGTGAGTGAGGGTGAGTGAGGGTGAGTGAGGGTGAGTGAGGGTGAGTGAGGGTGAGTGAGGGTGAGTGAGGGTGAGTGAGGGTGAGTGAGGGTGAGTGAGGGTGAGTGAGGGTGAGTGAGGGTGAGTGAGGGTGAGTGAGGGTGAGTGAGGGTGAGTGAGGGTGAGTGAGGGTGAGTGAGGGTGAGTGAGGGTGAGTGAGGGTGAGTGAGGGTGAGTGAGGGTGAGTGAGGGTGAGTGAGGGTGAGTGAGGGTGAGTGAGGGTGAGTGAGGGTGAGTGAGGGTGAGTGAGGGTGAGTGAGGGTGAGTGAGGGTGAGTGAGGGTGAGTGAGGGTGAGTGAGGGTGAGTGAGGGTGAGTGAGGGTGAGTGAGGGTGAGTGAGGGTGAGTGAGGGTGAGTGAGGGTGAGTGAGGGTGAGTGAGGGTGAGTGAGGGTGAGTGAGGGTGAGTGAGGGTGAGTGAGGGTGAGTGAGGGTGAGTGAGGGTGAGTGAGGGTGAGTGAGGGTGAGTGAGGGTGAGTGAGGGTGAGTGAGGGGTTGAGGGTGAGTGAGGGTGAGGGGTTGAGGGTGAGTGAGAGTGAGATTTTTAACAACCATATAGTTATTAAAATAAAAAATTTATAGGCGCATGCGTGAAAAGTAACCCACTGATTAACTCGCAAGTTGCCGCCTCTAAGCACGAACGTCGTTCACCTGTTGTGCTACGAGCTTGAAGTAACACCTGTAAGGACAAGCTGTTTCCGTAGGAGTACCAGGAACCGCAGATTGGCCCAACCCCTCGAATTGCCCGAGTCAAAGACTCTCGGGGCCTTGTCCATGATCTGGAGCATATGGGATGACAAGGGCGGTGACTGATTAAAGTAGGAAATGTGAGGATGCATGTGTGGGGGACAGAAATGGGAGATTAGGTAAAGATCAATGCACAGAGAGAAGGGGAGGGAAATGCACGGAGAGAAGGGAAATGCACGGAGAGAAGGGGAATGCACGGAGAGGTGGGGAGAGAAGGGGAATGCACAGAGAGAAGGGGAGGGCGGGTGTGGGAATGCACGGAAAGAAGGGTAGGGCGGGCGGGGGAATGCACAGAGAGGAGAGTAGGGGAGGGCTGGCTTTGTATGCACGGCAAGAAGCGGAGGACGGGCGTTTTATGCACGGCAAGAAGGGCAGGATGGGCGTTGAATGCACGGCAAGAAGGGCAGGACGGGCGTTGAATGCACGGCAAGAAGGGGAGGACGGGCGTTGAATGCACGGCAAGAAGGGGAGGACGGGCGTTGAATGCACGGCAAGAAGGGGAGGACGGGCGTTGAATGCACGGCAAGAAGGGGAGGACGGGCGTTGAATGCACGGCAAGAAGGGGAGGACGGGCGTTGAATGCAATACAAGAAGGGGAAGGCAGGCAGGTATGCACGGCAGGAAGGGGAGGGCAGGGGTCTGTGTACGGGTATGCACAGTGAGAAAGGAAGGGCTGTCACCGGAATTTGGTAAGAGTAGGGAAGAGTCAGTGAAAAATGTATTTGTACCTTCAAAGTAATGTGGCGGGTAAATTAAGGCGGCTCCTTTGTGCCCACTCGCCGCCATGGTGAAGCAGGAAGACCCTCGGGAGCGAAGGAGGAAGTTGGGCAGAGCAGCGAATGCTTCGCGATGAAGAAGTGTTGCCGCTTGATTAAGGGAAAGGCTTTGTTTGTGCTCAGAGGGTAGGGGGAAGGGCTCATAATGTGAAGCGGGGGAGCAAAAACCTCTTTAAGGAACACGCTGTGCCTTGCAAAACAAAAGAAAGACTACGCTGGCTTACAGAAAGTTTATTCACATAAGCTACTGTTTTAAAAATAGAAATGCCATTGGAAACATGAAACGTGGCGTCCCTGATGAGACCCTAGGAGCAAGAGAGGAAGGAGGATGGGCAGAGCAGTGAATGGCTGCGGGAGGAGGAATGAGGAAAAGTTGCCAACAGTTTAAGGAAAAGGCTGTGATTGTGTGCTCTTAATGCAAAGCGGGAGGGGGGAGGAAAACAACAGCTTCAAGGAACACACCGTGCTGTGCAAAACAAATGAAAGGTGGCGCAACTTCAGAAAGGTTTGTTTACACACGCTATTGTTGAAAAATGTAAATGCCTACACACGCTACTGTTTTTAAAATACGAATGCTGTTGGAAACATGAAGAGCGGCAATGCTGTGTGTGACAAGGCAGTAGGGGGAAGTGCACGGAACAGGCGCCCTCTTAAGCATCTAATATGTCAGGGTTGAGGGGGGATGTGTGTAACTGTTCCGGCAGTGTAACAAACAGAGCTGCCGACTTATGTCCTGGGAAACCGTGTTCCAGTCTTGACGTGGGCTTTAACAAAAGAAGTCTATGCTAAAAATTAAAATTAAACGTATTATAAATATTAAAGAATTCTACATGATTTAAACAAAAGAAAACAAGTGGGAAGTGACTCAACGTCCTGAGATGCAAATGCGTGTGTGCCAATGCAGGAGGGAGGAGTGCACGGTACTCAGAAGCATCTGATGATTCAAGACGGAGGGAAGAGAGAGAAGGGGAGGGGGAGGAGAAATGCGATACGGCGGGCAGGGGAGGGGGCGGAGCGGGGAGAGGGAACAGACGGAGGGAAGGCAGATAAGGGGAGGGGGGGGGAGAAATGCGACTCGGCGGGCAGGGGAGGGGGCGGAGCGGGGGCCTGGAGTGCGGCTGAGGGAACAGATGTGCACGCGCCTTAAGCTCAATGCGCATGCAGCTTAAATTTCTCGTGCACTGCAAGGAATCGCCACGATTCCTTGCAAGTTGGATAAAGAGTGGATAAGCCCCCATAGTCTCGCTTGCTCGATGCGCATGCGCATCGACAGGCGAGACCTAAAAAGGTGCAACGATGTTCAGAGACTGCTAAACACATTTTGTTCTCCTCCACCAGACAAATAGCAGGAATCTCAAAATAGCAAACACTAGCCATCTTGTGGTGTCTGATTTAAAGATGAGTATGGCTTCCAAATGGCACCTAAAGGAAAGCATACAACAGACAGGGGCTATCCAGGTTCTTCTCAAATCAGCATAGGAGGGACAAAAAATTAAGTGCGCAAGTGTCTGAGGCACTGTGGCAAAAAGGGCACATAGGATTGGCCAGCACATTACCCCAGCAACTTCTTGCATTTATGGCAATAGTTCCATATTTGAGTTGGGTATACAGTGCAAGAGCCTGTGGTGGTTCGATATCGTCCAGGAAAGTTTCGAAACCAAAACTATCTTTGACATTAAGAAACCTCACGGTTAAAGTGTCATGTGCAGTGCGTTCTATGTTTACCAAGACCATCAATCCCCAGAACCTTTTTTGAACAGGGGGGGGGCATAGATTTAGTAATGGTCCCAGGTTTCTCCCTGAGCTGGCCCAGCCCTAATTTAATGAACCACGTCTTGATCTTGTTGAACCACTTAATTCGACCTGCTTGTGCAAGGCAATCAACTCAACCATAGCATCCTTCAGCGGGACCCGGTGTAATTTCTCGAGACCGTTATCCAGCACAGGAGAGCCCTGAGAATTGCAAAGTGTTCAATAGGTTTTGAGCCAAGATCTAACCTGAGCGGCAAGAGTGGTGTATTTACTGGCAGGTTCATTATGGCTCTGATAAAATGTATTTTCTGCGAGGGTTAGATCCATCAGGTTTTCCAACCCCCATAGCTCTGCCCCGTATAGGGCTGTTCGTAATGCTTTAGCCCAGAGTGGATTTTCAGTCAAATAACAATGAACAAAACGGAGCTACTATTCTGGATGGAAATTATGGCAATCTACATCCATTCTCTGGATAATTTCCTACAAATATCATGTCAGCATGGGAACAAATGCATTACTCAATCAAAACCCACTCAATAGGCTTGCCAGGTTTGTACTCCCTTCACTCAATTCCTACTCCTGAAACCAGACCACAGCCATTCATAGACTGAAGACTTGACACACACCACTAGAAATGTTGGACAATATCTATGCCTTCAGCATTGCAAATCCACATGAATCTAGATATAATACACCTCCTCTCAATGTACACCCAAGACTAAGCATTATGCATGAGGCAACCATCTCTCACAGCTTAGGACAGTGTTACCTTCTACCAAGGGAAGAGCCAACCGGTCAGGATGTCCCATATCATGCAACCCTTACACTGCATTTACTCCAGCCCCTAACCTATGCTCAAAGGAGCCCAGCTTGTCCTTTGTCTCTAAAACTACTGCACCTCTCAAATCACACTACCACACCTATGATTTATTCAAACTATTCTCATAACATTCTACATTGGCTGCTCCAAGCTCGTACCCGACCCCCAAATAGCTCCATGGTATTTTCTCTATTATATCGACAACAACAGTATCTATAGTTGACCCTATGTATAACAGATTGGTCAAGGACAACTTTCACCAAACCGCTCACTTCAAATAAGACAATCTACTCCGACATTTACAAAGAAACTAAAAACCTACCTCTTCAAGGATTACATCATCCGTTTTCAGGAAAGCTAGGATTGACCCCATGTTCAAACTAGTCCTACTATCAATATACAAGGTATACATTTGTGAATTGTTTCCTACACTCCAGTGAAACTGTGCTGTACAGTGTAACAATGCTTCCATGCCGGGTTTCGCCAATGTAGATATATATTGGATGACATGAATATCCCAAAAAAAGACTTCATTTATCTTCAACGCAGCGGCCTTCAGATGGGGGATACCAACATACTTGTGACCAATGGGTCAAGTCTGGCATCACTGCTCTTGCATGAACTTCTAATAACCTCCCAATTGTCCTCGTTACACACCCAGTGCTACCCAAATCTGCACACATCACTTCAAACGATGACCTTCAACTAGCATTCAGTCTATGACATCCTTGAGCTCGCTCGACATAACTGTATAAAAAAAAATCGTCCCGTTTCTTATCACCTTGCTGCTGATGAGACTCCAATTATAACGGTAAATATAAATATGTTAGACTTACATGTCATCCTGGTCACCCCAGCGATCGCCTCAATATCCTATGAATGAGAAGACTACACAGTCTATTGTTAAACCTTACCAAAACATTCATCAATGGCTTTCAAAACTACTCCAATACGAATCTCTCCCTCACGACTATTCCCTTAACCAAATACCCACAATAACTGGTCAGTCTTAGTTCATCAGCAAAACAGTGCTCCCCACTGGTATTGCCACACATCACCTCTGACTGATACCTCTTGCCCATCAATTTCCATCTTCCTTTCCTCACTAGCAACACACCAATTAAGGCTCAAACTATAAATCTCACAAGATGAGGCACAGGGTCACCTACCACTTCCTTGATTTGTGCATGCTGACAGCTCAACGCCTTATCGCGCACTGTTGGAAATCACCTGCGCCCATCAGATAGTGGCCAGGAGGCAGTCGTCCTGGTATGTGCCCAGGCTGAGCGGGCTGCACAGGGAGGATACTTTAAGGCTGCATAAATACACCATCACTGCCAACTAGAACACCATGACCTCATGATTTTCAAAGTAAAGATCATGATCCAGGTCCCCTGGATGCTGCGTTGGGGAAACGGGACGAGGATGCGGAGACCTGATATGACATTTCACACTGGGCACACGATGAGATGACAAGTCTCTCCAAATCAATTGTTACACTGCATGCTGCGAGTAGTACAACTGGTCCATCATGATCATCTTGCCCGGTAATACGTTATCAGCACATACTGTCATTCTCATATTACTGTGACATCTTTTCCTCTGAATTTGGCAATACAATGAACTATGCACTCTAACATACAAGGACTCGCTAATAATCTGCATGCTGTATTTGTATATTAATGGAAGTGTATCTTACCCTGGTAAAAAGCCTACTTAATCTTGTTTAAAACTTAATGAAACAGATTCAAACAAAACTAATGAAACTCCCTGGACCAAGACTGATGCAAATTCCAGCTATGAAAGTTGCCCAGATTTAGGTCAATATTTCACAAGCCAATTATGCTATTCCTTTTCCATGTGCAAGTTACTTGCAGACTGGTTATACATTTAGTTTTCTTCCCTTGAGCTATTCTAATTACCATCTTATGTGGACCACAATATTAGAACAATGCAACCCACCATATGTGAGAGCATACTTCTGAAGATATACTTCCACCATTCTTAAAGTTGCAGTGCTGTTTTGCCCTCAGTACTAATGCTTCCTTCAAGGATTCAATACTACTACTTTAAAAAGTATTACATTTAAACACTAACTTCTCACAGATCAACCATCTAGTCCCCACTACAGATATTAGACATACTAAATAGTTACCCCGCAAGATTCTATGAAGATAAGTACAGTGTTCCTGTATTTTTGCTTCAACACTTCATTAACATCCCCTGAAAAAGCAAACTCAAATCCATTGCAAATTGGCTAGATCCTGGGCAAACATACATGATAAAAACAAGTTTATACATGAGTTGATGTAAACATATGTACAGAATTCTTGTTATGCTTTATATTCTTTTATTGTGGTGAAAATGCAACCAGCCGACACGTGTTTTGTCAGGGAAAAGTAGTCCCACGACTTCTTCAGGGCTGGGAATGATACAAATATATGAGTGAACACATGGAATAGGAGAACCTGGGCTGACATGGGTGAAAAACACTACAACAACGTGGAAACTAATGACCGAAAGCAAATGCCAGTGCGATGACGACGAGGTAGTGTGAATGTGCTTGTGCAAATTTCAAATAATAACATAGGTGTTAACGGGTGACATCAATCAATCCTAATTAAAGACATCACTGTTAATAGAAAATATTTCAGGCCATTTCACAAATAAAAACTTGTGCGATGTAAGTGAGAAACGGGCGATAAGATTTAAATTTATGGTGAAGCGCAAACGGGAAAGTTTTCTGAGAAAGGCTCTGAAGGAAATGAGGAAAGGAAGAGTGAAAAAAACAGGGTAACGTAGATACACAAGGAATCCCAAATCACGAAAAGATCCTAAAGGACAGAATATCGCTAGTGAAGGTACCTGTAGAAAGTTGCATAAACTCAGCGAAGTCTGGTCAAAAAGTAAAAAAGATACTCGTATAAGTCATATGAAGTTACTAGGAGGGGGGCACACTACTGTGACTAAAGTTGCTGGGAATAGTTAGTGAATATTCTTACCCCAAGGCCGGTGATAATTCCAACCCGGCTGGGTACGAGTATATGTAGTAGGATTTCCGGAAAGAAGGGATAAAGCGCCTATAAAAAGAAATAAGAACAAACACCAGTCAAATTGGGGATCATAATTAAGAGTTGGTGTGTTAAAACAAAAGAGACACACAAGGGCTAAGCACTACCTGCAAAATTTCTCAGTAGTACCACGTATTCTGTGGATAAATGTGGGGGGACAATGTTAGGATGGAGCTACAAAAGGACAAGCAGATCCAAGCAGACATAGAATTCAAAAATAATGAGTCTCGTCGGTGATAATTCCAACCCGCCAGTCCTAGAGCGTCAATAGTGGTAACATGAATGTTTTTTGAAGATATGTGGGGAGGGAAAACAAAGCACCTGTAACTGGCTATATCATATGAAGGACAGCGGTAAACAGCTATACTAAATAAATGACAGCAGTAAACTGTTAATGCCCGACCAAGTTAGTGGAAACTGAGACATGGTTTCACCTCTGTTCACGTTATTGAAACCACAGGTGCCGCAAGTAAGAAACCGGATAGATCTGATTCAATATCTATCTGAAAAGCAGTATGACAAGGTGGCGTCAGGAAAAAGGGCTCAGGTTTACGATGAGAGGTGAGGCAAAGTGAAAGTGCAGAAGGATAAAGAGCAACTTACTATAGTAATTGGGATTGGATACCTCCCATAGTTATTTAAAATCTGTCAAAACGAAGGTAATGCGGGTACCGAACATGTGTGTGTGTTTACCATCGCTTTCTGGAAAAGAGACACAAACACTGTGGCTCACTGGTTAGAGGAGGCAGACCTGGAAGCAGAGGTCAGCCCGGGACCAGGGTTCAATTCCCAGCTCGGCGGGGTCTTGAGTCCTAAAAATGTCCATGGACTGGACAATTCTCACTCCGGTGCCTACTCGATTCACACTCTGCGACTCTGGGCAATAGCTTGCTTAATCTCCACAACGGCCCCTCGCGGCGGGATGCCTGGCTTTCACCTTGCGGATACCCTGCCGGGGTTATCTCACAGGGGAATACCAGGACGGGTTCCCTAAGCAAGCGCTTAAAAACCGCTCGGTGAGATTATTATTAATATAAGAGCAAGAGCCAACAAAGCGATAAACAAAGAACTGGAGCAACTGGAGCAGGAGATCAGATCATTAGAATCCTTACACAAAACCAACCCTCAAGACTCCAAACCCCTTGACCAACTCATAAAAAAGAAATACGAGTATAATTCCATCGTGAGCAAGAGAGCAGGCGTGTGGATCAACCGCTTCAAAGCCTTGAAGCTATGTGAGGGAAACAAAGCCGGGAAGCTGCTGGCCTCCTATCTTAAACACAAACAGAAACTAACAACCATATCCTCTATAAAAGATCCCGCTAATAATACGCACACCAACCAGTCCAAGATTCTTGATACCTTTAAGCAGTTTTACGAAGAATTATACAGGAATGATAAGCCCCTGGACCCAAAAGCATGTATAGAATACCTAAAGGCCCTTGACCTCCCCAGACTTTCAGAGATAGACGAATTAAATCTAGGGTCACCCATCAGTATCACAGAAATCTCGACGGCCATAAAATCACTCAAAAGCAACAAAGCCCCGGGCCCTGATGGCTTTTCTGCCTCTTTCTACAAAGCCTTTGACAATCAACTCTCCCCGACACTCCAATCCGTGTTCAACTCCACCGCCTCCAGTGGGAGTATCTCTCCCTCGATGAGTGAAGCCACAATAATTGTTATACCCAAGGAAGGGAAAGATCCCCTCCAGACTAAAAATTACCGCCCCATTTCACTTATAAATATCGACTGCAAGATCTATGCCAAGATCTTAGCAACTAGACTAAACGCCGTGCTGCCCAAATTGATAAGTCCATCACAAGTAGGATATTTGAAACACAGGATGTCGAATGACACCAGACTCCTATGCCAAATACTTGAAAAAGCGAAAAACTGCAAAATGCCGATGGTTGCAATAACCCTAGATGCTGAGAAAGCATTCGATAAAGTCTCATGGCCATTTCTTCAACATTGTATGGGCGCATTCAATCTGGGTAACTCTTTCATTAAAATGGTGATGGCCTTATACTCCGCCCCCTCTGCCCGTATATCTATTAATGGAACACTCTCTGACCCGTTCCGCCTATTCCAAGGAACTAGACAGGGTTTCCCACTCTCACCGGCTCTTTTTCTGCTGGCTCTTGAACCACTACTCACCGACATCAAGAAAAATGAGGACATCACAGGTGTCACCTTCGGAAACACTCAGATCAAACTAGCGGCATATGCCGACGACATCTTAATAGCCACAGAACACCCAACCCTATCAATTAAGGGGCTTATGTCCTCCATCAGTAAATACTCGGCATTGTCCGGCTATAAGTTAAACAAGGACAAATCCGAAGTTAAACCACTTAATGTACATACCACCAAAGAAGTCCTTGGTAATTCAGGTCTAGCCTGGCAACCGGATGTCATTAAGTATCTAGGAATAGAATTCACTGACAACATACTAAGTAAACTCAAGCACAATGAATCGACCACACTAGCGAAAATCAAAAGAATCTTGGATGGTTGGTCGCCGCGATTCATTACATGGTGGGGTCGGATAGAGACGATAAAAATGATGATCTCCCCATTGGTCAATTATCTGAGCTCGATGCTTCCCCTAACGCTCTCTAACGATTTCCACTCAAAACTGGATAAGGTACTTACCTCTTTCCTCTGGCAGGGGAAAAAAGCCAGGATCAGCATGAAAAAGCTACGACTAGATAAATCCTTGGGTGGTGTCTATTTGGCCGACTTTAGACTCTACCAGACCGCCTTCCTGGCCAGGCAAGGTGCGATTTGGCTCACGCCACAGCCTGATTACACACCCGAATGGTTGCACATCGAAAAATACCTAGTGGAAGGCCTTGACCTCTCCTCCCTCCTTACCATCAAAGTGCGTCCCGATATTGACTCTAATATCATATTTAAAAACACCAAGAACTCCCTCCTCCATATCAGTAAATCTCTACCCCATCAATTTCGTAATTCAAAATGGGAATCTCTATGGCGGAATAACACTATAACATACAAAGGTAAACCACTGTATAATCCTTCTTGGATCAGGAAGGGTATACACTTCCCTCACCAACTCTACGAGGGCCAGACACCACTCACATTCAAGGAATTACAGGACGGATTCCAACTCGAGAACATCGACTTCTACTATTTTCTACAAGTTAAGGCGGCCCTAACCAAAGCAAACTTGGGCAACACATCCCCCTCACTCCCTGGCCTTTTATCCACCCTTAATAGACTTGGCCACCAGGTATACAGAATGTACAAAATGATCAAACCGCAGAAATCTAACCTGGTCTCTGCATTACAATCCTATTGGGAATCATATTCTTCCACTCCCACATCTGATAACGAGTGGGCCAGAATTTGGGAATCGACCACAAGACACAAAATTAGCCCGACTATCCCAAACTAAATTCTGGCTCCTACACAAAGCCTTTTGGACCCCCAGGAGACTTTTTCTGCACAACATCAAAGACAATGACTCCTGCTGGAACTGTTTGGAAGCGGGAGGGGACCTTGAACATCTGATATTTAAATGCCCCCGGGTTGCCACATACTGGGACAGGATATTTGACTTGGTCAACAAAGCCCTGCACATTTCTCTCCCGAGAGAATTTGCTACTCTAGTTATGGGCTCTTCCAAAGCGGTCACTTTAAATGAAAACGACAAAGCCCTACTTGATCTTTTACTGACAGCGGCGGTTAAAGTCATAACGTCCAACTGGAAAGATACAGCCAAAGCCTCCTTCCCCCATTGGCTCAACTGGGTTTCTAACCTCAGGGGTGCCGATACCATTGCACTTGCCTCTCACCCCTGGCGCCCACAACACAGGAAAATATGGGCCTCACTTGACGCTCACTTTGAGCTCTTCAAACCTCCGTGAGTCACCTAAAACTTTGTTGTCGCAAGCAATTTCTCAATATGTTATTTGATGGTCGTGCTTCACCCTACTGTGCTATATAACCGATCTATCTGCCTGCTGACATATGCCTTCGTGTTGTACGGACTTGATGCTTAACTGTCATTTTCTTTATTCACCTGTTTACTTTTCCCCCGCATGTTATGTTACTCCATATTATGTTACTTCACCGCTTCTCGATTTATTATGTACCTGTACCATGAACTTTATCTGCTATTATTTGTTCTGTTCATATCACTACCAAACTCTCTCAATAAAAATTTGTGAAATAAAAAAAAAAAAAATCCTGTACATTTACATTTACCCATGTCAGATTCCTTGTGTATCTACGTTACCCTGTTTTTTTGCTTATTTCCTTTAGAACCTTTCTCACAAAACTTTTCCGTTTGCTCTTCACCATATATTTAAATCTCATCACCCGTTTCTCACTTACATTGCACAAGTTTTTATTTTTATTTATGTGAAAGTGCCTGAAATATTTTCTATTAACAGTGATGTATTTCATTATTGTAGGATGTCACCCGTTAACATATATGTTATTATTCGAAATTCTCACAAGCGCACTCACGCTACCTCATCGTCATCGCACTGGCATTTGCTTCTGGTCATTAGGGTTTCCACGTGGTTGGTGTTTTTCACCCATGTCTCAGAGTTTCGCTCTCTAGCTACAGTCATTTTATTCCATGTATTCACACCAATATTTGTATAATTCCCAGCCCTGAAGAAGTCGTAGGACTACTTTTCCCTGACGAAACACGTGTCAGCTGGTTGCGCTTTCACCACAATAAAAGAATATACAGCATAACTCAAGAACTCTGTACATATGTTTACATCAACTCTTGTATAAACTTGTTAGATCATGCATGTGTGCCCAGGATCTAGCCAAACTGTTTTGTGGTAGGGTCTTCCCTACTCACATTGAGGGGTTACAAGGGTCTCTCCTTCCTGGTCAGCACCATATCCACCAGTCCACACATATACACAGTACGTAAATTTGCTGAGCGCCAATACTTCCTATGTACGAACACCATTTGTTTTGGCTGTCAAATCCATCGCAACACTGCAGACAGCTGTAATATTCAAGCGACTCTCTGCACCTTTTCATTAGAACATCTTTTCCAATGACCCAAGACATGACTCCACCTCCAAGCAACTTGTTATAGGCAACAAAAGCACTCCTCCAATTCAAGGACCATGCAGCAAATACAAAAGTGCATCACGATCGATTGCTGAACAATTGCTTATGTATTCTATGCCTCTTCACCATTTTTTCCACATTTAATTTCATTACAACCTAAGTCATCATGCATATAAAGCATTCAAAGTTGACCAGTAAATGTAAGTAGATCTATAACAAAAGTTGTATGTACCAAATGAAGCAGTCAATGTAAAGGAAATCTGTTTGACACTAAATCAATAATCAGAAACATACAAATTAAAACACTATTGAAATAAAAAGACGACGCAATGGAAACAACCAGTAAGAAAAAGATTTAAAAAGAAAAATTAGATGGGTAAAGTTCAAATATTTACAGCTACAAATGCTAGTACTTAGAGAAAAGCTATCCTGGAAAAATCTACACAACAACGTAACATGTGAGGTTAAAAAACAGCATTTGTCAAGTGTGTGTACTGGTACGATCAACTAATTAAAAAAACCTTCAACAGTAAGTATTTTGCCAAAAAGAACAGCTTCCATTGGTGCAGCCCGAGCGGATCTCTGTGTAAGTCAGGGGTCTTCAAACTGTGGGGCGCGACCCCCAGGGGGGCCGTGGAGCAATGCAAAGGGGGTCGCACTCCCAGTCACACTTCTGCTCAGGCCCAAAGGCTTCAGCCACCCTCTTCCCCTGTGTCTCAGTCCGGGCTGCTGCAGTGTAACTCGAGCTGCTGGGGCCTCAGCTGGGCAGTGTCTGGAGTCTTATCTCCAGCACGCCCATCAGAGTATTTCACAGGTCTTTAAAGACCATTTACATGCCTTTGTAAACTGGTTACAGAGACTTAGTGATTTTTTCCTGATTCCAGTACCCCCAGGGTCCCACTCTGCCAATTCCTTACATTTGTATGTTAAATTTACTGATGTATTGTGAGAATGCATTTAATGAAAAGGAATATAAAGAAGGGTTGCCAAAAGTAAAATGCCTGTGTGCGTTGTTTAAAGAGCCTGCAGAGACCTCCTCTGGACACTAAATAGATTTATAAATAAAAAAGTATGTATTAATTCATTATGTGACTTTTCTGTGTTTGTTCTTTTTAATTATCAGTCCTGGATCATTGAGGCAGTCCTAGAACACAATTAAAAGTGCTTTCTATTTATAATTTCTGTTTGAAGTATGCACAAATAAGTGCTTAAAATACAGTTTTAGGTGACTGCTTATTTTGTACCAACTGGGCCATCAAAATAATCTACTGGAAACCGTATCCATAAGACTGGAAGTTTGTTGCAGGATCAGCACATTATTTATTTCCTCCACCCTGACATAATAGCAATAGTTTAACTTAGATCTTAAACCCTACACTGCAGTCAATAACATGCTGGGTTACTTCAAGTGTCTGGGAATGGACCCTGCATTCAGACAACTCACTCCTCCTTCACACCCTTCACTTTCACTCTCACCCTGCACTCACAGGGATCACAATGCTCCACACACTTCACTTTCACTCTCACCCTGCACTCACAGGGATCACAATGCTCTCACACTGATCACCATGCACTCACACCTTTCACCTGCTCACTCTGCACTCACAATGCACTTGCGCTGTTCACCCTATACCTCACCCTGCAGTCACACAAGCACACTACTCATCCTGCACTCATGTGACACTTCACTCACCTGTCCCCCTCACTGCTTAATATACAACTCACTCAAACAATCCCAGCAGTAATCATACATTCATTCATCCCAATCTAAACCTGCATCCGCACCCCAATTCGTATGGCCACCTCACTCACCCTGCAGTCACTCCTCTCACCCTACTCTCACACTGTTGCATCGCTCACCGTGCACTCCTGCCACCCACACAGCGCATAGGGTTGTGCCTGCTACAAAGAATATGTACCATGCAGATCACAGAAATGAGTGTGAGTAAACTATGAGTAGCGCTATAAAAAATGAAATGTTTGTCAGAAAGGTGTTATAGAGAGATGAGGTGCATTGTTGGGGAGTGGTAGTGAGGGAATGCATGGGAAAGGAGGAAATGGAGGAGGGAGGGCCACGCAAAAAAAGGGGGGACCGGAGAGGTGTAAGATACAAATAGACAATAAGTTGAATGGAGAGACGAGGTGAATGAGAAGTGCTTAGTGGAACGGGTGGTGACGGGGCCAGAGAGGCCATGAGATAAATGCGAGAGACTGTTAGAGTTGAGGGCAGTAAAAAGACAGAATGGCAAGAGGTGATTAAAGGTGAAGTGAGAGGTTGAATGGGGAAAGTTCATAAGTTGTAAAAAGGGGTGAAAGAAAATGGCCTGCAAAGTGAGAGAGAGATCCAGGGCTGGGAGGAGAGAGGGATGGAAGGGAGGGAGTGAGAGGAAAACTGCATGGGTAAACTGCTTAACTCTGCAGAAAACCGCAAGGGTTTAAAGGGACCCCTGATTCTCCCGGCCAGGGCCAGGTGAGCTTCTAATGTGGCAGCTTGTATTACTGCGGAGTGGAGGGCCCTTCACTAAGGTTGACTAGAAATCTTGCTGATTTTCATTTCTGTATTTTGGTTATAAACAGGTACTGATGGGGTGAAATCTTTCCTCTGTGTTACTGTGTGTAAAAATTAATTTCAAAATAATGAAGGAATGCTATCCCAAAATACGCTGCGTCAAGTAACATCATTTACATTTTCTTCCCACACAATTTGGTCATTCCTGTTGCGTAATTTGGTCCTCAACTGCCTCATAATTCCAGTAGCCCTGCCTACAGGTTTAGAAATTTTTGTCAGGAGGGGGTCCTTACACCTCAAAATGTTGACAGGGGGGTCTCGGCATCCAAAAGTTTGAAGACCTCTGGTGTAAGTACTGAAACTGTTAACATTTCAACAAAAAACTTTCACATTTTTACCGGTTTAGGCACAAAAACGTGAATGTTCAAATTTCACAAAATGAACACAGTAATACAGCAACAGAGTCCAGAAGAAATAGCACCGTAAAAGCATGCTTGAAAGGGTTGGAAAAGGAGAACACATTTCTAAATAGTTATAAAGCTTGTTAATAGAATACTTAAAATAATGACTCATGAAATGGTGTTTACTATTCACACGCTGATCAGAACTAATACATTTAAAAAGGCAAGGCTCAACAACTATGGCCTTTCATTGCAAATGCATAATACATAGATTGTGGTGCAATTATGCGATAAAAGTAGTTAGGAAATTAAAAAATGTGCAGATGTGAGACACCCTAATAATTATAACAGTTGAAAATGATTTTAGTAAAGTGGTTTTAAGAATAATTTACATATACAGATACTTTAAAAAGTGGCAGTAGGCCATTGCTAACGTTAGTCAATTTCATTTAATACACTGGTGAAACAGTTTATATTCTTTTCTTATTAAAATTTGATGCATTATAGGATGTATGAATTTTAAGCTTTAAACATTTTTCTTGAGCTGCAAATTTACCCGAAGCAAGCATAATGATTCATTGGTATTTCTGCAAATACTGCATTATTTATTCTGTGAATATTTCCTTACATACAAAGGTCATTCTTTTGAAGTTCACTGTGAGATGGCTTGTGGGAAAATTAACTAACCTAATGCCATAGTCTGTTACATTGTATGTTTCTTACCTTTGACAAACATGTGAGGCCCGGAAAGCCAAGTCTTTTACATGAAGTTCTTGGGAAAGAATGGAGGCTCAGGGATGTGGAATTCCTATAGCCCGACGCCCGTGACATATTGTTTGGGGTCATGGGCAACAAGTTTTAATGTGCATTTTGTCCTTGGGACAAGTAGGCCCAACCCCTGAAACAAACTCTTTGGCTGCCAGTTTACAGTACCACATTGTGGATCAGGGAAGGGCATTCTCTCCAATTAAGGGAATATGTATATTAATGCTGTTCAAACTTGTATATATGGTTCATTAACGCAAAGCCTTTATTATTAGGGTGAGCACTAAAGTAAATGTTTTAAGCTCAGCCTGCACTACTGATGGCGGTTCTAGTATAAAAGTGTACACTCATGTTCAAAGTTTAATAATATGAGGCTCTGTATAATGCACCCAGAATGCTCTGATTATATGCAAATATTTGCAGAAGCTTCAAAGCAAGAGTGATGATTCTTTGCTTTCAAAATAAAAGGTTCACAAAAAAATGCATGTAAGAAAAGAAAACATTTAGCTAAACTACTGTAAGGTTTTAGGTACTGTATCTTTGCAGCATTGTTTAGTAACATGTTGATGTATGTTAGTATTTCCCAAAAATATTCATAATGGAAATCAGTGTAACCAGTTTAAATACGAATATGGAAAACAAAAATAAACAAGCATTGGCAAAGCTAGTGGGTCTGAAATTGGTTGTCAGCCTTTTGGTTTTGTCAAGGCGTGACTTGTTTAGGCATGGTTTTTGTAAAACCTTAACAGTGTGGGAGCTGCTGGGTCCTCACCATTCTAACAAGCATTGGCAAAAGAAAAACAAAAAAAGGTTGGTCTCTGCACACATTGCCACAGCGGTTCTGGGCACTGAACAAAACTTTGTGTGCCAATACGCTCCTTCTAAAAGAGCAAAATACTGTACTTACAGGGACACTAGCTGATAGACAGGCGGAGAGAGACAGAATAAAAACAAAACAAAAAGGTCATGGTTAACGCCAGGCCTAATTAGAGGCCCAATTATTAAAGAAAGTCTCAAAAGTGCATCCATGGTATATATCCTTGCAGTAACTGCATATGTACAGTTTCCATGAATTCACAAGAATTTACAGAAGTAGGCCAAGAAATAGTACTCCCAGAAAATATTTGTGAACTGCATTTTAGCATGAGCAAATATGCAGGAGTAGATTTGCTCATGTGAAAATATGAATGTTTTCAAGTTCACTTTTCCTCCAACAACTTTTTTCCCAACCCTGGAAGAAGCTTTAAGTCGGCCACTGTCAGTAGTAAATTTCCAACCGTTCTCAGTATGGGAAATGATTAGAGAAAAATTGTTGAAAACCCTTAAAACATGCACGTTAGTAGGTTTGCACAGACTAAAAAGTGCATTCCAACCCTGAAACTATTGCTTAAGACTACCTTCAGCCCCAGTATGCAGACCTGCAGAAACTTAGCAGCATAACGGAATTGCTAGTATTCAAACACTATTATGGTATGAACCCTGGCATAATCAGAGAGGCTATATCACAACGCTTATATATTGAGATTGCTGCGTAATTTGTTCCTGCATTACATGGCACAAAGGGGTCAAGTAGATATTGTTAAAGGACAAGTAGATTTATTAAACAGCCTGCCCCATGCACAAGTAGATATTTTATTAAATTCCACACCCCGGGAGGTCGGAGTAACTAAAATGTATTCGGTGGCTACATACGTAGACTAATCATACGATGGACGGACTAGTCAAGGGACGCCATGTCATTAAGGTGTCATAAGGACTATATAAAATGAAACCCCAAAGGAGGGGCAATAGCGCAACGCTGTTTTTCTTTGTATGGACACAGATCCACTCAATGCCATACCCTTTTCCTTTTGATGCATTGTATCCATTTGATCTTTATCTTCCTTTGAGAGGTAACTGAACTCTTTTCCTATGATTTTACAAGCATCCATTAAATTTCTATCTTGGACTGCCTTTTTACTGGTGCAGCTGTTTTTATGCAGTTGGCCAGTAATTCTAATTCGCTGAACTAAATGATTTTTGCTCCTTTTCCCTTTTTGCCCATGGACTCATCGTGAGAGGACTTAAAAATCTATTCCTTTTACTCTTATGTTATAAATCTTTAGATGCTGTTCAAGACAAAACTATCCTTCTGCCTTTAATGATGGTAGGCATCTGTAACCTTGCATCTGATGTTTGCTTTAAGCCATCCTCTTTGGGTTTGAACTAATGATCAAATGTGTAGTCTTGCACTACATGCTTTAATATTGTGTGAGATGCTTAAGAAGCCATTTGAAGGTTTAACCTTAAACAGTGTAGGTCACGTACGCTGGTTCAGCATCATCAGGTAATCATTTCTGCAGGTATATTCTTGTCATCGCTGTCTGCAGATGTGATCAGCTGTGTACTGTAGCTGAATATGCAAGCGGGGAACAAACTTGACAATACGTATAGGTCTTTGCCAACGCCCTTTAAGTGTTTCGATGAACTAAGGGGGACAATATAAAAGACCTCGGCATCATAGGGAGGGACATCCGTGGAAAAGGTTTTTATCTTGCATCAATAGTGTATTATGGCAACCCCCATACAAGAAATCTAACACTGACGATAAAGCTGAGGCTCTTCTCGTACGATTAGACACAGCAAACTCCCAATGAGAGGTTCTACGTTTCTTTCTGAAGATAGAACCTTTACTTTTGCTAGGTCAGAGCAGCTGGCATAGAACTCGCACAGCGGGTCCCTGTTTTACGGAAGCATAGGGAATCTCTAGAGCCGTGCAAAACGTAGCAATGAAATCGCTTTTACCAAGGGAGTGTACAGCTAGTCATGACTAGAGACTCGTCTTAATAAGAAAGGACAATAACGTTGCCAGTAATAGTTTTGGGGTGACAGTAGACAGTTTCTTTAAGGCACTGTCATTTAAAATGTATTAAATAGACTATGGGCAGTGAAACGTAGCAGCAGATTAAGTGTATCGAGTGGCCGCCAGGTACAACTTCAGTACTCACGTTTCTTAAATCCGTTCATGAATATCTCATCAGATCCAAATTTTGTATTACATTATAGGGATACTCGTTCTGGTTTAACGAAAAGGTAAATAAGACTGCAAACTCAGAATCCAGAATATAAAAAACTGGACTTGGTCAAATAAGCAAACTTGCGCTTCACAAATTACAGGGCCCGGGAGCTACCTACTGAATGACATGCTTACACTGGGTAGAAAGCAAAACTGACAAGTATTTATTCAAAGTGCCCCGTTCCACGAGCATTAAGTGCTTTCACAAGCGTACTACACGTGCCTGACATGTGGTGGGCTAAGTCTTGTGAAGGTAGTTGACAACTGGAGGGGACAGACGACAGGTCTTGAAAACGTTTCAAGGTACAGGAACAGCTCACCAGCGGGGTACGGGGTCTTATAAGAACCTGCCTAAAGCTGCAGAAATTAGCACGTGTGGAGTGAGGTAGGGACCAATCTGACGTGTGTGTCAACACCCGAATTACAACTCTGGAGGGAGCGCTAACGCTGCCCGCAAACACAGATCCGGCGGAGGTTTACAAGTATTCACGCGACAAGCGGCTAACGCTGCCTCCGCACCCGGTACCGAACCCGCTCTTACCTTGTCGGCCCCCGGCCTGCTCCCGGGTGACCAGCACAGGCAGGTGCAGGCGGCGCTGAGGTGAGCGGAGGGTACATACTCCTGTCGCAGGGCGCCAGTGCGCGTCTCCCAAACCCGCACCCGGCCGTCCGGCGAGGACAGGGCAAGCAGGTCCCGCCCGCCACCTGGGCTGAAGGCGAAGCAGGGCCCAGTTGAGACGGGGTCGCTGCTATCAGCCGCCATTGCTAACTCGCGCGAACAGCCACGTGTTCTTCGGTGCGCATGCGCGCAACAGGCTGCCAGGCATGGACGCATAGGAGTAGCTACTCAACCATGGAAAAAGACAGAGGACTATCCCCAGAACATGAAGAGCTATCGTTCGAACTGAGGCTAGATTCCCAGCGGCCATCTTGCAAGGGAGTTTCTGATCGTCACAGAAACCATTTGACAGCAATCATGATTCACTTTCAATATATCTTTTAAACTCAGACGCTGGTCTTTCGTGTTAAATATAACGTAGCAGCTGTCCTGGGAAGTGAGCCACTGTGTTGTCCAAGATCGTAGTTGAAAGAGCGTCTGTTTGTTCAAACCGTAAAGACATAGACATCATATTGTATTACAAGAGAACTTTTTGAGCGTTAAGCATTAGTGTTATTTTGTATATTCCTTTAATACCACGAGGTAAGAATATAGAGTGTAGTGTGTTCATGTGTTCTATGTGGGACTGCTGTTGTAGGCTGAGCTGTTGAGAGGAAGGCATCGCTTCCCTGGCTGTAGTGTATTGTATTCTTTGTTATTCTATTCTCGTGCTAATTATCCTTATCTCGTGAGCGCATGCCTGAGCACATGCACAGAATGTATACATGTATTCTTTTGAATGTGGAGACGCTTTCAGAAGCCAGGTGTCCGTTGTGTTTGTCCAGTTGCTACTTGGACTCCTGGCTGATGAGGCGCTCCTCCTGTGATTGGAAACCTACCAATAAACTTCATTTGGATTATATTCCTCTTCTGGAATCTTATTTAAGACTATCAGTCTTCTACATATTGGCGACGATCGGGATTGTTTCCATCACCGACCCACGCGAAAGGATTTTTGACGAATTTTTCATTTTTTTTTAATTCCGTCAAATTTGGATTTATTCAAACGATTCTTTGATGACCTCTTCTCGCCATACTGGTTTATTTGGTCAAGTGGATCGTTGGATTATTTGGTCCAGATTTACACTGCGGAGGAGCGAGTTTGAATTTGATTTGTCGACACTTCTGTTTGACTAAGCGACGACGATGTTAACCAGAGGCGGAAGACTGTGAACAGAGACTTAGGACTGTGATCGGAGACTTAAGACTGTCTTCGGGTTTGTCGAGGGGATTGGAAGTAAGCCCGTCTGTGTTTGCATTTTGAATTACGCGCTTACCGGTCTCCCTGGAACGCTGGCATCGCGTCTTCAGAACACCGCACAGTCTTCGCCTGGAACTCTGAGATACGTCAGCTCAGTCTTCGCCTGGAACTCTGGGATACGTCGGCGTACGTCAGCACAGTCTTCGCCTGGAACTCTGGGATACGCGAGGAATTCTGAGATTCACGTCTACGACGCTACGCACGGCGGCCATCTTAGTGAAGTCTGAAGCTTCAGCTATTCGCGCTTGCACTTTACCGGCGATTCACACGTCTAGCTTCACTATCTGCGTGTGACCTCAGCGATTCACACGCCTCACGGACAAGCGGTTAACAGCTGTTATTTGAAGCTGTATTTCAAGCTTTTAACGAAACCTTCCTTTGCAGCAATTCATGTTTTACAGGTTTTATATTTTACTTATGTAAAATTTTTACACGTTTATAATTCTATTGTATTTTACTTGTATGAGATAACCTTGCTAATTTTATTATTGTTCATATTTATAATATGGCTTCTGTTAGGGAGGTCACTCAACCCCCTCCTTTCCTTGAGAAACCTGGAAAGCCTACTTTGTTATGGTCTGAGTGGTTTGGCTTGTTTGAAAATCACATTTTGGCAATTGATGCATCTGACTATTCTCCTCCTAGGAAGTTTGCTCTTCTTTTTGGCAGTCTTGGGTTAGCTGCGCAACGCATGTTTAAGAGTCTGGTACCCATTCCACCTCCAGCTGCTGATTCAGGTGATAGTGAATGGAATGTTTATATAGAGGCTATTGCCAGATTAAAAAAACAATTTGAAGAATCTCCTAACATCATGCTGGAGAGACACAATTTCTATAAAAGAAAACAAAAGGAGGATGAAAAAATTGATGAATATATTTTAGCATTAAGGGTGTTAGCTATTACCTGTGATTTTGGCCCTTTGCTTGATAATTATATTCGTGATCAATTTGTCTTCAATTGTTCATCTACCAAGGTGAAGGAAAGAATTCTTAGTTGTAAGAATCCATCATTGTCTGAAGTTATTGACCTTAGCCTTAGTATCGAAAGATCAATAACTTCTACCAAAGCCATGTCACTAGATACCGCCACTAAAGTTAATTTTATTTCAGACGATGCGTCTGAGGATGGTCTATATGCTATTTCTAGTAAAGAAACTAAGGAAAAGTGGCAAAGTAAAACTAATGGCAATATGAATAAACAACATTTTTGTTTTAGATGTGGTTCCAAATTCCACATTGGGAATTTTAAAGGGTGTCCCGCCATGAACAAGTGTTGTGTTTTGTGCAAAAAAGTGGGACATTTCCAAAAGGTTTGCAGATTCCAAAAGAAATCTGTCAAGGTCAACTATGTGGACATGGATGAATGTAATGACAACTTTGATAATCTGATGTTGATGGTGGAGTGTGATGATTCCGAGCCTATTAAAGGACCTTTGTGTGAAGCCATAATTGACAATGTTAAGTTACAAGTAATGGCTGACTCTGGAGCGCCCATTACTATCCTCAGGGACTCTACATTTTTTGATAAATGGGGAAATGATATGAAATTAAATCAATCAGATGTTAATTCAAAATCTTTCGGTGAGAAAGATATTGACATGTTAGGCTTTTTCTTAGCTAGCGTTGAGGTCCTAGGTAGATCCATTATTACAAAAGTCTACGTGGCGATTAAGGGAAAAGATATTGTAGGTTGGAAAGACCTCGCTAAAATGGGTCTATATCTTGTCCCGGGGGATGAAAATCCAATCAAAGTACAAGACTTTCCTATCTGTTTTGTAGAGGATGCAAAAATTGATAGAGCTGATCTTCTGAATGAGTTTAAAAATGTGTTTAGCAACAAAATTGGCCTCGTGAGTGGGGCAGAACACAAGATTAGACTCATTCCCGGAGCATCTCCTGTTTTCCATAAGGTTCGCCCTGTTCCTCTTAGTGTCAGGGCGGAACTTAAAAAGATGCATGAGGATTTGGTTAAAGACAGAATTATAGAGCCTTCAGAATCCTCTCAATGGGTTGCGCCCATCGTCGTAGCACGCAAGAAAAATAATGAGATCAAGCTATGTGCGGACCTCAGGGGTCTCAATAAAAACATTAAAATTGACTGTCATCCTCTCCCAAAAATTCAAGAGCTGTTAGCAAATCTAGGCGGAGCTAGGTGGTTTTCATTGTTGGACTTAAAGTCCGCTTACCATCAGATTTCCTTGTCTAAAGATTCTCAAGAGTTAACAACCTTTGTGACCCCATTCGGAGCTTTTAAGTTTCTGAGACTCCCATTCGGGTTAGCGTCAGCAGCTAGCGTTTTTCAAAGGTTAATGGACTCTTTGTTTGGGGATCTGGTGGGGGTACAAGCATATTTGGATGACATTTTGATTTTCGCAAAGACAATGGATGAGCATAATGTTCTACTAAAAAAGGTTTTGTCTATTCTGGGTAGTAGGGGTATGACCGTCAGGGAAGACAAATGCAAGTTCGGGGTGTCTGAATTGGAGTACTTGGGTCATTCAATTTCGAAATCAGGCATTAGACCTAAATTTTCTGTGGTTAGGGCTCTGATGGAAGCTAAACCTCCAAGCGATAAGGATGCTCTGCGTTCGTTTCTGGGCCTAGCCGAGTACTATGCCAGGTTCGTGGAAGGGTACGCTCAGGTGGTGGAGCCACTGAGGTTACTCCTTAAGAAAGGCCAAAAGTTTGTTTGGACAAAAGATTTAGATGAGACTTTTGCTAAAGTCAAGGATTTGATTGTCTCTGCACGTTCCCTTCAGGCGTTTAGGGATGATTCCATGTGCATTATTGCAGTAGACGCAAGCATGAAAGGTCTTGGAGCTGTGCTATGTCAACAGGTGGAGGGCAAAGAACACACGGTAGCCTTTGCCTCTAGATCTTTGAAGGATTTTGAAAAGCATTACAGCACAATTGAGAGGGAGGCGTTAGCCTGCGTGTGGGCTGCCCAGAAGTTTAAGATGTACATCTGGGGTCGCAAGTTTGTGATGCTATCTGATCATAAACCCCTTTCATTTATTTTTAGCAAAGTTTCGGGTACTAATAGTCTTTCTCCTAGGCTGACTAGACTGGTCTCTAAACTTCAGGAATTCAATTTTGAATTAAGACACATTACTGGGGGCAAAAACTTCAGAGCAGATTGCTTGTCCAGGATGTTGATGGACAAGGATGATGAGGATGACTTGGTTGAGGAAGATGTGGAGTGTGTGTCAATGGTGGACGCTATTGAGGAGTGGAATTCGGTCATTTCTGAAAAAGATTGGAATGAAGTTAGCGAAATGGATGGTATTTTGTCCCAGGCTTTGGAGTTTTCAGCTAAGGTTTGGCCCGAGGTTAGAAACCTATCTGGGGACCTAAGGAATTTCGCTCAGGTGGCAGAGGAACTCTCAGTCAAGGATGGAGTTTTATTGAGAGGCGATAAGTTCGTTCCTCCCAGTGGTTTAAGAAACACTATTATCAAGTAAGCCCACGAGGGTCACCTTGGTGTGACCAAGACTTGTATGAGAATCAAAGCTCATTATTGGTGGCCGGGTATTGACTCACAGGTAAGGGCTACTGTGGACAATTGCGAAGAATGTTTGTTGTCTGATAAACATTGGAAGACTCATCAGGCTCCGTTACAACCTTCTCAATTTCCGGGGACGGCTTGGGAGAAGGTTGCTTTAGATTTCTCCGGTCCATATAAAGTTCTTCCGGAAGGGAAGAGGTACCTTATCTTAGCAATCGATTATTTCTCAAAGTGGATGTATTATAGGTTTGTAGAGGCTCCGGATTCAGATAATACCATTGCTTTCCTTGAAAGATTGTTCCGGCTGGAAGGAGCCCCTCGAACCTTAGTAACTGACAATGGGACCCATTTTGTCTCCGACAAGATGCGTACATTTTTGAAAGTGCACGATGTGAAACAGTTGAAGGTGGCACTTTATTCACCCTCGTCTAATGGTCTAGTAGAACGTGGCAATAAAGTTTTGAAAGAAGGAATACAAACGGCCCTAGCATCTGGCGTGGATGTTTTTAAGTTTTTGGAAAAGAAAATTTGGAATTATAATGTCTCGCCCCATTGTACGACTCAAGTGTCCCCTTTTCAATTGTTGCGGGGCAGGGAATTCCATTCCCCTTTATTTCCTGCTTGGTTAAGGAAGGTGGAGGGTAATCAATTTTCTTCAATAAGGGATAACATTGACTTTTCAGTTAAACAGAAACAGGCAGTAATGAAAGAGAATTATGACAGATCAAAAAGCGTGAAAGACATTCAAATGTTGGTGGGGGATTGGGTTATGATCAAAAAACCCTATAAAGTTGCGAAAGGTTTGTCTATGTTTTCAAGCCCTGTCCAAATCCTTAAAGTCAGTAAAAATGCTGTTTTTCTGGGGGACAAAGGTTGGTGGAATGTGAGACAATTGGCAAAGTTGACTGCAGACCAAGCAGCCCTCATTTCTAGGAGAAAAAATGTATCCACTCAGGAGGGATGTGATTGGTCACATTGGCTTCAACCAAAAGTAATTCAATATAACGATGGTTTGACTCCTACGTCACTTATTCCCTCTAAAGATTCCTCCCCTGCACAAGATCCTGTAGTTTCCCCTGCTGTTCCGTCTTGTAGTCGCAGTGGTCGTATTAGAAGACCCCCTGCAAGATATAACGAGTTTATATCTTTCTAGTTGTTTTAATTATTCTATTGTTATTTTTTCTGTATATTTGCATAAGGGGGAAGGTGATGTAGTGTATTGTATTCTTTGTTATTCTATTCTCGTGCTAATTATCCTTATCTCGTGAGCGCATGCCTGAGCACATGCACAGAATGTATACATGTATTCTTTTGAATGTGGAGACGCTTTCAGAAGCCAGGTGTCCGTTGTGTTTGTCCAGTTGCTACTTGGACTCCTGGCTGATGAGGCGCTCCTCCTGTGATTGGAAACCTACCAATAAACTTCATTTGGATTATATTCCTCTTCTGGAATCTTATTTAAGACTATCAGTCTTCTACACTGGCTCTCACCTGTTTGTCACTTTTACTTGGAATAAATATTATATTCTACAACTACAACTCGTTGATTGCTTCACTACAAATTGGCGACGAGGGAAACTGGAGTTTGAGCGTCTTTACGAGAATAATCTTTCTGGAAGAATATCGAAGGAAATCTCGTTTAAAAAAGAAAGCGGACCGGAGTAAAAGACTTTCTGTGAGTTACATTTTTTTTATTTTTTTTGCCTTCGCTTTGAAGTTGCCACCGCTTGCCGTCTGCGCCTTAACTTATTTAACAACTGCGGTATTATTTATGCACAGCGACTTTAACAGAGCAACCGTTAATTGTTATCGCCTACCTGCATCATTCAACTGTGCTCGCCATTCCACTGCATGCGCTGACTGTGAGAGGAACTGCGCGCGTCACTCATTAGCGCGTCTTCAACTATTCCCTCAGGAACTGACGTCAGACGCAGGTCACGCAGCGTGACCCCAACGTGGCGGCCATTTTATAAACTATGTTTACATTTCGAGCATTTCTCGCGTTGAAGATCGGCATTTCGAAGAGATGCTTTGATACATCGTGAGGAGGCAACGCACAAAAAAGGCAGTAACTAATCTACAGAATATACATTCCGGACAATACAGTAAGGTGAAGCTATACATAAAAAAAAATATAATGTATATATATTTTTTTTATTGCGACATTATAACAGGTGAGAAAGTCGGGTGAAGGTTGTTTTTTTTTCTAGTTATAAATTTGTACTTCACAGTGCATGGAAGAAGGTGACTGCAGTGTAACTACTGTTAATAAGGACAGAGACATGGCACAACAACATTTTTCAATTAGTCCTCCTGAACCATTTTGGGTTAAAGGTACCCAACCCAGTATAAAATGGATAGAATGGAAAGAGTACTTTGTTAATTATTTGGAAGCTGTTGATGAAACCAAAAAAATGAAAACTGAACAAAAAAAGAGACTGTTATTACATTCTTTAGGACCCATAGGTTTAAAAACATTTTCAAGGATGAGTAAATCTGATGACTCAGATCTTGATGAATTTGAGAATGCCATCAAAAATATGGATAAGTACTTTGCTCCCAAAGTATGTATCGGGGTCATAAGGCACAAATTCTTTCAAAGGAAACAAACTAAAGAGGAAACTGTCGATGAATGGATGGACGATCTTAAAAAACTTGCCATTGATTGTAAATTTGACAATTTACATGATGACCTGATACGTGATCAACTTGTGATGCACAACAACAACTCTGGTCTGCAAGATCGTCTTTGGGTCAATGGAGATGCACCTCTTGATTATGTGGTAGCTATCATGAGGAAATCTGAAATGTCTGGGAGGTGTGCCACGGTTGTGAAGGAGACTGAGAAAGATTTGTCCAAGACTTCTGGAACTGTTTGTAAGATTCAGGCTCCCAATAGAAATTTTCGTCAACAGCAGCAACAAGGGAGATGGACTGGTCAGCCTACAAGAGTTCAGAACAAGAACATGGAAGATAGGAGATGCTATAGATGTGATAGTAAAGAACATCTAGCATTTAGTAGACTTTGTCCAGCGTTAAAGAAGAAGTGTGGTATTTGTGGACTTTTAGGTCACTTTAGCAAGATGTGTCGCAGACGCAGTAATGTGAAATATGTGTATGAAGATGAGGGTGAGAGTATGGAGGAAGTAGAAACAGAGGATGAGTGTTGCATAAAGAGTGTTCGTGGAAACTATGTGATTAACATTTCCGAGGATTCCCTAAAAGGAAAACCAATTTGTGAGATATCTCTTGGTGGGGTGGTGATAAGTGTGTATGCGGACTCTGGTTCCCCATACACGATTGTAAATGAAGAAGTTTGGAGGAAGAAATTTGTAAATAAGATTGGTGAGCAATTGTATCCATCAGATGTTTGCCCAATCAGTTTTACAGGTAATAGAATTGGAATGATTGGTTTTAGGTGGCTTACATTTTTATTTAAAGGCAGGTCCACGAGAGCGAAGTTGTATGTGGCAAAGGTAGGACCATCAGTGTTAGGGTGGTTCGACCAGAAAAAATTGCACATCATCTTAGATCCTAATTCTAAGGATAAAGTATTGATTTTAGACGACTGTAGTAAAATGGAGGAAACACTGTCTGAAAATTTTCCCAAAGTGTTTAGCAAGGAGTTGGGTGTTCTGAAGGGGTTTGAACATAGGATCATTTTAAAAGCTGACGCGCAACCCAAAGTTCACAAAGTGAGACCAATACCTATACTGATAAGAGAGGAAGTTAAAAAGGAAATTCAGGGACTGCTTGCCAAAGGCATTATAGAGGAAATTGAAACATCAGAATGGATTTCTCTGATTGTGGTTGCCCGGAAACCCAACGGAAACATTTGTTTATGCATTGATTTGCGCCACTTGAACAATAATATCGTGGTTGAAAAATTTCCCCTTCCCAGAATCAATGAGATGGTATCTTCCCTTAAAGGTGCTACATGGTTCTCCACGGTTGATCTCTCTGCCGCTTACCACCAGGTAATGTTAGATCCCGACTCTAAGAACCTTACGGCGTTCATAACACCATTTGGTTGTTACCAGTTCAGGCGTATGCCTTTTGGGTTGGCCTCAGCCGCTGCTGTTTTTCAGCGGTTGATGCACAAACTTTTTGGAGACATGGAGAATATCTAATTTTTTCAAGATGATATCCTGGTTGCGGCAAAAGACAAAGAGAGCCATGATTCTAAATTAAAGCAAGTTTTGGAAACCTTGCAGTCAGCTGGCCTGACTGTAGAGTTATCCAAATGCAAATTCAGTCAAAGAAGTGTTTCATATTTGGGACATATCATAAGTGAAGAAGGTGTTGAACCCAAACCAACGTTAGTTGAGAATATAGTTAAATTCTCTGCACCTGTTTCAAAAGATGGGATGAGAGCGTTTCTTGGCATGGCCGAGTATTGTGCCAAGTTTATAAAAAAAATTTGCTGCAAAAGTTTACAATGTGCGTGCACTATTGAAGAAAAACACTAAGTTCATATGGAGTGAGTTATGTGAAGAAGAATTTAAATTAATCAAGAATGAACTGCAAAATGTAAATGCACTTGCCAGTTTTGACCCCAATATCGACTGTTTGTTAACAACTGACGCAAGTGACAAGGGCTTGGGCGCCGTACTGTCACAGCATGATGGGGAAGGTAAAGAAAAGATAATTCTGTTTGCTTCTAGGGCCCTTTCCCCTGCTGAAAGTAGGTACCCCATCATTGAAAGAGAAGCCCTTGCGTGTGCATGGGCATTAGAACATTTTTGAGCATTTGTTTGGGGCAAACCTGTGACCATTCGTACAGATCACAAACCTTTGATCCGTATATTGTCATGTGAAGGCATTTCTGGTGCGTCTGCGAGATTAGCTAGATTGTCTATGCGGATGAAGGAATATATCTATAAAATGGTTTACCTACCTGGATGGGATAACCGTATTGCTGATTGCCTATCAAGACTTCCACCTCCTCTTGAAGTATGTGATGACGACCCTTGGAGTGGGTATTGTGTGGCTTTAGTGCATGATTGTGGTGAACCGGCCATAAGTAAAACTGAGTGGTTGGCCGAACAGGAAAAAGACACTGTTTTGAAAAACGTTTTAGAATATTTCTGCAAAGGCTGGCCCAAGAAGAAGAGTATTCCTGTGTTGGATGCCTTTTGGCTAATCCGCACGGAGTTGTCCTCTAAAAATGATATACTCTTTAGGGGTGATAGAATTGTTCCACCTGTGTCATTGAGGAAGAAAATTTTGCAACTTTGTCACGAGGGGCATTTTGGTATTATGAGAACCAAGTCTATTGTCAAAGAAATGTTTTGGTGGCCAGGAGTTGACGGTGAAACAGAGGAGTTTGTTAAGAAATGTGTGGTTTGTGGGTCCGCTGACAAGACCCTTAGAACGTTCAAGCCCAAAATGAGCGATGGTTTAATTCCTGATTTCCCTTGGGACACTATTGCAATTGACATTATTGGACCTATTGGGGACTCTAAAGAATATGGGTTAGTTGCCATTAACCTTTTTTCCAAATGGCCTATTGTAAAATTTGTAGAAAAGATTGACACTCTGACAGTGCTTAATTTCTTAGATAAAATATTCATGGCAGAGGGTTTGCCGGCTTGTGTGCTATCTGACAATGGTGTCCAATTTACGTCCAAGCAGGCTAAGGAGTATTTTGACAGGTGTGGCGTCAAACACAAGACTACTGCACTGTATAACCCTACTGGGAACGGCACTGTTGAAAGGTTCAACAGAGTAATTAAAGGTGTAATTCAGGCCTCAGTGCATAGTAAACTTGATTGGAAAGTGCAGGTACAGAAAGCAGTTTGGTCATACAGGGTTACTGTGCAGAACAGCACTGGCACGTCCCCGTTCACCATGATGAGAGGCAGAACAGCAAGGTGTAAATTTAATCCTGCATGGCTTTTTGATGGAAAAATAGCATGTTGGTCTCCAGTTGAGGTCAGAGATAAATTACTGTCCAGTCACGACAAGAGCAAAAAGTTTTATGACTTTCATCACAACACCAAAGATGTTTCTGTCAAGGTTGGAGATTGGGTAAGGGTTAAGAAACCTTTTAAAGTGCCTAAGGGTGTAAGTCGCTTTGAACCACCATGTAAAGTAGCTGAAATTTTAAGGAATTCGGTAAGATTAGATGATGGAAGGGTGTGGAATCTTAAAAACATTGCATTGAATCCTGATCAGAATTGTGTAGAGGTATTTTCAAATTCTAGTGTCAACAATTTTGATTGGGTAGAAGATCATTTTGAGAATAGTCATGTTCAGTCTCAACTTGGCAATGATTTTGCGTCTGTTTCTTTTGAGCCCAAGCAATCCAGCCTTCCTTCGCATATTGAGGGGGGAGTGGGCGAGGGTTGCAGTCATGATGTCCAGACTAACACCAATGCCTCTACCTCTACAAGTCTGGACACATGTGGTACTCAGGATAAGGTCAGTGTCTTACCTGACAAAGAACAAGAGTTGTTCCTAGATGGCTTAAAGATTTCACTGTATAGCATTGTTGTTTTCTCTTTGTTGTTTTTTTTATTTTCTCTTACTATTCTTTTTCTTTCGTTTTACTTTTCTTCCTTTCATTGTATGGGGGGGGATGTGTTATGTTGTATATTCCTTTAATACCACGAGGTAAGAATATAGAGTGTAGTGTGTTCATGTGTTCTATGTGGGACTGCTGTTGTAGGCTGAGCTGTTGAGAGGAAGACATCGCTTCCCTGGCTCTCACCTGTTTGTCACTTTTACTTGGAATAAATATTATATTCTACAACTACAACTCGTTGATTGCTTCACTACAATTAGTTGAGGGGATTCTCTGGAAACCTCTTCAGGTGAGAGGTGGACACCTTCCCTCCAGAATGCCCCTGATTCCTACTTACATTAACCCAGGTTATTTGCATCCCTATAGGGAATGAAACATGTCCTGCAGGAACAGTATTGTATTTCAAGTACAGTACACCGGGTTCTGTAGGAGATAACCTATAGAAAGGATAGGGCTGCAGGCAGACCAGAATGGTGCTGTCATTACAAACAAATGCAAACTAGGTTGGCATATAAAGTGAGAAAAGAGGAGCTAAAGAAAGCCTTATGGATTCAGCTCCATGAAAGCGCACTAAGTAGAAACAGCGAATTATTTTGGAAAGTGGTGAAAGCACCTTTTCTGATGGATACAAAGGACCAGCCAAACATAGAAGTAGCTATTGAGGGCCAAACTTGGGTAAACCATTTTCCAAATTTTTTGGCAAACCCCCTGAAGTAGCTTCAATAGAAGGAAACAATAGACTAAATCAGGGCAATCCATTCCCAATCCCATTGGAAGTAGAACTATACGAGGTAATAAACGCAGTGAAAGCAAGTAAGAGCGGAAAAGCCCCTGGCCCGGATGGGGTACCAGTTGACTTCTTCAAATTTAAATTAGATCTGTGGGCCCCTATCATAAAAAGGGTGTTCGACACCACAATGAAGTGTGGATTACTTACATCCTGGACCCAATCAATTCTGGTGCCCATATTCATGAAGGGAAATAGAGAGGAGGTGACTTGTTATTGCCCGATCTCACTCCTGGACTCGCTGGGGAAAGTACTGGGCAGAGTGGTTCTCCAGCGCTTACAGGAGTGGGAGGACGATACCGGGACCCTCTCGGATATCCAGTATGGCTTCCGAGAGGGCCTCGGGACAACGGAACAAGCCCTGAACTTGGCCCTGATGATGGGAAAGTATGTGTCGGCCAAGCACGAAAAGTTGTATATGGTATACGTCGACCTTTCTGCAGCTTTCGACTGCGTTTCCCACGCAAAACTATGGTCAGTCCTGATCGACATGGGAATGGATATAGTTCTTGTAACCTTCCTTAGAGAACTCTATTCTAACGCCTCCTCCAGGGTGCGTTTTGGAGTACGGGGGGAACTGTCAGAGCCCTTTACAGTAGAGCGCGGCGTCAGGCAGGGTTGTGTCCTGGCTCCCTTTCTTTTCTCCCTCTATACCAATGGTCTTGAGGTAGAGATGTTGAAGGGGGGCTTGGACCTGCCCCGCGTGAAAGACCGCCTGGTGCCCGCGCTCTTGTATGCAGATGATGCAGTGATTTTAGCACGCACCCCACGGGAGCTACAAAAAGCCTTGAACAGCTACGCCAAATTTATGAGCAATCTAGATCTTCACATAAACATAAAAAAGACATACGTTATGGTGACAGGCCAAACAAAGAAACATGGAAAGAGCATCTTCCTTGATAATGAAAAATTAGAATCAACCCCCCAATACCCTTATTTAGGGATCATGATGGACGAGAAGCTTAACTGGAAAGCGGCTATAGAAGCCCGTAAACACCAACTTTTGCGCTCCATAGCGGCACTTATGAAATTCGCCCAGAAATTAGGAAAAAAACTCCACATTTATAAAGCTAAATGCCATTCCATCGCACTTTATGGGGCGGGCCTGTGGGGCCATAAAAATACAAAAGCCTTGCAGGTAGCGGAGAATACCTTCATGAGATTTCTATTGGCCGTCCCAAAACAAGTATCTACCTTTGCTTGTCACGCAGAGTTGGGAATGCCCCACATTGAGGACTTGGCTAAGATTGAACCTGTACTTCTCTGGCGCCGTATCTGGGTGTCAATAAAAAACACTTTCACTAAAGAGATTGTTGCAGACTGCATGACACTGGATCACGTTGAAAAAATAGACTGGCTAAGATACGTAAAAAAATTTCTTACTGACTTAGGGATGGCTGAGTACTACTCTAACCCCGCAACAATTGCTGAAATCCCAAAGAAAGAGTTAAAGGCAAGGGCATTGAGCCATATTGAAGAGCTACGTATCACCTCAGAGATCAAGAAACCATCAGTACAACATTCCTCAGCGGTTATGACTACATTGGAAATAGAACCCTCCCTAACATATGTTGATTCAAAATTTGAGCGCTTTTTATTAGCAAGATTCAGGCTGAATATTTTCCACAGGGTGGTAGCCTTTCCTAATAGAAATAGCTGGGAAGAAAACTTAATGGTATGCCCGTGTGATGAAACATCCGAACAGTTAACGATTCACACCGTACTGTTTTGCAAGTACTATTCCGCACACCGCAAGCTCTGGCTAATCCCCCTATTGAGAACTTTAGGTCTTAGAAAATGCCGTCCTGCTATGTTGTGGTTGCAATTCTTAAGCTCCGAACTTATATGTAAAACTGTGAGTACTTTTTTAAAATGTATTTTTAAACACAGAGTAAATCTTTAATATAATAATGTCTGATTACTTGGACTAAGGAACAACGGCATCAATTTTAAATGAATTTACATTAAATCTGTACTAGTCTTGTTAAAATGTATTTTAATGTATTGTAAACACTTTTATGGTTTTTCATGTAAATTGAAACCGAATAAAGATTTTACTTACTTACAATCAAATGCAAAAACAACAGTTGATGGACAGAATGCAGAACAATGTCATACATTCACCCCAATACAGAGATCTGGGCCTAAATCCATCATTTTTTTGCACTCCACACCACCCCAGTTCAGACATGGCCATATGCAAATCAGCCTTGACCCTGTGCCTCATGGGAACAGTCCAGCCCGAACTGCCAAGCCATGTCTTCCCTGGACCGGAATCAAGCATCCTAGGACCGGTTTCTGGCTATCAGCCGTCATCAGCCAGGATAGCTTGACTCCAGTGGTCTGGAGAGCACAGGACTCACGTCTGAGCATACCCATCCCACTCGGGGTGACAAATGCAAAAACAACAGTTGATGGACAGAAGCAGAACAATGTCATACATTCACCCCAGTACAGAGATCTGGGCCTAAATCCATCATATTTTCGCACTCTACATCACCCTAGTTCAGACATGGCCATATGCAAATCTGCCTTGACCCTGTGCCTCATGGGAACAGTCCAGCCCGAACTGCCAAGCCATGTCTTCCCTGGACCGGAATCAAGCATCCTAGGACCGGTTTCTGGCTATCAGCCGTCATCAGCCAGGATAGCTTGACTCCAGTGGTGTGGAGAGCATGGGACTCACGTCTGAGCATACCCATCCCACTCGGGGTGACAAATGAAAAAACAACAGTTGATGGACAGAACGCAGAAAAATGTCATACATTCACCCCAGTACAGAGATCTGGGCCTAAATCCATCATTTCTTTGCACCCCACACCACCCCAGTTCAGACATGGCCATATGCAAATCAACCTTGACCCTGTGCCTCATGGGAACAGTCCAGCCCGAACTGCCAAGCCATGTTTTCCCTGGACCGGAATCAAGCATCCTAGGACCGGTTTCTGGCTATCAGCCGTCATCAGCCAGCATAGCTTGAATCCAGTGGTGTGGAGAGCACATGACTCACGTCTGAGCATACCCATCCCACTCTGGGTGACAAATGCAAAAACAATACTTGATGGACAGAATGCAGAACAATGTCATACTTTCACCCCAGTACAGAGATCTGGGCCTAAATCCATCATTTTTTTGCACTCCACACCACCCCAGTTCAGGCATGGCCATATGCAAATCAGCCTTGACCCTGTGCCTCATGGGAACAGTCCAGCCCGAATTGCCAAGCCATGTCTTCCCTGGGTCCCGTGCTCACTAAGCCACTGGAGTCAAGCTATCCTGGCTGAAGACAGCTGATAGCCAGAAACCGGTCCTAGGATGCTTGATTCCGGTCCAGGGAAGACATGGCTCGGCAGTTTGGGCTGGACTGTTTCCATGAGGCACAGGGTCAAGACTGATTTGCATATGGCCATGTCTGAACTGGGGTGGCTTGGTGAGCAAAATAACGATGGATTTAACCCAGATCTGTGACTGGGTGTGAATGTTTTGCCATTGTGCTACATTCCGTCCATCATCTTGTGTGTTTTGCCGTTCACCCTATGTGGGAAGGATATGCCCAGACATGGGTTCCGTGCTCACTTAAGCCACTGGAGTCATGCTATCCTGGCTGAAGACAGCTGATAGCCAGAAACCGGTCCTAGGATGCTTGATTCCGGTCCAGGTAAGACATGGCTTGGCAGTTTGGGCTGGACTGTTCCCACGAGGCACAGGGTCAAGACTGATTTGCATATGGCCATGTGTGAACTGGGGTGGCTTGGTGAGTAAAATAACAAAGGATTAAACCCAGATCTGTGACTGAGGGTGAATGTTTTGCCATTGTGCAACATTCCGTCCATCATCTTGTGTGTTTTGCCGTTCACCCTATGTGGGAAGGGTATGCCCAGACGTGGGTCCCGTGCAGAAACCGGTCCTAGGATGCTTGATTCCGGTCCAGGGAAGACATGGCTTGGCAGTTTGGGCTGGACTGTTCCCATGAGGCACAGGGTCAAGACTGATTTGCATATGGCCATGTCTGAACTGGGGTGTCTTGGTGAGCAAAATAACGATGGATTAAACCCAGATCTGTGACTGGGGGTTAATGTTTTGCCATTGTGCAACATTCCATCCATCATCTTGTGTGTTTTGTCATTACAAACAAAGCAAATACAGGCATCAATTCTCAGGTTGTCAGATAGCCGAAAAGATGTTTTGTGCACGTGTGTGTCAAGTTCCTATATTTTTAGAGTGCCTTTGCATGATGTTAAATGGTGATGAACAGCACTTCATCCCAAAAAGAAAAGTGGTGCTGTGCGCGTATGTATTTTCCAAGCTTGATATCTTTAATGCAAAATATACATATTACATACATGCCAACATTTTAGGAAAGGCACGTGGGAGATTTAAAATAAAAAATCGGATGAATGAAAATTCCCTATTGACATATTGTAGAACATGCAATTTCAGGCGGGAGACAGCTAAAATAAAGCCATTTTTGGCTTACAAAATCGGTGCTCTCCCGCCTGAATTGGGTCTATTGGCATGTATGATATTAGGGCTTTACGTGAGATGTAAAACGTATGTGAGTGTGGGGTGGGGGCTCTAGAAGGGGCGTGGGCTTAAACATATAAACTTAATTTCAATAGTATATCCCCGATTGTCAGGTATTTGGGGGTCCTCTCTGAGGTTTGTTATTGCATTCATTTTCTTTTTATGCATTTTTATATAGCGCGAACTTTACCCAAAGGTGTCAGAGTGCTTTACAAAAGAACCAGGTAAGTTACAAAAGGTACACACGATAGACAAAATACGCTAACAAGTTACATATATACAGTTACAAAGGTACACAAGATAGACTCAACACACTAATAATTTACATATATACAGTTACAACACTAACAAGTTGAATATTTATATTGTAAAAAAATAAAATAAAATGGTGTCAGCTTTAGATTAAAACAGGAGTAAAGTATATATTTACAGAGTTGACCTCATGTGAGTGCTAGGTGGCCGTAAGGATCAAAAATGGGTTGTATTATTCCAGGAAGTGCCTTTGGAGGAGGAGAGTTTTAAGATCGCTTTTGAAAGTCTGATATATAACACAACAGCTGACAAACACCTAAAACAAGCCAGAATTATTGGTTTTGTCAATAGTTGTTAGCTGCTTAGGATTCAAGCAAGCCTGGCTAATGAGGAGTGTTACCCTAAAACCAGTCCCAGGATGCTAGTTTCCAGTTCAGGGAAGACCTGGCATAACATTGGTTTAACAGGGTGAATAACACATTTATACCCTCTCTCTGAGCTGAAACAATAATGGTAGCTCCTCGTTCTGGACTTCATATAACATATTGCCATGTTTTTATCTATTCACTTGTGTCTGCTGAGGTCCTCACCACACAACTGGTGTCTGTGGTATTTTGTACTGTTTGGCCAAGGGTATATGTCAGCGAAGGGGGGGCACAGCTCCCGCCACTCAGCGCATAGCGATGAGCCTGCGACGTATGCACTATCTTGTCTCGCGCATTTTGTCCAGTCCGTCAGATACTAGCTAGCCGCTCACTCAGGTGCGCTATTTGATTCCTCAGGGGGATTCTGTCATATTGTGCGAAAGTCCTTATGGATTGTGTCCCACTCCGTCGCCAGCAGTTGCTTTCGAATTCCTATTGCGTCTTCCTGACACAGCGCTATGCTCTCTGCTTGCGCCCAGCAAAATAGCAACTGGAATCAGGATTTTGTTGGTGGGGGTTCAGGGGAGTAACTGAATAAACATGAAAGGGAGCTTCCCCAAAGGATAAAAAATGAAACTATGAAAATCAACCAAGAACACCCACAGAAAGGCTGAAATATTTTGAAAAATGTATTTTAAGTCAATCATTTGTGATAAAATTATTGAGACCCTATATGATAAAGGTCAGCTTCTAGAGTACAAAAATTCTTTAAATGATGGGAGCTTGACTACGCATCAGCCCGAATACAAATAGAACAATAAAAACATGACATTTCATTCTTTCATTCTAACAGTCATTCACACGCTCTCATTCAAACGAACCAGTTATTCACTATCAATCACAACATCAAAAAACGTCATGCGATGGGAAAAAGCGCCGACGCGCGTTTCAGAAACACAAAGTTATTTCAGACGATCCTTCATCAGGGCGCATGTGTTTAATCCATAGATGAGAGTCGGTTCACAGTCTCAATTGTGGGCTAAAAAAGCAAATCTCTGAGTATGCCATAGCTGAGTAATCTGGGAGATGAACCTGTTATTTGAAACACTCCCAATAGTAAACGATATAATGTGGACGAAGGCTAGCAGGCAGAGGAGTTCCTATCATCTGATAAAAATGGTAAAATCGTCGACTCAAAGGGTTCAATTGGCGTTACTGTTCAGACCAGGTGGATTATGGGACGATTTGGCAGACTGGAAGGTTCAGATGTTCCCCTCCTATTTTATGATTGGCTGTAGAATCGATAGATCAGGAACAATATCGAGTGGATCCCTTAGTCTGGGAGTTCCGAAAAATCCCAGTAATGAAAACAAGGAAGTCTGTTCCTGATAATGTGTGGCAGTATATGGAAGGAGCAGAAAGCTGGGACTTCATGGGGGTTCAGGGGAGTTCCATCGCCGCGTGAGTATGCGCTTGGCTACCATAAGCCCTAAGTCTATGTTTTATATTTACTAGACCTCCTGCATAATCCCAAGATGCACATATCCCATGACCAGTTAAGAGTGCGCTCTGTATACTGTGCTAGACTTCTGGTGACTGATCCCCAATATTATCGTATGGATGTGCAGGACCATAGCATATGTAGTAAGTCCCCTCCTCTCTCACCATATCTTGGGCAGCTCGCTTCAGTGCGATTAAAATATTTATTTATTTTGGCGGGGGTCAAATAAGCCCTATGTACTATATAGTACTGGATGAGCCGGAACTTGGCGTTGTAGGTAGGGCTCTTGATGATATCCTCTCATTCACATCCAGTGCTGGGGTGCCGCAGGTCTGTATCCCAGTGAGCGCAAAGGGATTCTAGTCGCGGCGCTGTGTACACAATTCATGATTCCGCAAACCATCTAACTAGATGACAACCCGCGCCTAGTTCATGTAGATATTGCATAGTCAGATGCGTGGACTGCTCCTGCGCACCATTACCCCACATCTCTTGCAGCGTGCGAGCCACCACTGTATGTAATAAAAACGGACCAAGGGGTAGGCCTGAATCTTCATCAAGTGTCCGTCGCTATATAAGTCCCCTAACGTTAGAATACCCGCCTCCTTCCACTGTGGTAGTTCTGCGCTGATGACAGGTCAGTGTCTTCTGGGTGTGCCTAGAATAGGGAGAGACGGCGCATACAGGGTCACATGGGGGGTGACTCGCATGCTGCGATAGAAGCAGTAGTGAGCCACTTCCACCAGCAACTGGGCAGGCGGTCTGCCCTTCCTGCTCGGATGGTACAATGCCACAATCTGAGGGTGGGTAAGTCCCGGGGCACGAGTCGCTGAATATTCCAGGTGGCGCACGTTGAGTCATCTTGCCACCCACTGAAGCTGCGCTACAAGTTATATTGTTCCATATTGGGCAGTGAAAGACCTCTGCCGGTCGCTGAAGGGTAGATCTTGATTAGTGCCACCCTGCTGCGTGACCCGCCCCAGGTTAACCTCCGCACATCCAGCTCTAAGCTTTCAAACAGTGTTGGTTTAAGGCACAGGGGCACATTTACAAAATGGTACAGAAGTCGCAGGAGAACTACCATGTTAAGTAATGCAACCCGCCCCATGACCGTCAGGTCCAGGATGCCCCAGAATGTCAACTGCGTCCTTATTGCAGTGATAGCTCGCACCAGGTTACCCTCAAGTAGGTCCACAGGTTCTCTGTAGATAAGTATCCCGAGGTATCCGAATGCTGATAATTGCCAGTGTACTGGCTTGATGCTGAGGGACAGGTGTGAGTCTAAAGTGGACTCTGAGAAGGGGTACAGGCATGATTTGTCCCAGTTTACATGAAGTCCTGAAACACTAGCAAATTCAAGCAGTATTCTTTATATCGTTGCATAAGAGAACCTAACGTCTCTGAGGAATATAAGCAGGTCATTTGCGTATAAGGAGGTGCCATGCATGCCATCACGCATGGGGATTCCCCATTCGTCTTGTGTTTTTGTGCAATGACTCGGCCAGTAGCTCGATGGTCAGCACAAACAGTAGCGGCAAGAGCGGACACTCCTGTTGTGTACCATGTTCGATTGGGATCCGATCTGATAGGTATGGGCCAGTCTTAACTTAACTCAGGAACTTTTCCCCCAGGTCATATTTACGTAGCGCAGCAAACAAGAAACCCCTCTCTGGGGTGTCGAATGCCTTTTGCCAGATCTAATACTAGGAATCTAGAATGATCCCAGTCTACCCTGGAGTAGTGAGCCACTCTGAAGAACCAATGTAGATTTAGAGACGTGCCGCAAGCCGGCATGAAACCACTTAGGTGCGTGTACACCAACTTCTGAACCAGAGGAGCCAATCTACATGCTAGCCGTTTAGCTAGAACCGTATAATTTGTATTTAGAAATGCTAGCAGGTGGTATTAGCCTAGTAACTCTGTGTTCCTATTTGGCTTTGCTAACAACACCAATAAAGATTCACGCAATGTATCTGGCAGAATCCCTGTTTCTAGCGCATTACAATACACAATACACCTCATCGCAACCACTGACGACATCAGATCCCTGCTCGACAACGGGGAAACAGCGGCCCTCATCCTCCTGGACCTCTCTGGAGCATTCAACACTGTCTGCCACCGCACCCAAGTGCAGCACCTCAGCAACATCGGAGTCCAAGAGAAGGCACTGGAGTGGATCATCTCGTTCCCCGCCGGAAGAACCCAGAGAGTCCGCCTCCCCCCGTTCAGATCCGAAGCCACAGGAGTCATCTGCGGAGTACCACAAGGATCATCACTCAGCCCAACCCTCTTCAAAGTCTACATGAGCCCTCTCGCAGCCATCGCTCGCAAACACAACCTCAACATCATCTCCTACACCGACGACACCCAGCTGATCCTCTCCCACACCAACGACCCCGCCACCGCCAGAACCAGCCTGCACGAAGGGATGAAAGACATCGCCGAGTGGATGACAAACAGCCGCCTGAAACTGAACTCAGACAAGACGGAAGTCCTCATCCTAGGAACATCGCCCTCCGCCTGGGACAACTCCTGGTGGCCCTCTGCCCTGGGCACCACTCCCAAGCCAACGGACCACGCACGCAACCCGGGCTTCATCCTGGACTCCTCCCTCACGAAGACCAGACAAGTCAACGCCGTCTCATCATCATGCTTCAACACCCTGCGCATGCTCCATAAGATCTTCCAATGGATCCCCGCCGAAACCAGGAAGACGGTCACCCAGGCACTCGTCACTAGCCGGCTGGACTACGGAAACACCCTCTACGCCGGAACCACAGCCAAACTTCAGAAAAGACTCCAGCGCATCCAGAATGCCTCCACACGACTCGTCTTGAAAGTCCCCCGACACAGTCACATCTCCGACCACCTGAGAGACCTGCACTGGCTCCCCGTCAGCAAGAGGATCACGTTCAGGCTCCTCACCCACGCACAGAAGGCCCTCCACGACCTAGGCCCCAAGTTACTCAACAACCGCCTGACCTTCTACAAGCCCACCCGCCAGCTACGATCGACCAGTTTCGCCCTCGCCGCCGTACCACGCATTCGCAAAGCCACCGCCGGGGGAAGATTCTTCTCCTACCTTGCAGCCAAGACATGGAACTCCCTCCCCGTTCACCTCCGGCGGACCCAAGATCACCTTTCCTTCAGGAAGCTCCTCAAGACCTGGCTCTTCGAGCAGTAGCAGACCCCTCCCCCCCCCCCCAGCGCCTTGAGACCCTACCGGGTGAGTAGCGCGCTATACAAATGTCCATGATTGATTGATTGAATACATGGAGAGAAGCTGCGGCGCTAGCGAGCGAATCACTTCCTGTATTTTCGGCAATGTGAATGGCTCATTCAACTCCTCTTATTATTCGGCAGAGATTTGCGGCAGGGATGGTGGGGAGGAGACCAGCTCCTCTGTAGTTGCGCGGTGCACAAACTTGTATACTCTGGTGTAGTGTGATATGAATTCCTTATGTACATCCGGTTGTTTGGTGAGTATGTGTCCGGTGGCGGACTGTAAACACAGTATAGTTGTCTGTGTGTGTTCCAGTCGGATAAAACACGTAAGTGGCCTGCCCGCCCGGTCAGCTGCGGCGTGATTGCGTGCAGCATGTGATGTGTAATTTAAGCAGCGTAATCTCTCTAGCACCTCTGCTTGTTTCTGCTTTGTGCATCTATTGCTTGTTGTGTGGCCCCATCGTGTACTAAGTCGGCTTTCAGTCTGGTTAGGGTATGCTCAATGCAACTTATTTCATCATCGAGTTGTTTTCTAACAAACCAGCTTAACCCCGAGCAATGCTCCCTGATCGCTGCCTTTCCTGCATCCCACAGGACCCCTGCATCAGTTACGAATCCAGTGTTTTCTTTGAAATATGTGCCTATCTCCGCGTCTACTGTCTGACTTAATGGAGGCCTTCCAATGCCAGGTGCTGCAGCCTCCAAATGTGGGTAATGAGTTCCTCAACATCTCCCTGCAACTGCAATACATGGGGATTGTGGTCTGAATGCGTTTTACCCAAGTAGTTTTCTCTAGTACATGCGGGCCGACCGACTCGTCCCCGCAGGGGACCATCATAAGAGGGCGGCCCCCTTAGTGCCACAAGATGGCACACAGAGCAGCCTAGTGTCTCCGGACCCCGGTGGGTCCCGTTCGTCACTTCCGGCCGGGGCAGGGGGCGGGGAGCAGTATAACGTCCTCCCACACCCCCTGGCGGCCTCTTTGCCCCCTCACCCTGACGCCGTTTGTATGCCTTCTGGTAGCTCCGTCCAGAGGCCGGGTCTGGCGTCGGATTGCAGTTTCCACCGGTGGTTTGTCTTGCGGTGAGTCGCCCCCTCTCGGGGAAAGGTGTTGGACTGATTGTTCCGCTTTCGTGTTGGGGGGGGGTCGAGATGTTCTTGACTCCCCTGAGGAGCCGCGAACGGGGGGATGAGGCGTGCTACTCTCGTTTAGGAGAGAGCAAACAGTCTGGGTCGCGGGGACTCAGCCGCTACCCCCCACGCTTTTCGGGCCCGGGTTTGTTCGGAGGCCTGTGGGACCTCTGGGTTGTTGGATCCTGGCTGCAGCATAGCTCGGGGAGGGGGCGGTCGCAGGGCCTCCTTGTGGGGCACGGTCTCCTGGGGGGGCTCTGTCCGAGCCTGACGGGATAAAGATTTTTTTGGAGAATCAGGGAATGGCCCTAGGGTGCTGAGAGTTGTGCGAGGCCTGGAGGGCCCGGTGTGTGGCTGGCTGTGCCAGGGGATGGTAAGGGCGGTTGCTTTGTGGCGAGCGTGGGGAAGTGTGGTCGGAGCAGGGCTCTTCTTCCGCCACGCCGTAGTTCGAGAGCTGCTCCCTACTCTACCTACAGACTGGTATCGTAGCGCTACTCCACAAGACTCGCTATTGCCTGACTGATGTTTAAAAATTATCGCAGCGCTAGATTGCCGGTTCAGTTTAATATTTGCTAAAACTTTCATATTTGCCATAGCAATTTGAATCGTAGCGCTAGATTGCCATAGAGCGCTCTTACACTATTGTTAATTGTGGATTGCTGCCTGTTTAAATCGTCTGTGCCTGATTGTGCCGGTGCCACTGGCATTTGCATCGCGCCCACTGTGTGTATACCCCTATCCTGTTTCGGTTTTTGGCTTGCAGCCATTTTGTTGTTGTAGTTGTGCCCCCCTGGCCGAATATCCACCACGCACCCGCCTCCCAGCTGCTCCTCCCTCGCCCCCGCCCCCTCCACTATCCATACATGACAGATGCATTTGCGCGCAGCGTTCACCCGCAGCGGTCGCGCCCTATGCGCGCCGAAGGTGCGCCAAAGGTAAGCCCGTCTACGCCCGTCCGCGCCAGGACCGCGCCCAGCGCCAGACCCCCTGGTCCTCGCAAATGTCACTCCACCCGCATAACGTATGACGCTGCCTCTCTCGTTGCCCTTAACCCCGGTCGCCGGTCGCTCTCCACTATGCTGCACAGCTACCCCAGAATACACCCATGGACCGTTCGCCTGCCACGCCTGCAAGTTCACCTGCATCAGAACCCACACCAAATCCACTTCCCCCAAACACAGCTCCGACATTAACCACCTGAAGTGCATCCTGCTGAACACCCGCTCGGGCCACAGACACGCCACTGAACTCTGGGATCTACTCGACACTACATCGCCGGACGTTGCCTTCCTTACTGAAACATGGATGAACGCCTCTACAGCACCCGACATTGCCATAGCCATCCCAGACAATTACAAGATCATCCGAAAAGACCGCACCGTCCAAATAGGACTAGGCATCGCCATCGTCCATAAGAACACCATCCGAATCACGACCAGCTCCGACGACAACCTTGCGGCCGCCGAACACCTTCAATTCCAGATCCACACCGACCCCAGAACCACACTTAGAGGCACCCTCATCTACAGACCGCCAGGAACCCGCACACAATTCAACGAAGACATCACTGACTTCATCAGCCCACATGCCCTCACCTCCGAGAACTACATCCTACTGGGAGACCTCAACTTCCACCTGGAAAATAAAAATGACAGCAACACCACCAACCTTCTGGACAACCTGGCCAATCTCGGACTCAAACAACTTGTTGACACCCCCACCCACTTAGCCGGACACACGCTCGACCCTATCTTCACCTCCAGCAAACACATCTCCTTCGATCACACCTCAGCTCTTCACTGGACGGACCACAGCTGCATCCACTTCAGCTACAAAAAGACCACGACTCACAACCCCCCACAACCTATTCCTCGTAGAAAGTGGAATAAAATCACCTCCGACCAACTCACCACATCGCTTAACCAAAACCCCCCTGCCATTTCATCGGACCCAAACCAAACCGCCACCAAACTCACACAATGGATCACCCACAGCGCTGATGAATTAGCACCCTTGAAAAACCACCAGGTCAAACAAGGCAGCAAAAAGGCCCCCTGGTTCAACGAAGACCTTAAGAAATCTAAGAAGTTATGTCGCACCCCTGAGAAAACCTGGAGAAAAAACCCAACCACTGACAACCTGACCACCTTCAGGGACGCCACCCGCAAACACCACCAATTGATCCGATCCACCAAGAAATCAGCATTCAAGGATCGACTCGACAACAACGCCCACAACAGCAAGGAACTATTCAACATCGTCAAAGAATTAACAAACCCCACCGCCGGCACCAACGACATTACTCCCTCCCAAGACCTCTGCGACTCTTTATCCTCTTTCTTCCACAACAAAATCGTCGACATACATAACAGCTTTGAAAACCAGTCCGAAGAACAGTCCACTCCACCCACACCCGAACCAAAACAGCTCTCTCACAACCTTTGCGCCTGGAACCCAATCACTACTGAAGACACCATCCGCCTGATGAACTCCATCCACTCAGGTTCTCCAACCGACCCATGTCCCCACCACATCTTCAACAAAGCAGACTCCATCAACGCACCCCATCTCCGCGATGTCATCAACTGTTCCTTCAATTCCGCTACCTTCCCGGAAAGCTGGAAACATGCCGAACTCAGCGCCCTTCTGAAGAAACCCACAGCAGACCCCTCTGAACTTAAGAACTACCGCCCCATCTCACTCCTCCCATTCCCTGCCAAAGTCATTGAGAAAGCTGTCAATAATCAGCTCGCCTCCTTCCTCGAATCCAACAATTCCCTCGACCACTCACAGTCCGGCTTCCGAGCCAAACACAGCACCGAAACCGCCCTCTTCGCTGCCACAGACGACATCCGAACACTACTGGACAACGGAGAAACAGTTGCCCTCATTCTACTTGACCTCTCCGCCGCCTTCGACACAGTCTGTCATAACACCCTCATACAACGCCTCAGCAATGTCGGAATACAAGGAAAAGCTATGGACTGGATCACCTCGTTCCTCGCTGGAAGAACCCAGAGAGTCCGCCTCCCCCCATTCAAATCAGAGGCCACCGAAGTCATCTGCGACGTACCACAAGGATCATCTCTCAGTCCCACCCTCTTCAACGTTTACATGAGTCCCCTCGCATCCATCGTGCGACAACACATCCTCAACATCATCTCCTACGCAGATGACACCCAGCTGATCCTCTCCCTCACCAAAGACCCAAACACCGCCAAAACCAATCTACATGAAGGAATGAAAGAGGTAGCCGAATGGATGAAGAACAGCTGTTTAAAACTAAACTCGGACAAAACGGAAGTCCTCATCTTAGGATCATCCCCCTCTGCCAGGGACGACTCATGGTGGCCACCGGCCCTGGGTAAAGCAACCATACCTACAGATCACGCACGTAACCTGGGATTCATCCTGGACTCCTCCCTCTCGATGACCAGACAAGTCAATGCCGTCTCATCTTCATGTTTCAACATCCTACGCATGCTCAAAAAAATCTTCTGTTGGATCCCCACCAAAACAAGAAAGACAGTCTCCCACGCACTGGTCACCAGCCGACTGGATTATGGAAATACCCTTTACTCCGGAACCACAGCCAAACTACAGAAAAAACTCCAACGCATAAAAAACGCTTCAGCCAGACTCATACTGGACATCCCAGTCAAGCTCACATTTCCAGTCACCTGTAGGAACTCCACTGGCTCCCCGTCAACAAGAGAATAACGTTCCGTCTCCTCACCCATGCTCACAAGGCCCTCTACGAACTAGGACCCGAATGCCTCAACACACGACTTTCCTTCTACAAACCCACCCGCCAACTATGATCATCCAATCAAGCCATCGCTGCAATTCCGCGCATCCACAGATCCACCATGGGAGGAAGATCCTTCTCCTACTTAGCGGCCAAGACCTGGAATTCTCTCCCCACTCACCTCCGCCTTACTCAGAATCACCCCTCCTTCAGAAAGCAGCTAAAAACCTGGCTATTCGATAAATAATACACCCACCATCCCTCAAGCGCCTTGAGACCCTCTGGGTGAGTAGTGCGCTATACAAATTACAGAACTTGAACTTGAACTTTTATCCGAAAGGGAGCTGTCCCTATGCACTTTCTGTTATCCCCCCATCTCGCTTTCCGGGTGGCTTAGCAGTTCTTCGGTACTGGGGGAGGAGCTGGTAGTCTTTCTCGGAGCTTTTAAACCAGCCTAATGCTTTGTCGCTTGTTGGCTCATCGGTCACGTTACTACATTTTTGGATAGTACGGACGTTTGAACCACCCCCCACTCCCACCACCATCCGTAGGGACACTTCCAGTCTCGGTGTTTCATGCATTACGGGCTAGGGATACAGGTTGGGGCTTCGGGAAGGTGTTCGGGCCGAGATTCGTTCAAGCAGTGGCTAACATTTATGGTACGGCTTCACTTGCAAGGCGGATCCTCATATGGATTTGTAACTTGCGGGGTGGGCGATTTCCTCCACTGCCCCAGGGGCTGGGATCAGAGCGTCGCGGCAGGCCAGGGGGCTGTCTCTGCGGTTGCTGCCAGGTTGGGGTTGGCAATCACGGAGGCCCTCGGGTTTATATTTGTGCGACGGGAGTTGGACCGGGCCGGTGCAAGCGGCCACAGCGAGTCTGGTTATGACGCTCCGCTTTCCGCTGCAGTTGCCAATCATGTACACACTCTTATATGCCCATATAGCAAGGACCTTTCTCGAAGGTGTCAGAGCACTTCACAATAGGAACAGAACTGATACACGAGAGCACTATAGTGACCACATTACATAGGCAGATGCTAGTTGCATGTAGCAAGTGTCAATCGTCAGCAAACAATTCTAGAGTTTGCAAACGGTGCATTACAGGATGAAATATGACATGCATGCAAGTTACAAAGTAGAGGAATAATACTGCAAGATTTGGAGGGTCACTCAAACACAAGAACATACATTCTTAGGCAATGGTGGCACCTATGCAAGTACCGGAACTAAATCTCTATGTAAGAGGTAGCAAACATTGTGGTACTAGGGATGAGAGAAGTGTCCATGTTACAATAGAGTACCATATACAGGTAGAAGGATATGCTTCGTAATTGGCAGACACTAAAACCACAGGAACCACACGGGGGACAATTCCATAGTAAACACAATAGATTTTTCGAGAATGAAAGGTCTTCCTTCAGATATTAGGGGCTTGACAAGTTGGAAGTGGCTTGGCGGGAGGAGAACGTTGAAGTCAGTTGTGAAGGCCTGTGAGGCGAGGGTGTTTTTGGGAGGTACAGTAAACAAAGAACATTGTTCAATGTGAATTAGCATTTGAGTAATTATATTAGTATGTGCCTCAACCATCTCCTTACGAGAACGTTAGGTGGTCAACTAATTCTCGTAACTGACAAGCAGGCTTGGCCTTGGTAGCGCGGCAGCATTTATGGCCCCTGTCCCGTTGCAGTGACTTCATATTGGCAGAGGAGGGGGGCAGGGCTACCAAGGGATTTGTTGTATAAATACATGAACCGCGTGGGAGAACTACCCTACTCTCATGGGGGAGTCACCTGAAGCATCAACAAATTTATAGGCCACAGCACACTGGGGGTGTGGGGCTGTGGGCACAGCTGGGCTGAGCATAGGTCATCCATAAGGGGTGTGTTTCCTGTCCTCCTCTAGTCGGTAAAACAAGGGGTAGTTACTTGGGCATGCTCTTTGCGGTATTCAGCGCGCAAATTTCATGCATGTGGATATAAGGGCAGGTTGTATCACAAGTACGGCATATTACATACGTCCGCCAGTACCTCTGGATACAGACATGCACATTTCACACACTCCTGTGGCGGGCTACCAATCCCGGGGGCTACGTAGCGGTCCGGGGCGTGGTTGGTTCAACACCAAGGGTCACTTGGGACAGCAGGTAGGGTTAGCTGGGATGGAACTACAGCATCTAGGCTTGATAGGTTTTGTATAGGTCACCCCACATGGGAGGCAGTTTCTGCCCTGAAATGTATCAGACATTGGTACATTATGACTACAGGACGACTTTTTCATTCATGAGGCACCACTTTAGACCTTGATTGCAACATGATTTTGGATGTTGCAGGGGAGAGACCATAACATACTTTAACCCAGCCTTATTAAGACCCAGCTTTTCACTTTTTGTTCCTCAAAACATGCATTTGAGTTCCAGCCGCCGGGATAGCAAAATACTACATTGCTTTGGCCCGGAGGCACCAGGGAGCCTCATAACGTTGGCGGGAGTAAGCTTATCGCACTTTAGTATTATGGGGCCTCGCCTGGGGGGTTATGCGTTGGTTCCACCCCATGGGAGTAATCCAATTCTTGGCAACTAGTGAGTCTGAGCAGAACAGGTATCTCCTGTGCAATAATTGGGTGTTTTCTTTTGTAAAATGATTAGGTCTGGGCAATTTGTTTAGTCACTGGACAATAATTGGTGTGTTCTCTTGGAAACCAAATCATGCACCCCCTGTGGCATAATTGAAATGGGTTTGCTGTTAAACAATGGGTGAGTCGGAGCAATTCATGCATCCCCCGTGCAAGGATGGAATGTGTTCTTTGGTACAGCAGCTGGTGCTCAAGTAAGGGACTCGGATACTGTCGAGCGAGTTAGCAATATGCTTACCTGGCAATGCTGGTTATGGGCTGTTTTCATGGTACTGTTCTCTCTTCCTGAGACGCACGGGTTTCTTTGCATGATAGTCAAACCACGCCTGGCTGCCTGGCCTGCATGAGCGCGGAGCCTGTACAGGGGAAGAACACACGGTGGCTAGTGTGTGGGGTTCTGGGTAAGCACGTCCAGGAATAGAGTGTAAACTTTTTTCTAATTGCAGGACAATCGGATCAAGTACACTGGCACCACTCTGAGAAGAACATTTAGGGCCGTCAGAGTTTGGTTATAAAGGGGGCGAGCTTGTCGCACTACAGTATCGGGTGGTATAGTACCTTTGACATGTGCCTAGGGTTAAACTCAGGTATACAACTGGCAAATTATCTCAAGCCATGTGTCTAGCAGGCTATGTTTATGTATTCCCCGGATAGGGCTCGTAGGAGTGCATTACGTTAATAAGTGCAGCTTGTAGAATTGTTTTGATACGTTTTAAAATTGGTTTTATCAATTTAGTTGAAGACCGGTCACTTGCTGTGCGAAAATATATGGGACACAATAAATTATAATAACATTAGATCTTCCTGTCATAGCAATAAATCCGGGTCGCACAGGGGGGGGGGAGGGGCACTTGCTATCCTCCTTGCCTACTTTCTTGCGGGGTACACACTAGTCACTTTGGTAAATGTTTAGCCCAGCTAGGTGAGTTAGCCAAGTCTGGACATCCGGAAGTGGGATATGGCCCACCACTACTTTTTCAGCAACAAGTTCACCGGTGCTCAATTTACAAAGGGTGGTTGTTTCTGGTGCGCAGCACCGCCCCTCAATTTTCACTAGGTTACACTGTCTGGCCTTCAGAGAGGACCTCTACAACAGGCAGGAAGTAAGTCAAGTTCATTGGTGACTTTTGCCTTTGGATTTAACGGCTTGTTTTAACTTCTGGTGCCCAGAATAATTTGACACTTGTTGGCACGTTTCCAGCCAGACAAGTTTGGGTCTAGCAGGAGGGCCTGCATTGGAGTTGGCTGGGTTTTTACTTGGGGGTCCAGATGTGGGCAGGTTACAACAACAGTCTAAGTCGAAGTGCAGGGGTCTTACACGCAGTGGAGGGCCCTTGGCTAGGTGCACTGGTGATCGTTCGACCTGAGACAGTATTTAGTTAGTGGTTATTCAGGTTCTAAGGTGGGGAGATCTTAGGCAGTATTTACATGCCGGGAAGTAGAGTCCCAAGTTGCACAACATGGTATTTACTTTTGGATAGGGTGCTTGCTACTAGCCGCCTTGGGTCCAACGGGTGCTCAAACGGGGCGACATGTTAAGAGACAAATTGGGAAAGTTACACTGCATGGTAGAAGGGATGCTGTCGATGCAGGTCTCATACTAGCCTTAACGCAGGAGGAAGTCAATTATTGGCATGACTAAAGAGGTAAACCTGGTGTTAAAGGGATGGTATGCCGAAGAGAGACAGCTCTGTCTGCTCGCACAGGCAGGCTATTTCGGCAGGGGCTTAGCTGAGCTTGTGGCCAGGCTGGGGGCTTGTCCCAAGTATGTGGAGAATATCTAGGGTTGCAAGCATGCACCAAAAGATGGTTCTTCATAGACCAGCCAGGACAGACAAATACTCCAGCCCGACAGTCAGGCATTGGCAGAAGCTGCCAGATATATTGGGGATAGGGGTGCAAGATACTGAGGGGGTCATGGGGTCAGAACATAACCTGGCTATAACGATGGAAGAAGGAGTGTTTAGCGTTCTCACTGCTCAAGACGGGGCAAGTAATCCTTCAGGTTTGCACCTCCTCTCCGCAAGGCTAGGAGGCGAGGACACCATTACTTAGGTCACATACCCCTTGGCAGGATAGTCACCAAAGGGAGGGGGGATTGGCTGCAGCTGGCCTTGCCAGGACAGGGATAGCCATTCACACTCCTGGGGCATGTGGAGGAGATGAAGGTTAGAGCACAGACTGGGGAGTTTGGGCCAAGAAACCCCTCACTAGAGCTACGGGGGACATCAGGCTGGAAGGTGTCTTTGAGGGACGGGCAAGGGCATTATAGGGCTGTAGTACGGGACACTGCATTTGCGTTGACACGGATGGGTCCCAGGGGATACACCAAAAAGACTGAAGCGAAACATGGGGCACACAATTGTGCAGTTCGACACCGTCTTTGGTGTAGATATCAGGGTCACAGGTGGATTCACCAGTATAAGCATGGCCCGATTCTTGCTGGTTAAGGGAGTGGCCCTAGAAATAGCAGGATGTAAGTAGGAATGCCGGCCTTTGGTATGGGGCCCTGGCTGCGACGGTCGCCACATCCAATGCTGTGGCAGAGTTACAGGGCGATCCAGAGGCGGAAAAGTACTCAGGGGTACCCTCTTCAGGAGCGGAGCACAAAGGATTCTGAGGCCTAATATCCACAGGAAGTCTGTGTGGTGGACCCTGGGGTGCGATGGAGCCCCGTTATCCTACGGGCGGTTGGAAACCTGTACAACTGGGGGTCGCTTGAACGCTCCGCCCCTCGTAGGGGCGGGTGTGTGCAAGAGGGTGGACCGATGGTTCACAGGAAGTGGGAGTGACTACCCCCTCACCACAACCGCTAAGCACCGATTGGCCAAGGCCACGATGCAAGTTTGGCCCATCAGGTGGTAGGCCAAGAGAGGAGGCTTGCCTTTGGATCGCCTGTAGGATAACCCACCTTGTTGGCATATTGTTATTCTAATAAACCAGCAGCAAATTTTTCCCAACAAAAAAGTTGTCTTGTCTGCTTATTTTTTGCTGCATGTATGTTGCTGCGGGAGGGATGGTCAGTGTGGCCGATATTGGCACTATGTGGGCCGACCGACTCGTCCCCGCAGGGGACCCTCATAAGAGGGCCGCCCCCTTAGTGCCACAAGATGGCACACGAAGCAGCCTAGTGTCTCCGGACCCCGGTGGGTCCCGCTCGTCACTTCTGGCCGGGACGGGGGGGCGGGGAGAAGTATAAAGTCCTCCCACGCCCCCCTGGCGGCCTCTTTTCCCCCTCACCCTGACGCCGTTTCCCTCCCTACCGCTTACCTGGTGTTTTCAGGGTGGGGGGGGGGGGGGAATATGTTGTAATGTTTTTTATTTGTGTTGCAGGCGGAGTTACAGGGCCATCCAGTGGCGGAAAGGTACTCAGGGGTACCCTCTTCAGGAGCACAAAGGATGCTGAGGCCTAATATCCCCAGGAAGTCTTTGCGGTGGACCCTGGGGTGCGACAGCGCCCCGTTATCCTACGGGCGGTTGGAAACCTGTACAACTGGGGGTCGCTTGAGAGCTCTGCCCCTCGTAGGGGCGGGTGTGTGCAAGAGGGTGGACCGATGGTTCACAGGAAGTGGGAGTGACTACCCCCTCACCACAACCGCTAAGCACCGATTGGCTAAGGCCACGATGCAAGTTTGGCCCATCAGGTGGTAGGCCGCGAGAGGAGGCTTGCCTTTGGATCGCCTGTAGGATAACCCACCTTGTTGGCATATTGTTATTCTAATAAACCAGCAGCAAATTTTTCCCAACATAAAAGTTGTTTTGTCTGCTTATTTATGCTGCATGTATGTTGCTGCGGGAGGGATGGTCAGTGTGGCCGATATTGGCACTATGGCGTCAGCACCTGCTGGGTGGCAGCAAAACGGTTGATGCGGACATGTAGTCCATGTGGATGAGGGATCACTGACAAAATATCGACCTACTAAATATCGACCTACAGGAATATCGAGTCAAAAATATCGAGGGCAAGAATATCGACATCCTATCTACAACATGGTAAGTACAAAAATATCGAAAAAATAATATAGATGTTAAAATTATCGATGTTAAAAATATCGTTTTTTTTTCTTTTAAAATATAAATGTAAAATAAAGTAAATAACACTAATAAATAAAATGTACATAGTTTAAAGTATCTAATAATGTTTAAAATTAAGAAATAATACATATTTAATAATAATACATTAATTAAATATATACAGTAAATATATAATATATATGTACTGAACAATAAATAGTAATAATTATTTTACTAATTTATAATTTAATAAAATATATTCTAATTTACTAATACATTTACAAACATGAAACAATAACATAAATAAAATGTTTAAAATATAATAATTAAATATTCTTTTAATATTTATAACAATAATTATTTAAAACGTTGGATAGCGTAAGGGTAATAATTACTATTCCCACTCCAGAGAGTGCAACTGTAGGGAAAGCGTTGGATAGCGTAGGAGTATAAATTACTATTCCCACTCCAGAGAGTGCAACAGTAGGGAAAGCGTTGGATAGCGTAGGGGTAAAAATTACTATTCCCACTCCAGAGAGTGCAACAGTAGGGAAAGCGTTGGATAGCGTAGGAGTAAAAATTACTATTCCCACTCCAGAGAGTGCAACAGTAGGGAAAGCGTTGGATAGCGTAGGAGTAAAAATTACTATTCCCACTCCAGAGAGTGCAACAGTAGGGAAAGTGTTGGATAGCGTAGGGGTAACAATTACTATTCCCACTCCAGAGAGTGCAACAGTAGAGAAAGTGTTGGATAGCGTAGGGGTAACAATTACTATTCCAACTCCAGAGAGTGCAACAGTAGGGAAAGCGTTGGATAGTGTAGGGGTAAAATTTACTATTCCCACTCCATAGAGTGCAACTGTAGGGAAAGCGTTGGATAGCGTAGGGGTAAAAATGACTATTCCCACTCCAGAGAGTGCAACAGTAGGGAAAGCGTTGGATAGCGTAGGGGTAAAAAATTACTATTCCCACTCCAGAGAGTGCAACAGTAGGGAAAGCGTTGGATAGCGTAGGAGTAAAAATTACTATTCCCATTCCAGAGAGTGCTACAGTAGGGAAAACGTTGGATAGCGTAGGAGTAAAAATTACTATTCCCACTCCAGAGAGTGCAACAGTGGGGAAAGTGTTGGATAGCGTAGGGGTAACAATTACTATTCCAACTCCAGAGAGTGCAACAGTAGGGAAAGTGTTGGATAGCGTAAGGGTAAAAATTACTATTCCCACTCCAGAGAGTGCAACAGTAGGGAAAGCGTTGGATAGCGTAGGAGTAAAAATTACTATTCCCACTCCAGAGAGTGCAACAGTAGGGAAAGCGTTGGATAGCGTAGGAGTACATATTACTATTCCCACTCCAGAGAGTGCAACAGTAGGGAAAGTGTAGGATAGCGTAGGGGTAACAATTACTATTCCCACTCCAGAGAGTGCAACAGTAGGGAAAGTGTTGGATAGCGTCGGGTAACAATTACTATTCCAACTCCAGAGAGTGCAACAGTAGGGAAAGCGTTGGATAGCGTAGGGGTACAATTTACTATTCCCACTCCAGAGAGTGCAACTCCAGGGAAAGCGTTGGATAGCGTAGGGGTAAAAATTACTATTCCCACTCCAGAGAGTGCAACAGTAGGGAAAGTGTTGGATAGCGTAGGGGTAAAAATTACTATTCCCACTCCAGAGAGTGCAACAGTAGGGAAAGTGTTGGATAGCGTAGGGGTAAAAATTACTATTCCCACTCCAGAGAGTGCAACAGTAGGGAAAGCGTTGGATAGCGTAGGAGTAAAAATTACTATTCCCACTCCAGAGAGTGCAACAGTAGGGAAAGCGTTGGATAGCGTAGGAGTAAAAATTGCTATTTCCACTCCAGAGAGTGCAACAGTAGGGAAAGTGTTGGATAGCGTAGGGGTAACAATTACTATTCCAACTCCAGAGATTGTAACAGTAAGGAAAGCGTTGGATAGCGTAGGGGTAAAAATTACTATTCCCACTCCAGAGAGTGCAACAGTAGAGAAAGTGTTGGATAGCGTAGGGGTAAAAATTACTATTCCCACTCCAGAGAGTGCAACAGTAGGGAAAGTGTTGGAGAAGCGTAGGGGTTAAAATAACATACTTATAAATAAAAGCTTTTTTTAGTAATTAAAATTTAAACTATTAAATACATATAAACCATACACAATACCTATACATAATTAGTAAAGACATGATTATCAAAATATATTTGGCCCAAAATAAATATTAAAAAATACCAATTTATATTATTTAATGACCAATTAATAATTAATTATCAATTATATTATTAACAAAGCAATTAATTTAAATACACTATTACTTAATTACATTTAAATTACTTCCCACCATATTCCCCTATTAACCCACTACCCGCAACAGAACACATTTATCTATTTATGAATTAATGAAAATTATTTACCAATTAAAAAAAATTAATAACCAATTAATTAAAATTAATTAGCAATTATTTCAAATTAATTTATAATTCCAACTAATTAATAAATAATTAAACATAATTAAATTACTTCCCACCCTATTCCCCTATAAACCCACAACCCGCTACAAAACATATTTATCAATTATTCAATTAATTAAATTTTATTTCCAATTACATAAAATTAATTAGCAATTAATGAAAATTAATTTATAACTCCTACTAATTTATAATTAATTAAACATAATTAAATTACTTCCCACCCTATTCCCCTATAAACCCACAACCCGCTACAGAACATATTTATCAATTACTCAATTAATTAGAATTAATTTCCAATTAATTAAAATTAATTAGCAATTAATTAAAATTAATTTATAACTCCTACTAATTAATAATTATTTAAACATAATTAAATTACTTCTCACCCTATTCCCCTATAAACCCACAACCCGCTACAGAACATATTTATCAATTAATTAAAATTAATTTCCAATTAATTAAAATTAATTATCAATTAATTTACATTATTTTATAACTCCTACTAATTAATAATGAATTAAACATAATTAAATTACTTCCCACCCTATTCCCCTATAACCCCACTACCCGCTCCGGTACTAAAACATATAATTTGCTTATAAATAAATGTATTAATATATAAAATTAATACACATATAATATTATTTATTTTAAATACTTAAGTAACACATATAACACATACATAATAAAAAACAAAAAAATCATACAAATATCGATATTAGTGTCATCGAAATTAGTGACATCGATATATATGCTATCAATATTACTAACTTCGATATTACTTACATCGATATAAATAATTTTGATATTACTTACCTTAGGGTCGATATTCTGTCCAACGATATTCTTGACATCGATTTTCTATACCTTCGAAATTTCTAACACGATATTTTGGTAGGTCGATATTTACAACTCGATATTTTGACTGAGTACCGTGGATGAGAATAGTAAGAGTACAGGCGCAACTGCGGATTTAGGGCTCTCCACACATCTGGCCCTCACGCATTAGATGCTGCAGTTTTTTGTGACAGTGGAGGGAAAGACCTATCTATGGTGATGTTGAGGACCGAATTGAAGTACCCGCCTAATAGCCAGGGAACATCGCACCAGCACGAGAGTAGGTCAGACAACGTATGCCAGAATGTGTTTTCATTTGTGTTTGGGGCATAAATGTAGCCTATCACCATATGCATCTGATTCAGTCGCCCCTTTGATAAGACATATGTGCGGTAGGTATCTATTTCAGGCTCATTTGGTGTGAATAATGTCCCGGGTCTGATCAAATTAGGGCCCCCCTAGCAAAAGATGAATAGCCTGTGGCCAGTATCTGATCTTTCCACCTTTGCTGTAGTTTACGGATCTCCGGCTGTGCTATGTGTGTCTCTTGTAAGAGCACTACGTGGGCATTATGAAGCTTTAGATATGCGTGGATGTTATATCTGCATGCCGGCGTGTGCAACCCTCTGACAGTCCAGGTGACTACTTTAGTAGGTGGCATGAGTCAAGAGAAGAGCGCAGCACATTGTGTACCCCACTCAATATGGCTAGGGTTGGGTAGCTGTATACATTATAGTCAATGAGCGCGAGGCACAACCATTGTTGTTTGAGATTCATGTGAATGTCGGGGCGTGGAGTTGGTGAGAGAGGGAGCTGTGTGGGATTGAACTGGGGTAGAGCAGACGGACAACAGGTATCTGCCCAAACAATTAACAATGACATGTGGCAACTGACCGCTATATATGCCCCTAAGGCCTACTAATAATAGACAGACAAGGGCCCTGCCCATCTTGCCCCATAATCGGCATTTTGATAATTGGTCACTGGCACCATTGAAAAATAGATATGCCCTCCTAAGTTACCTAAAGGCGTGCGATTGAAACACAAGTCAAACTGTAGCACGGGACCCGCAACCCTTCCTCCCACGCAAATTAAAATCTACCCTAGTGCCCGATCAGCATGACCTGACTTTTATCTTGTGGAATATAGCGGGTTTCAGACTGAAATCACAGGATCCTGAATGGGAAATGTGTGTCTACAAGAAACTTGGGAGTTGAAAATGATCAGAATAGATGGGTTCAGAACTTATAAAACTCCGGCAGTAGCATAACATATAGGCCAAGCAAGAGGTGGGCTGGTTAGCCTAGTAGCCTGTAATAGTGGGACCAAGGTAAAAAAGTTTATAAATAGGTTGATATATAATCACATTCTTTTATGTGAAGGCAGGCAAGGAAAGGATTGACTCCCAATTAACCTATACAATAACAACTTCATGGGTGACATGGCTGAGGTAATAGACTCAATTGAGAAAGATATAGACATAACTACAGGAGAGCAATGCTAGCCCGTTAGATAGTCTATGGATGGGGACTTTAACATTCACACATGCAATAGGTCATACCTTACCATATGTGGTATCATGGATGATCATGTAGAGCCCATTTGCCACTTCATCCATAATGATTATGGCACCTCTATAAATAGACTATTATTGATTCATAATCTGGAGATAATAAACTCAGCAGATGTCAATACAGGCCTATTTGACCATACTTTTTTGCACAATATTTCAAGACAACAATAGATTTTATCTTGGCTTCTGAACACCTAAGATCACAGGTTTCCTCATCTAAGAGAACAGTTTATCCCTTTAGCGATCATGCAGCAATTAGCTGCCACATACGCTGGGGTAGGAGAGTCCCTATCTCAGGCGAACTAGTTACCAAACCCTCTATTGCGAGAAAAAATGATATTATCCTAAAGTGGGAGAAAGTGGATATACCAAATCTTAACTTCCAGAATAGTTACTACCATGGCACAGGAAATTACAACCTGTTTAGATCCACTCTCACACACAGAGGAACTAGTCATAGCTTTTGAGTTAATATTAACCAAAATTAATGACACCTTGTTACGCCCTTATAGCAGTACTTTTTATTTTTTCGTTTTTTTTTAGAGTTTTATATAGCGTGAACTAGACCAGAGACATCGAGTATCAGAGTGCTTTACATGAGCACCAGTTTCATTACAGATGGACACATTCATTTTTGTTAGGAACAGCGAGATTATTTCATTTGCCCAGAATCACAGGATGTGGAGCGTCATAGCCGAGACTCGAACCCGTGAGGCTACATCCTCTCCCCAACTGGTTGAACGACCGCTGCACTAAAGCTCTTAAAAATCTTCATACTGCCCTGTGTGCAAATCCAAGGGATACCTTACTGATAAAATCTCTACGCCGTACTTACAAAACAGAAAGAGAGAATAGATTAAGGGAGCTAAAAGTAGAGGCATGGGATAAACTAACAAAAGTAGCTACTATAAAAAATAGCAAGGACTTTTGGTGTCTAATTAATGCCCCGTTCCTCAGAGAAGAGTCTGATCCATCCACAGACCAGCATGTGACGGAGGATAACTGGGTAAGCCATTTCTCTGGGGTTTTTGGTAGAGAAAGGGTAGCCTCATTAGAGGAATCTCAGTGTTAGTCCCCACGGGATGGATCGCGTTTATTTTTTACTTCAGATTAACTGAAAGTGGCACTGAATCAATGCAAGTATCAAAAGGCTTTATTCGAGGATTAGACTCATAAAAGCACAAACATACATTTAAAATACATCATTAAACAATTGTTTCCTCGTTATATGCAGTAATTTAAAAAGGTTATGCAGGCATAAACATTTGATCAAGAGCAAATAAATATAAAACTTTGATACATAATTACACAGGAGCCAGAAGGGATACCCAATCAGTGCACTCTAGGGAAGAGCCCTCCGTCTAATAGACCATGCCCAACCCAAATACTTAGCTGTTGCTAGAACTACAGACATATGGGTGGAAGTATAAATGATTCGTAAGGCCTTGACTCCCCTGGATGTCCCTAGATTTTTACAAACAGGGACTAACCAAACTTTCCTCGGGTGGCATAAGCTTTACAAGAGAATAAGAAGTGGCCTATACTTACATTTGATGCACCACAAGCTGGACAATATGAGGTGGAGGAACTCCTCCACCTACCTGTCAGTGATCTCAATGGAAGGGCACCTGATCTTAACTGAAAGAAAAGCTTCCTGTCCCCATGGTTGGTTATGCTGTCCCAGTAGGGTTCCAAGACTGGATACAGTTTAGCTACCACAAACCGCCCCGTCATGGAGTCAGAATTAGTTTTACTCCAAACTCTTGCAGCTACATGATCCCAATATAGATCTTTAATTGCTTTTTTGCTTGGAAAGAGCTCCCCGGTTGGATTATCCCATAAATTTGAGAGACCAAGATCACCTAAAGAAGACCTAAGTTTTTTTAGCCAATCTATCCTATGAAAGATATCAGCCTTTATTATGGCTAGAAACCCCTCTGCGTAATGCAGGATCTCCGGGGTAGTCCAGAGACATCTCCAATAAAGAATCGGGTGCAACCTTGCTAGGTCGCTAACTGCTCTCCTCCCCAGGTCAAGACCAAGGGGAATCAGTGGGGTACTCTGCGGGTGTCCTGTAATTCCCCTAAAAAACCTATTCTCGGAGGTCTGCAAGGGGAGAAGCTTCCCAAAGCCCCACAGCTCTGCCCCGTAAAGAGCAGACCCAAGAGCCTTGGCGTCATATACTGCCAAAACGGGTTTTATTGGTTTGGACTTAGATTTTTTGTGCTCCACCCGAAGTGCCCCCGAGATCTGTTGGTGCCTCAAGACCGCCATTTCTATGTGCTGGGACCATCTTGAATCATTTGTTATCTGTATCCCAAGATAGGTAAATACAGTAACCACCTCTAGCAAACAATTGTTCAAGAATATTTTTGGCCTGGGTCTACGTTTTGGTGCAAAGGCCATCAGCTTGGTCTTACCCACATTGACTTCCAGGCCGTGCTCCCCGCAAAAAGAATCGAAAATGTTCAGAGCTCACTGCAGACCGCCTGGGGTTTTGGATAGAATTAGCGTATCGTCGGCGAACATCAGGATCGGAACCCTGAGGCCCGCCAACGATGGCGCATCTACACTGGCGTCCAACATTCGAGCCACTATCCCATTTATGAATAGTGAAAAAGGCAGGGGAGCCATTTCGCACTCCTGGCGTACTCCGCATTCAACCGGGAAGTCAGCAGAGGATTCACCATGCATGCCCCATTGGATTTTCGCGAAGTTGCACTCATGCAACCTCATTACCAGGGTAAGTAGCTCAGCCGGAAGACCCATTTCGCTCAAAACTGTCCAGAGCTTTCTCCTTGGGACCAGGTCGAAGGCAGCCCGCAGGTCAACAAAAGCAACATACAGGCTGCCTTTGCCTAGCACCACCGTCCCCCACTGTAGCAGAGCAAAACGAAACACCTGGTCAACTGTACTAGTGGTCTGCCGAAAACCAGCCTGGTAAGGGGACAGGGCATTGTTCTCGTCAACCCAATCCATCAATTTGTTAACCACCATCCTACCTACCACTTTTTGAATGGTGGCAATCAGGCTTATCGGCCTATAGTTGACTGGAAGAGACCGATCCCCTTTTTTGTATATGGGTATGATGATTGCTCCCCTCCATAGTTCCGGGACGACCGATCCCTTCGCAATGGCATTTCCCAAAAGGAATATATATATGGCCCACCGCGCCTTATCATTAATAAAAACATCAGCTGGTACGCCATCTAAACCCGGGGCCCTTCCCCCGGGGACAGTGCATAGATCATCTTCAGTTTCTTTAAGAGTGAATACATTCCCAGTGGAATATACAAATAAAATTGCTTCCACACCCTTATACTGAGGAGTCTCAGCATATTGGGGTTTAAAGTGATCTACCCAGGCACCCTCTGGGACGTTGTTACCGGGTTTGTCTGGAATTCCACCTCTACCCCACTTGACAATGTTCCAGAATAGCCTAGAATCCTTAGCCCCCGAGGCCTCCTTTAATTCGGCCCAATGCTGTTCGTCCCATAGTTTTTTAGCTAGGGATAGGCTGGCCTTATAATGCTTTCTGGCGCCACTAATCACTACCCCATCCCTACTCCGAATTGCTCTACCCAAGCTTAGCCTAGCTTCCCTACACTGGTGATTGTACCATTTAGCTAGTCTAGGTGGTTGTTTGCTATTTATCTTGCGGGGCCTCTGGAAGTGCGGTTTTAAGAGGAAAAAGAGTTTATCATGAATATCAGTTATTTGCCTTGACCCTGGGGTTACCGGGGTTGCATCCTCCATAGCCGTGATTGCAATGTCCACCTCGGAGGTTATGAATGCCATGGATTCCACATTAGCCAATACACTCGGCCATTTCAATTTACGCATGTCGTTAGTCATATCAGGCAGCGGACCATCGGTCGATTGAGAATTCCCTGTTGTAACCGACCACCAGTTGTGGGCCACATAGAGAGGGTTGTGATCACTCTCCAAACTACCCTTTATTTCCATGTCACATACTAACTGCCACAGGTTCAGGCTACAAAGGACATAGCCTATCCGGCTTTGGCTACGACCATTGTCAAATGTGCAGGCTCCTCCCCTGTCACTCTTCGTTCTCCCATTTAGGGCTCTTAGTCCCTGTTCCAGGCAGATGGCGTTCAATCGTATTATGTCGTTAGTCCACTGCCTAACCGGGGCCAAATCTAAAATTGGAACGCCCCATTGCGTGTCCTCCTCCCGCCCCAATGGATCATAAGAGATATCTAGGGGTTCAAAAGTCCGGTTTAGATCGCCAGCAACTATAGCTTTGTTGCCCAGGGACTGTTTTTCCAAAAGAGAGGATAAGGCCTCTAGGATAGGTGACTTCCCTCTTGTAGTGCCCCTGACATAGACAATATAGATGTCTAGTCCTCCCCTAGGGTCAAATACCATTCTTATCATTTGGATATCATTGCTACCTGATTCCACCATATTAATTGTTACGGGTAGGCCTTGACGTATCCAAATAGTTAGCCCCCCCATGGGTCGTCCCTTGTCACCTTTGCTAGCCGGGATTGAGAAGTTTAAGTAGCCCGGGAGGAATATAGGATTGCAGGTCCATGTCTCTTGGAATAGACATACATCAAAGCCATTGATGAAGTCTATCCAATTTTGGGATGCCAGCTTACTACTTAATCCCGCGATATTCCATGAGACCATCTTACCTAAACTGGAACCATCTACGGGAACTAATCCTATAGGGGGCGCCCCAGGATGACGAGTTAGGATTCCTACGTACCCCTCCTCATCTAGGTTTTTATCCTCGTTATTATTCACAACATTCTGAATGTCAACAATGCTAGTTACATTTAAATCCTCATTTTCTGATACCCCGGGAATTGATGCAGACTCCCCAAACCTTTCCTCTAAATTCATACTTTCCCGATTAATCATGGTATAATCTGGACAGAATTTTTCATGGCCCGATCCCTGAAGATTGTTACCATTTTGTCAATCAACCCACCCAGGATCTGCCATCACTTCAAAACAATTAGAAATTGGTACATTGTAAAGGTTTCCCTGCTGATAAGGTACAGTGAAAGGGTCAAATCCAGGAGTGGGGAAGTTGCGATAGCAACCTACTTCTGGGGTTATGCCAAAATGAATACCTGGTGGTCTCGGGTAGAAGAAGGTCAGGTCGACTACACCAATACCAACGCTACTTGTTCCCAAGTTCTGCCTCGTAATTAGATGTGCTACCCTGGAATCCTTGAAGTTAACAACTACACAATCCCCCTCAAAGCGCTTAGGGGGTACTACCTACCCAACCTATCCTTCTAACGCCAATAATCAGCCCATCCACTTCCCTGGGCAGTGGTCTGTTAGTCCTTAACCAATGCATTGCTTTGTTTTTCAGCATCTGGAAGGATTCTCTCTGCCCAGCCAACAACAATGGCACGTTGGTGAGGATGGCAACAAAAGGATAGGAGTCTGGGGACAGATTCATGGGTGGTATCCTGCGGGGCACTCTAGTAGGGATTGTGTCGGGCAGACTAGAAGCAAGTCATTGGAATTTGAAGTGGGGCGTTGGGATTTTTGGGTCCGGGATTCCCAGTATTGGATCTATCATTAGTACCCAGGACCACAGTATCTAAGCGCTTTGTGGGTTGAGATGTATTAACCCGTGAGTGGTCTGGTGGGTGGTAAGTAATCTTGGGGATTTGCCCTGAAAGACGGGGCCTCGTTTTTGTAGTAATAACAACAAGGGGTAGGGGCTCTGGAACAGGTACACCACTTGCCAGCCCACTTATTTTAGTAGGATTATTACTGTCCCCCATCCTAAGGTGGGTTTTAATTAGGGATTTAGTTGAAAAGAAGTTGTCTAAGGTAGCCTGTTCAAAGCAATTTAATCGATCAGCTAACCTTTTGACTCGTTCTTCAATGGGGGTCAGTAATGACTTCATCAACTTCTCAATGCAGTACTTTGAGGGCAGCAGGCTCTGACTGGGTTCCCATTGATGTCTTTCTAAACAACCAGGACCTCTGGGTCCCGTTACTTACTAACGTTCTTAATGCTGTGTCCAAAACGTATCCACTCTATTCTTAGAAAAAGTCTATTATTATACCGATCTTTAAAAAGGGGGACAAAGCCCTAGCGAAAAACTATCGCCCTATTTTGCTGTTCGACAGCACAACAAAACTAATGGGCCGACTTGCTAAATAGGCTAGAGTCATGGGTGGAAGAGAACAATACATTAATTCAATTGCAATATGGGTTTAGAAAGACAAAGGGGACAGTAGATTAGTGTCTCAATTTAAATTTGTTGATTGATAAATATACAGCGGCTAAAAATAGTCAGCTTTATATTTCCTTTACAGACCTGTCTGCCGCCTTCCATCAAGTGGCCCATTTGAAGGTCTGGTCCATAATGTCCAAAATTGAGATTGACAGAACAATAATTAATTTCATTTGCAAAATGTATTCCTCAGTTGAGGCTTGCATACGCATGGGCTCTCGCTCCTTTTCTTTAGCTTGTGGTGTAAGGCAGGGTTGTATACTTGCCCCCTTCCTATTCTCTCTCTACATGAACTGTGTAGAAGCAGCACTGGTGGAGACCAGGGGCGATGTCCCTATTATCGATTCAGCTCCAGTTCCCATACTCTCCTACACAGATGACGCGGTCCTACGCAGATGACGCGGTCCTGCTGGCCTGAACCGGGAATGCACTGCAGAGGCTAATAGATATCTACGTAAGTTTCATGAGCAATTGAGATCTGAAAGGTAATGAAGCTAAATAATTTGTGCTTATGGCGGGAGCAAGACCAAAAATGCAAATGAGGTGGCATGCTGGAGGGAGGAAATTGGAAGTAGTTGAATCGTTCACCTAATTGGGTGTATTGTTCGACTCCAAAAACTCATGGCGCAACATGCTAGAAAACCGAGCACTTATGATAGAAAGAAGCATAGGAGGCATCTTTAGTTTCATTAAGAAATTAGGGACCAAGCCGATAGAAACTATAAAGAAGATTTATGAAGCGAAAACAATCTCTATCCCAACCTATGGTGCAGCAGTGTGGGGAGTCATTCCTGCCTGTAGACTCCAACAAATAGAAAAAAAATTTGGAAGCGCCTGTTAGGCGTGGCCCAATATTGTCCTGCTATTAATTGCCACACATAATTAGATGTCCCCCTTATTTCAGACCACATTTGTGCCACTCCTGCTCTTCTCTGACACTCGATATGGTGGAGGGAGACCCTAAAGCTGACGTAAGACATTTTATTAGATTGCTTAAAACTAGTCGGTGCAGTAGAATAAAATGGTTGCTTTCTCTAAAGAATAGCTTATACACTATTGGGTTCCCAAAGTTATTTGACGATCCAACATCCTGTCTCCCTATTTTTAGGTCAAAGTTGAAAAAAGCGCTTAATTGAAAAGCAGGCTGAGAAGAGTTGGGAAACCAATCAACTTAAACCTAGGGTAAGACAATATCACCTCGACCAGAAAAACAAACTCACCTAGTCTTAACTTTTTATCGTTTGTGACCAATCATTATCATAGATTTTTGTTGATATCCTGGACTGCGCCCTCCTGCTGATGGAGACCTGAACACCCCTTCTTGCTGTCAGTCTCAGGTACCTTCTTGGACACTCTGGTACTGTTCCAGAGGTCAGTTCCCTTTCCAAGCTCTATGGGAACAGTGAACATAGACTCAATGAGGTACTGGCACAACTCTGCAAAACAATTGCAGAACATATGCACCCTCATTTTCAAATTGTAAACCCCATCATATTTGTTTACTGCACAGACCTTCACACAACCATCCAGAACCGTACTGTAGTAATCCACATAATCAACACCTAACTGCTTTTGGCTATCCCTTAACTTCAGACGATATTTCTCGGGGCTAGACAAAACTTCACATCAAGGGTTTCCTTCATGGGGCATATCTTACCATGTCAGCTTTCTCAAGGGGAAGTAAAGTATCCATCTTGTAGTTGACATGTGCTTCCACGGGTAATACCCCAGTCCTCCTCTGGGACTCAGTGCTTACAAAGGGCAAAATAGGCCTCAAACCACTGGTCTATGCCATCCCCTACCACATAGCTAGGCACCAGGTCTTTTGGAACTCCCTTACCTCTGCTAGGCACTTCACTGTTGCTGCCACCATTCTCAGTGGACTAAGAGATTCTCTTGGCTCTCAGATCCAGTTCTCTCTGGTCCCTCTCATTGTCCAGCAGGGCTGTCTTCTTTTCCAATGCCCGGTTCATTTTTTTCTCCTCCAGTGCCATCTCTGCTGCTGCAGTTTTCTCCTCAGCTGCCAGGACGGCTTTCTTTTTTTCTGCAGCTTCTTTTCTTCCATAACAAAGGTGGCCAGTTGTAACTTCAGAGCCTTCTCCGCTTGTCTGTCCTCTATCTCTGCTAGGGTCAGGCTGCTCTCTGCTCTTCTCTTCTAGACTCATCCTCTTCTGGCAGTGGAGCCTCTCCAGGGGAAGGCCCTCCTCCTCCTTTATCTTATCCTCATCCTCTGCTCCATCATCCTCTTGTTTCTGTGACCAGGCCTGCAGCAGACAGGCCTCATCCAAGGCTCTGCAAGTTATATGATACTCCAGTTTCTTGGACCATTTTTCCAGCTTCAACCCTCTCCCCTTGCACAGCTTTTTTAGATTTCCCACTTTGAGGCTCACAATTTCCATTCTCTTTAAAAAATCACAGGTGACACAAGCCAGAGGGTAGGAATGAAATGTAGGAAAATTAAAAAAAAATACCACTCAAATATCAGAGGTCAGTTTGAGAAATACATTTCGATTTTGACGTCAGATTACAAAAGTGATTTATGATTTTAACTTTAAATATTGGGTGGTACTGCAAAACACAAGTCTTGGATTCCACAACTAGACACCAATGTAAAAATTGGGTTATGACAACCTTTGTCAGGGTGAACCACTAAATTCACTAATTAAACTTGAGCTCCACTCCCTGGTAACCATGGCAGAGAGCAGACATATTTAATTTAAAGGCAATGTGTAAAGTTTTTACAGAGTGCTAAAACAGTAGCAAAATTAAAATGCAAAACAATAAAGATCCGAAAAAATATTAGAAAAATAGAGTCAAATGTAATAATCAAAATGCCACCAAAAGGGGAACCAGAGATATGCATTGTTAAGTAGAAATAGCCCCAAGAAGCACAAAGTGCCAATGATAGTCAATGGTTGTGGTCGAACAGGACCTAGGTGCAATTTGATGCTGACCGTGATGGAGCACGGGTCACATATACTAACAAAGTTCATTCTGGTCAAAGATTTTACCATCTGATTTTAGTTCTTTAAGTCCCAATCCACCATAGGATCACACATCTAAAGCCACCCAGGCCCTTTGTGGAGGCATGTAGAGACTCACAGTATAACAGGTAAAGTTCGTTCCAAGTCTAGTTGCCACTTATCATCTAAACAGTTGCAGGAAAGGCCTCTTGTAGCCTGCTGTATCCCTGTAGCTGAACAGGCGCTCAGCCTTATATCCCTTGCAGGCCACTTCTTTGTCCTTGGTACAAGTGGGTGAGCAGGTCCAGTCTTATAGGCTTTTCCCAGGTCTCAGACAGCAGGTTCAGTTCTCTTCTGATCCTATACAGGTCAGAGTGTTCTGAAATGGATGCCTGTAGTTGCCACATTTATTACTGTCACAAGCTTGTGGGTGAGAATGCCCCCTGGGGATGCCCTAACCAATGGGGTAGAGTTCCTGGGCTAACCCTACCAACTTTTCAAGATGGCTGTAGTCTTTGGCTATACTAAATTTGAGGCCTGAGGGCTGTGGGTGTGCTTGTGGAGTATAATATGGAAATACCAGTCTCCTCCCACATCTAACACCAACATTCTGTCTTGGGCAGTTCCCGTAGATCAACAAACTCAGAAACAGACTTCTGGTAAAATCAAAGCTAACCTTTCAGCAACCAGACAGTGGATACATTCAAGGTGTTCTGCTTACCTCCTTTGAAGTTAGCCCCAAATGTTGTATGTAAAACTCCGTCAGACCAGCCATGAGGATGTGACCTTCAAGCAGGATTTGACATAAATGTCAAAGGGGATATTCACAGTCCCTCCCAGGTGGTCACTCTGAATCAGTTCTGAGGCCACTCTTCCTCCCACTGGTGTTGGTGCCTGGCTGACTGGAAGGACAAAAGGTGAGTCAGACCCAGGTGTGATCTACATCTGCCTATGACAGGGGGCTTTTGAAGTGCACTAAGGGTCTGGCACACCCCATAGTACAAATGGATGAGTATGTTAAGCAGAAAAGTGAACCGCTCCGTCATCAGCTACAGTTGAGCTGTGCTGATGACGGAGCGGTTCCGTCATGGCCCGGCCGCCGCGCGTGCACGGCGCTGATTTCGCGCCTGCGCGGGCGTTCTAATGAGCGGGGCGGGTCATGACGGAACCGCTCCGTCACCAGCATAGCTCAACCGCGGCTGGTGACGGAGCGGCTCCGTCACCAGCATGCGGCTGCCCCACCCCTTTAGCGCTGCGCCGGAATAGCCGCCACAGCGAAGGGGTTAAAAGAACACTTGACTAGGGTGGACAATACTGACCACACACAATTATAAAATTAACTTAAAAAAATCTAAAATTGCTTACTTGAATGTGATGCTACTCACATACCGGCTATCTAGCTATGGTTAGGGTCTGGGTCTGGCTCCGGACTTCTTGCTGAAGTGTGCCACCTTACAGCCTCCAAATATGTTAAGAAAATTACAAGCCCTGATGGGAGGACTTGCTTGCTGCGTTATGCTGAGTGAGTGAAGCCCTTGTAGGATTTGATTTCTCCCACATTTTCTGAAAAACAATGGACAAACAATGGACAGAGAAACACAAAGCTATCTTACGTGGACTGCAAGCAGACTTGCTAGAGACTAAATATTTACAGACTAGGTATAGCAAAACAAACCTGGTTAGTAGAATTATTACCAGCTCTTCAAGCTCCACATATGCAGTTTACAATGAGGGTCAGACAACTCCTATAGCTACAAATTCACATTTGTAATCCACTCTTTGCACCCAATAGAAAAGATTCTTGCTGTTGTGCAGATGCCATGTGGAAAGATCCCTGTTAGGGCGAGGGAAACTAATCAGGGTGGCTCACTGGTTAGAGGCGGCAGACCCGAGAGCAGAGGACGGCCCGGGACCAGGGTTCGATTCCCGGCGCGGCAGGTTTCTGGACCAGGGTCAGCGGACTCGATAATTCTCTCGCCTCGGTGCCCACTCTGATCAGCGTTCACACTCGGAAACTCTGGGCATTAGCTTGCCTCATCTTCACTAACGGCCCTACCAGACCGCCGGGGATGCCTGGTCTCACCCTGGAGATACCCATTAAGGGACCATCTCTCAGGGAAGCCAGGAAGGGTTTCGCAGCGGTCGAAGCGCCTTGGGACCCTCCGGGTAAGTAGTGCGCTATATAAATACCTATACATTTACATTTACATTTACATTATAGCCTCTCTTATTCCTACACTAGAAGTAGTGACAAAAGCAAGCATTCCTAATGTTTGTGCTTTACACCTCAGTTGGGTACAGTGGGCCGCCTCATTAAGAACAGTTGATGTAAAAGTGAGTATGATCCACATGCAAGAATTGTTACAGAATGCACAAAATGTATCACAGACTACTAACATATTACTCATTGGGGACTACAAGAGTGTGTTTTACATGGACGACTCGGCACAGCCTGCAGTTAACACTAAACAGTTACACTCTGTAGCTTGACAGCAGTGCAGGGATTTTTTTTGAAGACTGTGGATTTAATCTGCTGCATACATACTCTAAAACTTTAAGTGATTGTACTGCACAACATGTAGAAATGCAAGCTTTGTTACTTGTGCAACAAAAGGCTAATTCATCAGTTCCAGGAGTAATAGTGTTGGATTAATCCTTCTTTGTATAAGGGTACAAAGATATAATGTCTATTTAGCACATTTTGTGCCTGAATGGATTCAGAGAGTCCCATAAAAGTGATTGATTTTATGCTAAAGGGAACTGCGCCGCCTACCTGTTACCAAAGTTTCAGAGTAGCTGCGGTAACCAGAACGCAAACCAATGTCGACATAGACCTTTTGGCAGCGATTCAAGTAGCAGCTAAAGATGAAAAGCCTCCTGATGGCTTTCTCTGCAAACATTCCTACACCTTTACTCAAGATGGTATACACCTGTTACAACGCAACTTTTACAACTACCTACCATTACAACGCAACTTTTACAACGCATACCATTACAACGCATTGCGCTGGGGGGCGCTCTAGGATAGGGAATAAGTTTAATTTACTATCCAACACCTTCCCTAGTGTCCACGGGGACTGGAGTTGGAATAGTAAATTATGCTTACCACTATCCAGCACCTCTAAGCGCTATGCGTTGTAATGGTATGCGTTGTAATGGTCGCGTTGTAATGGTAGGTAGTTGTAATGGTATGCATTGTAACGTCATACATCCCTCAAGATAGTACTCTAATTGTGTCTGCACCAAGATTGGGAGATAGACATATTCCTAATGAGCATGTTAGGTCAGATATAATTATAAAGCTCATGAAGGGTTAGTGTGTGTCCATGCTGGCATGAGTGCCACAGTAGCCATGCTACAACAAAGATATTCGTAGCCATATTTACCTACACAAACTAAGAACTATGTGAAGCAATGTAATATTTGTCAACAAATAAAATATTCTAGTTTCAGGACCAGCGCAGACTCCCATTACTATCTCCAATCACCTGTTAGGGGTAATTTTCCTCAAGCATATCGGGTCAATCATATTAGTAAACTGACATACGTTTATGTTAGTTGCTGTTGATTCATGCTCTAGATTCCTGTGGGTTTTGCCACAAAAAATGCTGATGCTCGAGTGTTCATAAAAAAGTTGCAGTGCTTAGGAGCAATGGGAGCAGTTCATACCTTTCATTCAGGTGATGGTCCTGCATTTGTGGCAAAGGTGTTTAGGGATTCTATGTCTGTTCTGTAAGTTTGTCTGCAACACTCTCACTCAACTCGCTCAGTGCCAATGGTACGCTTAAACAAGCCTTGACCACTAGGATAGACAATACAAGACTGAGTTGGCTTTGTAATCCTTATGAAGTTCAGAAAGCATTAAATAATTTGTCTAGGGGAGTATTAGCTGGTTACACTACATACAAGTTTTCTTCGGAGTCTCTATGTATGTGCCTGATCTTGATAGTTCTGGAAAGGTAGAGGAACAGAAAACATTTAAACTGAACAACTGTTTAACTGTCTTGCAGAGCATCCAGGAGGTTAGAGACACACTGCTTAATTTGAAACATACCTACTCTGCCACTGGGGAAGATAAGGTTTTTAAAACTGCTGACTAGTTGCTCCCCAAAGTGAAAGAGGTAGTTCCAGAACAATCCCCTATAAGTAAGTGTTTGTGCCACCCTACAGAACACTTGTCTGAGTTGATGGAGTAGAAGTCACATGATCTGTAACACTGCCTCCAGTGCCTAGTTTAAAGAAAAACAGGAAGTGTTGATTGACCACATTAAAAAGTACGAAATGACCTATTCTGTTCAGCAGCATACCTTTGATATCAAAGTGATTTCTAAGTAGAACTTCCCAGCCTCTCGCAACTCTAAAGGAACTACCCCTAGAAGAGTACAGCCACACAGAAATCCTGAGTCCCATACGGGGGGTGCTGCATCGGGCAAAGGGGACCATGTCCCCTGTCTAAAATTAGTTAGGGGACTCTGTGCACCGGTGTCCATCCCAGACTTATGCCCCTCTTCCTTCACAACTATGCCACAGGTGCTAGCTGCCTATGTTCAGAACTTATTTTGAACAGAATACAGTAATATCAAAACCAGTGCTCGACCAACTGGTGAAATGTCAAGAAAACATAGAGACATTCTACAAGACGTGAACAAGACCCAATGCACCTTCACATGTCAGACAATATACCATAAAATACAAATAATTTAACAATTAGACGTATTCTTTACTCAATACATGTTCATATGTAAAATCATTTTTTTAGTTGAATTTTTTTGGAGTGCTCAAATAGGTGGTTGCCAACTAAGGGCGGTTCTGTGGACAAAATCCTCATTTTAGAAACACTAAATGCAGGACAACTTCCATTATGGTTCTAATTACTATAACACATTTTTATAAATTTTGTTGTTGATTTCAGACACAATTTTAACAGTAGCCACACTCCACAAGTTCTACCACTGTTTTGATTCTTACCACGCAGCATTTCCTTTTACTTCCCTTATCATCACTTCATGCCCATTCTTCTGCATTTCTTTATTTGCCTTAACTGGCACTTTTGACTTACATCTCACCAATGAAATCATGGACTTAACTAGCTGTTTTAGTTTGTGCTCTGACATTCACCTCCTTATCTTCACCCCCTCTACTCCTCCTTTTATTCCCCTATCAGGGGCATCCCTTCTCTTCTTGCCTTACTCACTTTTTAATCGTAAATGGAATTTTACAAACATTTTCTCTCTTCTACTTGTGCTTCCTACTTACAATAACCTATCTGTGATAGTTCCTATTGATGTTCCCCTATATGTACTGATGTATCTAGTACCTGCCCATTGAACTGTACATGTCTGATAAATAATCCTTTCCCTCTTTAAATATTTATATTTTGCTGTTAAAACACTCTTTTTTTGTACCCTGTCATGTTTATGTATGGCTGCTCGCTACTATTGTAATTTTGTACTTCTACTGTATGCCATTCTAATGCTTGGTGTAATTTTTATATTTAAATATGTTACAGACTTTACCTTTTATGCAGAACACCAGTTGCCCATGAACACTCCTCATTTTTTTTTTAAATCTACTTTTTGTCAGAAATGAACGTTTTGGTAATACTTTTGTATTTGATCATGCATAGTGCTCCGCTGCCTATTGGCTGAGTTCTGTATACATAGATGCATACTCTAATGTGAAAGAAAACATCTGTTAAGGCATCTAAAGTATTGTGGTGTCCAAAATGCTTACAAATTTAATAGAATCACATTTTGAGTAGTAATCAAAGAATAATCAAGAAGTAGACATGCAATTCCAAATCTTTCAGATGATCCCCCAGGTATTTTAATTTGCAACATGGACGTCTTCCTACTTTTCACATTTGCATTGTACACTTTACAGTTACCACAAAGTTCAAACTTAGGCTCAATGTCTCTTTTCATGGTTGCCCGCTATTATGTTTCTCACAACCTTTTTTACTTAAAGTAATGCCCAACTGGCCCTTGTGTACCGACTCCACCAATTAGTACCTCACCTTCAAACCTGCCATAAATTTGAGCTCCCTCACATAAATTTCATAATTTAAAAAATATATATATATTTTTATTCAAATTGAACATAAAACGTACATCACATGATATATAATTTTACAGAAGGCACCACATTTATCACATCCACATTTTCAATAAAAGCAATAAGAACTTAGATCTGTGTTCCTCTCTACAATCTGACCCCTTGACTCATTTCCATATCAGCAGTTGGCGAAGTACACAACCCACCGGATACACGTTCCATTTACTCCATTTTCTATCCCATTTCTCATGACAACCCCGAGATTTAAACACATCTTTCTCAGCTATCATAGATTTATCGAGTTCCTGCGCCCAACTTTTTGGTGATGGCTCCTCCCCCACTTCTCATTTCATTGCAATAGCCCTCTTGACTAGTGTTTATCCCAATGCGGTCATTTGTTGTTCTACTTCTGTTAGATCCATTGCCTCCCAAATATTAATAAGCCCTTGGCGCGGCGTAAGGCTAATTTCGTTATCCAACGCCCTCTGCATATGTCTTGTGGCTCATTCCCACAGAATTTGTATTGCGGGACATCTCCAGATAAAAGGTTGCTTCCTGGTTGCAAGGACGAAGACACATCGAGTCTGATCTGTGCCCAATTTTTTCTAACGTGACCTCAGTTAGGTATTTTCTATGAAGGACTTTTAATTGGATACATTTCATCTTTTATGGATAACTCAAGAGATACTTTGACAATAGATTGCAACTCTCCTACGGGACATATTTCCTTTGGCAATCTGTTTTCTGAAAACCCCAGGCCTTACAGCAGTGAGTAATTCTCTTGAAAAAGCTGTTTGCATTTATTGTCACAGTCCTAGCTCTTTACCCCATTCTCCACTGCAGCAACCAAGCACTCTAAATCTTCCTTCCCAGTATACATGCCACCCCCTCTTATTTACATCTTCATTTATTGGTTGTCTGGGCAAACAATCAACTCTCTTTTTACATACACCATCAGTATAGTTAGACCTGAAAGTTGTACTCTATCAGTTTAGTTGCCAACCTGGCAATCATTACCATTAATTTAGTGGTGGGTGTGCACGCTTGTTCCACCAAATATGTATATCAGGAGTTGTGATCCATAAGTGACAGTTGGGATCTATTTATCAGGAAACGTGCCTCAGCCATGCAATGTTACCCATTCTCAACTCCTCTAGCTGCTGATGATATCATAAATTGGGTAATTCTAACATATATATAGTTTGGGTTCAGGAATTAATGTGTAGTGCATCCTCCACAGATACAAAGCCATTCACCAAGTGTTCTGATGTCCCAGGATCACTGCCAGCCTTACGTACTCCAGAAGAAACATATATCAAACCTGAGTCTGGAGTATTAATCGTGTGCACCTGCTAAGTGCTGTAAGGTAGACAACAGATCATGACCGAAAGCTAGTCTTGACTTTTACAACCTCCACTACTTGTGATTGTTGACAACTGTACCAGGTGGTGAAGATTTTAAACATCACACCTATAGAACAAACTTCACTCAAGTTAGCAAAAATCTAGGCTGCTTAAGGGCTGCCATAAAAAAAAAAAGTGAAGTCAGATCATCGGCTACCATTGCAAGGGGCTGATTTTGCAGAATGCTTAGAGATGCTGAGGTTCAAGCATCGATAAATCAGGAAACAACCATTACAATGCAGTCATTACAACGCACTACTTTTACAACGCGGCTCAGACAACGCGACTGCATTTACATCACATGCCATTACAGCGCAGACATTACAACAAATGCCATTACAATGCATACCATTACAACGCCTGCCATTACAATGGATTATAAGGTAAGTAATGGAGTTTTTTTAAGTTTTAGGGTGGGTATGGGTTTGGAGGTACATGGGAATAGTAATTTGTACCCCTACACTATCCAACACTTACCCTACTGTTGCACATACTGGAGTGGGAATAGTAATTTTTACTCCTACACTTTCCAACACTTACCCTACTGTTGCACTTACTGGACTGGGAATAGTCATTTTTACCCCTACTCTATCCAATACTTACCCCACTGTAAATGTAAATGTAAATGTATAGGCATTTATATAGCGCACTACTTTACCCGTAGGGTCCCAAGGCGCTTCGACTGCTGCGAAACCCTTCCTGGCTTCCCTGAGAGATGGTCCCTTAATGGGTATCTCCAGGGTGAGACCAGGCATCCCCGGCGGTCTGGTGGGGCCGTTAGTGAAGATGAGGCAAGCTAATGCCCAGAGTTGCCGAGTGTGATCACTGATCAGAGTGGGCACCGAGGCGAGAGAATTATCGAGTCCGCTGACCCTGGTCCAGAAACCTGCCGCGCCAGGAATCGAACCCTGGTCCCGGGCCGTCCTCTGCTCATGGGTCTGCCGCCTCTAACCAGTGAGCCACACTACTTCACTGTTACCCTAAAAGTATTATGCGTTGTAATGGTATGCATTGTAATGGAATGCGTTGTAAAGGTGGTTTCTAAAAATGCGTTGTAATGGCATGTTTTGTAAAATCACACGTTGTAAAAGTAGCTGCGATGTAAAACCCATGTTGTAAAGGCATGCGTTATAATTGCGTTGTAACGCCATATATTCCGATAAATCACCAACTCTGGTAGCCCAAGGCTAAAGGGGGGTGGAAGGGTTCACAAGGACTCGCAAGAAAATGTATGCATTACCAGTGAACAAATATGAGACCCGGAATCCAAGATCCACATTACCCACGAGGGTTATAGGCATACCTTCCATTACCCGATACCACCACCACAACCACTCAGTTCAACAGAAGTCCAGGTGATGTTATCATTAAATCCAATGGCTGGAAGCCACTTAGAAAAATTGAAGGGAGATGAAGAGTATCAGTCATTGTGGATCATTGAGGGCAAGGGTGCTCACCTATGGCCTACTAGACTTGAGCACTAGATTATAGATTCACCCCAAGTATGTGGTGTGCTTTCATTGACTACCGCGTTAAACACCATAATCATCCCTATATACAAAAAGGGAGATAGGTCGGATGCGAAGAACTACCGACCTATCTCACTTTTAGACTCGTCACTTAAAACAATGAGCCGAGTATTGTTGGCCAGGCTGGAGGAGTGGGCAGAAACGGGTGGTATCCTCGCGAAGTCCCAGTTTGGGTTCCGCAAAGGCATGGGAACTATAGAACAGTGTATTAATCTAGACCTTTTAATAGGAAAGTATACTCGCGCTAAGCAGGGGTCGCTGTTCCTCTGCTTTGCAGACCTTTGCAGCACGTTTGATCTCGTTGACAATGCATTGCTATGGTCGATACTATTAGAGCAAGGTGCCCCGCCTGGGATTATTTATTTTCTGGCCAGATTATATTCAATACTATCTGCCAACATAAGATATGGTCGAGGGGGAGAATGTACGAACAGTATCCATGTTAATCTGTGTATTCGACAAGTGTGCGTCCTCGCACCCCTTCTTTTTTTCCTCTTTATAAATGCGATTGATACCGAACTTAAGCAGGTCAACTCAGATGCCCCACAAGTTGATGGTCTGCCCATACCAGTCCTGCTTTATGCCGATGATTCGGTGCTTTTATCAAGAACCCCTTGTGGCCTACAGAGGCTAATGGATAAGTTTGCAGAGTTTATCAAGGGCAGGAAGCTAAAAATCAGTAACACCAAAACATTCATTATGCAGTGTGGGGAGAAAATGAGAAAGTTGAAATCATTCTATATAGAGGATAAAAAAATAGAAATTGTAAAAAAATTCTGTTATTTGGGGATTACGTTTAGTAGTAATGGTATGTGGTCACAAGAGATAATTAATGTGAAGGCCAAAATGTCTAAAAGTGCCCATGGAAATTTCAAATTTGCGACCAAGGTTGGGGACCGACGTATCCATGAAATGTTGCACATCTATCGTTGTAGATGTGTGTCAATCGCATTATATGGATCCGGCGTTTGGGGACACAGTAGGCATATGGATCTACAGGCCGAGGAAAATGGTTTTATTAAAAGACTGTTATGTTTACCAAAATCAGCCTCGAACGAGATTTCACATCGGGAACTGGGTTTGGATTTTTTGTCTGACCTAATCAGCCTAAGGCCCTTGATGGTGTGGAGAGCAGTCTGGTTGAAGGAAGAAACTGGCTTTACCAGGAGTATTATTAGTGATTGCCTTCTCCTAGACAAGTGCTCACTGATCCCATGGATCCATTATGTTGTGGTAACAGCTAGAGACATATTTAATCTAGATGTCAAGGCTGACCATGATTGTTTATCTGATATCCCCAAGAAAGAGCTAAAGTGTTGTTATATGAGTAAGAAAACTTATCTTCGTAGAGACACAAATATGTTGTTAACAACGTCACAATTTTATTTCTCCAATGTGGTGACACTTGGCTTCCAAAATTATCTGAGGATCGTCACCAAACCATCCCACCGGTTTGTCCTCACGAGACTGCGATTAGCAAGAGTCCACCATCTGGTGGCATTCCCTCGTATGAAAAATCATTCTTCCTCCCCCTGCCCTTGTGACGAGGTTACTAAGAAGAGTACTGCATATTTTTTTTTTATCTGCGACCTTTACTTGCACCTTAGAATTATGTACTTGAAACCACTATTTTAAAAAAGGCTGTAACAACGATAAAATCTGCAATGAGCCTTTTGTTCTGCCTAAAGGATCCAGACGTATGTTTTTTTACAGCCGTATTTATTTTAAAATCAATGGCCATTAGAAAAAGTATGGTTTTTTAACTCTTCCCAAGTCTTATCCGTATGTGCTGAACTATGTCTAAATCTCTGTTATGTTTTTTATCTCTGTATTTTTGTACTGGTATTTTAAATGATATTAACAATAGAGTGTATACTGAGAAACGTAAATTGCACATATTTTGTACGCTTTTATGATTGTTTTGTGAAATAATCGAATAAAGCTTTTGAAACTGAAACTGAAACTGAAACTGAAACTGACTCGAGCACTAGGTGATAGAGCAAGATAGGCTTCCAGGAGGAAAGGTCTGACTACCTTACAATAAATAACCATGGATTATAGTGAGCAGCACTAGGAATATGGTGACTACGAAGTGGGAGCAGGTTATAAGATGTGCCTATGCTGAAGTGACTCGCCCACCGACCAGGGAAAGTCACTCTCCCAGAGGGATAAGTCCATGAGGTTACTATGGTAGCAGATGGACACTCCCTTTGGTACCCAGTTCAAGAAAATTCTTGCCTTGGCTCCCTAACATCTTGACACTTTCCCTTGGCTGGGATCTGAAAACTGATGGAGTCACTTGTCGAAATCTCTATTTAGGATTAGTGTCTGGTGCCCATCTAGGGATCAAATGTCCCATATGTTACACTCTGAGACCTCATTCACCCGTTGCATCAATGAAGTGACTATGAACTGTACTTGAGACACTTTTGGTCACAGTGAATGAACAGACTTCAAAATGGTTTGTGCTGTACAGGCGAGACCTAGTGTGAGCTTACTGAGAACATGTAGGGCTTGGAGCCCGCTGATTGCTTACCATTTGTTGACTTTCCTTTCAATCTAATTTGCCTATTTCTTATTCGTGTACATTGTATCAATCTTGTGTTTGTCCCTCCCATGGAGCATGGCCTCTTTACCATCACTTTTGATTATCTGGCTTCTGTGCTGCCACTGTTTACTTTTTAACACTACTTTTTTCTTAATGGTTAAGTCTCATTTAGAGTGCATGTTTTTTACGAATATGTGACATTGCACAAACCATTACATTGCAAGTCATTACAACGACTTGCTGTAGGGGGCGCCCTGGATTTAGGAATAGTATGAATTACTATTCCTACTCCTGTTTGTGCAACTGCACCAAAGGTGTTGGATTTAAAATCCAACACATTCCCTAGTGTTGCACGCCCCCTACAACAAGTTGTTGATACGACTTGCTATGTAATGGTACGCGTGGTTACAACACTGTCGTTGTAACGACCACGTTGTAAAGGTACCGCGTTGTGGAGACAACGTTGTAAACGCGATTTCCTGTTTTTTACAGCTGTCTCCTGTAGAGGCCCCGTTAACCCCTAGTGAAGACTCGGACTCCGGAGCTACTTTCTTGTGCTTCTTTTATTCTCTATATGCCTACAACTCTCCTGGTCTTTTCTTATTCCCTCTTCCCCCGCCCCTTCCGCCTCTGCCTCCCCTGTCTCAATATCAGGGTCAGGCGAGGCAATACGACAACTCCCCCTTTTGTACAGTGAAGTTTACTGTCTCTTAGAGATCTTCAATAAGACGGACGGGTCGTTTGGCAATCCGTCGTGGCCGGCTGGCTCGCACCTGTTCAGGAGGATGGAGGTCTCTGACATCTTCATGCCTTGTCGGGCTGGAATGCTCTCGATTGCTGCGTTCTCTTTGGCTCAATGAATCAGTGCTGGAGCCTCGAGCCTGGGCTCGGTCTTGAGTGGAGGGATTATATTTTTTGAAATAAGATATGTTTCGGGTTATTCGTTTGTTGGCAGCCTCAGCTGTGACCATGGTCCCTTTTCGACTGGAGATTCGCAATGGGTGTGCGAGGTATCGGCTGTCTGCTTTCATTCTACGGTCGTGCTTAACCATCACCCAATCTCCTTCCTGAATGTCTGTCTATTTGGCATGCCTGCGTTGCTCAGCATAGTCTTTCATTTTTTATTTCTTGTCATGGTCCAGCTTCACCAGCGTGTCATGATCCAAAGTCACAGTTCGGGATTGTATGATAGCGCTTGAGGTAGGTAGCCGTGTGCGAGGAACTCGTCCAAGCATCAGGGTGGCCGGGAATTGATTTGTGGTACTGTGTGGTGTGGTGCGCTACGCTCGCAGTACTTCATTCAAGGCTTGTTGTACGTCATGATGAGCGATTTCTGCTTGCTGGACTGCCTTCTTGAGAGTCCCCATAAACCGTTCCACCATGCCGTTGGCTTGAGGCCATAAGGGGGTGATTTTCCTATGTTTGAAATTAAGATGTTTTGTGAATTCAGCGAATTTGTGACCATTGAACGGTGGTCCATTATCTGACTTTACTCTGGTGGGGATTCCCCACGCTGCAAAGGTCTCATCAATGATGGGGATGACAGCTGTCGCTTTGGTGGACGGTACTTGATGTGCGATGGAAAAGCGAGAGTACTCGTCCATGATGACGATAATATATTTGCCCGATTTCCGTTGGCCGAAGAAGTCAATTGCCACTTGCTGCCACACCCCATCTGGTAGTTCGGACATCTGCAGGGAGGCTGGCGGTTCGTCACGACCCACTAGTTGACATGAGACACAGTCTTTAAGTGTGGCTTCCACCATTTGATCCAGTAAGGGAAACCAGACGCGTTCCCGGAGTGCTTTCTTGGTGGCTACTATTCCTCTGTGTCCCTCGTGGGCCAGGTTGATGAATCCTTGTCTCAGTCGCTGAGCAATGACTATCCTCCGACCTCTTAGCAAGAGACCATCCGTGCTGATTGACAATTCCTCCTGGACATGTCGGAATGCTACCAGTTCCTGGCCATCAACGGTTGTGTCTGGATGGTTGTCCCTGAGATGTCTCCATGAGTTGGTACGGATTCGGACCATAACATCCTGAATAGTGGGGTCTTGACTAGATGCTTCACAAATGGCTTCCAGCGGTACTGCAGGAGGGCATGCGCTGTCGATGACGAAGTGAATGTATTCTTCAGCTACAGAACATCGCTCCAGGGTATGCAATTGTGGGTGTCGTGACATATAGTCCTCTGGGTTCTCTGCTTTCCCGGGATTATGGACAATGGTGTAGATATAGTCCTGCAAACGTAAGCCCCATCTTTCTATGCGCGGGGGCATCTGCGCTCATGGGTTGCCAAAGATGGTGACAAGTGCTTAGTGGTCTGTGATGCCCGTAAAATGTTTCCCGTATACGAACAGGTGGAAGTGCTCGCAGGCCCATACAACCGCAAGGCTCTCTTTCTCGGGTTGCGAGTAAGATTTCTCTGTGTCGGTGAGACTATGACTGGCATAGGCCACCACATGACATTGGTCTGCTTCTTCGTCGTATTGTGCCAGGATGGCACCTAGTCCGACCGAACTGGCATCCACCGTGCTTTCAGTTTTCCGTTTGGTGTCGAAGTAGGCTACGTTAATGGCAGAGCTCACAGCTTTCTTGATTTTGTTGAATGCGCGTTCACACACGGGTGACCATGGGAATTGTTGGCCTTGACGGGTGAGTTCTCTGAGCGGGTATCTGATGGTTGCGTAGTCTTTAATGTAGCGAGCGCAGTAACTCGCCATTCTCAAGAACGAACAAAGGTCGCTGATGTCCTGTGGTTGTGGGGTGTCCGCAAGGGCCGACACCTTCTCGGGATCTGGTTTCATGCCATCTTTGGAAAAGATATGTCCATAGAATTTCAATGTAGACTTGTGGAATTCACATTTGGATGAGTTCAGAGTGAGGTTGGCATTGAGTAATGCATGGCACACTTGGTCTATTGCTTTGTCGTGTTCTGTTTGGTTTTCTCCGAAGACTAGAATATCGTCACTATAGTTAAAGGCATTTGGGATGCCTTGGATCACTTGTCGAATGGCTTCTTGAAATATCTCGGCAGCAGAGGATTTTCCAAAGTTTAGGCGTTTGTAGCGGAACAGGCCTTGGTGAGTGGTGAAGGTGGTGATGTAGCGAGACTTCTCATGCAGTTCTAGTTGGTGGTATCCCTTGTTGAGATCCAGCTTTGAGAAGACGGTCGCTCCATTGAGGCGGGCAATCATATCGCTAATATGAGGTCCAGGATGTCGCTCTCTTTCAATGGCTGTATTTGGTGCGCGCATGTCCACACACAGGCGCACCTTATTGTCTTGTCCTTTCTTGGGCACTACCACTACGGGCAATACCCACAGAGTGGGCCCTGTGGACCGTTCAATGATGTCCGTCCTCAACAGGTCTTGTAGTTCGTCGTCCACTGTTTGTTGCAGATGAAAAGGTACCTTCCTGTGGTGTTGTACTATAGGTGACACTTGTTCGTCGATATGTAGCTTGACTTTGAACTGGTTGAGTTTCCCAAGACCCTTGAAGAGGTTCGGGAACTTGCTGACGATGTCTGGGGAATCATCTACCATGTATAGAAGTTCAACAACCTTGAGGGGTTCTGACGTCGGCAGACTGAGAAGACAATCTGCTGCATCCGGACCTTCAACACATGGACGTAGGCTTGAATCTGTCGGTCTTTATAAGCTAGGGTCGTGCTGAACTGTCGTAGGCACGGTAGCGGTTTCCTGGACATCCAGGTATAAACTCGAACAGCTGTTGGTTCCAGTTTCGGTCAGGGTTTCATGCTTTGATATTCCAGGGCGCAGATGTAGTTCAGAGACTCTCCTAAGTCTAGTGCAAACTTGGCAGGATGATTCCCTATTTGAATGTCCAGTTTCGGATATCTTTTCAGTCTGTCAGGATCTGACACCATGCATATGTATTCATCACTGTCCTGTGAGACAGGAGTGGGAGACGATGATTCCCGGGATGTTGACCTCTGGGATCTATATGAGCTGGCTGATTTGACGCTCGACCTCGACGGGCTAGATGAACGGCTTCCTCTTCCTTTCACTGCTCTGGCTTGGTGACGAGTGTCTGAGTTTGACTTGGTTGCCCTTATCTCAGATCTTCGTGTTTGACAGGTTGCTTCGAAGTGGTTTTCTCTACCACAGCGTGGCACTGTTGTCCGATGGCAGGGCACTGCCCTGCGTGGGGGTAGTCTTGTCCGCACCTATAGCATTTCGAGGCTGGTCTGTTTGTCCGACTGCCTCGAGGTCCATTTCGCGAAGACGTACCCCGGGAGGTCTGCATGGATCTTCCTGACTTGCGGTGATCCGACCAGCGCTTCGGATCGGTGTGGGACTGCATTCGGAATACTTGCTTCCTTTTCTCAGGCTTATTGGCTTCCATCTTCTTAGCGTGGTCTTCCGCTTGATCGTTTATACGCGTTAGTTCCTCTATTTCTTCAAGTGTGTAGTGTTTTTTTAACAACCGGCGGCGTAATGACTCTGACTGGCATCCTGCAATTATGCGTAGCCGCAGCGCGTCTTCTATGTTGAATGTGTCGAATTCGCAATATCGGGCTAGGCGTCGAATGCGAGCAATGAAGTCGCACATCGGTTCATCTTTTTCTTGCGACGCAAGGTTGAACGTGTACCGCTCATAGTCCAAGTTTCGCTTGTGCAGAAACTTCCGATCTAGAGCTCCTGTCACGTCGTCATATGAAGTGGCGCTGGCGGAAGGCAATTCTTTGATGATTTGTGCAATGTCTTTCCCTATCAGGTTTCGCAGCGCTATCAGCTTCTGCTTGGAGTCTTGTATTGAGACCCTGTCATAAAGTCCTCAAAATCTTCAGCCCAACTCTTCCATTTGGGCCCCATGCTGTTCCCTGATGTCAGCTCCAACGGTTCTGGCGGACGCAGATACGACACTCCCAGTATCATCGGATGTGGTTGCTGGGGTTGTATGGCTGATCCCATGGCTGCTGGTTGCGAAGTGTCAGGTTTTACTGACATTCTGGGCTCGGGTACAGGCTTTTCAGGACAGGCGGTGCTTTATCTGCTGAGATTCTTGTGATTTTGAAGGTATTTTGGAGGTTGCCTGACTTCAAAATGGCCACCGGATAACTGCCAATGTAGTTCTATGTATGGCGCCTGACTTCAAGATGGCCGCCAAAAGGGACATGAGACTCTGTCTTTACAGTGGCTCCAGTTTCTTATTAGCCTATTACTTCGAGGGTAGTCAATACTTTAGACTTGGACTCATCCTCTGGCAGCTCCAGTCTTCCTGGGATGGCGCTCACACAGTGCTCGCCTCTCTTCGTGATTTCAATTGCGTTTTCGCGCTCTTTTTCGTTTCGGCGCTCTGAGGAGGTTGTTCTCTGGCTGCACGATCACAGCAGGGGGGCAGCAGCAGTGGGTGGACAGGATCCCATCCTCATCGCCAGTGTAGAGGCTCCGTTAACCCCCAGTGAAGACTCGGACTGCGGAGCTACTTTCTCGTGCTTCTTTTATTCTCTATATGCCTGCAACTCTTCTACTCTTTTCTTATTCCCTCTTGTCCCCGCCCCTTTCGCCTCCGCCTGCCCTGTCTCAATATCAGGGTCAGGCGAGGCGATACAACACCTCCCTGCACTCTGTGCTGCTCTCTGTCATCCATGTAATTCTCCTAACTCCCCTTCATGTTGCAGTCAACCTGGTGTACTCCTTCTTTTTCTTTCTTGTCCTTGGGCATCCCCGCTCTACATTGCTGTTCAGCCTATTACTTTTCCCCAACCCCACCCTCCGTGCTGCTTCCCCCAACCACTCCTTTCTCTCTCACCTGTTGCTTATCCTCCTCAACCCATACTCCACACCCAGTGCCTGCTCATCCGTGTGCTTCACCCCACACCCCTCTACGTTTTTGTAAACAAAAAAAAGTGCTTGTGTTATTTTGAAGTTGCATGCTGTGAAGCATAGCTTAAAACCATTGGCAAATTCGATAGGTCCCACAGGCAAGACCTATTGGCTTTGCCAAGGCTTGTTCTTGGAAAGGTGGCAATAGTAAATAGTCTTATCAGGCGACAGATCCCTGCAGACGGAGGTGCGTTCCGGATTGCATGACCGTATTCAATCCCCAGGTGTTAACTAAAATGGGTTACTCTAACACCGGAGGTGACATATGGGAGCATTTCACCCCATGTATTAACAGGTAAGATGGAGAGTAGAGGAGCAGCAAATAACCGCCACATTTTGTGAGTGGTTCAGCTCACTCCTGCGTCACTACAGTAATTTAAATGCCCCATGCCTTGCAACTATCACACCCTAGAAATTTGTGAAAAGTTGCCCTATTGAATACTGTTAAGCCACTTTAAGACAGCTGTGAAATGCTTCAAATTTGACATTTGTTAGGTACAAGGTACAGGTTAACACATAAGGAATTGTAAATCTATTCCTATTATTTAATAACGCTTTATTTTTAAAGAGCGATTTAATGGGACACCACATTACTTTGAGGCCCGACTTGAAAAATGGACTTGACAAGGTCATTTATGCGGATGATTTTTAATTCTTTGTCAGGACTGAAAGCGAGGATTATGCATGTCTTTCCTAACTTTATTTAACAGTAGTCATTACCAAAAACATTCCACTAAACTTTTCTGTTCAAATAACTAAATTTCCCAAGTACATTGGGAAATAGTCAAAACAAAGTAACTGTCAGGACGCAGAAGTAATATGTGAAGTACATCCTTATTTACATTCATAGACACTACAAGAAAGGGTGGAATAGCAGATGGTTGTTGCCTTAAAATATGTTTCTTAGGATTCAATTCCTCCAATTACTGCTGTATACATTCAGGGAACAAGAAAGGATTCAGTATAATTGAACTTCTTCACATGCGTAGCAGACACATTGTGTGTACATTTGGACCTGCGGTCTAGTGGATCAGTATGCAATCATGTGGTACATTGTGGTGACTATTTAAACAGACTTGGAAGAGAGATCTGTGCTCCCAACTGTTGTTCCTGTATAGCTTCTGAAGGGGGATGCTGTAATCTTGCCTGTCCTGAAATTCTGCTTCAAGGATTCTTGACTGCTTGTCTGGATGAAAACATATTTTTCTGCTAATTATGTGAAGGTTGCCCCAGTTTCTGGATGCCGATATACTTTGTATTGATCTTGATTGAGTTAACCCTTTGGGTGCTCAGAATGACCTGAAACCATCCTCAGCAACGGTGGTTGTGTGCACCCACCTGTATTGGGTGTGCTAGTGCACCCCCACAGGCCCCCGCCACATGTCTCCATTGGGGGTGCCACCCACAATTACTCCCTCGACGATCTGATGACATCAGCATAAACATGGTACACCAACGTCATCAGATGGTGCCATGTGTAATAACGGAGCCACCCGGCCCGTCATCGCATGCACGCATGTACGCATGCACCCAGGGGCGGGGTAGCCCCTGGGTATAAATAAATGAGCGCAGGACCGCTCGTGGTCTTCCGGCCCCTAACCTGCAGAGAGTGTGAGCGTGATTCATTCACAGTGACAGCTAGGCCCCACGGCGTGGCATAGGTTTTCATTGCCACTTAGCCCCGACTCCACACTGGTGACGAGGCGGGTCTTGCCCCACGCCTCGCCTCCGTAGAAATAAGGCTACAACGTGCCTCTGCCTGGAGAGCTCGAGCAGATCGCGTTTGAGCCCTCAGCTAATGTCCAGGGGTCGCGGGTGCCCATCCCGCTACCAACGCATTGCCTGCCCGCCCGAGGCTGTTTGGTCTGCTCCTTCAACTAGTCCAGGCCGTGGCGCTCAGGTTAGCCTCGCAGGGACTCGCGGCCTACGCGGGTGCGGCCCCGCCCAGCCAGCAGCTCCAGCATTTGCCAGCCGTGGCCACGCCTGTGAGCAAGTGGTTTCCCGTGCTCGCCAGCGGCCCGTCCTGAAATACGAGGCAGCGCTGCGCATCGGGGGGACAGAGCCGGCCCTCGCGCACCTCCCGCCCGCATTGGGAAGAGCGTAGTTGGACGACAACGTCGTGAAGAGGGGAGGGAACAGGCCCATTCGTCTCCCACTCCCTGTGACACGCCACAGGAAAGAGAGAGTGGGTAGGTAGAGCGCTGTTTTGGCCGGGCCATGCCCGAGGAGTGCACACCATACCCTGCCTTTGCCTGGGTGAAGAAACAGCACCTCAGAGACAGCGCTCACAGCGGTAGACCCGAGTGACCCGGGTGCCTGGGAGGGGGGGCACAGCACACATCAGTGCACTAGCTCGTGCCCCGAGGGCGAACAACTACGCCTGCGCAAGTCAGACGCAACGACGTCACCAGAGAGAAGACATTAACCTGCTCTCCCCTGCTAACTTCAAGTGCCAGCCGAGGGTAACTTCTCCCACCCCAGCAAAGTGCCCTGAGGCCCTACGCAAGGACCGCGAGAGGCACACAGTGGGGAACCCCACCCACCTACCTCACAGCAAGGCGAGATTTGCGACGGCAGGCATCTGCCACATGCCAAATCACCCGACAGCATGAGTGTGCAGGCGGCAGGAAGCGGAGGCGCCGCAGCAGCACCTGCGCAGCAGCAAGCGCCTCAGGTCGTCACACCACCGCAAGTAGGCGCACAGGCCGAAGGCCCGGCGGCAGCCGCCGCGCCGGCCCCGCCCGGCCATGGAGTTGCGCCTTCCCTCCCACCATTCAGCGAACTTTCGGACCCATTCACGGCAGCGGCGAGATGGCGCCTGTGGATTGGAAGACTTGAACACTACTTCACTGGGAGACCGCTACTTACCAGCAAAACTCACCGCCATAGACGCTGCACCACGGAGGGAGAAGCCGCCACCGCCAAGAGTCATCTGCCCACAGAACTCCGCGTCGCCGCTCCGGGAACCACAACACCCGGCAGGCCTCGCGGCGTCACGTAGAGTGACGCGCATTGAGGGCGCGAAGGGCCATAAAGGCGGCAGGACACCGGCAAAGCGGGGGAGACCGCTACTTACCAGCAAAACTCACCGCCATAGACGCTGCACCACGGAGGGAGAAGCCGCCACCGCCAAGAGTCATCTGCCCACAGAACTCCGCGTCGCCGCTCCGGGAACCACAACACCCGGCAGGCCTCGCGGCGGCGCGTAGAGTGACGCGCATTGAGGGCGCGAAGGGCCATAAAGGCGGCAGGACACCGGCAAAGCGGGGGAGACCGCTACTTACCAGCAAAACTCACCGCCATAGACGCTGCACCACGGAGGGAGAAGCCGCCACCGCCAAGAGTCATCTGCCCACAGAACTCCGCGTCGCCGCTCCGGGAACCACAACACCCGGCAGGCCTCGCGGCGGCGCGTAGAGTGACGCGCATTGAGGGCGCGAAGGGCCATAAAGGCGGCAGGACACCGGCAAAGCGGGGGAGACCGTTACTTACCAGCAAAACTCACCGCCATAGACGCTGCACCACGGAGGGAGAAGCCGCCACCGCCAAGAGTCATCTGCCCACAGAACTCCGCGTCGCCGCTCCGGGAACCACAACACCCGGCAGGCCTCGCGGCGGCGCGTAGAGTGACGCGCATTGAGTGCGCGAAGGGCCATAAAGGCGGCAGGACACCGGCAAAGCGGGGGAGACCGCTACTTACTAGCAAAACTCACCGCCATAGAAATGCACCACGGAGGGAGAAGCCGCCACCGCCAAGAGTCATCTGCCCACAGAACTCCGCGTCGCCGCTCTGGGAACCACAACACCCGGCAGGCCTCGCGGCGGCGCGTAGAGTGACGCGCATTGAGGGCGCGAAGGGCCATAAAGGCGGCAGGACACCGGCAAAGCGGGGGAGACCGCTACTTACCAGCAAAACTCACCGCCATAGACGCTGCACCACGGAGGGAGAAGCCGCCACCGCCAAGAGTCATCTGCCCACAGAACTCCGCGTCGCCGCTCCGGGAACCACAACACCCGGCAGGCCTCGCGGCGGCGCGTAGAGTGACGCGCATTGAGGGCGCGAAGGGCCATAAAGGCGGCAGGACACCGGCAAAGCGGGGGAGACCGCTACTTACCAGCAAAACTCACCGCCATAGACGCTGCACCACAGAGGGAGAAGCCGCCACCGCCAAGAGTCATCTGCCCACAGAACTCTGCGTCGCCGCTCCGGGAACCACAACACCCGGCAGGCCTCGCGGCGGCGCGTAGAGTGACGCGCATTGAGGGCGCGAAGGGCCATAAAGGCGGCAGGACACCTGCATCGCGGGACGCCCGGGGCGAAGCCCGGGCAAAGGGCGGGCCCTCTACGGCCCTCATCAGCAGGAGGAGGCAGGGGCAGGGCCAGAAACTCTGCTCGAGGCTCACGAGGCCTCCTACTGACCAAGTAAGACCGTTTTGTTGGCAATAGCCCCCTGTGTGTTTTCAGGAGCTCAGGCACCTTGTTATATTTACTACTATGTCTAAAAAGGGATCTGCACCACCAGCTAACACTATGAAGAACTATTTGGTGCAAACAGTGGAAAAAATTAACCTACAGAGGAGAGAATCCTTGGGACTGAGTCAGTCACCTGACTTACACTGCCTGTCCCCTTCTCTAACCCCTTCACCTGAGGATTCCGTGTCCTTGCAGACTTTCTCTGATGCTTGTTTTAACTGTCCCACAACGCAGGAATCCGGCTCCATAAATGGCAATGTATTATCTGGATCTGGTCCTGAGGTTCTTATAGTGGACCTTGGAAATAAATCTGACAGTGATGAGGATCAGGAAATTCATGCAACCCCTACAGATGAAGATACTTCAATCACTGAACAACCCTCTCGCTCGGACTCTGGGAAAACTAAAAACCCGCCTAGGCGGGGGGGACTAAGATCTGGGACCAGGAGAAAGAGGGTAAACACCCCAAAAGCTCCCCATAAGGAAGCCGGAGGGGGAAGTGCTAAGTCTAATGTCAGCCTTGATGAGGACTTGTTTGACAGAATTGCTGAGTTAATAGATATGAAAATTAAATCCATTGTTAAACCATTGCTCTCTAAAATTGATAAATTACAATCTGAAGTTAAAAAACTGGGAGGGCAGATGAACAAACTAACTGAGGGTGTTGATAGTGTCATGACGTTAGCGTCAAACTTGGGTAATAACAGTAGGGAAGTTGACGATCAAGAGGGGGAGAATATAGTTGACGCCCCAAATAATCCACCACCCCAGCTTTCTGACCAAAAAACTAATGGTTCTAATATTAATAGAGGGGACGGTCCTTTAACGGTTGAGATACCCCCTGCACATGCTCAGCCAACCGACCCTCTTCAATTTATAGTTGAAGCTTCCCCTGTTGTTCTAGTACTGGCTAATGTACCACCTTTAGAAGCCGGTACTGAAGAGTCCCCTTCCTCCCTGTCTAATAAAGCCTTACAGTGGCTTACAACCAATATGAGATTAGCTCCAGGGGGGGGACAACAGCTAGCTCAAGAGATTAAAACCGCTAAAAGGGTTTCATGGCTGGGTAACCGCCCCAAAAAATTTAAGGGGGATTGCGTGGCAGTAAGCTTCTCACACACAGGTGTGCTACCCAATATCCTCATTAACTTACTTCCACCACAACGCAGGCAGGGTTCTGTTGTACCATTAACCTTGAAATTCTTTTATGGAGAGCAACAGAATGTTACATACCCTAAAACACCAGCCTTTGGATGGGATTCTAATTCTGATTTAAACCACAGATGGGGTCGTGAACATCCTCGCAATATTGTAAATCAATCAGTACCCCAAGGTTTTCAGAATCCTTTTGCTCAACCCCTCTTACTGTCCAATCGTTTTGCACCCTTATCCTTTTTGGATCATAATGACTGACTTCAGCCAGAACATTCTGGACAGACTGGGAACAATGTGCCTGTTCTTAGCATGCTTACTTGGAACATTGCACGTATTAAGACTAAAGCAGACAATGCAATATGGTTAAATTTTATATCTAAGTATGACATTATCGCTTTACAGGAAACCTGGGAAACAAACAATAGTTTTTCTCTTGATGGCTACAGTTACTTTTGTATCCCTGCTGTGGCTAGCACAGCAGGAAGAGCGAAGGGAGGCCTGATAAGCCTCTTTAAACTTAACATTAAAGGAAGCCTCAAGAAATGTGACTCAGGATCTGAGCATTGTCTTATTGTTGAATTGTCTCGTGCGGAATCTCCCAACATTTTGTTTATTAATTTTTATAATTCCAATGCTGCTGACTGTACGTCATATAGTCTAGGTAGATTGGATGATTTTCTGTCAGTCTATAGTGAAGATGTTAATGCATTTGAAATCATCTTCCTAGGGGATTTTAATATACACCCTTGCTTACTTTTGTGTGTTTGCGATGACACAGAATCCCCTCCTAATTGTGCAATGGTCCATCTTGAGCATAACAAACAGGGGAGTTGTCTAGAAAACTTCCTCGCAAGATGGAACCTATACGAATCCAGTTGTGGGGAGGGGGGGGTCAGGGCCCCTACTTTTAAGGGCTCAGACAATGGCTCTATCATTGATTATATTTTTATTTCTGCATACTTTTTAATCAAAGTTTTAATGTATAGAACTGTGGTATCCGCCTTTAGTGACCATAATCCAGTTTCCATGGATCTAGTAGTGAGTGAACTTTTAGGGCGAAACCATGGTCCTTGCCATAAAGATAGTTCACTTAAAGTTAAGGACCAGGGACGTAGACTGAAATGGGATAGTATAATCCCAGAACCCTTTGTTCAAGAAGTTCTATTAGAGGCAGAGGAAGAGGTCGGAGTGTGTTTATCTAGTGAAGCTAATGATGGGGAAGTAATCCTTGCATTTGGCAGCATATGTAGCAAGATAAACGGCAGGCTCTCTGTGATCAGTAAACCCAAGTTGAAACCTCTTAAAAGATGGTTTGATCACAGATGCTCCAAAGCACATTCTGCATTGCTCAATGCTCTTAAAACCGATCCAAGAGATCGTGACCTCATCAGTAATAGCAGAGCTCTATATAAAAAGGCCATTGCAGAAAGGAAGAAACAGCTTAAAGATGAAGCCTGGGCACAACTCACAGATCCAGCCATAATAAAAAATAGTGGAGATTTCTGGAGGATTGTTAACCAACCCCTTCTTACAGGGGAGGATAACTCCCCCCTAGAAACCAATATCCCAGATGAGGGTTGGATTAAACACTTCAGAGACATCTACTCAGACCATTATCATGCAGAGAATAGGGCACAGGAAGCGACTACTATTCCATCAGGTAATTATTTACACTTTGAAGTTGAGGAAGTTTTAGCTGCTATTGATTGTACCCTGACTAAAAAGGCACCGGGACCAGATGGTGTTCCTGCCGATGCCTTTAAATCCTTCCCTAACTTCTGGTCAAGACTGCTTTGCAGGGTCTTCAATGCTTTAAACCGTGACAATATTCCTAAGTCATGGAAAACATCAATAATTATTCCTGTTTTTAAAAAAGGAAATAGGCAGGACCCTGCATGCTAAAGGCCAATTTCACTGATAGACTCCTCAGTTAAGATTCTAGGGAGAGTCATATTAGTGAAATTGAATGAATGGGCCACAGAGAACAACATCTTGAGTAATGTGCAATATGGGTTTAGACCCAAGAGAAGTACCCTGGACCAGTGTCTCAATCTCCACCTGCTGATTGAGAAATATACCAGGGCTAAGGATGGGTCCATGTACCTTGGGTTCATGGACCTTTCCTCTGCATTTGATATGGTCAACAGAACTAAGCTCTGGGGAAAATTACTTGACATGGGCCTGGACAGATCCATAGTCAATTTATTGGCTGACCTCCATTCTGGCCTTACTGCCAAAATTAGAGTATCTACTAATGGAAGGTGCACAGATGTCTTTGCTTCTGAAAGGGGAGTCAGACAGGGTTGCATACTGGCGCCACTGTTGTTCACGCTATATGTGAACGCTCTGGAGCCTGCCCTCAGGGGCGTTACAAGCGACATCCCACGTGCAGGGGAACAGGGTATACCAGTTCTCCTTTACGCGGACGATGCGGTTCTTCTTGCTCGAACCGGGGTGGGGCTTCAACGACTCCTGGACGCCTTTGAATCCTTTATGGGTTCCCTTGACCTGAAAATAAATGCGAAAAAATCTCAGGTTATGCTCATGGGCCTGGCCTCAAGGAAATCTTTCCATTAAACCTTTTTCTGTGGGCAGGAAAAGCTTGTACTCGTCACCTCTTTTCCCTACCTGGGGATCACCTTTGATGAGAAAGGTAGTTGGGGTCCCCACGTAAAAAGTAGAGCAGCCATGCTGGCCAGAACATCCGCTGCCCTCCATGGGTTTTCTAAAAAACTGGGGGGTAGGCCAATTGCAGCTGTCAGTAAAATATACAAAGCTAAATGCATTTCAGTTGCATCATATGGTGGCTCATTGTGGGGTCATAGGGGAGTCGATCCCATACAGACAATGGAAAATAAATTTTTTAGATCTGTTTTGGGCGTCCCACAGTCAACCCCGTCCTATACCGTCCATACAGAACTAGGGGAAGGCTACATCGCAGATCTGATTAAAATTGCACCCTTAATCGCCTGGCTTAGGATGTGGCTTAATACAGAAATTCCCCTAAATCATACTATAATGAGGGATTGTTTGACCCTAGATAATGTACATAGGATTAGGTGGTTGATGTATATCAAGGATAGTTTTTCGAGGTTGGGGAGGCCTGAACTATACTCTGTCATTGACTCTATAACATCCAAAGACATTGTTTACACCAAGGTGGCTATGAAGGAGCTCCTATCCCTGGAGAGGGAAGAAGCCGAGCTGAAGAAACCCTGTGTCAGGGCCAGTCTATTGTTGGCTATACCTAATGGTCCTGACAGTTACCTCAATGTGGTGACCCATCCCTACCACAGGTTTATTTTAACTCGTTTTCGATTTAATTTGATTCATTTTAACTTGGGTTTTTACCCTGTGTGGAGTACCCCTGAAAAGGCACCGCCCTGTTCTTGCGATCATTTCTCTGAGCAAAGTACAATGCATTTTATAATGTTCTGTAGTTATTACAATGAAGCTCGGAAGTTGTTTCTTGTACCTATACTCAAGGAAGCAGGATTTATTCTAGTCAGACCTGCTCTTATTTACTTGCAAATGTTACAAACTCCCAGGATTATGTTTCACGTGGCTAGTTTCCTGGTGAGAGCTATAAGAAGCAGGAACATCAGACTTAAAAATGTGCCTACCTCCTTTTGTAGCTCAGATCTGCACATTAATTAGTCTGGCTGCTGGTGACTATTGGTCTAGAATCTTAGAATACATTGTAACAGGGCTAGTAGTCACCCTTTTCTAATACCCAGATGGGGACACACCTAGGAATTTTTTTTAAACTTTCTCGCACTTTAGCACCTTGCACTTTAGCACTTTGCACTTTGTATCAATCTCTTACTTATGAAATGTAACATGGTGTATGATGATTTTTTTTAACATGATTAATACTAAGATGTTTTTTAACTGTTTTTATTCATTGTACTTGTTGTTTGTGATTTTATGCCATTGTCTTTGTATGATATTAAGTTATCGCAATAAAGTATTTTGACTGACTGACACTACTTCACTGGGGTCCGAGAGACAGACGGGAAAGTGAAACTCTCACTACTGATGTGTTACGGAGGAGATGAACTCTACGAACTATTTGAGATGCTACCGGACAGGGGTGGAGCAGGTGATTACGACGCAGCCGTCAATGCATTGAATCGGTATTTTGACCCAAGGACAAACCCCGATTATGAGTGGTTCAAACTACAACAAGCACGCCAGGGCGAGGCAGAATCCATAGACGCATTTTACGCCAGGTTGAGGAAGCTCGCACTCGCCTGCGAATTGCCGGACCAGAGACTAGAAATCCGGGCGCAACTCATCCAGGGCTGCAGGTCGGTTCAGCTCAGACGCCTCATCCTCAGGCAGCTGCGAATATCACCAGATGAAATTCTCGTCCTCGCGAGATCGCATGAGCTCTCCAACGCCAGGGCCGACGAGATACAGGCCGCGCTCAGTCACTCCGAAACGCTTTCGAACGCCCCAACCATCAAAGAAGAACAGGTGGATGTCATCCGCCGACGCCCTCCTGCCCAGAAAGGAAACACACCCACCGCTCAACGCGCGGCGTGCGGAAACTGCGGCATGGACCACCCAGCGGGAGGAAGGTGTTTCACGAAAGGAAAGGTGTGCTCGAATTGTGGGAAACTGAACCACTTCGCGAAAGTGTGCCGCAGCAGTGGCAGCCGCAGCGCTGGATCGTACACAAGGAGTCCCACCGAGGGAGTGAAACAAATGTCGCTAGAAGACCCAGGCCCATGCAGCGACTCAGCGCGGTCCGCATTTCACCTGGAGGGGACGACGATGACGTCTCGGAAGAGAAGGGTCAAGAAGAAGGCCGCCGCCCATGTGTGAAGTCAACATAGCTGGCTCCCCAGTGCAAGCACTGATTGACACAGGGGCGTCGGTAAACATGATGGACAGTGCTCAGTATGAAAAGCTATCTCCACGCCCACCGCACTCACCTTCCAAGGCCAGAATCTATACCTACGATAGTGACGATCCGCTCCCACTGCGAGGAGTAATAGAAGTGGTAGCTGCTTGCAACAACCAGGAGGTGAAAACACAATTCCACTTCACAGGAGGACGACGCAGCACATTACTCAGTTGTCACACGGCCGAAGATCTCCAACTGGTGTTCTTTGCACGACAAGTGCATGAGCTGCACGATGATGCGATGCTTAAAGATTTCCCCACCTTATTCTATGGACTTGGCCGCCTTAAAGGAAAAACATTTAAATTACATGTGGATCACACAGTTAGGCCAACGGCACTGAGGCACCGGCGTGTGCTGTTTCACTTACGGCCACAGGTAGAGGAGGAGTTACGGAAGCTGGAGGAGTTGGATGTCATCGAAAAGGTATCGGGACCTACACCCTGGGTGTCGCCCCGCGTGGTTGCCCCTAAGCCAAAACAGCCGGGCGCCATACGCCTGTGTGTAGACATGCGCCTACCCAACAAGGCGGTGAAAAGGGAGATACACCTGACGTCCATGATGGACGACATCCTGGCCAATCTCAATGGAGCCCGATGGTTCTCTAAACTAGATTTGAACGCTGGGTACCACCAGCTTGAGCTGCACCAGGACAGCCGCAACATAACAACTTTTTCTACACACGTTGGCCTCCGAAGATACAAGAGGTAAGTTTCGGCGTGTCATCAGCCGCAGAGGTGTTCCAAAATGCAATTAGGGAACACTGTCGGGGTTGCTTGGAGTTATAAATCTGAGTGACGACATCCTCGTCTTCTCAAAGACCCTCGAGGAACACCACGGACACCTCCGTGCCACCCTACAACGTCTGGCTGACCATGGTCTCACTCTCCACAGGGCCAAATGCTCCTTCTACAAAGAGTCGGTGGAGTTCTTTGGATACATCTTCTCGAAGGATGGGCTACAAGTAGATCCCAGAAAGGCAGAAGCAATCAGGGCCGCGCCGAAACCAACGTCAGCGACAGAAGTCCGAAGCTTTTTAGGGATGGCCACTTACTGTGGCCGCTTCATCCCTGGCCTGGCATCCCTCTCGGAGCCTCTGCGTATGCTAACCAAGGCGGGTCAACCATGGACATGGGCCGAGAAGGAAGACGAAGCGTTCGCGGCCGTCAAGGCTGCACTCATCGATGACAAAGTCATGGCATACTTCAGGCCACACTGACGCACCGAAGTTGTTGTGGACGCCAGTCCAGTGGGTCTCGGGGCTGTCCTCATGCAGAAGACAGAAGAACATGAGTGGGTACCCACCGCTTATGCTAGTCGGACGCTGCCGCCTACCAAAATGAGGTACGCACAGATCGAACGGGAGGCTCTGGCAATCAAGTGGGCGTGCCAACACTTCCACCTATATCTATATGGACACGAATACAGAGTAGTCACTGACCACAAACCGCTGGTGCCACTGTTAGTAGGGACGGCCAGGCGCAGATTACCCAGCCGATTTCTTATCAAGGCACCCCGGCGGGACAACCACTGTGCAAGTCGACGTCGATGAGGTCGAAGAATTTGTGAAGATGGTCCTTACGCTGGACGTCATCGGGAAGGCCACGGATGAAGATGAATGCCTCAGCCGGGTGAAGGCCACACCGATGAACCGTGCCTGGAAGCACTTCCTAGAGGGGGTCAGTGCCCTCACTTTCGCAGAGCAGCAGGCGAGACAGCAAATATGGAGAGCCCAGAGCGAGCTCAGCGTGGGACCGCACGGGATTGTCCTCCGTGGCACGGCAATCGTCATTCCACACAGTCTGCAGAAAGAAGTGGTACGCTTAGCCCATCAAGGCCACCAACGGGTGTCAAAGACCAAGGCACGACTGCGTAGTAAAGTATGGTTCCCCAGTATGGACTCCGCCGTAGAGGAAGAAGTCAGCAACTGCCACTCCTGCACGATCACGGGCCAAGACCCCGCCCCACACCCGGTAATAACTGAGGAACCGTGTCTGCAGCCATGGTCAAAAATCAGCGTGGACTTTGGTTCCTTGCCTGACGGGCGACACACGCTGGTAGCCATAGACTCATACTCCCGTTTTCCAGTGGTGGAGGTGGTGCCTTCCACTGCGTTCATACATGTAAAGAAAGCCATGGAGAAGATCTTCACCATGTTGGGCCTGCCTGAGGAGCTAAAATCAGATAACGGGCCCCCGTTTCAGGGAAGAGAATTCCAGACATATCTGACCGCAAGAGGGGTTTGTCACAGGAAGATTACCCCGCAATGGCCCCAAGCGAACGGGGAGGTCAAGAGATTTATGCGAACTTTTAACCGTGCTCTTCAAATTGGAGTGGAGAAAGGAGAGGATGCAGAAGAATGCCTGTCTCAGTTCTTGAGCGCGTATAGGCAGACACCTCACTCCACCACGAGGTGTGCCCCAGCACATCTGCTGTTCAGGAAAGCACCCCGAGACTGCGTGTCGGCGGCACCGTCATGGCGTCCGCCGGAACTGGACCATAATGCCACTCAAGACAGAAGATGGCGCACTAATGAAAAGGCCAGTCAGGCGAGGAGAGCACAGACCAAATCCCTGGTGGTTGGTGACCAGGTTGTCCTTAAGAATAGACACCCGAACTGGAAGTTTGACACCGCCTATGAGCCCGAAGTGTGGAAAATAGTGAATGTCCGAGGCACCATGGTTTCTGCAGCCCGAGGCAAGAGAGACGTGACAAGGAACGTGTCGTGGTTCAAGCGTGTAGCCCGTGGGCATGGTGAAGCCAGTGATGCATCGGAGGGCATGGAGTATGAGGGAGGTGATCAAGCGGACAACGAGGCACCAACAAGCCAGAGCCAAGCAGAAGCATCTCCAATCAGACCTGAGACTGGAAAGGACAACGACACAGAAAGTACCCCAAGAGATATCCGGGGTAAAGCGGAGCAGCCTGATGGAGCCGGAAGGGTCGAGGGTCAACGCAGCCAAAGATACCATCTCCAGCCTAATCTGACTCCCAGTCAGAGGTTGAGAGACTATGCCTGCAAGCTGGGCTCCCTTAAGAAAGCCCCATGACTCTGGACTATCGATCTGTGAGTTTGGAGGGATGTAATAATGGAGCCACCCGGCCCGTCATCGCACGCACGCACGCATGCACCCAGGGGCGGAGTAGCCCCTGGGTATAAATAAATGGGCGCGGGACGGCTCGTGGTCTTCCGGCCCCTAACCTGCAGAGAGTGTGAGCGTGATTCATTCACAGTGTCAGCTAGGCCCCATGACGTGGCATAGGTTTTCATTGCCCCTCAGCCCAGACTCCACACCATGGACGTACTAGAAGCCTTTTGCTTGCAGTGCATCCAGGAGACAAGACGTTATTTGGTAAGTCCTTCTCCGACTGGGGGATTTAGGGGCCGTACAGACAGGTGAAATGGAAAGAGTTTTTCCTTTTCGCTGTGACTGTATGTAGTGGATTCGTGCCCTACAATCGCGTGTAGGGCAATCCAGGGCTTTGTTAGTGGTACAGGATGTTGCACCTTAGACAAGGGTTGATTCCCTTTGGGGTATTTATGATCCATGTTTTGCCCCCCCACCACCTGGGGGCTAGTTCAGCCATTTTTTCAGCCGATCTGCCTCCCCCCACGGAGGTGGGGGGGAGTACGAGGAAGAGGTTAAAACCTACTAGATTCCAGGGATTTTATTTTTATAAAATTGTGGGGATAGACCACTTGGGCAACAGCGTTCCCCTTGGAGTGCATCATTTTATTTTTGTATTGTATTCTCGCCTTCATGCAGAGGGCGTTTTGGCCGTTTTTAGGCCTGTTTTCCCTCTAAAGGGGCGGAAGCACACTAGACACCAGGGAATGATTATTTGAAAGGGAGTGACCCCATAGGCAAGGGTTGCTTCCCTTGGAGGGCTATAATATTTTAGATTTTGCCTCCCGAGGGCAGATCAGCTTGTTTTAGGCAGATCTGCCTTCTGGGGGAGGGGTGGTGGAAGCCCACTAGACACCAGGGATTATGTTTGGAGGGCAAGCAACCCCTTGGGTAAGAGTTGCTTCCCGTGGAGTGTAATTTTGTTTTGGTACTCTGCCTTCCCCTGAGGGCTAATTAGACATGTTTAGGCCGATCTGCCTTCTAATGAAAACAGAAGCCCACTAGACACCAGGGAATTATGTTTGGAAGGGGCTCCTTGGCCAAGGGTTGCTGCCCTTGGAGACTATATTATTTTGGTCTCTGGTCTTTTTTGAGTGGATTGGGCCTCAGGGTGGGTGGTAACACTTGAGCAACCTGGGAATCATTTAATGTATGTGCTGGGGGATCTGCTTCTTGGGTATGGTTTGCTTTCATCTTTTAGTGTCTTTTTTGCCTTTGTCATGCTTTCTTTTGGGTGAATATCAGTGTCTTTTGATTTCAGTTTTTTTATCATTTTTATGTGTGTTTTAATTTTCATTTCTTTAAATTGTAGAGCTAATTGTTTTTTTTGTTGTGATGGTGAATCCTGTTTGCGGGTGCAGCTTTGGCAAATCTGTAGTTTGTGGAGTTGTAGTTGGTAAATAACTTATTTTGTAATCTTTATAATGTGTATCCTTAGCCCGTTTGTACAATTTCTTTTGACTGATGTACTAATGTTTGAATCTTTAGCTTTTTGTGTGATTGTCTTTCAAAGTAACGTATTAATTTGTGCACGTTCCATAATGCCTTGTGATATGTGTAATGTATTTTTTCCCTTTCCAGTGGGATTTCTTTGGTGCTTGCTTTGTCTGTGCTAGGTAGGTGCAGTTGATCCTCAGTCATGCTGTTGCTGGCAAGTGAGTGGTATTGTTATTTAGTATATAGGTCTTTGTGTGCTTTGTATTGATTGACTTTTCCTTCCAGATTACTATATGACAGTTGTTTTACTTCCTGTGTGATAAAACCACAGTTTGTTTATTACTTATTTTACACAGTGTTGGTTATTGCGGACTTATTTGTTGTGTTACTTTTATTTGCAAGAATTATGGCTGACCAGAAGTTGACCACTCAGCAGGTTGCTGTTTTGCTTTTCAAATCTTCCTCTGACCATGTTTCTGAGTCTGAATGCATCAGAGGCAGAGGACGAAATCTTAGATTCTGGCTCTGAATTTTCTGTCCCAGAGGACGAAATCTTAGATTCTGGCTCTGAATTTTCTGTCCAATTGGAGAGATGCCTCTTTTAGAAGAGGACACTGATATGCTGATAATGCAGCAAGAGGAATCTGGTTTGCACCCTGGGGCTGAAAGGCTTCACATTGGACGTGCTAAACTCTGGGTTGCCCCAAACATCGTGCAGCCAGTGTTGCCTGCCTTTAAGGGTGAAGCAGGGTGTAGAGTCCATACTGAAAGCTTTTTGCTTATAAATTTCTTTCATTTGTTTATGGACAATGCATTTTTGGATGAGATTTTTGACCAGACTAATTTGTATGCTGAACAGTATTTGAGGGACAACAGTGGCAGACTTAAGCCCCACTCTAGAGCTTGTCAATGGACTCCCCAGAATCTGGATGAGTTTAAGAAGTTCTGGGGCTTAATTTTTTTGATGCGATTGATAAGAAAGCTGTAGCTTTAAACATATTGGTCTACTGGTCCTTGATGGCATTTGCTATATTTTCTGCAACCATGAGTCGTGATTGGTATTGTCTTCTGCATTTTGTTGATAATGCTTCAGCATAGACAAGGGATCACCTAGATGGTGACCATCTCTTCAAGATTCGGCCTGTCCTTGAGCATTTTGTAGATCGCTTTTCAGAAATATATTTTCCAGGGAAAGAAATAGCTGTGGATGAGTCTATGGTCCTGTTCAAGGGGTGTATGGTTTTTATGCAGTACATTCCTAGAAAGAGGGCATATTATGGAAATAAGATGTATATGCTGTCTGAGAGTAAGACTGGATGTGTCTATAATTGCAGGGCATAAAATGGTAGGAATTCTGCTATTAAACCCAGGTGTTGTCTGTCCACTATTGGAGTCAGTGAGAAAATTGTGTGGGAACTTGGTAGAGGAATTTTAACAAAGGTCACCATTTATACATCGATAACGTCTACACTTTTGTGCATTTGTTCAACAAATTATTCAAAGTGAACACTATTACATGTGGCACAACACACTCTAAGTATCAAGGTTACCCTAAAGAGCTTGTATGTAAAAAACTTCAGAGGGTCCAGTTCAGTGCCTTGTTTAGGGATGAACTTCTAGCAGTGAAATATTCAGCCAGGAGAGATGCTTACATGCTGACAACCATTCATGATGAAAGTACTTCACCTGTGACTCTTTGGAGTTAATTGTGCACTTTATAATACAATAAGCATAAGGATGGTGTAGCTAGGGTAGATCAGAAGTTGGAGCCTGACAGTGCTATTCGTAGGTCATACATTTGGTATAAGAAGTTGACGCTCATTTGTTTCATTTGGCAACCTTCAATGCTTTTGTTGTATTCAAGTTTTGTTCTCTAGAGTCAAGAATGACTTTTGTTCAGTTTCAGGAGTCTGTGATAAGAAGCCTTGTTGTTGCTGAGTACGCAAGTGTTCCTAGAGTTGGAGTGGTGGAGGATGTCGATAGATTGAGAGAGTGCCATTTTCTGGACCACATTCCTCCCACACCCAAAAAACCCAAACCTTTCCTTGTAGGAAACGTAGGGTCTGAGTCCAAAGAGGTATGCAAAAGGAGTCGTATGTACTGCACCGAGTGTCCTTGTAATCCTGGGCTATGTGTGCCCGCATCATATCACACGCAATTCAAGTATTGGGAGCAACCATGTGAGTAAAAATTCATTGACTGCTCTGTATAATTTTATATTTTTTGTTCAGTTTCATGATTAACAGTTGTTTGATGTATTTATTTAGACCTGTCATGTTTGTAGTCGTAGCGGGTTTTTCATCTTCTTCAAATTGGTTTGCATTTTTTTTTTTTTTTTTTGTAACTTATTTTTATTGACATTTTGCATTGACAGTGGCATGTTGTATCAAAAAACATTCACATCTAATATAGCTACTAGTATCTATCTCAGAGCGCATTAGTAATCATGTCATTACTAGTCAAGTGTCCAGTCACTATGGAAGTCGTCCGATAAGGACATGCTGAATATAAGTAGGAGGGGGGATAAACTGGGGTGGGTGTTCATGGAATGCAGGGCACAAAGAGCGGGTGTGACCGAAGGGTGAAGTGTACTCCTGTGATAATGTAGCACAGCAGGGTAATAAGGGTGGAGGGGGGACCCACACTCAGTTTAGGGACAAAAGGATGGCTTATCCTGAAGGCGCTTAGTTTGGTGCTGCCGTCAATTAGCTGCGGGTGTGCCGTGCGGTAGGGATCCGGCATTCGTGTCCATGGCTTGTCCCTGTGATAGTGTGATTTGCGACGTGTGAGGAACTCCCACCGGGTCGTCTTGGGCCAATGGTTGCGTAATTGATGTAGTAATATGGCCCGATCCATTGGATTTTCTTGTTTGTTAAAAGAAAACGTGTTTGCAGCGTGTGTAGACTGGCGCTTGGCTGGCATTGAGTGTGGACTGGCGCTTGGCTGTCAGTGTGGGTGGACTTGCACTTGGCTGTCAGTGTGTGTGGACTGGCGCTTGGCTGTCAGTGTTTGTGGACTGGCGCTTGGTTGGCAGTGTGTGCGGACTGGCGCTTGGCTGGCGGTGTGTATGTACTGGTGCTTGACTGGCGGTGTGCGTGGATCAACGATTGGCTTGCGATGTGTGTGAACTTGCATTTGGCTGCCAGTGTGAGTTGTGACCAGCAGCAAGCCACTACTCAAACACATCACCACCAAAAGGCCAGTCTACACATTTCATCAGCTTCCAGGTACTGTAACGGTTGTGTCTGAACTAGCATCTGGCTTATGCTGTGTGGCTGTGAGCACTGGTGGTGTGTCATTGGCCTCCGGCTGGTGGTGTAGGTGAGCTGGCATTTGCCTGGTGGTGTGTGTGTGTGTGTGTAGGGATTTGCTGGTGGCCACAACACACACATCCCTACTTATTTCACCTCCCAGCGCGGACGCGAGCAGCGAGATTGGCAACCTTGCTGTGTGCTGCACCTGCGTTGTATACTGAGAGGGTTCGGGGATACTAATTCCTTCTGAAAACGCATTTTTCATTTGAGGGCCAATAAGTTGTTTTAACCTGCGTCTTCTTACATTTTTTATCAACTTCGTTGTGCTTTAATGTGCGTGTGCAGTGACTATGACCGCGTTATTTCTTTAATTTCGTTGTATTTTAAAGTGTGTGTGCGGTGATTACGACTGCTCATATCTTACCCGTTGTTCCTCTTGTGCTGGTCCCCGTTCCGCCACGGCTTGTGCCGGTTGTGCGGAGGGACAGGAAGCACCGGCACACAAGCAGCGTCAACAGAGTTGCCCCTCCCCTTCCCTACTTATTTCACCTCCCAGCGCGGACGCGCGCAGCGAGATTGGCAACCTTGCTGTGTGCTAAACCTGCATTGAATACTGAGAAGGTTCGGGGACACTAATTATTTCTGAATACGCATTTTTCATTTGAGGGCCAAATAAGTTGTTTTAACCTGCGTCTTCTTAAATTTTTTATCAACTTCGTTGTGTTTTAATGTGTGTGTGCGGTGACTACGACCGCGTTATTTCTTTAATTTCATTGTATTTTAAAGTGTGTGTGTGGTGATTACGACCGCTCATCTCTTACCCGTTGTTCCTCTTGTGCTGGTCCCCGTTCCGCCACGGCTTGCGCTGGTTGTGCGGAGGGACAGGAAGCACCGGCACACAAGCAGCGTCAACAGAGCTGCCCCTCCCCTTCCCTACTTATTTCACCTCCCAGCGCGGACGCGCGCAGCGAGATTGGCAACCTTGCTGTGTGCTAAACCTGCGTTGAATACTGAGAGGGTTCGGGGACACTAATTCTTTCTGAATACGCATTTTTCATTTGAGGGCCAAATAAGTTGTTTTAACCTGCGTCTTATTAAATTTTTTATCAACTTCGTTGTGTTTTAATGTGTGTGTGCGGTGACTACGACCGCGTTATTTCTTTAATTTCATTGTATTTTAAAGTGTGTGTGTGGTGATTACACCGCTCATCTCTTACCAGTTGTTCCTCTTGTGCTGGTCCTCGTTCCGCCACGGCTTGCGCCAGTTGTGCGGAGGGACAGGAAGCACCGGCACACTAGCAGCGTCATCAGAGCTGCCCCGCCCCTTCCCTAATTATTTCACCTCCCAGCGCGGACGCGCACAGCGGCGCGCCGGTGGCGCGCCGAAGGCAAGCCCATCTGCGCCCGTCCGCGCCAGGACGCTGCCCATCGCCCTAAACCCCTGGTAAGTTTGTTATAACTTTCGAGGAGCCTAAGCGGCTTGTGTATATTAATCATGATTTGCTACAACCAACAGGAATTGCTCTCTCTAAACTCGTTTAATCCATCAGAATCCCGGGTCTGTCCCACTGCCATCCCTTTTAGGAATGAATCTGCCAGGATAGCTGTTTCCTCTTCACTCAGCGGGGGTTCCGAGGAACTTGTGCTTGAAAGCCCTTTGGAACTGAGCAATCCTAGTACGAACACGGACACCAAATTATTTGCTGCTCTCTATCTCAACACTAGATCTATCCCTAAATATGCGCTAGAGCTTTGGTGCTTACTGGATAATCAGAAACCTGACATTCGTTTCTTTACAGAAACATGGTTCCATAGCTAGGCTTCCTCTGATATTGCCACGGCATTTCCCAAAGAATATCATCTGATTAGGCAAGATAGAGAAGGAAAACGAGGGGGAGGCATTGCTGTAGCTGCAAAGGCCCCCATAGAGATTACCCGGCTTGTCTCGTTTTCCAACGATATGCTTGAAATTTTGATAATTAATATGAAATACTGCACTGCTTCCTTTGGCAGATTAGCTCTGGTATATAGACCCCCGACTTCGCCAACAATCTGTTAGACATTTTAGCATCCCATGTGCTGGCTACAGATAATTTTATCTTATTAGGTGACTTTAATCATCATGCAGAGTTACTATATGACACCGATTCTTGTAATTTAATTACAACCCTGGAAACCCTGGGACTAACCCAACGGGTACAAGGCCCCACCTACCAAGCGGGTCACTCATTGGATCTAATATTCTCCAACATAACTGATTTATATTGTGACTCTCCCCTGCAGATAATTTGGACTGATCACTTTTTAATAAATTTTAATTTTTAAAAGTTTATATATTTTATAAACCCTCCAGGTCATGGACCGCTACTCATAAAGAATCTACTTCTATACGACCTTGGCATAAATTGACTCCTGAGGCCTTCCTCGCGCATTTTAAGCCTCCGGATAATAGTTCTAATAGTACTGAAATAATGGCCACTCAATTAGAAGCGTCCATTCGCAACACTTTTGACGTAATTTTCCCGGAAACGAAAGTTAACCTAAAAAGAATCGCCTCACCTTGGTTTACCGAGACCTTGAAAAGAGAAAAAATGGTCTGCAGATCGGCGGAGAGGCTATGGCGGAAGTTTAGAACGCCAGAAAACCGCAAGAATTACAAATTATCCCATTTTAACTATCTAAAACATATAAAAGCAGCCAAATCGCTCTTATCACGCAAAGAATAAATAAGGCCGCCCAATCCAGTAAAGAATTGTATAAAATACTTAGGGAGTTCACCACCCCACAGGTGGAGCAATCAGTATTCGCTCCCACCTTGGAGTGGGTGAACTCATTGTCCTCTTATTTTCATAATAAAATCCAGCTAATCTATTCCTCGTTCCCTCCCTCCCATCAAAAAGTGGCCTTAAGTGGGGTGGCTTCTTCTTGTCTCGAGCCCTTTTTTGAAACCACTGACTCTCCATCCATGACAGAATTTGAGCCCACCTCCTCAGTAGAAGTGCTATTGGCACTCAAAAAATTAAATCAGGATCTCCTACAGATTCACTGTTTCCACGTAAGCGCAGCGAGATATTCCCGTTGTTGGTAGATAGCTTGACCAGTATATTGAATACCTCTTTTGAGAGTGCTTCCTTTCCCAGCTGTTGGAAGCTGGCTCAGGTCAGGCCGATCCTCAAAAAGCCCAACAGTGATCCCTCCATCTTGTCTAATTATAGACCAATATCTCTACTGCCTTACTTTGGGAAGGTCCTTGAATACTTAGTCAACAAACGTGTTTCTTCTTATCTTGAAACACATGCACTTCTTTATCCTTTGAAATCAGGTTTCCGTGCCGCCCTTGGCACTGAAACCGCAGTGATTAAGATAGTGGATAACATCCGACTCTCCCTGGACAGAGGCAAATCAGCCATTTTGGTCTTATTGGACCTTTCCGCTGCCTTCGACACCATCTCCCACAGCATTTTGAAACATAGGTTGTGGGAGATTGCTGTCAGAGGCAACGCCATGGCCTGGTTCATGGATTATCTCAAGGACCGTCATTCCTATGTCAAGATGAACTCCCATGCATCCATAAACATCCCTCTTTCTGTGGGGGTTCCACAGGGGTCGATTCTCAGCCCTTTATTATTTAATCTATCTTTCTCCCCTGGCCTATATTATAAAATCCTACAGCTTTACCACGGTGTCTTACGCAGACAATACGCAGGTGCTTATCACCTGCAGTCCCAAATTCCTGGAAACCTGCACCAGATTTAAACAATGCATGGTTCATATCAACAAGTGGATGAGTGAAAACAGACTTCAACTCAACTGCAGTAAGACCGAAATTCTGTTATTTGGTAAGGCCAAGACTATCTGGTCTCAGGATTGGTGGCCTCATGATCTAGGGGCCTTGCCCGGAACCTAAAGAAGTCGTACGAGATTTAGGCATCATGCTTGATAGTGCTCTCTCTATGAAAGCGCATGTCAATCAAGTATCCGGAACTTGTTTCGGAATATTACGGCAATTGCGAAAAATCTTTAAATGGCTTCCACCCGAAACCAGAAAGCCTTTGGTTCAGGGATTGATAGTCAGCAGGCTTGAATATGGAAATGCAATGTTTGCTTCCATAAATGAGAGTTTGCTGACCAAGTTGCAAACCCTCCAGAATACGGCTGCGAGACTAGTGTTGGGTGTGCCTCCTAGGTCTGCCTCCAAACCCAGCCTCAAAAAGCTGTACTGGCTACCTGTGCGCCAAAGATGCCATTTTAGAAATCTTGAGTTTAACACATAAACTCCTTCATGGCACTGGCCCCTCCTATTTAGCTAAAAAACTAGTCTGGTATACCTCGTCTAGAGCTCTTGCTCTAGCTCGAAGTTCTTGCTGTCCCAGCCTAGAGTCCGGACTTCCAGGAATGGATCTCGGTCCTTTTCATATGTGGCCCCTCAACTTTGGAATAAGTTGCCAACACATCTCCTGTCCCTCTCCAATCATCTGGAGTTCCGTCAGAGCTTGAAAACGTGGCTCTTTCCCAAATAAAGACTCCCCCGCGACGTTTCTCCGCTCTGGTAGGTTGATGCTTTCTTCTGCAAAGCGGCTTGAGACCTCTTTTGGTGATAAGTGCGCTATATAAAAGCATTTGACATTGACATTGACATTGACATTGACAAACGCCAGTCCACACATTCTGTCAGCTGCCAGGCTGTGTGATTGCTGTCAGTCCTGTGGGCTTATGAAAGTGATGGGCCCTTGAACTGTGCTGTTTATTGATATTAATGTTGTAATGCGCTGGGCACGTGGTGTGAATGGTTTTGTGTGCCACGTATGAAAGGTGTGTGAATGGCCTGTAAAGCAGTTGGTGCCTTGACGCGGCTCTACACCTCAGGAGCTGTGAGTCAATGGTTCAGCATTCTGAACTTTCAATTATTAACAGTGAATTTACATTTGTGAAATATTCTGTTAATAAAATTTACATTTTGAACTTTTCACTCACCCTCGTACCAAATCCAACCAGTATGTGTGTGTGTGTGTACTTAAGGAGTAGATGGTTGTGCAGTAATAATTGTCTTTTTTGTCTCTTTCTGCAAGGGTGTACACTGTCTCTAGGAAAAATCTACCAACTCGAGATATTTCCATAAACTAGACACCAGGTGGACTCCAGGGTGGCTTGTGTGGATCCCTCAAAGTACTAGAATCTGCTGGCAGACTCCAAACCTCCTGCCACCCAGAGTTCCCAAATATTGCCTGATAAACATTGTGCATCACCTGTGTGGGTGCGCCTAGTACCCGTAAAAGTGCAGTGTCCAAGACAATATGGCAACATAAACTAAAGTAGTAGCTGCAGGTTATGGGCCTGATTCGGCAGCCACACAGGAAAACCTACCACACCTAAGCATTTCTTAAAACTAGACTCCTGGGGAGGACAGAGTGATTTGCTTCTTGTGGACCCCACAAAGATTTCCTAGACACAATGAATGCCCTGCAAACCTCAACATTTGAGTACAAGTGCACATTTACCTTGCATTTCTTAGACGTATTCCTCCAGAATCATAAAGAAGCCACAAAATTCCTACCATCCAGCGTTTCCCCACTTGTCGCAATAAATTGATGTCAAGAGAAAGTGCATGCGCGCAGCTAGGCTCGACCTAAAAAGGGTACATTTTCAATGGCAAAATGTGATGTGTCCATGTTGCATTTTGGTACCTTTCCTATTGCGGCCACTAGCCCTACCCACACAAGTGAGGTACCATTTTTATCAAGAGGCTTGGGGCAATGGTAGGTGGAAGGAAATTAGTTGGTCTATGCAGATTCCAGAACTTTCCATCACAGAAATGTGAGGAAATTGTGTTTTTTAGTCAAAGTTTGAGTTTTGCAAGGACTTCTGGGTAGGGAAACCTGGTGGGAACCATTCAATTTACCCCACCCTGGATTCCCCTAGGTATCTAGTTTTCAGAAATGTACAGGGTAGCTAGGTTTCTCTTGGTTACAGATGAGCTGGGGCTCAAAACCCACAACCAGCCACATTGTAAAAAAAGGGTTTGTTTTCAGTGTAAAAATATGATGATTCATTGTTGCGTTTTGGGGACTTTTCTGTTGTGGGTACTAGCCCTATCCTCACAAGTGAGGTGCCATTTTTATTGGGATACTTGGAGAAATGGTAGGTGGTAGGATATTAGTTGCACCCTGTAGATTCCTGAACTTTCTGTCACAGAAATGTGAGGAAACATTTTTTTTAGTCAACGTTTGAGGTTTGCAAGGGCTTCTGGGTAGGAAAACCTGGTGGGAGCCATACAAGTCGCCCCACCTTGGATTCTCCTGGGTGGCTAGTTTTAAAAAATGTACTGGTTTGCTCGGTTTCCCGAGGTGCCGGCTGAGATAGGGCCCAAAATCCACAGCTAGGCACCGTACAAATAAAGGGTCAGTTTTCAGTGGAAGCATGTTATGTATCCTTGTTGAATTTTGGGTCTTTTCTTATCACAGGCACTAGGCCAACCCACACAAGTGTGGTAGCATTTTTATCGGTAGACTTATGGGAATATAGAATAATAGTTCTTGTTTTTACCAATTGTATTTCTCGGCATTTGTACCTTCCAAATGTGAGCCAATGTGTAAGAGAGAAGACATTTGGAGAAATGCCCTCTAGTTCATATGCTAGTATGGGTGCCCACAAATTCAGAGATGCGCAAATAACCACTGCTTCTAAACTCCATATCTTGTGTCTATTTTGGAAAATCAGAGGTTTCACAATGAAAAAACAGTGCAAGGTGCAGCTCAGATTTTGGCTCTAGGTACCTCAATTTCTTGGAAAACTCACAAATCCTACATGTCCCCACAACCAGAAGTGTCTAGCAAATGTAAAGGTATCTTGTTTTTGTAAATCGACCATTGTGATGAGAAGTTACAAATGAAAACATTGTCACAATTTTTCCAACTAATTTTCAATATTTTTTATTTCAATACTTCGTTTTTTGGGGAAAATCTTGACGGATCTACACAAATGACCACTTGCTCAATTCTGACTTTTGTCTTTTTTTTCAGACATGTATAGTTTTGTGGGATCCAACAGGGGCTTTCACCGGTTTCCTCTACAAACTGGAAGGAGGTTCAATGGACAAAAAATAGGATAAATGGGCTACCTCCCAGTAAAATGCCAAAACTCTGGTAAAAAATGTGGTTTTCTGACTCAAGTCTGCTTGTTTCTGAAAACTGTAAAGATGGAGATTTTAGCACAGCAAATCTTTTGTTGATGCCATTTACAGGAAAAAACAGACACGTTCTTCTGCTGCACTTTTTCCCATTTTTCCTCTAAAAAACAAAACTTTGTTTTGTTTTGACAAATTTCTCGCTCCCCTTCAGGCAAATTCACAATCCTGGATACCTTTTGAATCCCCAGGATGTTGGAAGAAAAGGATGCAAATTTGGCGTGAATAGCCTATTTGGAAAATAGTTATGGATGCCTAAGCGTAAACTATCCGAAATAGCCAAAAAAAGACTTAGCACTGGGAGGAGGTAAGGGCTAGCAGTAAAAGTGTTAAAGAGACTGTAACTTAGGAAGTGCTGCTAATTACCTAAAAGACTGATGCAGCTTGCTGGAGCAGATAATCTTAATGTTTATTTTTCATGATTTAACCCTTTTGCTGCTAGGCCTTTTCCCCTACTGTGTTAAGCCTTTTTTTTGCTTTTTGGGGTAGTTTGCGCTCAGGCCCCTGTAACTTTTTGTCCACGTAAGGTATCCATGCCAAATTTGCGCCCTTTTCTTCCAATATCATGGGGATTTTAAAGGTACCCAGGTTTTGTAGATTCCCTTGGAGGGGACCGAGAAATTAGCCAAAATATAGGGTAAAAACGTTTGGGGGGAAAAATGGGGAAAAGTGCTGCAGAAGAAAGCGTCTGTTTTTTTCCCCTGGTGGTAACACTAAAGGGTTTGTGGTGCTGAAACCATCATCTTCCCAGCATTCAGGGACAAACAGACTTTTGTCCGAAAACCAAATTCTTTTACACAGTTTTGGCATTTAACTAGGACATAGCCTATTTTTGCTATTTTTTTGTGCCTTCAACTTCCTTCTAGTTAGTGGTAGAAATAGTTGTGAAAGCAATTTATTTGGTAAAATATAAACAGTGAAAAATAGTATCAGAGGTGCCTATGTATTTCCAAAATAGGAACAAAATATAGAGTCTAAAAACAGTAGCTTTTTGCACACCTCCGAAATTGTGGTTACCCATACTAGCCTGTGAATTGTAGGACATTTTTCAAAGTGACTTATTTTTTACACATTGTCTTACATTAGGAAGGCAAAAATGCATAGATAGTCAATAAGTAATAACAGTTGCTCTAAAATTCTGAGTTCCATTACGTCTTCCAATACTAATGGTACCTCACTTGTGTGGGTAGGCCTAGTGCCCGCGACAGGAAACGCAACGTAGGCACACCACATTTTCACTGTGAAAACTGAAACCTTTTTTCGCAAAGTTCCTAGCTGTGAAATTTGAACCCTAGCTCTGTGGGCACCTAGGGAAACCTAGCAAACCTATAAATTTTTGAAAACTAGGCACCCAGAGGTATCCAGGAAGGGATGACGTGTGTGTGTGTCATTAGGTTCTGTTACTCAGAATCCCTTGCAAACTTCAAACTTTGTAAAACAAAAACACATTTTCCTCCGATTTCTGTGATGGAAAGTTCTGGAATCTGCATGGTTTCACAACATTTCACACACCCTGCATTTCTCAAAGTCTTCCGATAAAAAAAGTACCTCAGTTATGTGGGTAGGCCTAGTGCCCACGACAGAAAACCGCCCAAAACGCAATGTGGACACATCACATTTTTACAGTGTAAACAGACCCTTTTTTTGCAAAGTACCAGGCTGTAGATTCTGAACCCTAGCTTTGCCGGCACCTAGGGAAAACTTGTAAACCTATACATTTTTTAAAACTAGACACCCAGGGGAATTCAGGAGGGGGTGGCTTGCGTTGCTCTCGCCAGGTCCTGTTACCCAGAAAACACATTTTCCTCACATGTCTGTGATGGAAAGTTCTGGTATCTGCGTGCATCCACAAAATCCCACCCACCCGCAGTCTCAAAAGTCTTCCAGTAAAAATAGTACCTCATTTGTGTGGATAGGCCTAGTGCCGGCGACAGGAAACCGCCCAAAATCCAATGTGGACACACCACATTTTTATAGTAAAAACTGACCCTTTTTAGGTTTCGACTGGGGAACGGAGCGTAAGCTCCGCCCCCAGAGAAATCTGTAGTTTCCAGTAAGGACTCTTGAATACGCCCCTCTGTTCGATTGGCTAGCTCCATAAATGGAGGCTAGCCATTGGAACAGAGAGGCGTCCGTCATGGCCGGACCAGATTTGGGGGCGTTCCCGAGAATTTTTGGCTTTTGGCTACGTCATGCTACGTCAGCCAAAAGCCGGGAACGCCCCCGAATCTGGTCCGGCCGGGCCGTGCTTGCTGCTGTCCTGCCTTCCTCCGTGTCCCTCCTCCCGCCGTCCCCCCTCCCCCCTCCTCGCTGTCCTGTGCACGCTTCCCGCCTTCCTCCCGCCGTCCGTGTCCTCTCCCGCCGTCCGTGTCCTCTCCCGCCCCCCCCCCTGTCCTCGTAGGTGCTTGTTACATCCATGCCGAGCTCCACTGCGCGCGCCGTCCTCGGCTCACCTGCACTTTAAGAGACAGATTGTGGCCGGGTTTGATGAGCGGCAGAAACTCATAAACAGCCTCCAGAGGTGGAGGCTGCGGTTTATTAAACGTTCACTTTAGTAAGATTGATATCTGATGCGGTGGGTATTTTTAATGTGCCGAGAGCCACAGGCACTCCAGGTTTCTGGATCTGTTATGTCTTCCGGCTCCTCCTTGAGTCTGGGCGGACGCTTCATGCTGTCAGACCTAGGCGCGGTTTCAAACCAGCCCCCTTTGCGGATTGCGACGGGTCGGGTGTCTGGGGTGCTGGAGCGAGATGTGCAGCTCTGGGGTCAAACACAAGATTGACCGTCTACTTCACAAAGAAGCGGTCACATGGAAGTAACAGAAAAGCCGAAGGATGGGTGGGCTACAAGCCCCTCTATGTTCTTGATAAGCAACAAGATGCAGGAGAAGCTGTTCGAACCAGTGAAATGCGAGGACGTCCCCGGGTGGCAGGCAGGGAGTGTGAGGGGGGGGAGGGGAGGCGTCCCAAAAATCACGCAGGCACATGCTAACTTACAGTATACGACAAGTAGAGGGTGCACGGGAGTGGCTTAGGGGCAGCGGAAAGGGAGAGGAGCGCGGATTGGTAGGGACGCTAGGCGAGATGATTGATGTACGTGTCGGTGTCCCGACAGCACCCCTCGGGACTTTGTGCCCCCCTCGATCATACAATCCGAGCTTCTCACTTCTACATTGGCCACAAAAGGACTCGTTCGTCGTTGTAATTGTTGTTCTGCCATACTATGGGGTATATAATAACTAGTGAGTGGCGTGGATATATATGGTCACCAGCTCTTCCCCTTTGGTGCATCCTTCTGAAGTTCACATGGTGGCAGGAGGCATGCTTGCGTATAGACCTACCAGTGCCAGCCGCTGCGGGTAACTTCTTACTCTCGTTTCCCCCTCTGTGCCTCTCCACCGAGGCCTCTGGGGCATCGCAGTGCTCCCGTGCCGCGCCTGGGAGGGTCAACCCGGCTCCTGGCTGTGCGGCCCTGCTTGCAAAGGAGGCGGGCGTTGCAGGCGTTCATTAGCCCTGCGGCTTGCAGCCCCTGGGCTCTGGCTTTGCCTACTTAGCCTTCTGGGAAGGGCCTGGCCTGACTGAGCGGGTTGTGTCAGCAGCATGTTATCGCACCAATAAGCCTGCGTCCCCGCTGGATTTTGATACCCCTGCTGTTAGGCGGCCGATACATAATGTATGGGATGTGTGAGGGTAATGGCTCGTAAACAATTGTCGTGCTAACATATTACTGGCATGCGGAAATGTGTACGCTACCCCTCCTGGCTACATGGAGCACCTGCTCTCTTCCAGGCTGCCGCCTGCCAGGGTCTGGGGGTGCCACACTGGTGGGAAACGGATTCTTGTTTTCATTGCAAGTTTATCGAACGCGTGACTAACAGTACAATTACAGTTGCAGTGAATTCAGAATTCTTTTTCCCTAATACATTTGGAATCATAATTTGCCATAACATTTTATACGTTTTCCTTATTATGCAGCGCAGGTGCGATCATTAATCCGCAGTTTTTCTCTGGACCCTCATGAGTGTGAACAGGGTCAACTGTGGTGCGGAGTAGCTGAACTCCCCTGTGTCCTCTGATTGTGCATCATTGGCACACTTCACTACAGACCTCAGACACCTACGCTCAGCAGCTGTGATAAATACCAAGAAGGCTGTCCAGCGCCGCAGATGGTGATGCATGGGGTTCATTCAGTTTCGGCTCCACCGTGCTGTTTACACGTGTGTGCATGCTGACGATATGTTGCTTCTGTTGCAAGAGGAGCCCTCACTGGCCAGTCTAATCTCGGATACCTCGAATCTTCCCTTCCTTTTCAACTAAGTAAGTGAACCTTGTCAAAGCCAGTGGGTCTTGCCTTTCCTACCAGGCGTTGTACTGTGATTTATTATTTTTATTTTTTTTGCAGTTTTGTGTAGCGCGAACTCGACCCGGAGGTATTGAAGCCCATTAAAAGAGCACCAGTTACGTTATATTAAGGTGACATACATTTGAGAGGCGCAGTGTTTGTGTCCAGAATCACTGGATGTTGAGCTGATATTGAAAGTTGAACTTCTCTTCACATTTCCAGAGTCTGCAGCTGGGTCCGAAACGCCATATCCTCTCCAATGCTTGACTGTCCGTGCGTGTTTTCTTGTGTGTACTGCTCTGCATTGTGCAGGAGGCAAAAAATGGCAAAATCAATAGATCAAGCACCCAGTAGCAAAGGCGAGACCTAGTGGCTTTCCCAATCCGTATTCTCAATAGCAATTGAACGAAAACTAAATGGACCCTGTGCCCTTCAAATTTATGTGGGCGTTTTTGACCAAACATAATTTCTACGTCATTCTAAATTAGCGAGAGAGTGTTTTTGAGGTGAATGTGTATGTCCTTTTATTTAGTCAGGAACGCAGTAGTGCCTGAGGTCCGAGGTCTACTTATAAATCCTCAACTTGATATTCGTTTCTTTATTTAACATGTTTTTCACACAAGAGGTGAAAATTGCTTGCTGCACACGTCATTATTTGTTTTAAAAAGCGTCGTTAGGCGAGGGTTGTCGAAGATCGGCCCTTCCAGGCCTCGTGCCTGACTCTTTAATTTGATTGGTATTAACACCAACTTAACATAAGCACTATGCCATCTAATATAATAGTTAAAAAAATCTTTTTATTAACGATACAAAAAAGCATTCAGCTGCAAACACACCAAGGTAGACGAGGATAGCAACAGGGTATACAACATGCAGATTCAGATTTCCACTATTAGGCAGGACTCCCCCGCCCTGTCCCATCAACATGATCGTCAAAGTTATCAAGTCTAAGGCTTTCAGCACTAATCAGTACTATTGAGGAGGCCATACAAGGATTCCCCGATAGAAATTCCACTTGCCCTAGACCTGTTCCCACTTTCTGGGACAACCTCTACTTTCGTAGACCACTTTAACGGCCACCATGCATCAATCCATATATTTTTTCCAATCTAGAAGGGATGATGCTGAGGGTTCCTCCCAAGCCAGGGCAAGCACCACCAGCCCCAACGTGGTGCACAGCGGGCCCAGGCACCATCAGAGAAGGAGCAGCAGCAGCGGGAAGCCCAGCCAGCACCACATCTTGAACAGCGAGCAGAGGATGCTGGGGTTCACGTTACACGGCAGCAGACAGTACCAACCCCGCAAAAGTGCCTGGCTCCAACTCCGTGCAGAAGTAGCAGCACTCCGCACAAACAACACAGTGGTTGGTCTTTCTGTACAAGCCCAGGATGCCCCGAGCTGGACTCATCGTGCCCTGGCTGGCCCTGGCAGCGCCCGGGGCTCTGAGCAACGATAATTGCGGGATGTGCAGGGGTTCGTCAGTGTGGGGAAACTCCTCTGAAACACTGAATCAATTCCTATGATGCTTTTTCTACTCTGGTACAATAAGTGTTTAACAGGCCGCCAGGCAATGGTAGGAAATCTGTTGAGTCTGCCTTTTCTGTGCGGTCACCCCAGATTTTTCACCTTTATCGTGCTCCTATGGGTGCTGATCTAATCACTGTGTCCATTTTGTGACACTGTTGTTCAGTGCCACTGTGCGCGTTCTCTGGTTCTAAAATGGTACGGTCAAAATTGCTTTCACCCCATTGGTGTATTTAACTTTCCCATAAGGTCATGGGAGGTGGTGCAGAAAATACACTAATGGTTCTGGGTGGTGTGTGTGTGTGTGTGGCTCTGGGTGTGTGGGTGTGTGGCTCTGGGTGTCGGTGTGTGTGTGTGTGGCTCTGGGTGTGTGGCTCTGGGTGTGTGTGTGTGTGTGGCTCTGGGTGTGTGTGTGTGCCTCTGTGTGTGTGTGTGTGTGGCTGGCTCTGGGTGTGTTTGTGTGGCTCTGTGTGTGGTAGTAATTACTGTCTGCTGAGCTCGTCCGTTGGGTACAATAGGTCTCACATTTGCGAGAGATTAAGCTAATGGCAATGTAAATGACAATGCCATTTATTTATCTGTTTTCAAAACCAACACATAAATACAAATTTTGTCATTTACAATGCCAATAGCTCAAACTTTTCCAAAGGCGAAACCATTGCATTGTAAATGCTTGTTTTGCAAAGTGCCTAGCTGTAGATTTTGAACCCTAGCTCTGCCGACACCTAGGGAAACCTAGCAAACCTATACATTTTTTAATACTGCACACCCAAGTGAATGCAGGAGGGGGTGACTTGTGTGGCTCTCAGCAGGTTCTGTTACCCATAATCCCCTGCAAATCTCAAACTTAGTAAAACAAAAAACACATTTTCCTCACATTTCTGTGAGGGAAAGTTCTGGAATCTGTGTGGATCCCCAAAATTGCACCCTCCCCGCATTCCCCAAAGTCATCCGATAAAATGGTACCTCACTCGCGTGGATAGGCCAAGTACCCGTGACAGACAAGAGCCCAAAACATATTGAGGAGACATCACAATTACCTATAACAAAACAACTTGGTTTTGCAAGGGGAGGTCACCTGGGTTTTTGGCCTCTGGCTCGGCGGCCATCTTCGGAAACTACCAAACCTACACATTTCTGAAAACTTGACACCCAGGGGAGGCAAGCGAGGTATGGCTTGTGTGGACCCCCCAATGTTTTCCTACCCAGAATCCCCAAGCAAACCTCATATTTAGCTGAAAAATTCAAATGTTTCTCAAATTCTGTGTAGGAAAGTTATGGGATCACTGGGCTGACACAAATTTCCTACCACCCAGCGTTCCCTCAGGTCTCCTTATAAACATTCCACTTCACTCGCGTGGGTGGACCAAGTACCCGAGACAGGCAAGGGCCCAAAATGTACTGAGGAGACATCCAAATGACCTATCACAAAACAACCCGGTTTTGCAAGGGGGTCTCCTGGGGTTTTGGCCCCAGGCTCGGCGGCCATCTCAGGAAACTACTAAACCCACACATTTCTGAAAACTAGACACCCGAAGGAGTCCAGCGAGGTAGGGCTTGCATGGACCCCCCAATGTTTTCCTACCCAGAATCCCCTGCAAACTTCAAATGTAGCTGAAAAAATCAATTTTTCTCACATTTCTGTGTGGGAAATTTGTGGGATCACCGGGCTGACATAAATTTCCTACCACCCAGCGTTCCCACACTTCTCCCGATAAAAAACTGCTTTATTTAAAAAGCAGTCACAGACATGGTGGTCTACTAACCCTAGCAAGCCACCATCCCTGGGAGAGCTAGACATTCCTAATGGGGTCGCAAATTACACCTGCCTTTTGAATTTTAATGAGGCAGGCAATTTGCCACCCCCATTATGAATCCCAAGCAGGGTCTGAGACACTGTTGTAAATTTCAGTTTGCGAGTCGCACATTGACACAATGTGCGACTTGCAAATTGGAAGGTCGTACATCTGGCCCCAAGTTGTACTTTGTTTTAAGGAAGAAATCTATAGCAGAGTGTGAAGTGACAGTTTGCAATTATTGTGGACATAAAAGAAATGTCATGGACATAGAAAATTATATTTTAATCACCAGGTAATCATATACAGGAATTATTGAACACATATTTTGAAAGGATATATTAATGTCACTCTCACATTCTAAGTTTATGATTCTTAATACAGTTGTTTTCTAGATATAAACCTGCATATACACATGTTTATAGAGAGGCAGACATCCAAGAAATAGTGCATTAACCAATAGGTGGGTTTCATTCTTGGAGGCAGATTCACAAGCCCCTTGCGCCACTTTTGCTTCACTTTTCCCATGTTAAAAATGATGGAAAAGTGGAGCAATGGGCTTGTAAATCTGCTCCTTGGTGTTTATGTCCACTAAAGTAATACAGAAGTAATAATGAGTGTTTATCTTTATGTTTAGATATTGACCATTGAATCCATTACTGGCTGCTGTCTTCTCTTCATTTTGTATTCTAGTAAATCCATATTCACAATTGATTTGTGCAGGCAGGCAGGCCTTTCATGACCATGAGGACACACGATTCTATGAGGGTGAAGAATAGGAGTGGCCCCTTTCTGGCAGAGTCTCCCTGATAATTTGGCTAAACCCTTCTTACAGGCAGTTTCAGAAGCCCTGGAACTATCAACAATTTGCTTCAGCTACTAGTGGCCAGAGTTCTGGAAACTTTAATAGGAGGAAGTGTACCGCAGGGTCAGGGAAACTCAGAGGCTTAGTAAACAAGCATTAGAAATGCAATCGGGCTCGGATTTATTTGAGTTTGAGCTAATGGCATTGTAAATGGTAATGTATTTTTGCTAAGTGTTATGGAGTGTGTTAATGTGGTGGTGGTGGTAGTGGTAGTACTGGTGGTGGTGGTACTAGTAGTACTGGCGGTGGTGGTAGTACTGTTGGTGGTGGTAGTGGTAGTACTGGTGGGTGTAGTAGTGGTAGTACTGGTGGCTGTAGTAGTGGTAGTACTGGTGGTGGTAGTACTGATGGTGGTAGTACTGGTGATGGTGGTGGTACTGGTAGTGGTAGTACTGGTGGTGGTGGTACTGGTAGTGGTAGTACTGGTGGTGGTGGTACTGGTAGTACTGGCGGTGGTACTGGTAGTGGTAGTAGTGGTAGTACTGGAGGTGGTGGTACTGGTAATGGTAGTACTGTTGGTGGTAGTACTGGTGGTGGTAGTACTGGTAGTGGTGGTACTGGTAGCGGGAGTACTGGTGGTGGTGGTACTGGTAGCAGTAGCATTGGTGGTGGTGTTACTGCTGCCCGTAATACTGTTAGTGGTAGTACTGGTGGTGGTAGTGGTACTGGTGGTGGTAGTACTGGTGGTAGTAGTGGTACTGGTTGTGGTAGTACTGCTACTGATAGTACTGGTGGTGGTGGTAGTACTGTTGGTGGTGGTACTGGTAGTACTGGTGGCTGTAGTATTGGTAGTACTGGCGGCTGTAGTACTGGTAGTGCTGGTGGCTGTAGTACTGGTAGTACTGATGGTGGTAGTACTGGTAGTACTGGCCACTCTGCACTCACCGCCACTCTGCAGTCACCGCCACTCTGCAGTCACCGCCACTCTGCACTCACCGCCACTCTGCACTCACCGCCACTCTGCACTCTGCACTACCACTCTGCACTACCACTCTGCACTCTGCACTATCACTCTGCACTCTGCACTACCAATCTGCACTCTGCACTACCAATCTGCACTCTGCACTACCAATCTGCACTCTGCACTCTCAATCTGCACTCTGCACTACCACTCGCACTCTCAATCTGCACTCTGCACTCTGCGCTCTGCACTACCACTCTGCGCTCTGCACTACCACTCTGCGCTCTGCACTACCACTCTGCGCTCTGCGCTCTGCACTACCACTCTGCGCTCTGCACTACCACTCTGTGCTCTGCACTACCACTCTGCACTCTGCACTACCACTCTGCACTCCCACTCTGCACTCTGCACTACCAATCTGCACTCTGCACTCTCAATCTGCACTACCACTCTGCACTACCGCTCTGCACTACCACTCTGCAATACCACTCTCAATCTGCACTCTGCACTCTGCACTACCACTCTGCACTACCAATCTGCACTCTGCACTACCAATCTGCACTCTGCACTCTCAATCTGCACTCTCAATCTGCACTCTGCACTACCACTCGCACTCTCAAGCTGCACTCTGCACTACCACTCACACTCTCAATCTGCACTCTGCACTCTGCACTCTGCACTCTGCACTACCACTCTGCACTACCACTCTGCACTACCACTCTGCACTCTGAACTACCACTCTGCACTACCACTCTGCACTCTGCACTACCACTCTGCACTACCACTCTGCACTCTGCACTACCACTCTGCACTCTCAATCTGCACTCTGCACTCTCAATCTGCACTCTGCACTCTCAATCTGCACTCTGCACTACCACTCTGCACTCTGCACGAGCAGGGAGACTGTGTTCTCTCCTAGTGAGTGCCTGCAGCTGGCAAAAGCAAGGTGTGAAAAGCCCGGGTTTCATGGTTCGCTGGAAGGTGCACGTCTAGCAAGGTAAATTCACCATATTATTAAAGATGTGGTTGACGAAGACCAAGGTCATCAACATACACAATGTTCTGACTTTGAAGCGGATATCCATTTGAAAAAAAGAGAAGGTGTATTTATTTATCTCCCCTGTTATTCTTGTTTTTATGCTGCAGTTTGCAGCTAGGACATAATTCCCTGAGCTATTTCACCTGTAGTCTAAAACATGCGGGTTGTACAAGGCTCTAAGCAACAAACTCGCTATCCCACTAGTCTATGTTACACATAAATATGTGATCTACAAATATACGCTATATTCTGAAATAGGCATATTAATCATTTGAACTATTTTAACATTCAAACCTACGGCCAGAGGTTACACACAGATCTCTCGAGCACAATAACCACGGGTTGCATCTTACCACTATTATACCCCAAGACTTGCAAGTCAGACAGTTGTTTGCAGCAGCTGGTTTATCCCCAAAGAACATTTAATGTAGTCTGTAACCATTACCGTAAGCCCCGGACAACTTTACATTTTGTCAGATTTTTTTTTTTTTTTACAGCTGAGGGTATTACTGCAATACTTAGCCTGCCTGTCCTGAAGTCTTCTGGTCATGGTGCCGCCTTCTGACAATCGCCTTTACCCAATTGGTAGGTTCCTAGATCATATTTCCCCATTAACCGAAATAAAAAAGATGACCGAAAAACGAAGCATAAGAAGTCACGGTCACCTTCAAGGGGTGGAGCGTGTTAAGAACTTTCCTCAAACTTGTGTGCGGGTGCAAACTGCTTCTAAAAAGCGTGCTAGCGGTCTTAAGCGAGATAATGATTTATTAAGCGGTGAAGTTTTTGTTTAAGAAAAGTTCTTGAACTACGAAGAAGAGGCAAGTCTCGTTGGTGGCCACAACTTTAGTATTTAAAAACCCTCCAGTCACACAGATGACGTTTCGTTGTCGGCAGGCCATTCCCTCAGATCTGCCCTCCTCTGAGCAGGTCATCCATCAACCGCAGCAGAAGAATAGCGCGCCGTCACCGACCAGCACTACGGAAACAAAGAGGCCACATCACGCCTCCCAGCTTTCACCGCCTGTTGCCAAGAGCCCTTTCATGCCTCCAACTGCACTCATTTAATAAACACAAACCGAAAAAAAAAAAACATCAATTGTACCCTTCCCTTGCATGTCGCCTTTGTGATTTAAACACATGCATGCAAAACGGACCCTGTCAGAATTAAATTCAACTCGTAGAAAACTTTACTGCGAGAGACCATTTTGAATTCGGGACTATATAACAACTGAACTTGTATTCGAAACAGGCCGTGGTTGAAACATTAATCGAGCTGATGTAACCTACCTGAAATTACAAGTCATAAATTCATAACAGACATGACAAAATGTTGTCTTTTCGCTATGACACTGATTCGCTATGCCTGTGTGCACGTGAGGAGGACGCGCGCCCGACAAACTCACTGCTCTATGGTGAACGCACGCACACCATCTGGAATGCATTACACGGCCACCCTGACAGCTCCTAATTAAGATTAATAAGTCTTCCGTGCACGTAACCACACACTTTATGCCATGAAACTGAAATAAATGACGGACGAAAAGTTAATATAGCCTCTCACGTCAAGGCTACTAAATAGACAGCACAGCGAAGACGAATCACTAGGCAGATGCCATAAAAAACGCGGCGCGCACTAAGGAATGTGCCAGCCTGGACCCCTTTCAGAATTCTTTTTTTTTTCGAATACAAAAGAGCTCGGAAGCTCCGCCCCCACTTCGTGGTGACGCAGGCCCGAGCCCTAAAAATGACAAGAAATGTACGTGGTTCACCTCATTGAAGTAAGTGAGGTACACTTAAGTTGCGTTTGAAAAATGAAGTTTTTTCTCCTTCCGATATCCCCAATGGCATATACCGACTCTCTGGCTTGGAGGTCGAACCGCAACTGACACTTGCCATTAGAACATTCCTCAAATACATCATCCATGTACTACATCACCCCCCTTTTTTTAAACAAAATAATAATACTAAACAACTAATAACATAAAAACATCTTACCCCCAACCGCTAAATCCTATGGTTGGAAATCTAATGAAGTCATTGAACCTTTTAGGAACTTTTCTGATCCAACGACTAGCCTCATCTCTCATTTCGGGAAGTCCAGAACCAGCCTCACTTGAACCTGAAGCAATCACCCATTCCACTTCTTCCAAACCTCTATCTGTCTCAGTCCTACTCCCCACATCAGACTGCAGTAAATGTGCCAATCCTGATCCTCCAAACCATGCCTCTTCTACTTTATAAAATCATCCTGTTCTGTTGTCACCTTCACCAGTTGTCTCTTTTTCTACCAACCTTTACTGACAACAAATGCTGGTCCTTTACTGACTTGTACTGGACCGGAAAACTTAGACTCCCCTTTTCTCACATTGCAAGGTTTCTTAATGTAAACCCATTCACCCACGGACATGTCCTTGCCCGCAATGTAACACTTATTGTCAGAATTATTTTTCATAGTGATTTGTTTCTCAACCACCTTAGATGATACATTTTCAGTACTTAACTGATATAGATGTGTACCTCCCTTTCCCTTAACAGAGCAAACGTGGTGCAGTGTGACGACGTATTTTAATTCCACACCTTCTGCTCAATTAACTCCCCCACATCCAAACCAGACACGATGGCAGTGTGTATACCTTCCTTCATCACTTTATTGCCTTGCTCCACCAAACCATTCGAACAAGGCGAGTATAAAGCCACTTTGAAATGTTTTGTATCCCAAGTACTTATGAATGTACAAATCTTTCTGACACAAAATGTCTCCCGTTATCAGTGACTATAACCTTAGGGGCACCCTCCTTTAAAAATATAATTTTCAGGCACTCAATAGTATTATCCATATATGGTGACTCCACAAACCTATAAGACATCCATTTTGAAAAATAATCCACAGCAAATATTAAGTATTTCATCTCTGATGGTAAAACTGTTAATGGCCCTGAGAAATCCAAACCAATTTTTTCCCATGCCGCACTCGGAAATTGAGTTGGGTGTAATGGCATCTGTACTTTTCCTCCAGTGTTTATCTGACATTAAACATTCCGTACACTTCTCAATAAACATTTTAATCTGACTATCAATGGCAGGCCTCCAATAGTGTTGTTTCACCTTCATACTAGTCTTTGTGGCACCCAGATGCCCTTGATGTGCTTCCCTTATGATTGCCCCACGTAAATCAGCAGGAGGAATTAATCGATCACCCCGCATTGCCAAGTAATTTTCCACAGATAAAGCCTCTGCTATCCGTGCAAAAGTTTTCAAATACACACTTAAGCATCTCGAGTAAGACCACTTTTGGGTAATGTACTCAATCACCTTAATCAGTGTAGAATCTTTTCTGCCAGCCTCCCTCCAATCCTTTTCCAATATAACAGACCCACATTACGCTACTGCATTTACAACCGCCACACACTCCTCGTCATCCTCTAGAGGATCTTCTTCATCATCCTTTTCCAACAGCATTATGGACAAACAATCGGTTCGGAAATCTTTTCCTCTGTTGTCACAAAATGCGTGTAGAGCCTGATTAGATATGATTAACTCCTTCACCTTCACAAACGTAACTTTTAGCTCCTCAGACCATTTAAATGCCTGGTCTTTCCTTAGTAATGTATGTATTGGTTCAACCGTAAATAGTTATAACTATAATTGCCCACAAATCCGTCACAGTACTCTGCCAACCCCAAAAACGAGTGGAGAGTATCCCTACCCTTGGGTGTTTTAGCATCACTGATTGCTCTAATCACTGCTCTAATCACTGAGAACTTCGGCTTTTTACCAGTCTCTGATACTGTGTGTTCCAAATATTCAAACTCTCTTACAGCAGACTTGCATTTGTCTGCCCTTACAGTCATTTCCCACTCTTTTAAAATGGATAGCATCTTTCTTAAAATCACATTATGCTCTTCCAAGGTCTGGCCATATATCAGGATATCATCCAAATATGCTTGTACCACTTTGGTGTCATGAAATAACGTGTTCATAAGTTTCTGAAACACGGTGGCCGCTGATGCCAGACCAAACGGAAGTCTCCGAAACTTATAGGCACCAAAAGGGGTCACAAACGTTGTCAACTTCTGAGAGTCATTCGTCAATGATACCTTGTAATAAGCCAACCTTAAGTCAATAAGGGAAAACCACTAATCTCCCACAAGATTCACCAATAGCTCGTGAATTCCAGACAGTGGGTAGCAGTCCACAGCAACATTTCTGTTTAAGGCATGTAGGGCCATATGTATCAAGGAAACGATTTGCGATTCTGAATTAGCGAATTTTACCGAATCGCTAATTCAGAATCGCAAATCGGGATGTATCAACGCAATCGCAAATTTTTAGCGATTCGGAGAAAATCGCTAAAAGTTTGTGCGATGCAAAACAGCGATTCCGTAAAGGTAAAAAAATTGCTATTTAGCGAGTTCGCAACCAGTATTTTGCGAAATAGCACGATCGCAGCCCGAAAATCGCTAAATTGCGATGTTACCACGCGAAAAATCGCAATTTAGCGATTTTCTGGAAACATCCAATCGCAATCCTAATGCATAATGATGACATCACCATCTAGGAAGTGAAACATTACCCAAGGTGCTTCAGGACAGAGACAGAGAGTGTGAGAGTGTTGTTTGGAAGTCAGGAGCAATGGCAGAAGGTGGAAACCAGGATGTCCCAGCAAGCCAGCAGGACCAGCAAGAAGGGGAAACAGGCAGGAAGAGGAAACTAAAGTTTTCAGAGGCTGAACTGGAGACCCTCATCACCGAAATGGTGCCACACCATGAGGCACTATTTGGGAGGGTTCCCACAAGGTTCCAGAAGCCAGCAAAAGGAGGTTTTGGGAGGGCATCCAAGCCAAAGTGAATGCCCTAGGAGTCACCCACAGGACAGTTGAAGTGTTGAGGAAGCGCTGGTATGATCTGAGACAGCGCTCCAAGGAGAAGTTGGCTGCCAGACTGGAGCAGTCCCAGATCACCGGTGGGGGAACCTCCCACATCCCTGACTCCACACCACTGGAGGAGCTGGTAGAAGCCACACTGCCTACACAGAGTGTTGCGGGCGTGTCAGTGCTCGACAGCTCAGCACAACCTGCTGCAAGACCAGGTAAGAAGCATGCTTCCCCACCCTAAACCACCCCAGCAACCCCCTGCAGCAACCTAGGGATTAGGGGAACCACATGGCAGGCTAGAGCAATTACACAGGCAGACACAGCAATGCATTATGGGAGTTGTAGTCACCATAGACTGTAATGTAGAAAGTAGCTACAGATTTTAACTTAGTACTAAATTTACAGGTCAGGATAGGTGAATGACACAAGTAAAGTCAGGGAAGACTGTGAAAAATGTATTTGAATATCACATATAATGTGAAACAAATTAACGTGTGTTGTTCTATCCACAGCACCTGCAAGTGGGAATGCTACAGCCACTGCACCTGAGACAGGAATCCAAGCCTCTGGAGAAGGCAGCCATGGCAATGATTCTGATGGGGAGGACAGTCCTTACATCCGGCCACTGGGACAGAGTAGGAGGAACGTCAGGCCATTGAGGATTATGGATGACGATGAAGATGAAAATGATAATGTGCAGTCTGATGCACCAGTACCCCAGCAGCAGGAGTCCAGAGCAATGTCCAGAGGCAGGCGTAGACCCCGCACGGCCATCAGCTCCAATGTCCAACAGGAGGAATCTGTGTTCGCTGGCCTGGAGATGCACATGCTGCAGGTTCACCGGCTGCAAGCGAAGCACATGAAGGCCATTCAGAGGGAGATCAGGGCAGGGAACAGAGGCATACGGGAGGAAATCAGGGGGGCTGTGCAGGAGCTAACTGCAGAGTTGAGAGCGAAACGCGCAGCCAGGCGCAAAGAAATGGCCCGCATGGACCACTACACGCGTGCTATTAATCGCCTGGCTTCCTCCACCAATATGCTGGCAAGGCGTGCCATAGAGACACAGCGTGAATTCTCCCATGGTATCCAGGACATAGCCACTGTAGTGGTGCAGTCTACTGCCACCCTTGACGAGCTGCGTGCGCTGCGCACTGCTGGACCCGGGGTGCTTACCCCCAGTGAGGAGGACTCACAGTCGGTACGGAGCTCTAACACACCCCCACCCACTGTTGAGAGGCGCCATAGTGGCCGGAGCAACAGGCCTGCCACACTACAATAGGGACTGTTTTGAAAAGCAAATACCACACAGGGGAGTGATTGTGCCAGCAACAGTGTAACACTTGCTGCACTAAAGACTGATTGGTAGCACTGTGATGGAAACATGTGCTTTTGTTTTGGAGACTTCATCCATGTTTGTTTTGGATGTGTTACATTGTTGCAATTGGGTAGTAAACACGTTTGCAAAGCAACAAGTTGTCAGTGTATCATTTTCACTCACCTAGAAGTAGTTTCGCATGATCTCATCACGCCTCTGTCGGCCAGCTGCTGCAGCAGCTACACCAGCTTCCATGTGTATGGGTCCAGGTCCCTCCACGACAGTTGCTTCGGAGTCACTCAACCCCATAGGTGTCCCTTTCCTGGTTGCAATGTTGTGGAGCATGGCACAAGCTACAACAATTTTGCAGCACGTCTCAGGGCTGTATTGGAGGGCTCCTCCACTCTTGTGTATGCATCTGAATCTGCTCTTCAAAATCCCAAATGTTCTCTCAATGGTGCCTCTTGTGAAAATGTGTGCCCGGTTGTAGCGTCGCTGCCCAGCAGTGGCAGGATTCAGGTAGGGTGTCAGGATGAAAACCCGGACTGCATAGGCACTGTCCCCTGTGGATGGAAATGTGTAAAGGTCAGTCACTGTGATGCACATGCTGGCCATGTCAAATGTGGGCTGACAGTGTGTGCTGTTACCTAGTAGGTATCCCTCTCCAAATTCCCCTCTTGAGAGTCTACGGTATAGCCCACTGTGTCGGAATATGAAGGCGTCATGTGTGCTTCCAGGGTACTTCGCTACTATATCGGTGATAATGTTTTGGGCATCACACACCATCTGAATGTTCAGTGAGTGGTAGCATTTCCTGTTCCGGAATACATACTCAATGTTGGAGGGGGGTGAAATGGCTACATGTGTTCCATCTATACATCCTATGACATGGGGAAATTGGGCTATGTTGTAAAATTCCTGCTTGGTCTGTGCTAGTTCCTGTGGGGTGCTGGGGAAGTGTATGTGATGTTGCATCCTATGTGTCATGGCGCCAAGGAACGCATGGAAAAAGCGCGACAGGGCACTCTGTGACACCCCTCCTGCAGAGGCTATGACCCCCTGGAAACTACCTGAGGCCAGCAGGTGTAGTGAACAGAGGACCTGGATGTGAGTGGGTATGGCTTGTGTCCTGCGGGTGGGGTGTTCTAGGTGGGGCCTGAGTTCCTCTATCAAATCAAGTATGCTGTCTTCCTCCAGTCTGTAATGAGTGTAGATATCCTCCTCAGTGCGTTGAAAGATGGTGGTGCGTAACCGGAATATCCTCTCCTGCCGTCTCCTCCTCTGCGCCAGAGCTCTCACTCTTCGCCTCCTCACTATCATGTACAGGCCGGACATTGTGGTAGGGAGTGTGTTGCATTCTGGGCTGCAATTTATAGTTTGCACCTGGTTACCACCTGCTCCCACTTGATGGTAATTGCGATTCCTTATTTTGCGATTTTGAGAATTTCGCTATATGCGATTGTTTGATACATTCCATTGCGATTTCTGAATTGCGATTTCAGGTTTCATCGCTAATTTGGAAATCGCTATTGTAATCGCTATTTTGCATTGTCGCAACGCTTGGGAATCGCTAATTTGCGATTCATTATTTTGCGTCCGTTTTTGGCTTCATACATTGCGATTAGCGATTTTTGAGTCGCAAACGCTACTTTTTACCGATTCGCAGCGTTTGCGACTCATTTTTAACTTCATACATATGGCCCGTAAATCCGAACAAAGCCTGTTTTCCCCATACTTTTTCCAAGCAATTACTATGGGTGCCAACCATTGCAACAAATTCTTGGCCTGGATAATTCTCTGACAGCACAAACCTTGTAATGTGATCTTCAAATCTTCCCTGACACTCATAGACACCGCACACACTTTTTAAGCTACTGGTTGAGCATCAGGCAACAATCTAATATGATGTTCCCCACCTTTAACCAACCCCACTTGCTCACTGAACACCGACTTAAAATCAGCTAACATTTCCTTAATAGAACTCTCTGCTCCATCCACACTGCAAACAGACACACCCTGTACCCTTATCGGGTTCTCATCCCCAGGAACCAGATACAGACCCATGCATGGTAAGTCTTTCCACCCAATCATATCTGACAGCTACGTACACCTTTGTGTAAGTTTCTCTGCAGAAATTGGCAAACAAATACCCAATCATATCTACGTCCTTTTTCCCAAATGCCTTGGGATTCACATCCGCTTTGACACAAAGTTAAGCCTTTTCCCCACTTTTCATAAAAAAGTAGTATAGTTATTGGTGATCAGGAATCAGCCATGACCTGTAACACAGTGTTAACAATGGTAGAAAAACATAATGGGCCTTTAACCCAACATCACAATCCAGTGTTAGAACCACGTTGTTGAGGGAATCTGAGCATGTATCGACATCTACATCCACACTGTCTATTCTTACTGTTTTCTTATTACTCCTGCAAACCTTCTGAAAATGTCCCAATTGTTTACAACTCAAACAATGTTTGTTTATGGCCAGACACTCTATACAATTACTCAGATGACTCTTTAACAAACATCTGTAGCTAAAAGTGGATCCTTTTTTTGTGCAAATTTTGACTGTGTATCTTTCATACTAACCATGCATTTCCTCCTGATTTACGTCAGATGAACAAACCACATTGATACCCAAGACCGTATCCGTCTACATGGCTTTGGTCGAGATCGCCGACCTTTCAATACTTAATGCCAAGTCAATTACTTCAGCAAGTGATGGATTTTTGCAAATCAGTAATTTTTCTTTAATTTTGCGTAATACACAGTTAAATATTGGAATTGGTCTCTAATGTAATCGTCCGACAAGGAGCCAAAACCTCATGTAGTTGCCAATACCTTTAACGCTGAAATGTACTCCTCAACCTTTTTGTCCTCCATTTGCTTCCATTTATAGAAATTATGGCGCTCCAGCAAAAGGTTAAGAGTGTCTGAAATCACTTCCATATATAAATTCCATTGTCTATCACCAGACTGCCCTTGAGGAGGAAGTATCAGTGGGAGACTATCAAAAATGCACTAAGCTGCTTGCCCCAGACTCTCAAATAGCATGGCAAACTTACGTGCAGGAGCATATTCTATGGCTTCAATAGCCACCAAATGGTTCTCAAACTGTCTGAAACAATCTGACCACATCATAGCCGATTTACCTGACTTTCTTAGGAACAGTGGTGGTTGAGGGATTTGCCATGGTCTCTGTAAGTACAGATCAAACACAGAGATCCCCCCAAAAAGAAATTTGCTACTAGTAACTTTTTAAAGCCAAAGCTATTGGAAGCTATATCAAAGAAAGTGCATCTTCAAGTAGACCTAAATCCGTACTGTAGACAACATAAAGCTACCTTCTTTAAACCAGCTGTCACTTATGTTTAACATTGTTTAAAATGATGCCAGTGTAGCACTCCACAGCCCACTTAATATCCTGCTTTTTGGACCATAATTAATATGGCCGGCACGCCCCAAGGGATGATGTCCCCTGACTAGGGCGTGCCTGCCCGACAGGGACAATACAAAATTTTCCAGCTATCGCAACAAGAATTTTAGATTCTATTAAGGACACGGAGGTGAGGATTATGCTTACTTAATTTCTTTACTGACTCAATAGCAGCCAATGAAAAGAAAACTACTTAAGTAAAAAACAACATTTCCCATGAGGCTTTGAACCACGCCTCCTCGAACAGCCAATGGCAATACATCATAGTGAACAAAATGGAGAGGCACCATCTTGGCTTCTTCTTTCTTTGCAAACCAGTCCATAATGTCTGAATGAAAAACAAAGTTCCAACTCTCAATGGAGAGACAAACAGCAGAGTTCCATTCTCAACGGAGAATATAATCCAAGAATCCAAAGATCAGCATCCATCCTCCAACAACGCGGTGGTCAATCTCCAGCCGGAGCAGCAATTCAGTTCTGTTTAGAATCGTTCCCTGAAACAGAAAAAAGTTTGAAAATAGGGAACCACAAGGTCTGACTTCTCAGGGTGAGTGTCAACAATTTATGAAAATTGAATCATATAACATCGCAGTTGATATTAACTGTCCCAACGGGTGGGATAATCCTCGCCTCCGTGTCCTTAATAGAATCTAAAATTCTTGTTGCGATAGCTGGAAAATGTTTTATTCTATGTCAGGACCGGAGGCTTCTGATTATGCTGGTTCAACTCTCATCAATAACAACAGAGGAAACATGAGAAATAGGCTTGTAGTAAAACACCTTAAACATTGAATCTGACGACCAGTCGACCACTTTCAAGATATCCTCTAAGAGAGATCCTAACATGTATGCTTTAGAGGCCATAGCTCTTCTAGCAGAATGAGCACCATACACAGAAATATCAATGCCTGCTTCTGACATCACCCACCTGACCCACCTAGCCAAGGTGGCAACTGAAACTGGTCTAAAAGGTTTTTAAATTGCTAATAACAACTGACCCAACTGGTCAGACCAATGTGCAAGAGTGCGTTCCTCATAAACTTTTAAGCATTGCAAAACACATAATTTATTATTGTACGGGAAAGCAGGATACTCAACCGAACGTGACATTGTTTTTGTCCGTCTTGTGCTGATGAAAGAGACACCTTGTGGAGAAAACATTCTACCTGCTAGATCTAGAGCACACACATCAGACATTCTGCGACATGAGATTAAACATAACAGCATGGTGAGCTTGGCCGATAACTGTTTCAAAGAAAGATCTTTATTATCTGGCCAAGCCTCAAGTAAGGATAGGACCTTAGAGACGTCCCATAACGTTGAATACCTGGGACGCGGAGGATTAGCAACCCTGATACCTTTGAGTAACATACAAACTAGGGGATGCATCCCCACAGGTTTACCAACAAGAGAGTCATGGCCTGCCGAGATTGCTGATCTGAAGTTGTTAACCGACCTGTATGAACGACCCGATTCAGAACACTCCGACAGAAAGTTCAAAACCTCTTTTATATCTGATCCCATGGGATTCTCCTGCCGTTGAAGGCACCAACCCATCCATCATTTCCAGGAAGCTGAATATCGTTTCCGGGTGGATGGAGCCCAAGCTTGTTGTATAAAGCCGGCAGCCTCCGATGAAAGGCCGTCAATACTCTTGTGTCTCATGAGAGCGTCCACACCATGAGAGACAGTTGGTTCTGCAGGACCAGCGGATGGGGAGCTCCCACTGGGTCCCGGAGAAGCGCCGGGAATATTGGAAGTTGAAATGGAAGATCCACAGACAATTCCAATAGTGTGGGAAACCAGGACTGAGTCTTCCACAATGGTGTCACCAACACTATCAAAGCCGCCTGTCGACGGACCAGGGCCGCCACTCTCGGGATCAGGGCAAATGGAGGAAAAGCATAATTCCTCTGAGGCCCCCAATGCTGAAGGAACGCATCCATTCTCATCGCCATCGGGTCCGGTCTCCAGCTGAAGAAAAAATTGGGAGATGGGCATTGAGACGAGAGGCAAAGAGGTCTATCTTGCAAGGACCTCCCATATTCATGACCTTCGCAAACGGGGAAGGATGAAGCCTCCAGTCACTGTAATCCTTCAGGAATCTGGAGTTCCAATCCACCACATGATTGAGCTTGCCCAGTAGGTATTCCGCTGTGACATTGATCTTGTGATTCAGGCAGAAATGACAGAATTCCTTCACAATGTTCACCAACATACGTGACTTTATTCCTCCTAGGCGATTGATGTATCTCACCGCTGACACATTGTCCATCCAGAGGAGGATGTAACAATTGCTCTTCAGAGGGGATATTGATTTTATCGCAAATGATCCTGCTAATAACTCGAGGCAGTTGATGTGCAATTTCAACTCGTCGGCTGACCAACGTCCCCCTGTGGCTAAATCTCCTCACCAAGCGCCCCAACCCAACGACTGGCGTCAGACTCGATAATGACGTCTGGAGAGGCACCAAAAATCGCTCTTCCATTCCAGGACGCCATGTGCTACAGCCACCAAAGAAGTTCCACTCGAGCGTCTGGAGATAAGGTAATCAGGTGATTGTAATGAAACCTCTTTTGTAAGTAATAAATCTTGAGGCGTTGAAGGGCCTGATAGTAAGAGGCCCTAGAAAGATGGCTTGGATGGATGAGGCCAGGAGACCTACGATCCTCGCAAATACTCTCAACGAAATCATCTGTTTGGACAGAGTGTTTTTGATTTTTCGTTTGATAGATCTGATCTTGGTCAATGGAAGAAGAAGTTGCGTAGAAACTGAATCTATTTGGAAACCCAGAAAGTCTATCTGCTGGCTCGGAAGGATCACTGACTTGTTGATGTTTATGACGAAGCCCAGGTCCTGTAATAGGGATATCGTCCACTCCAAATGAGTGAGGAGAAGGTTCCGATTCTGAGCCAAGAGCAGCATGTTGTCAAGGTAGACAATCATGCGCACTCCCATTTCTTGAAGGCGGGTGACTTCTGGTTTCAAGAGCTTGGTGAAAACCCACGGGCTGACGACAGGCCAAATGGTAGTGAATGGTATCAGTACCATAGCCCTTTCCATTGGAATTGAAGGAAATTCTGATGAGAGGGGCAAATTGGGACCGTGAGGTAGGCATCTTTCAGGTCCAAGCGGATCATCCAGTCCTGTTCTAACAGGAGATCTCTCAGAAGATGGATGCCTTCCATCTTGAAATGCCTATATATCACAAAGGGGTTGAAATCCCTGAGATTTAAGACCAGTCTCTGACCTTCTCCTTTCTTTTGCACCAGAAAGACGTTGCTGCAAAACCCTCCAGGAATGGTCAAAAGATCTTGAAATTCGGAGTCTATAAAATTCTGTTCTTGAAGGGAAAAAAGGAGAGGCCAGGAAGGAGACATCTGACACGGGGAATCCAGAAGCTCTATCTGGTAGCCCTGTACAGTGTGAAGGATCCAGGCATCGGTGGTCAGACGTGTCCAATTCACAACAAAATGCAACAATCTGCCCCCTAGGGGAATCATCGGAAAAAAAAGACTTACCAGAGGACTGGGAATCGAAGTTTTTGTAGCCTCGGTTAACACCCCTGATGAAACGACCCCTGAAGCCTCGGGATCTGGATGGGTAGAAGCCCGCTTGGTCTGGTTCTTGGGTGTAACCTCTGCGCATGGGAGCTAGACCTCTCTGAGGACTAGGATTGATGTAGCGGCCGGGCGAGGGTCCCCTGCCACCCCCGACCCTACCAGAGACCTGATGGAAAACTCTCTTCAAGGAGGACTGCGATTTATCTAGTGAGGCGAAGGTACTCACAAACTTTGCAATGACCTTAACAAATTTCTCACCAAAAAGCTGCCCTTCTGCTAGCGGACCCAGTTCGGATGAGGCTAGCTCCACCAATTGCGGATCATTTCTAAGTAGGACAGATTTGCGCCGTTCAGAGGCCAAGGCGCAGTTAGCATTGCCCTCACATCCTTGTCAAAACTCTTTCGTAAGTGAGTTTGCATGTATTCCGCAACTGCAGGGGGGACCCAGTCAGTTGAGCGAAGATGGACAATGTTGGAAGGATCAAACATGAAGGGGGAGGGATGGACAGGGGATAAAGAGTGTTTGTGTTTTTTAGCGCACTTACGAGGCCTGGACTCTTGGGAGGACTCAGTGTCAGTGTCGGTGTCAATAGTGGTATCTGGAATCTGGATAGGAAGGGATTGGGATGGGGGAAGGGCCGGGGTGCCATCTTGAGCCTGCTCTTTTGATCTATAGAGCTTAGAGTAAGTGTGCACATGGGGCCATGGAGGCCTGGAGGTTCAGAGGGAGGAAGAGACCTCTGGATAGAAGAGGGCCCAGAAGGTGCAGGGGTAGTAGGTACCAGAAGGTCTAGGAGTTGGGATATAGGTAATAATGCGGAGGAGAGCACCTTATCCAGCTTGGCATCCAACTTTTTGTCTATAATGTCCTCCATTGACTCATCATAATAATATGTATCATCCTCTTGGTCATCACACGCAGCACCACCTCTTGGTAGAACTCGCAGTCTGCCATGTCTCAACAGCATACCAAATATTCAATCAAAATTCCCCAGTGGAAAGCACAATTATCAGCCCACACTTTCCTTAAGGTAGGGCGTCAGATGGGAGCAGTGCTGGGCAAAGACACAAAAGGAAGTTCAAAAATTGCGAGACTATTGGACTAATGGAGGGAGATAACCCTCACTTGCCTGCGCAGAGCAGGGGTGCCAAAATTAATTCCAGTCAGCTGGAGCTTGAAGGGTTAATGCTCCCGAGCCCTGGAGCTAAAACGCTGCCTTAATTGATGTAAATCCGCCCGTTAATTGCTCCAAAGCCAGCTGCGTTGATCACCGATTCAGCTTGGGGTAAGGCGTCTCTCCAGGAATGAAGAGGGAGCTGCGCGCGCGTGAGCTCCCGAGACACACAGGAAAGGCCAGCAACACTGGCAGCAGCAATAAAATGAAATTATGGGAGGAAAGCCTAAAGCGCTACACGCGCTCGAAAAAAGAGAACAACCGCAAGTGACACTTGCCATTCGAATCCCAACCCCCATCAGCGTTCACTCCACGTGCGAGTCAAGAACCAAATCAGAACATTACAATGTTCAATACATCAACATTCCTCAAATATATCAACCATGTACTCGTGAGAAAGTGACATCTTTCTTACATGGTATGCCCCCACTTTTTGCTGAATTGCTGATGTGCTTTGACTGAGTGTGCCCTGGGCTCCTGCCAATCAGGTTCCCAGGGCCTGTGTTCCTTCCCTAAAACTGTGTTGAAACCTAAACCCAATTGGCATCTCTAGCCACAGGTCAGCCCCTGGTAAATGGTACCCTAGGTACCCAGGGCACTGTGACCAAAGAAGACCCATAAGGTCTGCAGCACTTATTGTGCCACCCTTAGGGGCCCTGTACCCTGTCACACACACACACTGTCTTTGCAGGCTGAGTGTCTTGGTGCAGAACTAAACAAAGAGTCGCCATGGCACACAGCCCTGTGTGCCATGCCCACAAATACAATGCCCTGGCATACCTCAGTCACCCCTCTAGCTGTGTGCACTATGCCAGTGGTGTGGGTACAGGTGCATGAGCCCTGTGCCCCTACAGTACACAGGGCCATTCCTGGGCACTGTAAGTGCAGTGATGCCATTAAGAGTATATGGTGCTGGGAGGTTGTCATGATGAACTCCACAGCTCCCTAATGGCTACACTGAAGACTGACAACTTTGATATCAAACATCTCAGCACATTAAACCCACACTGATGCCAGTGTGGGATTTAATACCAAATGCACTACAGAGGGCATCTTAGAGATGCTCCCTGAAACCTAACTAACTCCCAGTGTCCTGACTGCATGGCTACCGAGGCTGCCACCACAGACATGTTTCTGGACCCCTGGGTCGAGAGCTTGCTGCTCTCGGGTGCCTGAAACAATGCACATCCTGGGACTAGGTGCCAAGCCTCCTCCCCCAGGATGGGCAGGGGAAGCTTCAAAGGCATGCCGCCTTTTGTGAGCTTCCCCAGGCCAATTGCTGTACTCAGCAACTGACCCCCACCGGTTCTGACCCCCACTCTGGCAGGAAGACAGTCGGGAAACCCTAAATGAGGAAAGGGGGTATGCCAGCCTGTGCCACCTCCACCCCTCAGGTGGGAGAGGTGAGGTAAAATTCAACTCCGGGCTACTGCCACCTTAAAGATGGGGAGCCCTACCCAATCAGAGCTAGGCCCCTGCCCCCTCCCACAGGAGAGGAGCAGGATAGGGGGTGTACTCACCCCAGGACAGGGACCCATTGGTACCTGCCCTTGCCCTACCTGTAACACCCCTTAATTTAGTATTCAGGGGCAGCCTGAACCTTCCTTCCTCAGATCCCGATTTTGAAACAAGAAGAACAACAAGAAACAAGAAGACCTGCCGTGCAGTTGCTAACAAGAGGACGACCCCAACTGACTTGGCCCCATAACCTACAGGCCTGTTGATCCTTGAACCTGCTCCTGCTAAACCCCGGTGTCTCCTGCTGACAGCAACCTTGAAAACCCCGGAGGACCTGCCTGCCTTAATCATCTAAAAGACTGGGACTCCCATGAGCAGTGGTTCTGCTCAAACAGCAACACCCCTGGTGCCAGCCAGGAACAGCGAATCCAGCACACTTTGCACCTGCCGAGCCCGGCCTGTGCCTGAGTGAACATAGACCATGAGGACGTCCCCCCAGCGATTGTGACCACAAATCCAGTACCCAAGGACCCTCCTCGACGACCCTGACGATGCCTGCAGCCTCACAACAAGGGACCCCTCCAACTACGACCAGCAGAGGGTAAGATTCCCGTCACCAAAAGACACCCCTGCACCCGGCGCCTCACGGCCCCCTGTGCCCAACTCCTCCAAGATCCTAACTTTCCTCTCGAAGTGGTGGTCGCTCCTGAAGAAGCTCCGTCCCCGAGCCTGCAGCCTTTGTTCAACTTCCAGCTTTCCCATTGACTGGCATTGGGCGGTGAAGGCCCAAAAGCACTCTGCAACCAGCCGCCCGAGTGCCGCTGGAAGTGCAGCAAATACCATACTCTACTTGCTCACTTTCCCTGTGTAAGTGACCAGGAGCTCAGCTCCCACAGCTGTGTGGCCTGCCTGTAGCAGCCACCAACCATAGGCCCCCTATCCTCAATAGGATAACATTGGGCCTACTCTCTCTGAACCCGGCTGCCCCTGTGCTGCTGAGGGTGTAACAACTGTACCTACCTGACCCTGGGAGACCCCTGAGTCTATGCCCAGAACCTTAACTCTCTCAGTCGAGTACTTACCCAAAAGCCCATAACTCACTTTTCTTCAATCGGGTACCATTAACTGGTTTCACTTGGAAATTCTTCTAAGTGTGGAGTTTTGAAACTTTAAAATAGTCATCTAAAATCAGCCGAACAACGAATTCCGAATTACTCGCCTGTTATCAGGAGAGATCCCAATGCTGTATCTTTCAGCCCAGCACTGAACCTGAAAAGTAATTATAACCGTGATTTACTGTTAACTCAATTTTTCTCCATAGGAAACCATTGTCTGGTTTTCACCAGAAAATCTTCTTAGTGTCCAAATTCCAAACTGTCAAATATTCCTTAAAAATCGCCTGTATGACCTAAATGAATCCTTTCAATTGTTTACAGGAGATGCACCAGAGCTGGATCCAGGATCCAACACTGAGTAAGAAAAAGTAACGATAACTTTACTTACCTGCTAAGAGAATTTCCTCCCATAGGATAACGTTGGTGATTCTATGTGAAAAAGTTTCTGTCAACTTTTAAAATACAATAATATTCCTTAAAAATCACAACTGTAACCAAAACGCTTTTACTCAACTGTTTACAGGAGATGTCCCAGGACTGAATCTAGGATCCAGTCTGATTGTTAGAAAAGTAATCCTTAAAGTAATTAATTGCATTTAACTAGAAATTCCCATTGAGCTCAATGTTACATTGTGTTTGAAATTGTGTTGCCTATTGCAACAACTGTAACTATTGTACTCAAAAGTCTATTGCCTATTTGAAATGTATTTAACTAAAGTAACTCATTCTGAGAAAGTATATTTTTATACCTTGTTGGTTCTAAAATAAAACAACTGTATATTTTTTATACAAACAATTGGCCCAGAGTTCAGTTCTTGAGTGTGTGAGACCATTTGCTGACTGAGTGTGTACAACAGATGCTTTACACTGTTCTCTGATACTGCCTACTGCTTGACCAAATTACCACTTTAAAGAGTAGGGTTATATCTAACTTTATCAAAAAATCAATTTGGGGAGAATGGACCACTTGTAACTACGTAGCCAGGGTTTCTTATGGTGCTGGTTAACCTTCATAAAAACTCTCATAAACGCACGTAGATGGTATGGCGGTATATCTTGATTCTCCGCTATTTACGTTGCGTTAGTGCATAATCATAGGGTTTTTATTTTCATGTATGCTAACCTCCACCCGGAGGTAACCACAAGATACGTAGTAGTGTCCAGAGAAAATCTAGTGCTCAAAAATAATGAGTTAAAATTCTTTGAATCATCTTTTGAGTTGTTCATATTAAATATAAGAGCGCAAATTGCACACTCTACATATAAGTTCAGCATAATATAGTTGAAGCTTAATAATGGGGTAAAAGATATGTAGAAATCGGACAAGCTGTTCTTCTATATATTTCTTTTTGTTCTTGTTTTCTTTCTTCTTTTGGCTATAGGTACTATTGACCTCAGTCTACTTAGATTGGAATACAGAACCACTTCTAGTTGCTGCACAAATTGTTTAAGTACATGCTTTTAATTGGTCCTGAAGAAAGCCCCATAGACCCGGCTGGGCACAGTGAGGCTGAAACATGTCGGCCTAAGTTTTAAATGCTGTGCAGAGGATCCAGTAACAGAGTAACAGGATCCAAAACTACACACCAAACATTTTTATTTTCTTGAATCACTTTTCCTTTTTTTTAATAAAAATACGCATCTTAAAGATGATTCAAAGAATTTTAACTCACTATTTTTGAGCACTAGATTTTCTCTGGACACTACTACGAATCCAGTGGTTACCTCAGGGTGGAGGTTAGCATACAAGAAAACAAAAACCCTATGATGTTGCACTAACGCAACGTAAATAGCGGAGAATCAAGATATACTGCCATATCATCTACGTGCGTTTATGAGTGTTTTTTATGAGGGTTAACCAGGACCATAATAAACCCTCACTACGCAGTCACAAGTGGTCCATTCTCCCCCAATTGATTTTTTGATATAAGATTGGAAGCTGAATGGACTTTGACCTCTTCCTCCCTCCCCCTTTTCTGATTGAAACATATATCTAACTTTAGCCTTTGTCATACCTCTGGGGACTGTGGACTCTGTGCACACTCTACCTTACGTTGGTCCAGTATATACAGAGCCACTTTCTTACAGTACTACACTCGTAGGATTTGTCAAACTAAGAGAATCCTATAAGAGGGAGCGAGCATTTACCCTCTACACAGAGGATGTACTACGTTGCCCTAGACTGTGAGCCCTACACCATTTCCCCCGTAAAAGGGGAGTGAGGTACAGATGATGATGTGACATCTGTTGAGGAACCAGGGGGGAGCAGACCCAACAGTAGAGTCGGACAACAAGCTGTCTTCATGGGACATGTTTGAACACAAGGATATATATCCCCCTAGAATAAATCTTCTAAGTGGGTGCCATCCACAAAGGTGGTAGTAGCAGTTGATGTGGCCAAGAAAGTCTCTATGTAGTATTCCTGGAACAAATATACACACAGTCAGATATGGATTAGGTGTTTTATTGATATTTCAGTTCTCAGGGTTATTCTTCTCTCCTTTGGATTTCTCCCTTTCCCACGTTGTTGCCGGGTGTAAGGGCCTTCTCCGTGAATCTTACAATCTCTCCTTCTACACAAGGGTTGTTCTCTCAACTTTCAATGGACCTGGGGTGGGGGGGAAATTATCCTCGGAGCAAAACCATATAAGAATGTAAGTGGTTCGTAAAATGGGCCTTGTACCCATTTGTGTACCCACCACCCTCAGCATGCACTAAACAGCCCACTCATGACATGTGTTCTCCCTTCACTTGCTTGTGTGCATCCTCACTCAAAGGATACCATTCCCCACACCACGACCATCTCAAATATAGATAGTGTATGAAAGGCACTTGCCTGAGACCACTACCCTCCTCTGGGGTCGTGGCGTTAGGAATCTCAGCGTGCCTCCGCCCTCCTGGACCGCCGGCTTCACAAGCATTGTATGGCGTCATAGTCCTTGGAGTCTCTCAAGAGGATTCTCTCCCTCAGTAGGCTGGTCACGTCTTCTCCTTGAGTCTCTGCGGGTGTTGCTGCCTCCTGAAAAGACTCAGCCCATTTCACCTGGGACATATCTTCTGTTGGAGAATTTCCATCCTCGCTCATACGCTCTCCGTCATCAGCTCCGTCATTTGCGCTGTCACTCTCCAACACACCTGCTCTCCTCATGCCCTCCTCCATTTCACTCTGCCTTTGTAACGCGTTGGCCCTGTGCGTTATTCTGACATTGCTTCCTACCAACTAGAGCATTGCAGTTCCGCCCATCTTTGGTATAATTGTGGCCATGTTGGATTTCTCGGGGCACCCTACTGAGCACACTCTAGATAAGGAAGTCTAGGTGGATCTAGCCACCTCGAAGGCAGGGCCTATATCCCAAGTGAACCGCTTTGGAGACCCCTTTGTCAAAGAACTAGGGAATTTTATGGCAGCCTTCTCAGCTCTTGACAAAACACAGACATCCATCTGGGACATTTTTCCCAGTGAAGGATTTAGTCAGTGCCGGAAGAGGCAGGCACCGCTCTTGTGGTCATCCCTATAACCAAGGCTCCATAGAAGGGCACAACAGGAGGAAAAATGGATGGAAGGATACCAGCTACACAGGAACCTTCTTCTTTTATGATGCATCACAAGAGTCATTGGCAGGAGGGGGTCATGTAAGGGAGCCAATGCCTCCTGAGATTTTCTGGTATGGATTATCCACTTTTCCCTTCTAGAGCTAGGAAGGCAGCTAAGGTGGTTCAGGAGCAAATGGGAGGACCTGACAAGCGATCCGTGGGTCCTACAAATGATTCAGGATTTTTGTTGTACAGAATTCTATGGGATTCCCAATTTAGACTTTTTGTCCCACCTCATGAGGTTCTTAATCAATAAATGAGCCTCATCGACAAAGAAGTGAAATAGATGGAAACCAAAGGTTTGGTTTACAGGTCAGTAATACACCCAAGAAGGTTTCTAAGCAATACCTTCCTGGTCAGAAAGAGAGGCTTGGATTTCCGGCCAGTGACAAACCTCAATGAATTCAACAAGTGGCTGGTTCACTGCCAGTGCAAGATGGAAGGTCTCCATCGTTTGATAGACGTGCTTCTTAAAGGAGACTGGATACTTGGGCTCGACCGAGAGGGTGCCAACTGAACGGTTCCCATCTTTCAACAACAAAGGAGATTTCTTCAATTCTGCTGGAGGGACCAAGTGTACAAGTTTCAAGCACTGCTATTTGGACTGTCGTCAGCCTCCTGGTGTTTTATCAGGTTGCTATGTCCTGTAACACATGGTAGGACCCAGCATAGGTCTTAGAAAATTATTCCTATGCCCAACCCTTGGTAATGTGGCTTCGAGCAGACAGGCTTAACTTCAAAGACAGTTTGTAAAGCATTTAAAAACACAATTTCAGCAAATAATTAAGACACATCACATAATAAAGATCCAACACCAATTTATAAAAATAGGAAATATTTTTATCTTTAATATGACACCAAAACGACAAACATCCAATGTAGGGAACCAGAGATATGAATTTCAAAGGTTTAATAAAATATAGCTCTTAGAAGATTAAAGCACCATATTGTGATACCTGCTCACGATAGACCGGGGCAAAGTCAAAGTTTCAGGCTGGGCGCCATGGAGCCCTGAGCGGCTACAGCCCCCGGCAGGTCCCGGTCTCAGTTTCTACCTTCACACTTAGAAATTTTTCTGGAGCTTTTTCTCTCGATGTCCCTTGAAGCTCCCAGCCAGTCCAGATTCGATGAGGGTTCACTGGCTTCACTTGTGATGAGGTCCCGGTGAACTTCCCTGGAGCGGACGTTGAAACTTTTCGGGAACTTTTTCTCGTGGAGTCTCTCGATGCTCTTCATGTAGCCGGATCCGGTGAGGGTTCGCCGGCTTCAGATTTTCTCTAGTCCCGGTCAATCCCTGGAAGTTGGAGCTATGGAGCTTTTAGCAGGACAAACCTGGTTGGCTTGGCATGCTCGCGGTTGAAGGTTGATTCGGTGCCTCTATGGAGGTTTTTTTCAAAGTTGGTCCAAAGTTCTCCAAACTTCTTGAACTTCTTCCTGAACTTCCTCAAGGGGTCCCAAAGTGTCTCAAACTCACTCTAAGGGTTTGGAAACTCCAAGAAGGTCCTTGAAAGTTGAGGACTTCAGTTTCAACAATCCACTGGTACGAAACCCTTCCAAATCCACTGGTGGGTCTCCGAGGTGTAGATTTAGTTGGTGATGTTCCAGTTGAGAGTTGAGTTGAGTTCAGTTGAGTTGAGTTGGCGCTCATAATGCTGGACCTCAGTGCTGTGTTTGACACTGTAGCTCATTCCATCCTGCTACAGTGTCTAAACCAGGCTGAGGTCACCAAGGCGGCATTGGGATGGCTTAAATCCTTCCTCATAGACCGAAGCTTCCAGGTTCAGAGAGGCAATTCCCTCTCAGACAGCATTGCCCTAGAACAGGGGGTGCCTCAGGGCTCTGCCCTGAGCCCCACCCTGTTTAACCTTTATATGGCCCCGCTGGCGGAGGTGGTTCAATCGTACGGCATAAAATTAGTATCTTATGCCGACGATACCCAACTCCTCATCTCCCTATCCCAGGCACCCACCTTGGCTGCTGCTAATTTCAAAACGTGCATGCAGGAGCTTGCAGGCTGGATGAACCAACACTGCCTGAAGCTCAATGGCTCAAAAACAGAGGTGCTTGTGATAGGGGGTAACTCGGCTAGTTGGACCCTGGACTGGTGGCCTCCTTGTTTAGGTCCTATGCCTTCTCCGTGCAAGGAAGCAAAGAACCTGGGTGTATGGGTTGATCCCAGACTCTCCTTTGACAGCCACGTCCAGAAGCTAGCAGGGAAATGCTTTGGTGTATTGAAGACCTTAAATCGCACCCTGGACCTCCTTCCTTTAGAGGCCAGACGCACGATGACCCAAGCTTTAGTCACCTCCCGTATCGATTACGGTAATGTTCTACTCTTAGGGACTACCGAGAAGAACATTAAAAAACTACAGGTTCTCCAGAACACGGCGGCCCGATTGGTCCTTAGGCTTCCCAGAAGAGCTG